>NW_027071826.1:58916525-60116525 GCF_038088225.1 Cyrtonyx montezumae
CACATTTCATTACATTTCATTTCAGGTTTCACATTTGAATTTATTTATTTATTTTATTTATTTATTTATTTATTCATTTATTTTATTTATTTACTTAATTTAACTTTTCACAGTCAAATTTACTTCATTTCACATTTCATTAATGCTGATTTCACATTTAACATTTAAATTTACTTCATTTCACATTTCATTAATGCTGATTTCACATTTAACATTTAAATTTACTTCATTTCACATTTCGATTTACGTTTCACATTTAAATTTACTTCATTTCACATTTCATTAGTTTTCATTTCACGTTTCAAATTTAAATTTACTTCATTTCACATTTCTTTACTTTTCATTTCATGTTTCACATTTAAATTTACTTCATATCACTTTTCGATTCTAGTTTCAGATTTAAATTTACTTCATTTCACACTTCATTTCACGTTTCACATTTAAATATTCTTCATTTCACATTTCATTTCACGTTTCACATTAAAATTTACTTCTTTTCTCATTTCATTAATTTTGATTTCATGTTTCACATTTAAATTTACTTCATTTCACATTTCATTTCACGTTTTACGTTTAAATTTACTCCATTTCACTTTTCATTACTTTTCATTTCATGTTTCACATTTATATTTACTTCATTTCACATTTCTTTACTTTTCATTTCGCGTTTCGCATTTAAATTTACTTCATTTCACATTTCATTACTTTTCATTTCACGTTTCACATCTATATTTACTTCATTTCCCGTTTCATTACATTTCTTTTCTCGTTTCACGATTCACATTTATATTTACTTCATTATACATTTCATTAATTTTGATTTCAAATTTCACATTTAAATTTTCTTCATTTCACATTTCATTACATTTAATTTAACGTTTCACATTTAAATTTATTTCATTTCTTGTTTCACATTCAAATTACATCATTTCACATTTCTTTAGATATCATTTCAACTTTCACATTTAAATTTACTTCATATCACATTTCAATACTTTGCATTTCACGTTTCACATTTAAATTTACTTTATTTCACATTTCATTACTTTTCATTTCACGTTTCACATTTAAATTTACTTCATTTCACATTACATTTCACGTTTCACGTTTAAATTTACTTCATTTCACATTTCATTAGTTTTCATTTCGCGTTTCACATTTAAATTTACTTCATTTCACATTTCGATTCACGTTTCAGATTTAAATTTACTTCATTTCACATTTCATTACATTTGATTTCATGTTTCACATTTAAATTTACTTCATTTCACATTTCATTTTTCACATTTAAATTTACTTCATTTCATTAATATACATTTCACGTTTCAGATTTAAATTTACTTCATTTCACTTTTCATTACTTTTCACTTCACATTTCAGTTTTAAATATAATTCATTTCAAATTTCATTACTTTTCATTACACATTTCACATTTAAATTTAGTTCATTTCACATTTCATTTCACGTTTCACATTTAAATTTACTTCATTTCACATTTCATTTCACGTTTCTCATTTAAATTTAATTCATTTCACATTTCATTTTACGTTTCTCATTTAAATTTATTTCATTTCACATTTCATTACATTTCATTTAACGTTTCACATTTCAATTTATTTCATTTCTTGTTTCACATTTAAATTAGTTCATTTCACATTTCATTACATATCATTTCAACTTTCATATTTAAATTTACTTCATTTCACATTTCATTACTTTTCATTTCACGTTTCACATTTAAATTTACTTCTTTTCAAATTTTATTACTTTACTTATTTCAAGTTTCACATCTCATTTCACATTTTATTTCACAAATCATCACTTTTCTTATTTAATTTCACGTTTCACATTTAAATTTACTTCATTACACATTTCATTTCACTTTTCACATTTAAATTTACTACTTTTCTCATTTCATTTCACTTTTCAAATTTAAATTTACTTCATTTTACATTTCATTACTCTTCATTTCACGTTCCTCTTTTAAATTTAATCATTTCACATTACATTACTTATCATTCCACGTTTCTCATTTAAATTTACTTTATTTCACATTTCATTACATTTCATTTCATGTTTCACATTTCATTTCACGTTTCACATTTAAATTTACTTCATTTCACATTTCATTATTTTAAATTGTTGTTTCAATTTTAAGTTTACTTCATTCCACATTTCATTAATTTTGATTTCACGTTTAACATTTAAATTTACTTCATTTAACATTTCATTAAATTTCATTTCATTTTTTACATTTAAATTTAGTACATATCACATTTCATTACTTTTCTTTTCACCTTTCACATTTAATTTTACTTCATATCATATTTCATTACTTTTCATTTCACGTTTCAGATCTATATTTACTTCATTTCCCTTTTCATTACATTTCTTTTCTCGTTTCACGTTTAAATTTACTTCTTTTCACATTTCATTTCACGTTTCACATTTAAATTTACTTCATTTCACATTTCATTTAATTTGATTTCAAGTTTCACATTTAAATTTACTTCATTTCACGTTTCATTACTTTTCTTTTAATGATTCACATTTAAATTTACTTCATTTCACGTTTCATTACTTTTCATTTCACGTTTCACTTTTAAATTTACATCATTTCACATTCAATTACTTTTAAAGTTTCTTTTCACATTTAAATTAACTTCATTTCACATTTCATTACTTTTCATTTCACGTTTCACATTTAAATTTACTTCATTTCACATTTCATTAAATTTGATTTTACCTTTCACATTAAAATTTACTTCATTTCACATTACATTAATTTTGACTTAACGTTCCACATTTAAATTTACTTAATTTCACATTCCATTTCACGTTTCACATTTAAATTTAGTTCATTTCACATTTCATTTCACGTTTCACATTTAATTTTAGTTCATTTCACGTTTCATTTCACGTTTCACATTTAAATTTATTTCATTTTACGTTTCACATTTATATTTATTCATTTCACATTTCATTACTTTTCATTTCGCTTTTCACATTAAAATTTACTTCATTTCACATTTCATTAATTTTGATTTCGTGTTTCACATTTAATTTTACTTCATTTCACATTTCATTTCTCGTTTCACATTTAAATTTACTTCATTGCACATTTCATTACCTTTCATTTCAAGTTTAACATTTAAATTTACTTCATTTCACATTCCATTATTTTTAAATACTCTTTTCACATTTAAATTTACTTCATTTCTCATTTCATTTTTCACATTTAAATTTACTTCATTTCATTAATATTCATTTCATGTTTCAGATTTAATTTTACTTCATTTCACATTTCATTACTTTTCATTTCACGTTTCACATTTAAATTTACTTCATTTCAGATTTCATTACATTTCATTACAAGTTTCACATTTAAATTTATTTCATTTCACATTTCATTACTTTTCTTTTAATGATTCACATTTAAATTTACTTCATTTCACATTTCATTTTACGTTTCACATTTAATTTTATTTCATTTAACGTTTCATAGCATTTTATTTCACGTTTCTCAGTTATATTTCCTTCAGTTCACATTTCATTACTTTTGATTTCACGTTAAACATTTAAATCTACTTCACTTCACATTTCATTTAATTTGATTTCACGTATCACATTTAAATTTACTTCATTTCACGTTTCATTACTTTTGTTTTAATGATTCACATTTAAATTTACTTCATTTCAGATTTCATTACTTTTCATTTCACGTTTCACATCTAAATACACTTCATTTCACATTTCATTTAGCGTTTCACATTTAAATTTACTTCATTTCACATTTCATTTCACGTTTCACATTTAAATTTAGTTCATTTCACGTTTCATTTCACGTTTCACATTTAAATTTTTTTCATTTTACGTTTCACATTTATATTTATTCATTTCACATTTCATTACTTTTCATTTCGCTTTTCACATTTAAATGTACTTCATTTCACATTTCATTACTTTTGATTTCGCGTTTCACATTTTATTTTACTTCATTTCACATTACATTTCTCGTTTCACATTTAAATTTATTTCATTTCACATTTCATTACATTTCATTTCATGTTTCACATTTAAATTTATTTCATTTCTTTTTTCACATTTAAACTTCTTCATTTCACATTTCATTATATATCATTTCACGTTTCACATTTAAATTTACTTGATTTCACTTTATTATTTTACTTATTTCATGTGTTGTATTTTTGTTGGCGTTTTGGTTGACGTTCTTATTTCTTATTTCATTTCCCGTTTTCCATTTAATTTTACTTCAGTTCACATTTCATTACTTTTCATTTAAAGTTTCACTTTTAAAATTCCTTCATTTCTCGTTTCACATTTAATTTTACTTCATTTCAGATTTCATTGCTTTTCCTTTCTCGTTTCAAATTTAAATTTACTTCATTTCCCGTTTCAAATTTAAATTTACTTCATTTCACATTTCATTACATTTCCCTTCGCGTTTCACATATAAATCCATTTCGTTTCTCGTTTCAAATTTAAATTTAATACATTTAACTTTTGATTACTTTACATTTCACGTTTCACATTTAAATTTACTTCTTTTCACATTTCATTCATTTTGATTTCACGTTTCACATTTAAATTTTCTTCATTTCACATTTCATTAATATTGATTAAACGTTTCACATTTATATTTACTTCATTTCATATTTCATTAATATTGATTTCACATTTCACATTTAAATTTACTTCATTTCACTTTTCATTAATTTTGATTAAATGTTTCACATTTATATTTACTTCATTTCACATTTCGATTTACGTTTCACATTTAATTTTACTTAATTTAACGTTTCATAGTCAAATTTACTTCATTTCACGTTTCACATTTAAATTTACTTCATTTCACATTTCATTACATTTCTTTTTTCATTTCAAATTTAAATTTACTTCATTTCACATTTCACTAATTTTTATTTCACGTTTCACATTTAATTTTAATTCATTTCACAATTCATTAATTTTGGTTTCACGTTCCACATTTAAATTTACTTCATTTCACATTTCATTACTTTTGACTTCAATTTTCACATTTAAATTTACTTCGTTTCGCGTTTCATTACTTTTCTTTTAAAGATTCACATTTAAATTTACTTCATTTCTCATTTCATTTCACGTTTCACATTTAAATTTACTTCATTTCACATTTCGTTACTTTTCATTTCACGTTTCACATTAATTTACTTCATTTCACATTTTTTTTTACTTTTCATGTCACGTTTCACATTTAAATTCACTTTATATTACTTTATTTTTTTACTTATTTCATGTTTTGAATTTCGGTTGACGTTTCGGTTGACGTTTCGGTTGACATTCAATTACATTTCATATTTCATTTCTCGTTTCACATTTAAATTTTCATCTTTTCACATTTCAATTTACATTTCAGATTTAAATTTACTTCATTTCACATTTCATTAGTTTTTATTTCACGTTTTACATTTAGATTTACTTCATTTCACATTTCGATTCATGTTTCATTTAAATTTACTTCATTTCACATTTCATTACTTTTCATTTCACATTTCACATTTAAATTTACTTCATTTCACATTTCATTAATTTTTATTTTACTTTTCACATTTAAATTTACTTCTTTTCACATTTCATTAATTTTGCTTAAACGTTTCACATTTAAATTTACTTCATTTCACATTTCGATTCACGTTTCAGATTTAAAGTTACTTCATTTCACATTTCATTAGTTTTCATTTCGCGTTTCACATTAAATTTACTTCATTTCACATTTGATTAATTTTGTTTTCACGTTTTGCATTTAAATTTTCTTCATTTCACATTTCATTAATTTTGCTTAAACGTTTCACATTTATATTTACTTCATTTCACATTTCATTAATATTGATTTCACATTTCACATTTAAGTTTACTTCATTTCACTTTTCATTAATTTTGATTAAATGTTTCACATTTAAATTTACTTCATTTCACATTTCGATTTACGTTTCAGATTTAAATTTACTTAATTTAACGTTTCACAGTCAAATTTACCTCATTTCACATTTCATTAATTTTGATTAAACGTTTCACATTTAAATTTACTTCATTTCACATTTCGATTTACGTTTCAGATTTAAATTTACTTCATTTCACGTTTCACATTTAAATTTACTTCATTTCACATTTCATTATTTTCAAGTTTCACATTTAAATTTACTTCATTTCACATTTCATTAGTTTTCATTTCAAGTTCCACATTTATATTTTCTTAATTTCACATTACATTTCCATTTCAAGTTTCACATTTATATTTACTTAATTTCACATTTCAGTAATTTCGATTTCACGTTTCACTTTTAGATTTACTTCATTTCACATTCCATTACTTTTCATTTCACGTTTCACATTTAAATTTACTTCATTTCACATTTCATTACATTTCATTTCACGTTTCACATTTAAATTTACTTCATTTCACATTCCATTACTTTTCATTTCACGTTTCACATATAAATTTATTTCATTTCTCATTTCATTTCACATTTCACATTCAATTTTACTTCTTTTCACATTTCATTTCTTTTCAATTCATGTTTCAGATTGAAATTTGCTTCATTTAACATTTCATTACATTTCAAGTTAAACATTTAAATTTACTTCATTTCACATTTTATTACTTTTCATTTCAAATTCACATTTAATTAATTATGATTTCACGTTTCACATTTAAATTTACTTCATTTCTCATTTCATTACATTTCTTTATTCGTTTCAAATTTATATTTACCTCTCATTTCTTTACTTTTCATTTTTTGTTTCAAATTTCAATTTAATTCATTTCACATTTCATTAATTTTCATAATATTTCTCACTTTTAAATTTTTTTCATTTCACATTTCATTACTTTTCATTTCGCGTTTCATATTTAAATTTACTTCATTTCACATTTCATTTCAAGTTTCACATTTAAATTTACTTCATTTCACGTTTCATTACTTTTCATTTCAAGTTTCATATTTAAATTTACTTCATTTGACATTTGATTACATTTGATTTCACGTTTCAGATTTAAATTTACTTATATTCACATTTCATTAATTTTGATTTCACGTTTTACATTTAAATTTACTTATATTCACATTTCATTAATTTTGATTTCACGTTTCACATTTAAATTTACTTCATTTCATATTTTATTACTTTTCAATTCAGGTTTCACATTTATATTTATATCATTTCACATTTCGTTCCACGTTTCACCTTTTAATTTATTTCATTTTACATTTCATTGCATTTCATTTCATGTTTCACATTTAAATTTACTTCTTTTCACATTTCATTCATTTTGATTTCACATTTCACATTTAATTTTACTTCATTTCACATTTCATTTCGCATTTCAAATTTCAATTTACTTAATTTCACATTTCATTAGTTTTCATTTCGCGTTTCACATTTATATTTACTTCAGTTCACATTTCATTAATTGTGATTTCACGTTTTGCATTTACATTTTCTTAATTTAACATTTCATTACTTTTCATTTCATGTTTCCCATTTAAATTTACTTAATTTCACATTTCATTTTTCAAATTTAAATTTACTTCATTTCACGTTTCATTACTTTTCATTTCAAGTTTCATATTTAAATTTACTTCATTTCACATTTGATTACATTTGATTTCACGTTTCAGATTTAAATTTACTTCATTTCACGTTTCAGATTTAAATTTACTTCATTTCACGTTTCACATTTAAATTTACTTCGTTTCACATTTCATTCATTTTGATCTCACGTTTCACATTTAAAGTTACTACTTTTCACATTTCATTTTACGTTTTACATTTAAGTTTACTTCATTTCACATTTCATTAATTTTTATTTCGCGTTTCATATTTAAATTTACCTCTTTTTACATTTCATTTCACGTTTCACATTTAAATTTACTTCATTTCACATTTCATTTCCATTTCGTGTTTCACATTTAAATTTTCATCATTTCACATTTCATTACTTTTCATTTCATGTTTGAGATTTAAATTTACTTCATTTCACATTTCATTAATTTTAATTTCATGTTTCACATTTAGATTTACTTCATTTCACATTTCATTAATTTTGATTTCAAGTTCCACATTTAAATTTGCTTCATTTCACGATTCATTAATTTTGATTTTATTTTTCACATTCAAATTTACTTCATTTCACATTTCATTAGTTTTAATTTCACGTTTCACATTTAAATTTACTTCATTTCACATTTCGATTCACGTTTCACATTTAAATTTACTTCATTTCACATTTCATTAAATTTCAATTCACGTTTCATATTTAAATTTACTTCGTTTCAAATATCTTTAATTTCATTTCACGTTTCAAAGTTAAGTTTACTTCATTTTCCATGTCATTTCTTTTCATTTCACATTTCACGTTTAAATGTACTTCATTTCACATTTCATTACTTTTAAATTCTCGTTTCACAATTAACCATTTCACACTTCATTACTTTTCTTTTCATGTTTCAGATTTAATTTTACTTCATTTCACATTTCATTACTATTCATTTTGCGTTTCACATTTAAATTTACTTCATTTCACATTTTATTACTTTTCATTTCGCGTTTCACATTTAAATTTATTTCATTCCACATTTCAATAATTTTGATTCCACGTTTCACATTTAAGTTTACTTCATTTCATGTTTCATTATATTTTATTTCTTGTTTCTCACTTAATATTACTGCATTTAACGTTTCATTACATTTCATTTCACATATCACATTTAAATTTACTTCATTTCACTTTTCATTACATTTCCTTTCACGTTTCACATTTAAATTTACTTCATTTCGTATTTCATTTCACGTTTCACATTTCAATTTACCTCTTTTCGCATTTCATTTCTCGATTCACATTTCAATTTACTTCATTATACATTTCATTTCTCGTTTCACATTTAAATTTATATAATTTCACATTTAATTACATTTCATTTCACGTTTTACATTAAATTTATTTCATTTTACCTTTCACATTTATTTTTATTCATTTCACATTTCATTACTTTTCATTTCGCTTTTCACATTTAAATTTACTTCATTTCACATTTCATTACTTTTGATTTCGCGTTTCACATTTAATTTTACTTCATTTCACATTTCATTTCTCGTTTCACATTCAAATTTACTTCATTGCACATTTCATACTTTTCATTTATAGTTTCACGTTTAAATTTACTTCATTTCACTTTCCATTACTTTTCATATTTCATTTCAAGTTCAAATTTCATTTCACATTTCATTTCATAAATCATTACTTTCCTTATTTCATTTCACATTTCACATTTAAATTTACTTCATTTTACATTTCATTTCACGTTTCACTTTTTAATTTACTTCATTTCACAATTCATTAAATTTCAATTCAATTTTCACATTTTAATTTACTTCATTTCATATTTCATTAATTTCATTTCACGTTTCAAATTTAAATTTATTTATTTCCCATTTCATTAGATTTCTTTTCACGTTTAAATTTACTTCATTTCACATTTCATTACTTTTAAATACTCATTTCACAATTAACCATTTCACACTTCATTACTTTTCTTTTCTTGTTTCAGATTTAATTTCACTTCATTTATCATTTCATTACTTTTCATTTCGCGTTTCACATTTAAATTTATTTCATTTCACATTTCATTTCATGTTTCACATTTAAATTTACTTTATTTCACATTTCATTACTTTTCATTTCAGGTTTCATATTTACATTTATTTCATTTCACATTTTATTTTACGTTTCACATTTAAATTTTCTTCATTTCACATTTCATTAAATTTCAATTCACGTTTCACATTTAAATTTACTTCATTTCGAATTTCTTTAATTTCATTTCACGTTTCAAAGTTAAATTTACTTCATTTCCCATGTCATTACTTTTCATTTCGCGTTTCACGTTTAAATTTACTTCATTTCACATTTCATTACTTTTAAATTCTCGTTTCACAATTAACAATTTCACACTTCATTACTTTTCTTTTCTTGTTTCAGATTTAATTTTACTTCATTTCACATTTCATTACTATTCATTTCGCGTTTCACATTTAAATTTATTTCATTCCACATTTCATTAATTTTGATTCCACGTTTCACATTTAAATTTACTTCATTTCATGTTTCATTATATTTTTTTTCTCGTTTCACATTTATAATTACAGCATTTCACATTTCATTACATTTCATTTCACGTATCACATTTAAATTTACTTCATTTCACATTTCTTTACTTTTCATTTTTCGATTCAAATTTAAAGATACTTCATTTCACATTACATTTTTCACATTTAATTTTTCTGCATTTCACATTTATTAATTTTGATTTCACGTTTCAGATTTAAATTTACTTCATTTCACATTTCATTAATTTTGATTCCACGTTTCACATTTAAATTTACTTCATTTCATGTTTCATTATATTTTATTTCTGGTTTCACATTTAATATTCCTGCATTTCACATTTCATTACATTTCATTTCACATATCACATTTAAATTTTCTTCATTTCACATTTCATTAATTTTGATTTCATTTTTCACATTTAAATATACTTCATTTCACATTTCATTACATTTCCTTTCACGTTTCACATTTTAATTTACTTCATTTCACATTTCATTTCACGTTTCACATTTAAATTTACTTCATTTCTCATTTCATTACCTTTCTTTTCACTTTCACATTTAAATTTACTTCATTTCGCATTTCATTTCACGTTTCACATTTCAATTTACCTCTTTTTGCATTTCATTTCTCAATTCACATTTCAATTTACTTCATTATACATTTCATTTCGCATTTCACATTTAAATTTATATCATTTCACATTTAATTACATTTCATTTCACGTTTCACGTTAAATTTATTTCATTGTACGTTTCACATTTATATTTATTCATTTCACATTTCATTACTTTTCATTTCGCTTTTCACATTTAAATTTTCTTCATTTCACATTTCGATTCACGTTTCCATTTTAAGTTTACTTCATTTCACATTTCAATTCATGTTTCACATTTAAATTTACTTCATTTCACATTTCATTACTTTTCATTTCATGTTTCACATTTGAATTTACTTCATTTCACGTTTCATTACTTTTCATTTCACATTTCACTTTTAAATTTAGTTCATTTCACATTTCATTACATTTCATTTCACATTTCACATTAAAATTTACTTCATTTTACGTTTCATTACTTTTCATTTCACGTTTCACATTTCATTAATTTTAATTTCATGATTCACATTTAAATTTTCTTCATTTCACATTCCATTACTTTTCATTTTTCTTTTCACATTTAGATTTACTTCATTTCACATTTCATTACTTTTCATTTCATGTTTCATATTATAATTTACTTCATTTCACATTTCATTAATTTTGATTAAACGTTTCACATTTAAATTTACTTCATTTCACATTTATTTACTTTTCATTTTCCGATTCAAATTTAAATATACTTCATTTCACATTACATTTTTCACATTTAAATTTTCTTCATTTCACATTTCATTAATTTTGATTTCACGTTCCAGGTTTAAATTTAATTCATTTCACATTTCATTAATTTTGATTCCACGTTTCACATTTAAATTTACTTCATTTCATGTTTCATTATATTTTATTTCTTGTTTCTCAATTAATATTACTGCATTTAATATTTCATTACATTTCATTTCACATATCACATTTAAATTTACTTCATATCACTTTTCATTACATTTCCTTTCACGTTTCACATTTAAATTTACTTCATTTCGTATTTCATTTCACGTTTCACATTTCAATTTACCTCTTTTCGCATTTCATTTCTCGATTCACATTTCAATTTACTTCATTATACATTTTATTTCTCGTTTCACATTTAAATTTATATCATTTCACATTTAAATACATTTCATTTCACGTTTTACATTAAATTTATTTCATTTTACCTTTCACATTTAAATGTACTTCATTTCATATTTCATTACATTTCATTTCGCGTTTCACATTTAAATTTACTTCATTTCATATTTCATTACATTTCATTTCACGTTTCACATTTAAATTTACTTCATTTCACATTTCGATTTACGTTTCAGATTTAAATTTACTTCATTTCATGTTTCACATTTAAATCTACTTCATTTCACATTTCATTACTTTTGATTTCATTTTTCACTGTTAAATTTACTTCATTTCACATTTCATTACTTTTCATTTCACGTATCACATTTAAAATTACTTTATGCCACATTTCATTATTTTTTATTTCACGTTTCACATTTAAATGTACTTCATTTCACATTTCATTAAATTTGATTTCACGTTTCACGTTTAATTTTACTTCATTTCATATTTCATTTCATTTCATTTCACGTTTCACATTTAAATTTCCTTCATTTCACATTTCATTACTTTTAAATTTTCTTTTCACATTTAAATTTCCTTCAGATCACATTTCATTACTTTTCATTTCAAGTTTCACTTTTAAATTTCCTTCATTTTTCGTTTCACATTTATTTCATTTCACTTTTCATTACATTTCATTTCTCGTTTCACATTTAATTTTACTTCATTTCTCATTTCATTTCCCGTTTCACATTTCAATTAACTTGATTTTATATTTCATTTCATGTTTCACATTTAAATTATCTTCAATTCACATTTCAATTTTCTTCATTTCACATTTCATTTCATGTTTCACATTTTAATTTACTTCATTTCACATTTCATTAGTTTTCATTTCATGTTTCACATTTAAATTTTCTTCATTTCACATTTCATTACATTTCATTTCAAGTTTCTCATTTAAATTTACTTCATTTCACGTTTCATAAATTTTCATTTCACGTTTCACATTTAAATTTACTTCATTCCACATTTGATTACATTTGATTTCACTATTCAGATTTAAATTTACTTCATTTCACATTTCATTACATTTCATTTCAAGTTTAACATTTATATTTTCTTCATTTCACATTTCATTACATTTCATTTCACGTTTCACATTTAAATTTAGTTCATTTCACATTTCATTACTTTTCATTTCATGTTTCACATTTAAATATATTTCATTTCAAATTACATTTCCATTTCAAGTTTCACATTTAAATTTACTTCATTTCACTTTTCATTTAACGTTTCATATATAAATTTACTTCATTTCACATTTCATTACTTCTCATTTCTCGTTTCACATTTAAATTTACTACATTTCAAATTTTGATTCACGTTTCAGGTTTAAATTTACTTCATTTCACTTTTCATTTCTTTTCATTTCACGTTTCAGATTTAAATTTACTTCATTTCACATTTCATTGCTTTTTTTTATTCGTTTAAAATTTATATTTACTTAATTTCTCATTTCATTACTTTTCATTTTTCGTTTCAAATTTTAATTTAATTCCATTCACATTTCATTACTTCTGATTACATTTTTCACATTTAAATTTACGTCATTTCACATTTCATTACTTTTCATTTCACGTTTCACATTTTAATTTACTTCATTTACATTTCATTACATTTCATTTCACGTTTCACATTTACATTTACTTATATTCAAATTTCATTAATTTTGATGTCACGTTTCACTTATAAATTTTCTTCATTTCACATTATATTACATTTCAATTTAGATTTCACATTTATATTTACATCATTTCTCATTTCATTCAACGTTTCACATTTTAATTTATTTCATTAAACATTTCATTGTTTTTCATTTCACACTTCACATTAAAATTTACTTCATTTCACGTTTAATTACTTTTCATTTCACATTTCACATTAAAATTTTCTACATTTCACATTACATTTCCATTTCACGTTTCACGTTTAAATTTACTTCATTTCACGTTACAAATTAAAATTTACTTAATTTCACATTTCATTTCTTTTGATTTCAAGTTTTTCATTTAACTTTTCTTCATTTCACATTTCATTACTTTTCTTTTAATGTTTTACATTTAAATATACTTCATTTCAAATTTCTATTTACGTTTCAGATTTAAATTTACTTCATTTCTCATTTCATTAGTTTTCATTTCACACTTCACATTTAAATTTACTTCTTTTCACCTTTCATTACGTTTGATTTCATTTTTCACAGTTAAATTCATATCATTTCACAGTTAATTTATTTTGATTTCACGTTTCACATTTAAATTTACTACATTTCACCTTTCATTACATTTCATTTCACGATTCACATTTAAATTTACTTCATTAAACATTTCATTAATTTAGATTTCAGGTTTCACATTTAAATTTACTACATTTCACATTTCATTTCACATTTCAGATTTAAATTTAATTCATTTCACAATTCATTAGTTTTCATTTCGCATTTCACAGTTCCCCACTATTCAGGGTCACTTGGGGTCACGTTTAGCATCCATTTTTCGGGGGCTCCCTCTTTTTCAGTCGCTTTTGGGGTCACTCGGGGTCCATTTTAGGATCTCTCTTTCGGGGTACCCTCTTTTTTGGGGTCATATTTAGGTTCTCTTTTTTGGGGTTCCCCTCTTTTTGGGGTCCCCCTCTATATATCCCCTCTTTTCATTTCAGAGCGTAGGACAGACCTGCATCACGTGACGGCGTGCTTCCAGTAAACACCACTGAGCACTGGCCCAAGGAAGAACACGAGCCATACGCCGATCATCATTCATCCCGGATGATATCACTATGCATTGGATGTCTGTATGAAGGAAGGCTCACCCTATAGTTAACTTGATGGCTGGTTCACTTTGTGAAGGGGTGGAGTGTATGGGAACTGTTGAATTTTGGCCTGAAGCACTGATGGATCATGTGAGGTAAGCACTGAGTCAGCTGCGGGAGCACAGGTGAAGGCAATGCACCTGTGACTGGAAGGGGTGGAGTCTGGCTCCACCTCTCCCAGACCCCATTTAAGGACTGACCACGACTGGGGAAGGTTCTTTTGTTGGAGATCCCCTCCCCTGTGGAGGTCCAGGCAAGCCTTGACCTTCAGTGACAGGTTAGCCTTTCCTAATTTACTGCTTGTCTTTATACCACCTGGATAAGTCATACAAAAACACATTGTCCACCTTCGTTATTTGGTGTGGGTATTATTCTTTTGGGGGATTCACTGTGCACACCCTAAGCTTCAGCTCTAAATCCTTGCTTTTTTACCCCAAAGTCTAGCCCCTAGTCCTTGCTATTCCACCCCATATTCCTGCCCTAAGCCCTCGCTATTTCCTCCCAAACAGTAGTCCCAAGTCCTCATTATTACCCTTAAACTCAGGCCCTGAATCCTTGCCATTTCACCCCAGGCTCAAGTGCCACATCCTGCCTAATTCACCCCAAAGCTCCGTCCCAGCTTCTCGCCATTCGGTGCCAAACTCCAGCCCCAAACGTTTACTATTTCATCCCAATCTCCAGTTCCTTTGTTCTCACTGCTTCACCCCGAACTCCAACATCAAACCCTCTCTGTTTCGCCCCAATCTCCAGCTCTAAATTCTTGCTATTATATCCCAAACTGTAACACCTAGTCCTTGTTATTCCTCCCCACGTTCCTACCCCAAACCTACCCTACTTCATTCCGAGCAGTAGTCCCAAATCCTCATTATTTCCCTCAAACTCTGGCCCCAAGCGCTCACTATTTCCTCCCAAACTAAACTCCAAAATCCAGGCTAATTCATCCAAAACTCCATCCCAACTTCTTGCAGTTTCACCCTGAACTTCAGCCTCGCAACTGTGAGGCCCAAATCCTCACAGTTTCACTCTATATTGCAGCTCCCAATCCTCTCTCGCTTTCCCCAAACTCCGTATAAAATTCCTCACTACTTCTCCCCAAGTTTCAGTCCCATGTCTGGCTGTCTCACACCAGTGTCAAGCATCATATCCTCGCAATTTCTTCCCAAATTCTAGCCCGAATTCCATATTACATATCATTTCATATTTTATTTTATATTTAATTCCAGTTGATATTTCATTTCATATTTCCTCTTCATTTTATATCATTTTATTTCATATCCTTTTCTCACATCTGCTTCATTTCATTTCTTTTCAGTCCTTTTTATTGCTTATTTCATTTCATTTCTCAGCCCTCTGGTTCCTGCCCACGTTTTGCCTGCGTTGATCTCAGCCTGCTAACAGGGCAGCAGTTCCCGGGGTCGTCCATTTTCCCCTTGATGGAAATGGGTGTGAGTTTTCTCTTACTTTCTGCTACCTGTGGACTTGCCCTGGATGCCACAGCGTTTCGGATCTCACTGAGAGTGGCCTGCTGACTGCAACGGCTGATTCCCTCTGCACTCCCTGATGCATCCACTGGGACAGGCGGAGCTGTGCATGTTCGGAGTCAGGTAGGACTCAGAGTGCCACATTTTTGTGTTGTCAGGTGCTATATGCTGCACAGACATTTCATTTCAACTATTTCATACATTTCATATTATTTCTCATTTCGTATTATTTCACATTTCGTATTATTTCACATTTCAATCCATTATATTTCATTGAAAATATTGCACACTTCGCATTTCATTGCGCATTTCATGTTTCATTTAATATTTCATTTTATTTCTCGTTTCATTTATTTATTATTTCATTTATTTCACATTTCATTTCACGTTTCACATTTAAATTTACTTCATTTCATATTTCATTTTACGTTTAACATTTAAACTTAATTCATTTTACATTTCATTTCACGTTTCACATTTAAATTTACTTCAATTCACATTTCATGTCTCGTTCCACATTTAAATTTACTTCATTTCACATTTCATTAGTTTTCATTTCGCGTTTCACAATTATATTTACTTCATTTCACATTTCATTACTTTTCGTTTCACATTTAAATTTACTTCAATTCACATTTCATTAATTTTGATTTCAGGTTTCACATTTAAATTTACTTCATTTCACATTATATTACATATCAATTCAGGTTTCACATTTATATTTACTTCATTTCACATTTCATTCCACGTTTCACATTTTAATTTATTTCATTAAACATTTCATTACTATTCATTTCACGTTTCACATTTAAATTTACTTCATTTCACATTTCATTACATTTCATTTCTCGTTTCACATTTTAATTTACTTCATTTAATAATTCATTGCATTTCATTTCACGTTTCACATTTAAATTTATTTCATTTCACATTTCATTAATTTTCATTTTATGTTTCACATTTAAATTTACTTCATTTCACATTTCATTACATTTCATTTCACGTTTCAAATTAAATTTACTTCATTTCACATTTCATTTGTTTTCAATTCACGTTTCAAATTTATATTTACTTCATTTCACATTTCATTACTTATAATTTCACGTTTCACATTTATATTTACTTCATTTTATATTTCTTTTCATGTTTCACATTTAAATTTACTGCAATTCACATTTCATTTCACATTTCATAATTAAATTTACTTCATTTCACATATAATTACTTTTAAATATTCTTTTCAAATTTAAATTTACTTCATTTCACATTTCATTACATTTCATTTCACGTTTCACTTTTAAATTTACTTCATTTCACATTTCATTACTTTTAATTTCGCGTTACACATTTAAATTTACTTCATTTCACATTTCATTACTTTTCATTTCACGTTTCACATCTATATTTACTTATTTTCTAGTTTCATTACATTTTATTTTTCGTTTCACGAATCACATTTATATTTACTTCATTTTACATTTCATTAATTTTGATTTCAAATTTCACATTTAAATTTACTTCATTTCACATTTCATTACATTTCATATCACGTTTCACATTTAAATTTACTTCATTTCACATTACATTTTACGTTTCTCATTTAAATTTACTTCATTTCACATTTCGATTCACGTTTCAGATTTAAATTTACTTCATTTCACATTTTATTTCACGTTTCACATTTAAATTTACTTCTTTTCACATTTCATTCATTTTGATTTCACGTTTCACATTTAAATTTACTTCATTTCACATTTCATTTCACATTTCAAATTTAAAATTACTTCATTTCACATTTCATTACTTTTCATTTCGCTTTTCACGTTTAAATTTACTTCATTTCACATTTCATTAATTTTGTTTTCACGTTTCACATTTAATTTTTCTTCATTTCACATTTCATTAATTTTGATTTCACGTTTCACATTTAACTTTTCTTCATTTCACATTTCATTTCTTTTCTTTTAATGTTTCACAATTAAATATACTTCATTTCAATTTCGATTTGCGTTTAAGAATTAAATTTACTTCAGTTCACGTTTCATATTTAAATCTACTTCATTTCACATTTCATTACTTTTGATTTCATTTTTTCACTCTTAAATTTATTTCATTTTACATTTCAATACTTTTGATTTCATTTTTCACAGTTAAATTTACATCATTTCACAATTCATTACTTTTCATTAAACGTTTCGCATTTAAATTTACTTCATTTCACATTTGATTAATTTTGATTTCACGTTTCACATTTACTTTTTCTTCATTAAACATTTCATTAATTTTGATTTCACGTTTCACATTTAACTTTTCTTCATTTCACATTTCATTACTTTTCTTTTAATGTTTCACATTTAAATATACTTCATTTCAAATTTCAATTTACGTTTCACATTTAAATTTACTTCATTTTAAATTTCATTAAACGTTTCACATTTAAATTTACTTCATTTGATATTTGATTACACTTGATTTCTCGGTTTACATTTAAATTTACTTCATTTCACATTTCATTACATTTCATTTCAAGTTTAACATTTAAATTTACTTCATTTCACATTTCATTATTTTTATTTCAAGTTTCACATTTAAATTTACTTCATTTCACATTTCATTACTTTTCATTTCACGTTTCACATTTAAATTTACTTCATTTCACATTTCACTAATTTTGATTTCACGTTTCACATTTAAATTTGCTTCATTTCACATTTCATTACATTTCATTTTTATCTCCACATTTAAATTTACTTCATTTCACATTTCATTACATCTCATTTCTCGTTTCACATTTTAATTTACTTCATTTAATAATTCATTACATTTCATTTCACGTTTCACATTTAAATTTACTTCATTTCATATTTCATTTCATGTTTTACATTTAAATTTAATTCGTTTCATATTTCATTTCACGTTTCACATTTAAATTTACTTCATTTCATATTTCATTTCAAGTTTCACATTTAAATTTACTTAATTTCACATTTCATTACTTTTCATTTCACGTTTCACATTTAAATACACATTGAAATTTTCTTCATTAAATATTTTATAACATTTAATTCCACGTTTAACTTATATATTTACTTTATTTCACATTTATATAATTTTCATTTCACGTTTTACATTTAAATTTATTTCATTTCACATTTCATTACATTTCATTTCCCGTTTCATATTTAAATTTACTTCATTTCATATTTCATTTTACGTTTCACATTTAATTGTATTTCATTTAACGTTTCATAGCATTTTATTTCACGTTTCTCAGTTAAATTTCCTTCAGTTCACATTTCATTACTTTTGATTTCACGTTTCACATTTAAATTTACTTCATTTCACATTTCATTTAATTTTATTTCACGTTTCACATTTAAATTTACTTCATTTCACGTTTCATTATTTTTCTTTTAATGATTCACATTTAAATTTACTTCATTTCACATTTCATTTAATTTTATTTCACGTTTCACATTTAAATTTACTTCATTTCACGTTTCATTATTTTTCTTTTAATGATTCACATTTAAATTTACTTCATTTCATATTTCATTACTTTTCATTTCACGTTTCACTTTTAAATTTACTTCATTTCACATTCAATTACTTTTAAATTTTCTTTTCACATTTAAATTAACTTCATTTCGCATTTCATTACTTTTCATTTCACGTTTCACATTTAAATACACTTCATTTCACATTTCATTTAGCGTTTCACATTTAAATTTACTTCATTTCATATTTCATTTCACGTTTCACATTTAAATTTACTTTATATCACATTTCATTTCACGTTTCACATTTAAATTTACTTCATAGCACATTTCATTACCTTTCATTTCACGTTCCACTTTTAAATTTAATCATTTCACATTACATTACTTTTCATTTCAGGTTTCACATTTAAATTTACTTCATTTCACATTTCATTACTTTTCATTCCACGTTTCTCATTTAAATTTACTTCATTTCACATTTCATTATTTTTAATTTTCGTTTCAATTTTAAGTTTACTTCATTTCACATTTCATTAATTTTGATTTCACGTTTCACATTTAAATTTTCTTTATTTCACATTTGATTACATTTGATTTCACGTTTAACATTTAAATTTACTTCATTTAATATTTCATTAATTTTCATTTCAAGTTTTACATTTGAATTTAATACATATAACATTTCATTACTTTTCTTTTCACCTTTCACATTTAATTTTACTTCATATCACATTTCATTACTTTTCATTTCACGTTTCAGATCTATATTTACTTCATTACCCATTTCATTACATTTCTTTTCTCGTTTCACGTTTAAATTTACTTCTTTTCACATTTCATTTCCCATTTCATATTTAAATTTACTTCATTTCATATTTCATTTTACGTTTCTCATTTAATTGTATTTCATTTAACGTTTAATAGCATTTTATTTCACGTTCCTCAGTTAAATTTCCTTCAGTTCACATTTCATTACTTTGAATTTCACGTTTAACATTTAAATTGACTTCATTTCACGTTTCATTACATTTCTTTAAATGATTCACATTTAAATTTACTTCATTTCACATTTCATTACTTTTCATTTCACGTTTCACTTTTAAATTTACTTCATTTCACATTCAATTACTTTTAAAATTTCTTTTCACATTTAAATTATCTTCATTTCACATTTCATTACATTTCATTTCACGTTTCACATTTAAATTTACTTCGTTTCACATTTCATTTATTTTGATTTCACGTTTCACATTTAAATGTACTTCATTTCACATTTCATAAATTTTGATCTCACGTTTCACATTAAAATTTACTACATTTTACGTTTCGATTCACTTTTCAGATTTAAATTTCCTTCATTTCACAATTCATTACTTTTCATTCCACGTTTCTCATTTAAATTTTCTTCATTTCACATTTCATTACTTTTCAATTCAAGTTTCACATTTAAATTTACTTCATTTCATATTCCATTTCCATTTCATGTTTTACATATAAATTAACTTCATTTCACATTTCATTACATTTCATTTCACGTTCCACATTTAAATTTACTTCATTTCACATTTCATTTCACGATTCACATTTAAATTTACTTCTTTTCAATATTTATTACTTTACTTATTTCAAGTTTCACATCTCATTTCACATTTTATTTCACAAATCATTACTTTTCTTATTTCATTTCACATTTCACATTTAAATATAATTCATTTCACATTTCATTTCACGATTCACATTTAAATTTACTTCTTTTCAATATTTATTACTTTACTTATTTCAAGTTTTACATCTCATTTCACATTTTATTTCACAAATCTTTACTTTTCTTATTTCATTTCACGTTTCACATTTAAATTTAATTCATTTCTCATTTCAATTCACGTTTCACATTTAAATTTATATCATTGCACATTTCATTTCACGTTTCACATATAAATTTACTACTTTTCACATTTCATTTCGCTTTTCACATTTAAATTTACTTCATTTCACATTTCGATTCACATTTCACATTTAAATTTACTTCATTTCACATTTCATTACATTTGATTTCATGTTTCACATTTAAATTTACTTCATTTCACGTTTCATTTTTCACATTTAAATTTACTTCATTTCATTAATATTCATTTCACGTTTCTGATTTAAATTTACTTCATTTCACATTTCATTACTTTTCATTTCACGTTTCGCATTTCATTTCACATTACTTTTCACATTTCATTTATTTTCCTTTCACGTTTCACATTTAAATTTACTTCATTTCACATTTCATTACATTTCATTTCTCGTTTCACATTTTAATTTACTTCATTTCACATTTCATTACTTTTCCTTTCACGTTTCATTAAAATGTACTTCATTTCACATTTCATTGCTTTTTATTTCACGATTCACATTTAAATTTACTTCATTTCTATTTTCATTGCTTTTCATTTCATGTTTCACATTTAAATTTACTTCATTTCACGTTTTTTTACTTTTCATTTCACGTTTCACATTTAATTTTACTTCATTTCACTTAATTATTTTACTTATTTCATGTTTTGAATTTCGGTTGACGTTTCGGTTGATGTTTCTGTTGACGTTTCATTTCACATTCAATTACATTTCATATTTCATTTCTCGTTTCACATTTAATTTTTCATCATTTCACATTTCATTAATTTTCATTTCATGTTTCACATTTAAATTTACTTCATTTCACATTTCATTACTTTTCATTTCATGTTTCAGTTCAGTTCATTTCAGTTCGCGTTTCGCATTTCGCTTTTCTCATTTCACATTTCATTACTTTTCATATTTCATTTCCCTTTACTCATTTGAATTTACTTCATTTCACATTTCATTACTTTTCATATTTCATTTCACGTTTCTCATTTGAATTTACTTCATTTCACATTTCATTACTTTTCATATTTCATTTCACGTTTCACATTTCATTTCAAATTTCATTTCCCCACCTCCTCTTCTTTTCATTTTTTATCTTTTCATTTCATTTCCTTTTTCACATCCGCTTCATTTCATTTCTTTTCTGTTCTTTTTATTGCTTATTTCATTTCATTTCTCAGCCCTCTGGTTCCTGCCCACTTTTTGCCTGCATTGATCTCAGCCTGCTAACAGGGCAGCAGTTCCCGGGGTCGTCCTTTTTTCCCTTGATGGAAATGGTTGAGAATTTTCTCTTACTTTCTGCTACCTGTGGACTTGCCCTGGATGCCACAGCGTTTCGGATCTCACTGAGAGTGGCCTGCTGACTGCAACGGCTGATTCCCTCTGCACTCCATGATGCATCCACTGGGACGAGCGGACCTCTGCATGTTCGAAGTCAGGTAGGACTCAGTGTGCCACATTTTTGTGTTGTCAGGTGCTGTATGCTGCACAGACATTTCATTTCAACTATTTCATATATTGCGTATAATTTCTCATTTTGTATTTCACATTTCATTTTATTTCACATTTCAATCCATTATATTTCACTGAAAATATTTCCCATTTCACTGAAAATATTTCCCATTTCACTGAAAATATTTCCCATTTCATTGCGCATTTATTTGCACGTTTCCTTTCATTGCATTTCCCATTTCACTGCATTTCAAGTTTCAAGTTGCATTTTGCGTTGTTGCGTTTTGCGTTTCCATTTAATATTTCACATTTCTTTTCATATTTCATTCAATTTCATATTTGATTTAATATTTAATATTTCATATTTTTTATATTTCATTCAATTTCGTATTTAATTCCATTTCATATTTAATTTATTAATTTAATTTCAGGTTTCATTTCATATTTCATTTCATACTTCATTTCATATTTCAAATTTCATTTCAGGTTTCACGTTTCACTTTTCACTGCACATCTCATCGCATTTCATTTTTCGCATTTCCTCACCTCCTCTTCATTTCATTTTATAACTTTTCTTTTCAATTAGTATTCTCACATCCGCTTTATTTCATTTCTTTTCAGGCTTTTTTTATTTCTTCTTTTTTTTTTTTTTTTTTTTTTTAATTTCATCATAGGCTCCACCTCTCCCAGATAATATTTAAGGGCTCACCACCACTCTGTAGTCCTCTCTGCTTGGAGATCGCTCATTTGGAGGCTCTTTTTGCCAGCCAGGTACACGGATTTCTTTTCCTCTTTCATTCTCTTGTTCCTTTCCATCTTGGTAATCTTTCTAAATGCACCATCTCTAAAATATCTTGACTGACAATCTCTCTGGCTTTCATTCTTTTTGTTGAACACCCTATGGTGCGACCTCCTTTTTGGCACTGCTCAGTCCTACTCGTGGCATAATTTTTGCATGCTGCAGTGAGTGCTAGGAAGCAAAAGGGATCGTAGCAAAGCTGGGCGGTGCTGTTGTGAGGAGAGGGGATGAGTGCGGCTCAGACCGCAGAAGGCTGGCAAACTTTTGGGCTCGCGTTGATCTCAGCCTGCTAATGGCTGCGCAGTTCCAGGGGTATTCCTTTCTCTGCAGGCATGAAATGGGTGTGAATGTTTTCTTCTGAACTGCTGCCCTTTGGACTTGCCCTGGACTCCACTGTGTTTCAGATCTTACTAACAGCGGCCTGCTGACTGCAACGGCTCATTCCCTCTGCACACCGTCATGCATCCATCGGGACCGGCGAACCTCTGCATGTTAAGGTTCAGGTAGGACTAGGAATGCCTGGTTTGTGTGTTGTCAGGTGCCGCATGCTGCGCAGCCAGATTCTCCGTCCAAATCCTCCCTTTCTCACCCCAGTGTCTGTCCCTAACTTTTCACTTTTCTACACCTAATTGCAGCCTTAATTCCATTCTATTCCAACACCGATTGCAGCCATCAATCTTATATATCTTGTCCAAAACTCCGGCCCTTATTCCTCGCTCTTTTAGGCCGACCTCTGACGCAAATCCTCACTCTCTCACCCCAATCTGCGGCCCTAAATTCTCCCGCTTTCAGAATAGACTCCAGTCCAAACCCCTCAGCATTTTCACCTCAAATTCCAGTCCTAAATCCTCAGTGTTTCTCCCCATGCTCCAGCCGCAAAACCTCACTATTTTCTCCCCAACAGGAGCTTCAAATCCTCACCATCACCCTCACATTCAAATCCTAATTCCTTGCATTTTCACCCCAGGCTCAAGTGCCAAATCTAGATATTTCACTCAAACCTCCTTCTTATCTTCTTGCTATTCTACATCAGTCTACATCCCCAAATTTTCCATATTTCTCCCTAAACTGCTGCCCTGTATTGTCACTCTTTCACCCCGAACTCCAGTCACTTTTGGGGTCACTCAGGGTCCCTTTTAAATTCTCTTTTTCGGGTTCCCCACATTTCAGGGTCACTTGGGGTCACTTTTAGCATCTCTTTTTCGGGGTCTCCCTCTTTTTCAGTCGCTTTTGGGGTCACTCGGGGTCCATTTTAGGATCTCTCTTTCGGGGTACCCTCTTTTTTGGGGTCATATTTAGGTTCTCTTTTTTGGGGTCCCCCTCTTTTTGGGGTCCCCCTCTGTATATCCCCTCTTTTCATTTCAGAGCGTAGGACAGACCTGCATCACGTGACGGCGTGCTTCCAGTAAACACCACTGAGCACTGGCCCAAGGAAGAACACGAGCCATACGCCGATCATCATTCATCCCGGATGATATCACTATGCATTGGATGTCTGTATGAAGGAAGGCTCACCCTATAGTTAACTTGATGGCTGGTTCACTTTGTGAAGGGGTGGAGTGTATGGGAACTGTTGAATTTTGGCCTGAAGCACTGATGGATCATGTGAGGTAAGCACTGAGTCAGCTGCGGGAGCACAGGTGAAGGCAATGCACCTGTGACTGGAAGGGGTGGAGTCTGGCTCCACCTCTCCCAGACCCCATTTAAGGACTGACCACGACTGGGGAAGGTTCTTTTGTTGGAGATCCCCTCCCCTGTGGAGGTCCAGGCAAGCCTTGACCTTCAGTGACAGGTTAGCCTTTCCTAATTTACTGCTTGTCTTTATACCACCTGGATAAGTCATACAAAAACACATTGTCCACCTTCGTTATTTGGTGTGGGTATTATTCTTTTGGGGGATTCACTGTGCACACCCTAAGCTTCAGCTCTAAATCCTTGCTTTTTTACCCCAAAGTCTAGCCCCTAGTCCTTGCTATTCCACCCCATATTCCTGCCCTAAGCCCTCGCTATTTCCTCCCAAACAGTAGTCCCAAGTCCTCATTATTACCCTTAAACTCAGGCCCTGAATCCTTGCCATTTCACCCCAGGCTCAAGTGCCACATCCTGCCTAATTCACCCCAAAGCTCCGTCCCAGCTTCTCGCCATTCGGTGCCAAACTCCAGCCCCAAACGTTTACTATTGCATCCCAATCTCCAGTTCCTTTGTTCTCACTGCTTCACCCCGAACTCCAACATCAAACCCTCTCTGTTTCGCCCCAATCTCCAGCTCTAAATTCTTGCTATTATATCCCAAACTGTAACACCTAGTCCTTGTTATTCCTCCCCACGTTCCTACCCCAAACCTACCCTACTTCATTCCGAGCAGTAGTCCCAAATCCTCATTATTTCCCTCAAACTCTGGCCCCAAGCGCTCACTATTTCCTCCCAAACTAAACTCCAAAATCCAGGCTCATTCATCCAAAACTCCATCCCAACTTCTTGCAGTTTCACCCTGAACTTCAGCCTCGCAACTGTGAGGCCCAAATCCTCACAGTTTCACGCTATATTGCAGCTCCCAATCCTCTCTCGCTTTCCCCAAACTCCGTATAAAATTCCTCACTACTTCTCCCCAAGTTTCAGTCCCATGTCTGGCTGTCTCACACCAGTGTCAAGCATCATATCCTCGCAATTTCTACCCAAATTCTAGCCCGAATTCCATATTACATATCATTTCATATTTTATTTTATATTTAATTCCAGTTGATATTTCATTTCATATTTCCTCTTCATTTTATATCATTTTATTTCATATCCTTTTCTCACATCTGCTTCATTTCATTTCTTTTCAGTCCTTTTTATTGCTTATTTCATTTCATTTCTCAGCCCTCTGCTTCCTGCCCACGTTTTGCCTGCGTTGATCTCAGCCTGCTAACAGGGCAGCAGTTCCCGGGGTCGTCCATTTTCCCCTTGATGGAAATGGGTGTGAGTTTTCTCTTACTTTCTGCTACCTGTGGACTTGCCCTGGATGCCACAGCGTTTCGGATCTCACTGAGAGTGGCCTGCTGACTGCAACGGCTGATTCCCTCTGCACTCCCTGATGCATCCACTGGGACAGGCGGACCTGTGCATGTTCGGAGTCAGGTAGGACTCAGAGTGCCACATTTTTGTGTTGTCAGGTGCTATATGCTGCACAGACATTTCATTTCAACTATTTCTTACATTTCATATTATTTCTCATTTCGTATTATTTCACATTTCGTATTATTTCACATTTCAATCCATTATATTTCATTGAAAACATTGCGCACTTCGCATTTCATTGCGCGTTTCATGTTTCATTTAATATTTCATTTTATTTCTCGTTTCATTTCAAGTTTATTTTCAAGTTTCTGTTCATTTCAAATTTCATAATTCATATTTAGTTTCATCTCATTTTTTTAATCATTTTATATCTCATTTCAAATCATATTTCACTTTATATCACATTTCATTTCGTTTCATATTCCATGTCATTTCGCACCATTACATTCTATTTCACTTTATATTTCAGATTTCATTTCAAATTTCTGATTTAAATTTCCGATCTCTTTTCCCACTTCCCATTTCCGATCTCTTTTCCCACTTCCCATTTCCGATCTCTTTTCCCACTTCCCATTTCCGATCTCTTTTCCCACTTCCCATTTCCGATCTCTTTTCCCACTTCCCATTTCCGATCTCTTTTCCCACTTCCTGTTTCACATTTAAATTAACTACATTTCAAAATTAATTACTTTTCATTTCACGATTTCATTAATATTTTCTTCATTTCACATTTCATTACATTTCCATTTTTGTTTCACATTTTAATTTACTTCATTGCACACTTCATTACTTTTCATTTCACGTTTCACATTTAAATTTATGTCATTAAACATTTAATTACTTTTGATTTCACGTTTCACATTAAATTAACTTCAATTCACATTTCATTACATTTCATTTCACGTTTCACAGTTAAATTAACTTCATTTCACACTTCATTACATTTCCTTTCACGTTTCACATTTAAATTAACTTCGTTTCACATTAAATTACATTTCCTTTCACGTTTCACATTTAAATTAACTTCATTTCACATTTCATTAATTTCGATTTCACATTTCACATTTAAATTTATTACATTTCACATTTCGATTCACGTTTCAGATTTAAATTTATTTCATTTCACATTTCATTACTTTTCTTTTTTCGTTTAACATTTAAATTTACTTTCATTTCATGTTTCATTACTTTTCATTTCACGTTTCTCATTTACATTTATTTCATTTCACATTTCATTATTCTGATTACATTTCTCACATTTAATTTACTTCATTACACATTTCACTAGTTTTCATTTTACATTTCAAAATAATATTTACATCATTTCTCATTTCATTACTTTTCATTTTTCGTTTCAAATTTAAATCTACTTCATTTCACATTTCATTACATTTCATTTCACGTTTCACATTTAAATTTACTTCATTTCACATTTCATTACTTTTCATTTCATGTTTCACATGTAAATTTAATTCATTTCACATTTCATTACTTTTAATTTTCGTTTCAATTTTAAATTTACTTCAATTCACATTTCATTACATTTTATTTCACGTTTCTCATTTAAATTTACTTCATTTCACATTTCTTTACTTTTCATTTTTCTTTTCTAATTTTAATTTCCTTCATTTCACATTTCATTTTTCACATTTAAATTTACTTCATTCAACATTTCATTAATTTTGAATGCAGATTTCACATTTAAATTTACTTCATTTCACATTTCATTAATTTCGATTTCACGTTTCATTTAAATTTATTACATTTCACATTTCGATTCACATTTCAGATTTAAATTTATTTGATTTCTCATTTCATTACTTTTCTTTTTTTGTTTCAAATTTAAATTTACTTCATTTCATGTTTCATTACTTTGCATTTCACGTTTCACATTTAAATTTACTTCATTTCACATTTCATTATTCTGATTTCATTTTTCACATTTAAATTTACTTCATTACACATTTCATTAGTTTTCATTTTACGTTTCACATTTAAATTTACTACATTTCACGTTTCATTAATTTTCATTTCACGTTTCACATTTAGATTTACTTCATTTCACATTTCATTACATTTCATTTCACGTTTCACTGTTAAATTTACATCATTTCACATTTAATTAATTTTGATTTCACGTTTCACATTTAAGTTTACTTCATTTCACATTTCATTAATTTTGATTTCACGTTTCACATTTAAATTTTCTACATTTCATATTTCGTTTCACGTTTCAGATTTAAATTTACTTAATTTCACATTTCATTGCTTTTCATTTCACGTTTCACATTTAAATTTACTTCATTTGACATTTCATTAATTTTGATTTCACGTTTCACATTTAAGTTTACTTCATTTCACATTTCATTACTTTTTGATTCACGTTTCACATTTAAATTTACTTCATTTCACATTAAATTACTTTTAGATTTTCTTTTCACATTTAAATTTACTTCATTTCACATTTCATTACTATTCATTTCACGTTTCACATTTAAATTTACTTCATTACAATTATTATTACTTAATTAATTAATTATTAATTAATTATATTACTTAAGTCATGTTTTAAATTTTTGTAGACGTTTTGGTAGGCGTTTTGGTAGGCGTTTTGGTAGACGTTTTGGTAGGCGTTTTGGTAGACGTTTTGGTAGGCGTTTTGGTAGACGTTTTGGTAGGCGTTTTGGTAGACGTTTTGGTAGACGTTTTGGTAGACGTTTTGGTAGACGTTTTGGTAGACGTTTTGGTAGACGTTTTGGTAGACGTTTCATTTTACATTTCATTACATTTCATATTTCATTTCTCGTTTCACATTTTAATTTTCTTCATTTCACAATATATTACATTTTAATTCAGGTTTCTCATTTATATTTACATAATTTCACATTTCATTACATTTTATTTCACGTTTCACATTTAAATTTCCTTCATTTAACATTTCTTTCCTTTTCATTTTTTGTTTCAAATTTTAATTTCCTTCATTTCACATTTCATTTTTCACATTTAATTTTACTTCATTCAACATTTCATTAATTTCGATTTCACGTTTCACATTTAGATTTATTACATTTCACATTTTGATTCACGTTTCAGATTTAAATTTATTTCATTTCACATTTCATTACATTTCTTTTTTCTTTTCAAATTTAAATTTTCTTAATTTCATGTTTCATTACTTTTCATTTCACGTTACACATTTATATTTATTTCATTTCACGTGTCATTACACTTGATTTCATTTTTAACATTTAAATTTACTTCATTTCAAAATTAATAAATTAATATAACGTTTCACATTTAAATTTACTTCATTTCACATTTGATTACTTTTGATTTCACGTTTCACATTTAACTTTTCTTCATTTCACATTTCATTACTTTTCTTTTAATGTTTCACATTTAAATATACATCATTTCAAATTTTAATTTACGTTTCACATTTAAATTTACTTTATTTCTCGTTTCACATTTAAATTTACTTCATTTCACATTACATTTCCATTTCAAGTTTCACATTTAAATTTACTTCATTTCACATTTCAATAATTATGATTTCACGTTTCACGTTTTAATTTACTTCATTTCACATTATATTACTTTTCAATACACGTTTCAGATTTAAATTTACTTCATTTCACATTTCATTACTTTTCTTTATTCGTTTCAAATTTATATTTACTTCATTTCACATTTCATTTCAAGTTTCACATTTTAATATATTTTATTTCACATTTCATTAATTTTGATTTCAAGTTTCACATTTAAATTTACTTCATTAAACATTTCATAACTTTTCATTTCACGTTTCACATTAAAATTTACTTCATTTCACATTTCATTATTTTAATTTTTGTTTCATATTTAAATTTACTTCATTTCACATTTCATTACGTCTCATTTCACGTTTCACATTTAAATTTACTTCATTTCACTTTTCATTACTTTTAATTTCAAGTTTCACTTTTAAATTTCCATCATTTTTTGTTTCTCATTTTTTGCATTTCACTTTTCATTACATTTCATTTCTCGTTTCACATTTAATTTTTCTTCATTTTTTCATTTCATTTCCAATTTCACATTTAAATTAACTTGAATTTATATTTCATTTCACGTTTCACATATAAATTTATTTCGTATCTCATTTCATTTCACATTTCACATTTAAATTTACTTCATTTCACATTTCATTTCTTTTCAATACACGTTTCAGATTTAAATTTACTTCATTTCACATTTCATTACTTTTCTTTATTCGTTTCAAATTTATATTTACTTCATTTCACATTTAAATTTACTTCATTTCACATTTTTTTAACGTTTCAAATTTAAATTTAATTCTTTTCACATTTCATTACATTTGATTACATTTCTCACATTTAAATTTACTTCATTTCACGTTTCATTACTTTTCATTTCACGTTTCACATTTAAATTTACTTCATTTCACATTTGATTACATTTGATTTCACAGTTAACATTTAAATTTACTTCATTTCACATTTCATTACTTTTTATTTCAAGTTTCACATTTAAATTTACTTCATTTCACATTTCATTACTTTTCATTTCAAGATTCACATTTAAATTTACTACATTTCAAATTTTGATCCACGTTTAAGATTTAAATTTACTTCATTTCACTTTTCATTTCTTTTCAATTCACGTTTCAGATATAAATTTATTTCATTTCACATTTCAAAGCTTTCCTGTATTCGATTCAAATTTATATTTACTTCATTTCTCATTTAATTACTTTTCATTTTTCGTTTCAAATTTAAATTTACATCATTTCACTTTTTTTTTCACATTTAAGTTTACTTCATTTCACATTTAATTAATTTTGAATTCACGTTTCACATTTTAATTTACTTCATTCCACATTTCATTAATTTTGATTTCATGTTTCATATTTAAATTTACTACATTTCACATTTTGATTCACGTTTCAGATTTAAATTTACTTCATTTCACATTTCATTTCTTTTGATTTCATGTTTCAGATTTAAATTTACTTCATTTCACATTTCATTAATTTTGATTTCATTTTTCATATTCAAATTTACTTCATTTCACTTTTCATTACATTTCATTTCTAGTTTCACATTTAAATTTACTTCATATCACATTTCATTAATTTTTATTTCGCGTTTCATATTTAAATTTACCTCTTTTTACATATCAATTCACGTTTCACATTTAAATTTACTTCATTTCACATTTCATTTCCATTTCGCGTTTCACATTTAAATTTACTCCATTTCATATTTCATTAATCTTATTTCACGTTTTGCATTTAGATTTACTTCATTTCACATTTCATTAATTTTGATTAAACGTTTCACATTTAAATTTACTTCATTTCACATTTCGATTTACGTTTCAGATTTAAATTTACTTTATTTCACGTTTCAAGTTTAAATTTACTTCATTTCACATTTCATTAGTTTTCATTTTACGTTTCACATTTAAATTTACTTCATTTCACATTTCATTACACATTTCATACAGTATTCATATTTCGATTCAAGTTTCTCATTTTATTTCACATTTTATTACTTTTAAATTCAAGTTTCACGTTTAAATTTACTTCAGTTCACATTTCATTACTTTCCTTTTTTCATTACGTTTCACTTTTAAGTTTACTTCATTTCACTTTTCATTACTTTTCATATTTCATTTCAAGTTCACATTTCATTTCACATTTAATATCATAAATCTTTACTTTCCTTATTTCATTTCACGTTTCACATATAAATTTACTTCATTTCACATTTCATTTCAAGTTTCACATTTAAATTTTCTTCATTTCATATTACATTTAACATTTCAATTTTTAATTTTCTTCTCATCACTTCATTAAATTTCAATTCACGTTTCACATTTAAATTTACTTCATTTCAAATTTCATTAATTTCATTTCACGTTTCATATTTAAATTTACTTCATTTCACATTTCATTACATTTCATTTTTATCTTCACATTTAAATTTACTTCTTTTCACATTTCATTACTTTTCATTTCACATTTCACATTTAAATTTAGTTCATTTCACATTTCATTACTTTTCATTTCACATTTCACATTTAAATTTACTTCATTTCACATTTCGATTTACGTTTCAGATTTAAATTGAATTCATTTCACACTTCATTACTTTTCCTTTCACACTTCATTACTATTCATTGCACACTTCATTACTTTTCATTGCACACTTCATTACTTTTCATTGCACACTTCATTACTTTTCATTGCACACTTCATTGCTTTTCATTGCGCACTTCATTGCTTTTCATTGCGCACTTCATTGCTTTTCATTGCGCACTTCATTGCTTTTCATTGCGCACTTCATTGCTTTTCATTGCACACTTCATTGCTTTTCATTGCACACTTCGTTGCTTTTCATTGCACACTTCATTGCTTTTCATTGCACACTTCTTTACTTTTCATTGCACACTTCTTTACTTTTCATTGCACACTTCATTACTTCTCATTGCACACTTCATTACTTCTCATTGCACACTTCATTACTTCTCATTGCACACTTCATTACTTCTCATTTCTCATTGCACACTTCATTACTTCTCATTGCACACTTCATTACTTCTCATTTCACGTTTCACATTAAAATTTACTTCACTTCACATTTCATTAATTTTTATTTCACATTTCACATTTAAATTTACTTCACTTCACATTTCATTTTTCACTTTTAGATTTACTTCATTTCACATTTATTTAATTTTTAATTCACGTTCCACATTTAAATTAACTTCGTTTCACATTTCATTACTTTTGATTTCACGTTTCACATTTGAATTTACTTCATTTCACATTTCATTAATTTTGATTTCACATTTCACATTTATATTTACTTCATTTCACATTTTGATTTACGTTTCAGATTAAAATTTACTTAATTTCACTTTTCGCAGTTAAATTTACTTCATTTCACATTTCATAAATTTTGTTTTAAAATTTCACATTTTAATTTACGTCATTTCACATTTCATTAATTTTGATTTTACGTTTCACATTTAAATTTACTTCATTTCACATTTCGATTTACATTTCAGATTTTAATTTACTTCATTTCACATTCCAATAGCTTTCATTTCACGTTTCACATTTAAATTTACTTCATTTCACATTTCTTTACTTTTCAATTTTTGTTTCAAATTTAAATTTACTTCATTTCACATTTCATTACTTATTTCACGTTTTACATTTACTTTCACATTTAATTACATTTTCATTATTTTCATATTTCATTTCAAGTTTCGCGTTTCATTTTTCAGTTCTTTTCACATTTTATTACTTTTCAATTCACGTTTCACATTTAAATTCATTTTATTTCACATTTCATGACATACTATATTTCATTTCAAGTTTCACATTTCATTTCACAAATTATTACGTTTCTTATTTCATTTCACATTTCACATTTAAATTTACTTCATTTCACATTTCATTACTTTTCATTTCATGTTTCACATTTAAATTTACTTCATTTCACTTTTCATTACTTTTCATTTCATGTTTCACATTTAAATTTACTTCATTTCACATTTCATTACTTTTCATTTCATGTTTCACATTTAAATTTACTTCATTTCACTATTCGATTCATGTTTCAGATTTAAATATAATTCATTTCATATTTCATTTCACGTTTCACGTTTATATATTCTTCATTACACATTTCATTTCAAATTTCACTTTTAAATTTACTTCTTTTCACAGTTCATTTCCATTTCACGTTTCAGATTTAAATTTACTTCCTTTCACTTTTCATTAATTTTGATTAAATGTTTAACATTTAAATTTACTTCATTTCACATTTTGATTTACGTTTCAGATTTAAATTTACTTAATTTAACGTTTCACATTTAAATTTACTTCATTTCACATTTCATTAATTCTGATTTCACATTTCACATTTAAATTTACTTCATTTCACTTTTCATTACATTTGATTTCATTTTTCACATTTAATTTTACCTCATTTCAAATTTCATTACTTTTCATTTCATGTTTCACATTCAAATTTACTTCATTTCACATTTCATTACTTTTTATTTCACGTTTCACAATTAAATTTACTTAATTCCACATTTCATTAATTTTGATCTCACGTTTCACATTTCAATTTACTTCATTTCACATTTCATTATTTTTCATTTCATGTTTCACATTCAAATTTACTTCATTTCACATTTCGATTTACGTTTTAGATTTAAATTTACATCATTTCAAATTTTAATAGCTTTCTTTTCACGTTTCACATTTTAATTTTCTTCATTTCACATTTCATTAGATATCATTTCAACTGTCACATTTAAATTTACTTCATATCACATTTCACATCATTTCAGACCATATTTCACATTAAAATTTTCTTCATTAAATATTTTATAACATTTAATTCCACGTTTAACTTAAATGTTTTCTTCATTTCACATTTCAATAATTTAATTTCACGTTTCACATTTAAATTTACTTCATTTCATATTTCATTACATTTCAATAATTTTAATTTCACGTTTCACATTTAAATTTACTTCATTTCACGTTACATTTCACATTTCACATTTCAATTTATTCATTTCACATTTCATTATTTTCATTTCAAATTTAAAATATAAATTTACTACATTTGACATTTCATTACTTTTCATTTCAATATTCACATTTAAATTTACTTCATTTCACCTTGAATTACATTTTGATTTCACGTTTCTCATTTAAATTTACTACATTTCAAATTTTGATTCACATTTCAGATTTAAATTTAATTCATTTCACTTTTCATTTATTTTCAATTCATGTTTCAGATTTAAATTTACTTCATTTCACATTTCATTACTTTTCTTTATTCGTTTCAGATTTATATTTACTTCATTTCACATTTCATTACATTTGATTACATTTTTCACATTTAAATTTACTTCATTTCACATTTCATTTATTTTGATTTCAAGTTTCTCATTTAGTTTTACTTCATTTCACATTACATAACTTTTTAATTCAGGATTCACATTTATATTTACTTCATTTCACATTTCATTAGTATTCATTTTCTGTTTATCATTTAAATTTACTTCATTACACATTTCATTACTATTCATTTCAAGTTTAACATTTAAATTTACTTCATTTGACATTTCATTACTTTTCTTTATTCGTTTCACATTTATATTTACTTCATTTCACATTTCATTTCATGTTTCACATTATATTTACTTCATTTCATATTTCATTTCACGATTCACATTTCAATTTTCTACATTTCACATTTCATTAATTTTGATTTCACGTTTCACATTTAAATTTACTTCATTTCACATTTCATTCCACGTTTCACATTTTAATTTATTTCATTAAACACTTCATTGCTTTTCATTTCACGTTTCACATTTAAATTTACTTCATTTCACATTTCATTTCACGTTTCACATTTAAATTTACTTCATATCACATTTCATTACTTTTCATTTCGCGTTTCACATTTAAATTTACTTCATTTTACATTTCATTACTTTTCATTTCACATTTAAATTTACTTCATTTCACATTTCATTACATTTCGATTCACGTTTCACATTTAAATTTACTTCATTTCACATTTCATTAAATTTAAATTCACGTTTCACATTTAAATTCACTTCATTTCGAATTTCTTTAATTTCATTTCACGTTTCAAAGTTAAATTTACTTCATTTCCCATGTCATTACTTTTCATTTCACGTTTCACAATTAAATTTACTTCATTTCACATTTCATTACTTTTAAATTCTCGTTTCACAATTAACCATTTCACACTTCATTACTTTTCTTTTCACGTTTCAGATTTAATTTTATTTCATTTCACATTTCATTACTATTCATTTCGCGTTTCACATTTAAATTTACTTCATATCACATTTCATTACTTTTCATTTCGCGTTTCACATTTAAATTTACTTCATTTCACATTTCATTACTTTTTATTTCGCGTTTCACATTTAAATTTATTTCATTCCACATTTAATTAATTTTGATTCCACGTTTCACATTTAAATTTACTTCATTTCATGTTTCATTATATTTTTTTTCTCGTTTCACATTTATAATTACAGCATTTCACATGTCATTACATTTCATTTCACGTTTCACATTTAAATTTACTTCATTTCACATTTCATTACCTTTCTTTTCACGTTTCACATTTAAATTTACTTCATTTCACATTACTTCATTTCATTACTTTTGATTTCACATATTGCATTTCAATTTACTTCATTTCTTATTTCATTACTTGTGATTTCATGTGTCACATTTAAATTTACTTCATTTAAAATTTCATTAATTTTGATTTCACATTTCACATTTAAATTTACTTCATTTCACATTTCTATTCACGTTTCAGATTTAAATTTACTTCATTTCACGTTTCACATTTAAATTTACTTCGTTTCACATTTCATCAGTTTTCAGTTCACGTTTCAAATTTAAATTTACTTCATTTCACATTCCATTACTTTTGATTTCATTTTTCACATTTAAATTTTCTTCATTTCACATTTCGATTCACGTTTCAATTTTAAATTTACTTCATTTCACATTTCAATTCATGTTTCACATTTAAATTTACTTCTTTTCACATTTCATTACTTTTCATTTCACATTTCACATTTAAATTTAGTTCATTTCACATTTCATTACTTTTCATTTCACATTTCACATTTAAATTTACTTCATTTCACATTTCGATTTACGTTTCAGATTTAAATTGAATTCATTTCACACTTCATTACTTTTCCTTTCACACTTCATTACTATTCATTGCACACTTCATTACTTTTCATTGCACACTTCATTACTTTTCATTGCACACTTCATTACTTTTCATTGCACACTTCATTGCTTTTCATTGCGCACTTCATTGCTTTTCATTGCGCACTTCATTGCTTTTCATTGCGCACTTCATTGCTTTTCATTGCGCACTTCATTGCTTTTCATTGCACACTTCATTGCTTTTCATTGCACACTTCGTTGCTTTTCATTGCACACTTCATTGCTTTTCATTGCACACTTCTTTACTTTTCATTGCACACTTCTTTACTTTTCATTGCACACTTCATTACTTCTCATTGCACACTTCATTACTTCTCATTGCACACTTCATTACTTCTCATTGCACACTTCATTACTTCTCATTTCACGTTTCACATTAAAATTTACTTCACTTCACATTTCATTAATTTTTATTTCACATTTCACATTTAAATTTACTTCACTTCACATTTCATTTTTCACTTTTAGATTTACTTCATTTCACATTTATTTAATTTTTAATTCACGTTCCACATTTAAATTAACTTCGTTTCACATTTCATTACTTTTGATTTCACGTTTCACATTTGAATTTACTTCATTTCACATTTCATTAATTTTGATTTCACATTTCACATTTATATTTACTTCATTTCACATTTTGATTTACGTTTCAGATTAAAATTTACTTAATTTCACTTTTCGCAGTTAAATTTACTTCATTTCACATTTCATAAATTTTGTTTTAAAATTTCACATTTTAATTTACGTCATTTCACATTTCATTAATTTTGATTTTACGTTTCACATTTAAATTTACTTCATTTCACATTTCGATTTACATTTCAGATTTTAATTTACTTCATTTCACATTCCAATAGCTTTCATTTCACGTTTCACATTTAAATTTACTTCATTTCACATTTCTTTACTTTTCAATTTTTGTTTCAAATTTAAATTTACTTCATTTCACATTTCATTACTTATTTCACGTTTTACATTTACTTTCACATTTAATTACATTTTCATTATTTTCATATTTCATTTCAAGTTTCGCGTTTCATTTTTCAGTTCTTTTCACATTTTATTACTTTTCAATTCACGTTTCACATTTAAATTCATTTTATTTCACATTTCATGACATACTATATTTCATTTCAAGTTTCACATTTCATTTCACAAATTATTACGTTTCTTATTTCATTTCACATTTCACATTTAAATTTACTTCATTTCACATTTCATTACTTTTCATTTCATGTTTCACATTTAAATTTACTTCATTTCACTTTTCATTACTTTTCATTTCATGTTTCACATTTAAATTTACTTCATTTCACATTTCATTACTTTTCATTTCATGTTTCACATTTAAATTTACTTCATTTCACTATTCGATTCATGTTTCAGATTTAAATATAATTCATTTCATATTTCATTTCACGTTTCACGTTTATATATTCTTCATTACACATTTCATTTCAAATTTCACTTTTAAATTTACTTCTTTTCACAGTTCATTTCCATTTCACGTTTCAGATTTAAATTTACTTCCTTTCACTTTTCATTAATTTTGATTAAATGTTTAACATTTAAATTTACTTCATTTCACATTTTGATTTACGTTTCAGATTTAAATTTACTTAATTTAACGTTTCACATTTAAATTTACTTCATTTCACATTTCATTAATTCTGATTTCACATTTCACATTTAAATTTACTTCATTTCACTTTTCATTACATTTGATTTCATTTTTCACATTTAATTTTACCTCATTTCAAATTTCATTACTTTTCATTTCATGTTTCACATTCAAATTTACTTCATTTCACATTTCATTACTTTTTATTTCACGTTTCACAATTAAATTTACTTAATTCCACATTTCATTAATTTTGATCTCACGTTTCACATTTCAATTTACTTCATTTCACATTTCATTATTTTTCATTTCATGTTTCACATTCAAATTTACTTCATTTCACATTTCGATTTACGTTTTAGATTTAAATTTACATCATTTCAAATTTTAATAGCTTTCTTTTCACGTTTCACATTTTAATTTTCTTCATTTCACATTTCATTAGATATCATTTCAACTGTCACATTTAAATTTACTTCATATCACATTTCACATCATTTCAGACCATATTTCACATTAAAATTTTCTTCATTAAATATTTTATAACATTTAATTCCACGTTTAACTTAAATGTTTTCTTCATTTCACATTTCAATAATTTAATTTCACGTTTCACATTTAAATTTACTTCATTTCATATTTCATTACATTTCAATAATTTTAATTTCACGTTTCACATTTAAATTTACTTCATTTCACGTTACATTTCACATTTCACATTTCAATTTATTCATTTCACATTTCATTATTTTCATTTCAAATTTAAAATATAAATTTACTACATTTGACATTTCATTACTTTTCATTTCAATATTCACATTTAAATTTACTTCATTTCACCTTGAATTACATTTTGATTTCACGTTTCTCATTTAAATTTACTACATTTCAAATTTTGATTCACATTTCAGATTTAAATTTAATTCATTTCACTTTTCATTTATTTTCAATTCATGTTTCAGATTTAAATTTACTTCATTTCACATTTCATTACTTTTCTTTATTCGTTTCAGATTTATATTTACTTCATTTCACATTTCATTACATTTGATTACATTTTTCACATTTAAATTTACTTCATTTCACATTTCATTTATTTTGATTTCAAGTTTCTCATTTAGTTTTACTTCATTTCACATTACATAACTTTTTAATTCAGGATTCACATTTATATTTACTTCATTTCACATTTCATTAGTATTCATTTTCTGTTTATCATTTAAATTTACTTCATTACACATTTCATTACTATTCATTTCAAGTTTAACATTTAAATTTACTTCATTTGACATTTCATTACTTTTCTTTATTCGTTTCACATTTATATTTACTTCATTTCACATTTCATTTCATGTTTCACATTATATTTACTTCATTTCATATTTCATTTCACGATTCACATTTCAATTTTCTACATTTCACATTTCATTAATTTTGATTTCACGTTTCACATTTAAATTTACTTCATTTCACATTTCATTCCACGTTTCACATTTTAATTTATTTCATTAAACACTTCATTGCTTTTCATTTCACGTTTCACATTTAAATTTACTTCATTTCACATTTCATTTCACGTTTCACATTTAAATTTACTTCATATCACATTTCATTACTTTTCATTTCGCGTTTCACATTTAAATTTACTTCATTTTACATTTCATTACTTTTCATTTCACATTTAAATTTACTTCATTTCACATTTCATTACATTTCGATTCACGTTTCACATTTAAATTTACTTCATTTCACATTTCATTAAATTTAAATTCACGTTTCACATTTAAATTCACTTCATTTCGAATTTCTTTAATTTCATTTCACGTTTCAAAGTTAAATTTACTTCATTTCCCATGTCATTACTTTTCATTTCACGTTTCACAATTAAATTTACTTCATTTCACATTTCATTACTTTTAAATTCTCGTTTCACAATTAACCATTTCACACTTCATTACTTTTCTTTTCACGTTTCAGATTTAATTTTATTTCATTTCACATTTCATTACTATTCATTTCGCGTTTCACATTTAAATTTACTTCATATCACATTTCATTACTTTTCATTTCGCGTTTCACATTTAAATTTACTTCATTTCACATTTCATTACTTTTTATTTCGCGTTTCACATTTAAATTTATTTCATTCCACATTTAATTAATTTTGATTCCACGTTTCACATTTAAATTTACTTCATTTCATGTTTCATTATATTTTTTTTCTCGTTTCACATTTATAATTACAGCATTTCACATGTCATTACATTTCATTTCACGTTTCACATTTAAATTTACTTCATTTCACATTTCATTACCTTTCTTTTCACGTTTCACATTTAAATTTACTTCATTTCACATTACTTCATTTCATTACTTTTGATTTCACATATTGCATTTCAATTTACTTCATTTCTTATTTCATTACTTGTGATTTCATGTGTCACATTTAAATTTACTTCATTTAAAATTTCATTAATTTTGATTTCACATTTCACATTTAAATTTACTTCATTTCACATTTCTATTCACGTTTCAGATTTAAATTTACTTCATTTCACGTTTCACATTTAAATTTACTTCGTTTCACATTTCATCAGTTTTCAGTTCACGTTTCAAATTTAAATTTACTTCATTTCACATTCCATTACTTTTGATTTCATTTTTATCATTTAAATTTTCTTCATTTCACATTTCGATTCACGTTTCAATTTTAAATTTACTTCATTTCACATTTCAATTCATGTTTCACATTTAAATTTACTTCTTTTCACATTTCATTACTTTTCATTTCACATTTCACATTTAAATTTAGTTCATTTCACATTTCATTACTTTTCATTTCACATTTCACATTTAAATTTAGTTCATTTCACATTTCATTACATTTCATTTCACATTTCACATTAAAATTTACTTCATTTCACGTTTCATTACTTTTCATTTCACGTTTCACATTTCATTAATTTTAATATCATGATTCACATTTAGATTTACTTCATTTCACATTTCATTACTTTTCATTTCATGTTTCATATTATAATTTACTTCATTTCACATTTCATTAATTTTGATTAAACGTTTCACATTTAAATTTACTACATTTCACATTTATTTACTTTTCATTTTTCGATTCAAATTTAAATATACTTCGTTTCACATTACATTTTTCACATTTAAATTTTCTTCATTTCACATTTATTAATTTTGATTTCACGTTTCACGTTTAAATTTACTTCATTCCACATTTCATTAATTTTGATTACACGTTTCACATTTAAATTTACTTAATTTCACATTTCATTAATTTTGATTTCACGTTTCAGATTTAAATTTACTTCATTTCACATTTCATTAAATTTGATTCCTCGTTTCACATTAATATTTACTTCATTTCATGTTTCATTATATTTTATTTCTTGTTTCACATTTAATATTACTGCATTTCACATTTCATTACATTTCATTTCACATATCACATTTAAATTTTATTCATTTCACATTTCATTAATTTTGATTTCATTTTTCACATTTAAATTTACTTCATTTCACATTTCATTAATTTCCTTTCACGTTTCACATTTAAATTTACTTCATTTCTCATTTCATTACCTTTCTTTTTACGTTTCACATTTAAATTTACTTCATTTCGCATTTCATTTTACGTTTCACATTTCAATTTACCTCTTTTCGCATTTCATTTCTCTATTAACATTTCAATTTACTTCATTATACATTTCATTTCTCGTTTCACTTTTAAATTTATATCATGTCACATTTAATTACATTTCATTTCACGTTTCACATTAAATTTATTTCATTTTACGTTTCACATTTATATTTATTCATTTCACATTTCATTACTTTTCATTTCGCTTTTCACATTTAAATTTACGTCATTTCACATTTCATTACTTTTGATTTCGCGTTTCACATTTAATTTTACTTCATTTCACATTTCATTTCTCGTTTCACATTCAAATTTACTTCATTGCACATTTCATACTTTTCATTTATAGTTTCACGTTTAGATTTACTTCATTTCACTTTCAATTACTTTTAAATTTTCTTTTCACATTTAAATTTTCTACATTTCACTTACCATTACTTTTCATTTCTCATTTCACATTTAAAATTACTCCATTTTACATTTCATTAATTTTCATTCCACGTTTCACATTTCAATTTACTTCATTTCACATTTCATTTTTCACTTTTAAATTTACTTCATTGCACATTTCATTTTTGATTTCACGTTTCACATTTAATTTTACTTCATTTCACATTTCATTGCATTTCATTTCACGTTTCACATTTAATTTTACTTCATTTCACATTTCATTTCACGTTTCACAATTAAATTTACTTCATTTCATATTTCATTACATTTCATTTCACGTTTCACATTTAAATTTACTTCATTTCAAATTTCGATTTATGTTTCAGATTTAAATGTACTTCATTTCACGTTTCACATTTAAATCTACTTCATTTCACATTTCATTACTTTTGATTTCATGTTTCACATTTAAATTTACTTCATTTCACATTTCATTACTTTTCATTTCACGTTTAACATTAACTTACATCTTTTCACATTTCTATTCACGTTTCATATTTATATTTACTTCATTTCACATTTCTTTACATTTCATTTCACGTTTCACATTTAAATTTCCTTCATTTCACATTTCATTACTTTTAAATTTTCTTTTCACATTTAAATTTCATTCAGATCACATTTCATTTCTTTTCATTTTAAGTTTCACTTTTAAATTTCCTTCATTTTTCGTTTCACATTTATTTCATTTCACTTTTCATTACATTTCATTTCTCGTTTCACATTTAATTTTACTTCATTTCTCATTTCATTTCCTGTTACACATTTAAATTAACTTGATTTTATATTTCATTACCATGTTTTACATTTAAATTATCTTAAATTCACATTTCAATTTTCTTCATTTCACATTTCATTTCATGTTTCACATTTAAATTTACTTCATTTCACATTTCATTACTTTTAGTTTTCGTTTCATATTTATATTTACTTCATTTCACATTTCTTTACATTTCATTTCACGTTTCACATTTAAATTTCCTTCATTTCACATTTCATTACTTTTCATTTCACGTTTCACATTTAAATTTACTTCATTTCACATTTCATTACTTTTCATTTCACGTTTAACATTAACTTACATCTTTTCACATTTCTATTCACGTTTCATATTTATATTTACTTCATTTCACATTTCTTTACATTTCATTTCACGTTTCTCATTTAAATTTATTTCATTTCACATTTCATTACATTTCATTTCACGATTCACATTTAAATTTAATTATTTTCAAATGTTATTACTTTACTTATTTCAAGTTTCACATCTCATTTCACATTTTATTTCACAAATCATTACTTTTCTTATTTCATTTTACGTTTCACATTTAAATTTAATTCATTTCACATTTCAATTCACGTTTCACATTTAAATTTACTTCATTGCACATTTCATTTCACGTTTCACTTTTAATTTAACTTCATTTCTCATTTCATTTCCCGTTTCACATTTAAATTTATTTCATTTCATATTTCATTTTCCATTTCACATTGAATTGTATTTCATTTAACATTTCATAGCATTTTATTTCACGTTTCTCAGTTAAATTTCCTTCAGTTCACATTTCATTACTTTTGATTTCACGTGTAACATTTAAATCTACTTCATTTCACAATTCATTTAATTTGATTTCACGTACCACATTTAAATTTACTTCATTGCACATTTCATTACCTTTCATTTCAAGTTCCAAATTTAAATTTACTTCATTTCACATTCCATTATTTTTAAGTATTCTTTTCACATTTAAATTTTCTACATTTCACTTACCATTACTTTTCATTTCTCATTTCACATTTAAAATTACTCCATTTTACATTTCATTAATTTTCATTCCACGTTTCACATTTAAATTTACTTCATTTCACATTTCATTTTTCACATTTAAATGTACTTCATTTCACATTTCTTTAATTTTGATTTCACGTTTCACATTTAAATCTACTTCATTTCACATTTCATTAATTTTGATTTCAAATTTCACATTTAAATGTACTTCATTTCAAATTTCATTAATTTTGATTTCAAGTTTCACATTTAGTTTTACTTCATTTCACATTACATTACTTTTCAATTCAGGATTCACATTTAAATTTGCTTCATTTCACATTTCATTACTTTTCGTTTCACGTTTCACATTTAAATTTACTTCAATTCACATTTCTTTACTTTTCAATTTTTGTTTCTAATTTAAATTTAGTTCATTTCACATTTCATTTTTCAAATTTAAATTTACTTCATTCCGCAGTTCATTAATTTTGATTTCACATTTCACATTTAAATTTACTTCATTTCTAATTTCATTAATTTGATTTCACGTTTCACATTTAAATTTACTTCACTTCGCTTTTCATTTCATTACATTTCACGTTTCACATTTTAATTTACTTCATTTCACATTTCATTACTTTTGATTTCATTTTCTACATTCAAATTTACTTCATTTCACATTTCATTATTTTTCTTTTCATGTTTCACTTTGAAATTTACTTCATTTCACATTACATTTCCATTTCGAGTTTTACATTTTAATTTACTTCATTTCACATTATATTACTTTTCAATTCAGGTTTCACAATTATATTTACTTCATTTCACATTTCAATTCAAGTTTCACATTTTAATATATTTTATTTCACATTTCATTAATTTTGATTTCAAGTTTCACATTTAAATTTACTTCATTTCACATTTCATAACATTTCATTTCATGTTTCACATTAAAATTTACTTCATTTCACATTTCATTACTTTTAATTTTTGTTTCAAATTTAAATATACTTCATTTAACTTTTCATTACTTTTCTTTTCATGTTTCACTTTTAAATTTACTTCGTTTCACATTACATTTCCATTTCGAGTTTTACATTTAAATTTACTTCATTTCACATTGCATTACTTTTCATTTAACGTTTCACATTAATTTACTTCTTTTCACATTTCTATTAACATTTCATATTTAACTTTACTTCATTTCACATTTCATTACATTTTATTTGTTGTTTCACATTTAAATTTACTTATTTTCTCATTTCTTTTTTCACGTTTAAATTTACTTCATTTCACAATTCATTACTTTTAATTTTCGTTTCAATATTAAATTTACTTCATTTCACATTTCATTTCATTTTATTTCACGTTTCACATGTAAATTTACATCATTCCACATTTCTTTAATTTTCATTTTTCGTTTCAAATTTTAATTTCCTTCATTTCACATTTCATTTTTCACATTTAAATTTACTTAATTCAACATTTCATTAATTTTGAATTCACGTTTCACATTTAAATTTATTTCATTTCACATTTCATTAATTTCGATTTCACGTTTCACATTTAGATTTATTACATTTCACATTTCGATTCACGTTTCAGATTTAAATTTACTTCATTTCACGTTTCATTACAATTGATTTCATTTTTAACATTTAAATTTATTTCATTTCAAAATTAATTAATATACCGTTTCACATTTAAATTTACTTCATTTCACATTTCATTACTTTTCATTTCACGTTTCACATTTAAATTTATTCTTTTCACATTTCTTTACTTTACATTTCACGTTTCTCATTTAAATTTACTTCATTTCACATTTCATGAATTTTGATTTCACATTTCACATTTAAATTTACTTCATTTCACATTCAATTATTTTTAAATTTTCTTTTCACTTTTAAATTTACTTCATTTCACGTTTCATTACTTTTCATTTCACGTTTCACATTTAAATTTACTTCATTTCACTTTTCATTAATTTTGATTTTACGTTACACATTTAAATTTACTTCATTTCACATTTCATTTCTTTTCAATACACGTTTCAGATTTAAATTTACTTCATTTCACATTTCATTACTTTTCTTTATTCGTTTAAAATTTAAATTTACTTCATTTCACATTTTTTTTACTTTTCATTTCACGTTTCATATTAAATTTACTTCATTACACTTTATTATATTACTTATTTCATGTTTTATATTTCGTTTGACGTTTGACTTTTCGTTTGACGTTTCATTTTACATTTCATTACCTTTCATATTTCATTTCTCGTTTCAAATTTAAATTTTCTTCATTTCACGTTTCATTACTTTCCTTTTCACGTTTCACATTAATTTACTTATTTTCACATTTCTATTCAATTTTCATATTTAAATTTACTTAATTTCACATTTCATTACATTTCATTTCATGTTTCACATTTAAATTTACTTCATTTCACATTTCACTAATTATGATTTCACGTTTCACATTTATATTTACTTCATTTCACATTATACTACTTTTCAATTCAGGTTTCATATTTATATTTACTTCATTTCACATTTCATTTCAAGTTTCACATTTTAATATATTTTATTTCACTTTTCATTAATTTTCATTTCACGTTTCACATTAAAATTTACTTCATTTCACATTTCATTACATTTAGATTCACGTTTCAGATTTAAATTTACTTCATTTCACATTTCATTACTTTTAATTTTTCGTTTCAATTTTAAATTTACTTCATTTCACATTTGATTACTTTTGATACTTTTTGTTTCACATTTAATTTTTCTTCATTTGATTTCATGTTTCACATTTAAATTTACTTCATTTCACATTACATTTTTCACATTTAAATTTACTTCATTTCATTAATATTCATTTCACGTTTCAGATTTAAATTTACTTCATTTCACATTTCATTACTTTTAATTTCACGCTTCACATTTATATATAATTCATTTCAAATTTCATTACATTTCATTACACGTTTCAAATTTAAATTTACTTCATTTCACATATCATTACATTTCATTTCAAGTTTCACATTTAGATTTATTTCATTTCACATTTCAATAAATTTCATTTCAAGTTTCACATTTAAATTTCCTTCATTTCACATTACATTTCCATTTCACAATTCACATTTATATTTACTTCATTTTACATTTCATTAATTTTGATTTCAAATTACACATTTACTTTTACTTCATTTCACATTTCATTTCACGTTTCACATTTAAATTTACTTCATTTCACTTTTCATTAATTCTCATTTCTCGTTTCACATTTAAATTTACTTCATTTCACATTTCATTAATTTTGATTTCAAGTTTCACATTTAAATTTACTTCATTTCATATTATATTACTTTTCAATTCAGGTTTCACATTTATATTTACTTCATTTCACATTTCATTCCACGTTTCACATTTTAATTTATTTCATTAAACATTTCATTGCATTTCATTTCACGTTTCACATTTAAATTTACTTCATTTCACATTTCATTAATTTTGATTTCAAGTTTCACATTTAAATTTACTTCTTTTCAAATTTTATTACTTTACTTATTTCAAGTTTCACATCTCATTTCACATTTTTTTTCACAAATCATTACTTTTCTTATTTCATTTCACGTTTCACATTTGAATTTACTTCATTACACATTTCATTTCACTTTTCACATTTAAATTTACTACTTTTCACATTTCATTTCTCTTTTCACATTTAAATTTACTTCATTTCACATTTCATTATTCTTCATTTCACGTTCCACTTTTAAATTTAATCATTTCACATTACATGTCTTTTCATTTCAGGTTTCACATTTAAATTTACTTCATTTCACATTTCATTACTTTTCATTCCACGTTTCTCGTTTAAATTTACTTCATTTCACATTTCATTACATTTCATTTCATGTTTCACATTTAAATTTACTTCATTTCACATTTCATTATTTTTAATTTTCGTTTCAATTTCAAGTTTACTTCATTCCATATTTCATTAATTTTGATTTCACGTTTCACATTTAAATTTATTTCATTTCACATTTGATTACATTTGATTTCACGTTTAACATTTAAATTTACTTCATTTCACATTTCATTAATTTTGATTTCAAGTTTTACATTTAAATTTAATACATATCAAATTTCATTACTTTTCTTTTCACCTTTCACATTTAATTTTACATCATATCACATTTCATTACTTTTCATTTCATGTTTCACATTTATATTTACTTCATTTCACGTTTCATTACACTTGATTTCATTTTTAACATTTAAATTTACTTCATTTCAAAATTTATTAATATAACGTTTCACATTTAAATTTACTTCATTTCTAATTCATTATTTTGATTTCATTTTTCACATTTAAATTTACTACATTACACATTTCATTACTTTTCATTTCATATTTCACATTAAAATTTACATCATTTCACATTTCATTACATTTAGATTCACGTTTCAGATTTAAATTTACTTCATTTCACTTTTCATTACTTTTAATTTCACGCTTCACATTTATATATAATTCATTTCAAATTTCATTACATTTCATTACACGTTTCAAATTTAAATTTACTTCATTTCACATATCATTACATTTCATTTCAAGTTTCACAATTAAATTTATTTCATTTCACATTTCAATAAATTTCATTTCGAGTTCCACATTTAAATTTCCTTCATTTCACATTACATTTCCATTTCACAATTCACATTTATATTTATTTCATTTTACATTTCATTAATTTTGATTTTAAATTACACATTTACTTTTACTTCATTTCACATTTCATTACACGTTTCACATTTAAATTTAGTTCATTTCACATTTCATTTCACGTTTCACATTTAAATTTTATTCATTTCACATTTCATTACATTTCATTTAACGTTACACATTTAAATTTATTTCATTTCTAATTCATTATTTTGATTTCATTTTTCACATTTAAATTTACTACATTACACATTTCATTACTTTTCATTTCATATTTCACATTAACATTTACATCATTTCACATTTCATTACATTTAGATTCACGTTTCAGATTTAAATTTACTTCATTTCACATTTCATTACTTTTAATTTTTCGTTTCAATTTTAAATTTACTTCATTTCACATTTGATTACTTTTGATTTCACGTTTCACATTTAATTTTTCTTCATTTGATTTCATGTTTCACATTTAAATTTACTTCGTTTCACATTTCATTAGTTTTCAGTTCACGTTTCAAATTTAAATTTTCTTCATTTCACATTCCATTACTTTTGATTTCATTTTTCACATTTAAATTTTCTTCATTTCAAATTTCGATTCACGTTTCAGATTTAAATTTACTCCATTTCACATTTCAATTCATGTTTCACATTTAAATTTACTTCTTTTCACATTTCATTACATTTCATTTCAGGTTTCAGATTTAAATTTACTTCATTTCACATTTCAGATTTAAATTTAGTTCATTTCACATTTCATTACATTTCATTTCACATTTCATTAATTTTAATTTCATGATTCACATTTAAATTTTCTTCATTTCACATTCCATTACTTTTCAATATTCTTTTCACATATAGATTTACTTCATTTCACATTTCATTACTTTTCATTTCGCTTTTCATATTATAATTTACTTCATTTCACATTTATTTACTTTTCATTTTTCGATTCAAATTTCAATATACTTCATTTCACATTACATTTTTCACTTTTAAATTTTCTTCATTTCACATTTCATTAATTTTGATTTCACGTTTCACATTTAAATTTACTTAATTTCACATTTCATTAATTTTGATTCCAAGTTTCACATTTAAATTTACTTCATTTCATGTTTCATTATATTTTATTTCTTGTTTCACATTTAATATTACTGCATTTCACATTTCATTACATTTCATTTCACATATCACATTTAAATTTTATTCATTTCACATTTCATTAATTTTGATTTCATTTTTCACATTTAAATTTACTTCATTTCACATTTCATTACATTTCCTTTCACGTTTCACATTTTAATTTACTTCATTTCACATTTCATTTCACGTTTCACATTTAAATTTACTTCATTTCTCATTTCATTACCTTTCTTTTCACGTTTCACATTTCAATTTACCTCTTTTCGCATTTCACTTCTCGATTCACATTTCAATTTACTTTATTATACATTTCATTTCTTGTTTCACATTTAAATTTATATCATTTAACATTTAATTACATTTCATTTCACGTTTCACATTAAATTTATTTCATTTTACGTTTCACATTTATATTTATTCATTTCACATTTCATTACTTTTCATTTCGCTTTTCACATTTAAATTTTCTTCATTTCACATTTCACTACTTTTGATTTCATTTTTCACAGTTAATTTTTATATCATTTCACATTTAATTAATTTTGATTTCACTTTTAACATTTAAATTTAATTCATTTCTCATTTAATTAATTTCAATTTCACGTTTCACATTTAGATTTACTTCATTTCACATTTCATTACTTTTCATTTCACGTTTCACATTAATTTACATCTTTTCACATTTCTATTCACGTTTCATATTTATATTTACTTTATTTCACGTTTCTTTACATTTCATTTCACGTTTCACATTTAAATTTCCCTCATTTCACATTTCATTGCTTTTAAATTTTCTTTTCAAATTTAAGTTTCCTTCAGATCACATTTCATTACTTTTCATTTCAAGTTTCACTTTTATATTTCCTTCATTTTTCGTTTCACATTTATTTCATTTCACTTTTTATTACATTTCATTTCTCGTTTCACATTTAATTTTACTTTATTTCTCATTTCATTTCTTGTTTCACATTTAAATTAACTTGATTTTATATTTCATTTCATGTTTCACATTTAAATTATCTTCAATTCACATTTCAATTTTCTTCATTTCACATTTCATTTCATTTTTCACATTTTAATTTACTTCATTTCACATTTCATTACATTTCATTTCACGTTTCACATTTAAATTTTCTTCATTTCACATTTCATTACTTTTCATTTCAAGTTTCTCATTTAAATTTACTTCATTTCACATTTCATTACTTTTCATTTCACGTTTCACATTTTAATTTACTTTATATCATATTTCATTTCACGTTTCATATTTAAATTTACTTCATTTCACATTTCATTACTTTTCATTTCAAGTTTCTCTTTTATATTTACTTCATTTCACGTTTCTTCGATTTTCATTTCACGTTTCACATTTAAATTTACTTCATTCCACTTTTGATTACATTTGATTTCACGTTTCAGATTTAAATTTACTTAATTGCACATTTCATTTCACGTTTCAAATTTCATTGTACTTCATTTCACATTTCTTTACTTTTCACGTTTCACATTTAAATTTTCTTCTTTTCACATTACATTTCACGATTCACATTTAAATTTACTTATTTTCAAATTTTATTAATTATTTCAAGTTTCACATCTCATTTCACATTTATTTCACAAGTCATTACTTTTCTTATTTCATTTCACGTTTCACATTTAAATTTTATTCATTTCACATTTCAATTCACGTTTCACATTTAAATTTACTACATTACAAATTTCATTTCACTTTTCACATTTAAATTTACTTCTTTTCACATTTCATTATTCTTCATTTCACGTTCCACATTTAAATTTAATTCATTTCACATTACATTACTTTTCATTTCACGTTTCATATTTAAATTTACTTCATTTCACATTTCATTACTTTTAATTTAATATTTCACATTTAATTTTTCTTCATTTAACATTTAATTAATTTTGATTTTACGTTCCACATTTAAATTTACTTCATTTAACATTTCATTTTTCACATTTAGATTTACTTCATTTCACATTTAATTAATATTTAATTCACGTTTCACATTTAAATTTAATACATTTTACATTTCATTACTTTTGATTTCACGTTTCACATTTAAATTTACTTCATTTCACATTTCATTAGTTTTCATTTCACGTTTCACATTAAAATATACATCATTTCACATTTCATTTCATGTTTCACATTTAAATTTACTTCATTTAATAATTCATTACATTTCATTTCAAGATTTACATTTAAATTTAATTCATTTCACATTTCATTTAAAGTTTCACATTTAAATTTACTTCATTTCACATTTCATTACTTTTCATTTCATATTTCACATTAAAATTTACGTCATTTCACATTTCATTACATTTTGATTCACGTTTCAGATTTAAATTTACTTCATTTCACATTTGATTAATTTTGATTTCATGTTTCACATTTAATTTTGCTTCTTTTCACATTCTATTACTTTTAAACTTTCTTTTCACATTTAAATTTACTTCATATCACATTTCATTACATTTCATTTCATGTTTCACATTTAAATTTACTTCATTTCACATTTCATTTCACGTTTCACATTTAAATTTACTTCATTTCACATTTCATTACTTTTCATTTCACATTTAAATTTACTTCATTTCACATTACATTTCCATTTCAAGTTTCACATTTATATTTACTTAATTTCACATTTCAGTAATTTCGATTTCACGTTTCACTTTTAGATTTACTTCATTTCAAATTACATTACTTTTCATTTCACGTTTCAAATATAAATTTATTTCATTTCTCATTTCATTTCACATTTCACATTCAATTTTACTTCGTTTCACATTTCATTTCTTTTCAATTCACGTTTCAGATTTAAATTTGCTTCATTTCACATTTCATTAATTTTAATTAAACGTTTCACATTTAAATTTACTTCATTTCACATTTCATTACTTTTCATTTCGTGTTTCACATTTAAATTTACTTCATTTCACATTAAATTATTTTAATTTTCGTTTCAATTTTAAATTTACTTCATTTCACATTTCATTACTTTTTATTTCACGTTTCACTTTTAAATTTACTTCATTTCACCTTTCATTAATTTCGATTTCATGTTTCACATTTAAATTTACTACATTTCACATTTCGATTCACTTTTCAGATTTAAATTTATTTCATTTCACATTTCATTATTTTTCATTTCACGTTTCACATTTAAATTTACTTCATTTCACATTTCATTACATTTCATTTCATGTTTCACATTTAAATTTACTTCATTTCACATTTCATTTCCATTTAAATTTTCACATTTAAATTTACTTCATTTCAAATTTCATTTAACGTTTCATATTTAAATTTATTTCATTTCACATTTCATTACTTCTTTTCACGTTTCACATTTAAATTTACTTCATTTCAGTTTTCATTACTTTTCATTTCACTTTTCACATTTAATTTTTCTTCATTTCTCATTTCATTAATTTTTATTTTACGTTTCACATTTAAATTAATTTCATTTCACATTTCATTAATTTCGATTTCACGTTTCACATTTAAATTTACTACATTTCACATTTCTATTCACTTTTCAGATTTTAATTTATTTCATTTCACATTTCATTACTTTTCATTTAACGTTTCACATTTTAATTTACTTCTTTTCACATTTCATTACTTTTAATTTTACGTTTCACGTTTCCTTACATTTCATTTCAAATTTAACATTTAAATGTACTTTTTATCAGATTTCATTACTTTTAATTTCACATTTCACATTTCATTACATTTCATTTAACTTTTCACATTTAAATTTACTACATTTCACATTTCATGTCACGTTCCACATTTAATTTTACTTTATTTCAAATTTCATTACTTTTCACATTTCATTTCACATTTCATTTCAGGTTTCACATTTAAATGTACTTATTTTCATAGTTCATTTCACGTTTCGCATTTAAATTAACTTCATTTCACAATTCATTACTTTTCATATTTCATTTCATGTTTCAAAATTAAATTTAATTCATTTCACATTTGATTACTTTTCATTTCACGTTTCAAAATTAAATTTACTTCATTTCACATTTGATAACTTTTCATTTCACGTTTCACATTTAAATTTACCTCATTTCATATTTCATTACTTTTCATTTCACGTTTCACATGTAAATATACTTCATTTCACATTTCATTACTTTTCATATTTCATTTAATGTTTCACATTTAATTTCACTTCATTTAATATTTCATTACTTTTCATATTTCATTTCATGTTTCAAAATTAAATTTACTTCATTTCACATGTCCTTACATTTCATTTTACTTTTCACATCTAAATTTACTTCATTTCATGTTTCATATCTTTTCATTTCACTTTTCACAGTAAATTTACTTCATTTCTCGTGTCAGATTTAAATTTACTTCATTTCACATTTCGTTAAATTTCATTTCACGTTTCACATTTAAATTTAATTCAGTTCAATTTCATTAATTTTCATTTCACATTACACATTTAAATTTACTTCAATTCTCATTTCATTACTTTTAATATTTCATTTCACATTTCTTTGCTTTTTATTCCACGTTTCACATTTATATTAAATACGTTTCAAATCTAATTACTTTTCACGTTTTCATTAAAATATATATCATTTTTTTTACATTTCCATTTTCGTTTCTCATTTAAATTAAATTCATTTCATATTTCATTACATTTCATTTCACGTTTCACATTAAATATATTTCACTTCACGTTTCACATTTCATTTCACATTTCATTTCACAATTAATTACTTTTCATATTTCATTTTCTTTTTCAAAATTATTTTTACTTCATTTCACATTTCCTTTCAGTTTTTTCATGTGAATTTACTTCAATTCACATTTCATTAATTTCGATTTCACGTTTCACATTTAAATTTACTTCATTTCATATTTCATTCCCATTTAAAGTTTCACATTTAAATTTACTTCATTTCAAATTTCATTTAACGTTTCATATTTAAATTTACTTCATTTCACATTTCATTTGTTTTCAATTCACGTTTCAAGTTTATATTTACTTCATTTCACTTTTCATTACTTTTCATTTCATTTTTCACATTTAATTTTTCTTCATTTCTCATTTCATTAATTTTGATTTCACGTTTCACTTTTATATATACTTCAATTCACATTTCATTAATTTTCAATTCAGGATTCACAATTAAATTTACTTCATTTCACATTTCATTACATTTCATTTTTATCTTCACATTTAAATTTACTTCATTTCACATTTCATTTCCATTTCAAGTTTCACATTTAAATTTACTTCATTTCACATTTCATTACATTTCATTTTTATCTTCACATTTAAATTTACTTCATTTCACATTTCATTACATTTGATTTCACGTTTCACATTTAAATTTACTTCATTTCACATTTCATTACTTTTCATTTCACATTTAAATTTACTTCATTTCACATTACATTTCCATTTCAAGTTTCACATTTATATTTACTTAATTTCACATTTCAGTAATTTCGATTTCACGTTTCACTTTTAGATTTACTTCATTTCAAATTACATTACTTTTCATTTCACGTTTCAAATATAAATTTATTTCATTTCTCATTTCATTTCACATTTCACATTCAATTTTACTTCGTTTCACATTTCATTTCTTTTCAATTCACGTTTCAGATTTAAATTTGCTTCATTTCACATTTCATTAATTTTAATTAAACGTTTCACATTTAAATTTACTTCATTTCACATTTCATTACTTTTCATTTCGTGTTTCACATTTAAATTTACTTCATTTCACATTAAATTATTTTAATTTTCGTTTCAATTTTAAATTTACTTCATTTCACATTTCATTACTTTTTATTTCACGTTTCACTTTTAAATTTACTTCATTTCACCTTTCATTAATTTCGATTTCATGTTTCACATTTAAATTTACTACATTTCACATTTCGATTCACTTTTCAGATTTAAATTTATTTCATTTCACATTTCATTATTTTTCATTTCACGTTTCACATTTAAATTTACTTCATTTCACATTTCATTACATTTCATTTCATGTTTCACATTTAAATTTACTTCATTTCACATTTCATTTCCATTTAAATTTTCACATTTAAATTTACTTCATTTCAAATTTCATTTAACGTTTCATATTTAAATTTATTTCATTTCACATTTCATTACTTCTTTTCACGTTTCACATTTAAATTTACTTCATTTCAGTTTTCATTACTTTTCATTTCACTTTTCACATTTAATTTTTCTTCATTTCTCATTTCATTAATTTTTATTTTACGTTTCACATTTAAATTAATTTCATTTCACATTTCATTAATTTCGATTTCACGTTTCACATTTAAATTTACTACATTTCACATTTCTATTCACTTTTCAGATTTTAATTTATTTCATTTCACATTTCATTACTTTTCATTTAACGTTTCACATTTTAATTTACTTCTTTTCACATTTCATTACTTTTAATTTTACGTTTCACGTTTCCTTACATTTCATTTCAAATTTAACATTTAAATGTACTTTTTATCAGATTTCATTACTTTTAATTTCACATTTCACATTTCATTACATTTCATTTAACTTTTCACATTTAAATTTACTACATTTCACATTTCATGTCACGTTCCACATTTAATTTTACTTTATTTCAAATTTCATTACTTTTCACATTTCATTTCACATTTCATTTCAGGTTTCACATTTAAATGTACTTATTTTCATAGTTCATTTCACGTTTCGCATTTAAATTAACTTCATTTCACAATTCATTACTTTTCATATTTCATTTCATGTTTCAAAATTAAATTTAATTCATTTCACATTTGATTACTTTTCATTTCACGTTTCAAAATTAAATTTACTTCATTTCACATTTGATAACTTTTCATTTCACGTTTCACATTTAAATTTACCTCATTTCATATTTCATTACTTTTCATTTCACGTTTCACATGTAAATATACTTCATTTCACATTTCATTACTTTTCATATTTCATTTAATGTTTCACATTTAATTTCACTTCATTTAATATTTCATTACTTTTCATATTTCATTTCATGTTTCAAAATTAAATTTACTTCATTTCACATGTCCTTACATTTCATTTTACTTTTCACATCTAAATTTACTTCATTTCATGTTTCATATCTTTTCATTTCACTTTTCACAGTAAATTTACTTCATTTCTCGTGTCAGATTTAAATTTACTTCATTTCACATTTCGTTAAATTTCATTTCACGTTTCACATTTAAATTTAATTCAGTTCAATTTCATTAATTTTCATTTCACATTACACATTTAAATTTACTTCAATTCTCATTTCATTACTTTTAATATTTCATTTCACATTTCTTTGCTTTTTATTCCACGTTTCACATTTATATTAAATACGTTTCAAATCTAATTACTTTTCACGTTTTCATTAAAATATATATCATTTTTTTTACATTTCCATTTTCGTTTCTCATTTAAATTAAATTCATTTCATATTTCATTACATTTCATTTCACGTTTCACATTAAATATATTTCACTTCACGTTTCACATTTCATTTCACATTTCATTTCACAATTAATTACTTTTCATATTTCATTTTCTTTTTCAAAATTATTTTTACTTCATTTCACATTTCCTTTCAGTTTTTTCATGTGAATTTACTTCAATTCACATTTCATTAATTTCGATTTCACGTTTCACATTTAAATTTACTTCATTTCATATTTCATTCCCATTTAAAGTTTCACATTTAAATTTACTTCATTTCAAATTTCATTTAACGTTTCATATTTAAATTTACTTCATTTCACATTTCATTTGTTTTCAATTCACGTTTCAAGTTTATATTTACTTCATTTCACTTTTCATTACTTTTCATTTCATTTTTCACATTTAATTTTTCTTCATTTCTCATTTCATTAATTTTGATTTCACGTTTCACTTTTATATATACTTCAATTCACATTTCATTAATTTTCAATTCAGGATTCACAATTAAATTTACTTCATTTCACATTTCATTACATTTCATTTTTATCTTCACATTTAAATTTACTTCATTTCACATTTCATTTCCATTTCAAGTTTCACATTTAAATTTACTTCATTTCACATTTCATTACATTTCATTTTTATCTTCACATTTAAATTTACTTCATTTCACATTTCATTACATTTGATTTCACGTTTCACATTTAAATTTACTTCATTTCACATTTCATTACATCTCATTTCTCGTTTCACATTTAAATTTACTTCATTTCACATTTCATTACATTTCATTTCACGTTTCACATTTAAATTTAATTCATTTCACATTTTAGTCCAAGTTTCACATTTAAATTTACTTCATTTCATATTTCATTTAATGTTTTACATTTAAATTTACTTCTTTTCACATTTCATTTCACGTTTCACATTTTAATTTATTTCATTTCACATTTCATTACATTTCATTTCTCGTTTCACATTTAAATTTTTCATTTCTTGTTTCACATTTAAATTACTTCATTTCGCATTTCATTACATATCATTTCAACTTTCACATTTAAATTTAATTCATATCACATTTCATAACATTTCAGACCATATTTCACTTTTAAATTTTCTTCATTAAATATTTCATAACATTTAATTCCACGTTTAACTTATATATTTTCTCCATTTCACATTTCAATACTTTTCATTTCACGTTTCACATTTAAATTTACTTCATTTCACATTTCATTACATTTGATTTCACGTTTAACATTTAAATTTACTTTATTTCACATTTCATTACTTTTAATTTCACGTTTCACATTTAAATTTACTTCATTTCACATTACATTTTACGTTTCACATTTAAATTTATTTCATTTCTTGTTTCACATTTAAATTTCTACATTTAACATTTCATTACTTTTCATTTCACCTTTCACATTTAAATTTACTTCATTTCACATTGCATTACATTTCATTTCACGTTTCACATTTAAATTTACTTCTTTTCACATTGGATTATATTTCATTCCACATTTTACAGTTAAATTTACTTCATTTCACATTTTATTTTCTGTTTCACATTTAAATTTATTTCATATCTCATTTTAAATTTAAATTTACTTCATTTTTCATTTCATTTCGCGTTTCACATTTAAATTTACTTCATTTCACTTTTCATTAATTTTGTTTTCACGTTTTGCATTTAAATTTTCTTCATTACACATTTCATTAATTTTGTTTTCACGTTTTGCATTTAAATTTTCTTCATTACACATTACATTAATTTTGATTAAACGTTTCACATTTAGATTTACTTCATTTCACATTTCATTAGTTTTCATTTCACGTTTCAAATTTAAATTTACTTCATTTCACTTTTCATTAATTTTGATTAAATGTTTCACATTTAAATTTACTTCATTTCACATTTCGATTTACGTTTTAGAATTAAATTTACTTAATTTAAAGTTTCACAGTCAAATTATCTTCATTTCACATTTCATTAATTTTGAGTAAAAATTTCACATTTAGATTTACTTCATTTCACATTTCATTAATGATGATTTCACATTTAACATTTAAATTTTCTTCATTTCACTTTTCATTAATTTTCATTAAACATTTCATATTTCAATTTACTTCATTTCACTTTTCGATTTACGTTTCAGATTTAAATTTACTTCATTTCACATTACATTACTTTTCATTTCATGTTTCACATTTAAATTTACTTCATATCACTTTTCGATTCACGTTTCACATTTAAATTTACTTCATTTCACATTTCATTACATATCATTTCATGATTCACATTTAAATTTACTTCATTTCACATTTTATTACATTTCATTTCGCGTTTCACATTTAAATTTACTTCATTTCAAATTTCATTACTTTTCATTTCACGTTTCACATCTATATTTACTTCATTTCCCGTTTCATTTCATTTCTTTTCTCGTTTCACGATTCACATTTATATTTACTTCATTTTACATTTCATTAATTTTGATTTCAAATATCACATTTAAATTTTCTTCATTTCACGTGTCATTTCACGTTTCTCTTTTAAATTTATTTCATTTCACATTTCATTACATTTCATTTGTTTCACATTTAAATTTATTTCATTTCTTGTTTCACATTTAAATTACTTCATTTCACATTTCATTAGATATCATTTCAACTTTCACATTTAAATTTACTTCATATCACATTTCACATCATTTCAGACCATATTTCACATTTAAATTTTCTTCATTAAATATTTTATAACATTTAATTCCACGTTTAACTTAAATGTTTTCTTCATTTCACATTTCAATACTTTTCATTTCACGTTTCACATTTAGTTTTACATCATTTCACGTTACATTACTTTTCAATTCAGGATTCACATTTAAATTTACTTCATTTCACATTTCATTACTATTCATTTCATGTTTCACATTTAAATTTACTTCATTTCACATTTCATTAAATTTCATTTCACGTTTCACATTAAAATTTACTTCATTTCACATATGATTACATTTGATTTCACGTTTAACATTTAAATTTACTTTATTTCACGTTTCATTACTTTTCATTTCACTCATTCACATTTAAATTTACTTCACATATGATTACATTTGATTTCACGTTTAACATTTAAATTTACTTCATTTCACATTTCATTAATTTTCATTTATATTTTCACATTTAAATTTACATCATTTCACATTTCATTAGTTTTCATTTCAAGTTCCACATTTAAATTTACTTCATTTCATATTTCATTACTTTCCATTTCAAGTTTCACATTTAAATTTACTTCATTTCACATTGCATTACAATTTGATTTCACGTTTCACACTTAAATTTACTATATTTCAAATTTTGATTCACGTTTCAGATTTACATTTACTTCATTTCACATTTCATTACATTTCATTTCACTTGTCTCATATAACTTTATTTCATTTCACATTCAATTACTTTTAAATTTACTTTTCACATTTAAATTTCCTTCAGATCTCATTTCATTACTTTTCATTTCAAGTTTCAGTTTTTAATTTCCTTAATTTTCGTTTCGCATTTATTTCATTTTACATTTCATTACATTTCATTTTTCGTTCCACATTTAATTTAACTTCATTACAAATTTCATTTCTTGTTTCACATTTAAATTAACTTGATTTTATATTTAATTTCACGTTTCACATATAAATTTACTTCATTTCACATTTCATTAATTTTGATTTCATGTTTCGCATTTAAATTTTCTTCATTTCACATTTGATTACTTTTGATTTCACGTTTCACATTTAATTTTTCTTCATTTCACATTTCATTAATTTTGATTTCACGTTACACATTTAACTTTTCTTCATTTCACATTTCATTTCTTTTCTTTTAATGTTTCACAATAAAATATAATTCATTACAAATTTCGATTGGCGTTTCAGATTTAAATTTACTTCAGTTCACGTTTCACATTTAAATCTACTTCATTTCACATTTCATTATTTTTGATTTCATTTTTCACTGTTAAATTTACTTCATTTCACATTTCATTAGATTTGATTTCATTTTCACAGTTAAATTTACATCATTTCACATTATATAATTTTGATTTCACATTTCACATTTAAATTTACTTCATTTTACATTTCAATACTTTTGATTTCATTTTTCACAGTTAAATTTACATCATTACACATTTAATTAATTTTGATTTCACGTTTCTCATTTATGTTTACTTCATTTCACTTTTCATTACTTTTCATTTCACGTTTCACATTTAAATTTACTTCATTTCACTTTTCAAAACTTTTCATGTTTCACTTTGAAATTTACTTCATTTCACATTTCATTAATTTTCATCTCACGATTCACATTAATTTACTTCTTTTCACATTTTTATTCACATTTCATATTTAAATTTACTTCATTTCACATTTCATTTTACGTTTCACATTTGATTGTATTTCATTTAACGTTTCATAGCATTTTATTTCACGTTTCTCAGTTATATTTCCTTCAGTTCACATTTCATTACTTTTGATTTCACGTTAAACATTTAAATCTACTTCATTTCACATTTCATGTAATTTGATTTCACGTATCACATTTACTTCATTTCACGTTTCATTACTTTTCTTTTAATGATTCACATTTAAATTCATTTCAGATTTCATTACATTTCATTTCACGTTTCACATTTAAATTTACTTCGTTTCACGTTTCATTACTTTTCATTTCACTTTACACATTTAAATTTACTTTATTTCGCATTTCATTACTTTTTGATTCACGTTTCAGATTAAAATTTTCATTTCACATTTCATTACCTTCAACTTTTTGTTTCATTTTTAAATTTACTTCATTTCACATTTGTTTACTTGTGATTTCACGTTTCACATTAATTTTTCTTCATTTCACATTTTATTACTTTTCTTTTAATGTTTCACATTTAAATATACTTCATTTCAAATTTTGATTTACGTTTCAGATTTAAATTTACTTCATTTCACTTTTCACATTTAAATTTACTTCATTTCACATTTCATTACTTTTGATTTCATTTTTCACAGTTAAATTTATATCATTTCACATTTAATTAATTTTGATTTCACGTTTCACATTAATTTACATCTTTTCACACTTCTATTCGCGTTTCATATTTATATTTACTTCATTTCACATTTCATTATATTTCATTTCACGTTTCACATTTAAATTTACTTCATTTCACATTTCATTATTTTCATTTCAAGTTTCACATTTAAATTTACTTCATTTCACTTTTCATTAGTTTGCATGTCAAGTTCAACATTTAAATTTACTTAATCTCACATTACATTTCCATTTCACGTTTCACATTTATATTTACTTAATTTAACATTTCAGTAATTTCGATTTCACGTTTCACTTTGAGATTTACTTCAATTCACATTACATTACTTTTCATTTCACGTTTCACATATAAATTTATTTCATTTCTCATTTCATTTCACATTTCACATTCAATTTTACTTCGTTTCACATTTCATTTATTAATTCACGTTTCAGATTTAAATTTGCTTCATTTAACATTTCATTACATTTCATTTCAAGTTAAACATTTAAATTTACTTCATTTCACATTTTATTACTTTTCATTTCACGTTTCATATTTAAATTTACTTCAATTCACATTTCATTAATTATGATTTCACGTTTCACATTTAAATTTAATTATATTCACATTTCATTAATTTTGATTTCACGTTTCACATTTAAATTTACTTCATTTCACATTTCATTACATTTCTTTATTCGTTTCAAATTTATATTTACTTCTCATTTCGTTACTTTTCATTTTTTGTTTCAAATTTAAATTTAATTCATTTCACATTTCATTAATTTTCATTACATTTCTCACTTTTAAATTTGTTTCATTTCACATTTCATTACTTTTCATTTCGCGTTTCACATTTAAATTTACTTTATTTCACGTTTCATTACTTTTCATTTCAAGTTTCATATTTAAATTTACTTCATTTCACAGTTGATTACATTTGATTTCACGTTTAAGATTTAAATTTACTTCATTTCACATTTGATTACATTTCATTTCACGTTTCAGATTTAAATATACTTATATTCACATTTCATTAATTTTGATTTCACGTTTCACTTTTAAATTTACTTCATTTCACATTTCATTAATTTTGATTTCACGTTTTACATTTAAATTTACTTATAATCACATTTCATTAATTTTGATTTCACGTTTCACTTTTAAATTTACTTCATTTCACATTTCATTAATTTTGATTATACGTTTCACATTTAAATTTACTTGCTCCAGCCGCAAAACCTCGCTATTTTCTCTCCAACAGGAGCTTCAAATCCTCACCATCACCCTCACATTCAAGTCCTAATTCCTTGCATTTTCACCCCAGGCTCAAGTGCCAAATCTAGATATTTCACTCAAACCTCCTTCTTATCTTCTTGCTATTCTACATCAGTCTACATCCCCAAATTTTCCATATTTCTCCCTAAACTGCTGCCCTGTATTGTCACTCTTTCACCCCGAACTCCAGTCACTTTTGGGGTCACTCAGGGTCCCTTTTAAATTCTCTTTTTTGGGTTCCCCACTATTCAGGGTCACTTGGGGTCACTTTTAGCATCCATTTTTCGGGGTCTCCCTCTTTTTCAGTCGCTTTTGGGGTCACTCGGGGTCCATTTTAGGATCTCTCTTTTGGGGTACCCTCTTTTTTGGGGTCATATTTAGGTTCTCTTTTTTGGGGTCCCCCTCTTTTTGGGGTCCCCCTCTATATATCCCCTCTTTTCATTTCAGAGCGTAGGACAGACCTGCATCACGTGACGGCGTGCTTCCAGTAAACACCACTGAGCACTGGCCCAAGGAAGAACACGAGCCATACGCCGATCATCATTCATCCCGGATGATATCACTATGCATTGGATGTCTGTATGAAGGAAGGCTCACCCTATAGTTAACTTGATGGCTGGTTCACTTTGTGAAGGGGTGGAGTGTATGGGAACTGTTGAATTTTGGCCTGAAGCACTGATGGATCATGTGAGGTAAGCACTGAGTCAGCTGCGGGAGCACAGGTGAAGGCAATGCACCTGTGACTGGAAGGGGTGGAGTCTGGCTCCACCTCTCCCAGACCCCATTTAAGGACTGACCACGACTGGGGAAGGTTCTTTTGTTGGAGATCCCCTCCCCTGTGGAGGTCCAGGCAAGCCTTGACCTTCAGTGACAGGTTAGCCTTTCCTAATTTACTGCTTGTCTTTATACCACCTGGATAAGTCATACAAAAACACATTGTCCACCTTCGTTATTTGGTGTGGGTATTATTCTTTTGGGGGATTCACTGTGCACACCCTAAGCTTCAGCTCTAAATCCTTGCTTTTTTACCCCAAAGTCTAGCCCCTAGTCCTTGCTATTCCACCCCATATTCCTGCCCTAAGCCCTCGCTATTTCCTCCCAAACAGTAGTCCCAAGTCCTCATTATTACCCTTAAACTCAGGCCCTGAATCCTTGCCATTTCACCCCAGGCTCAAGTGCCACATCCTGCCTAATTCACCCCAAAGCTCCGTCCCAGCTTCTCGCCATTCGGTGCCAAACTCCAGCCCCAAACGTTTACTATTGCATCCCAATCTCCAGTTCCTTTGTTCTCACTGCTTCACCCCGAACTCCAACATCAAACCCTCTCTGTTTTGCCCCAATCTCCAGCTCTAAATTCTTGCTATTATATCCCAAACTGTAACACCTAGTCCTTGTTATTCCTCCCCACGTTCCTACCCCAAACCTACCCTACTTCATTCCGAGCAGTAGTCCCAAATCCTCATTATTTCCCTCAAACTCTGGCCCCAAGCGCTCACTATTTCCTCCCAAACTAAACTCCAAAATCCAGGCTCATTCATCCAAAACTCCATCCCAACTTCTTGCAGTTTCACCCTGAACTTCAGCCTCGCAACTGTGAGGCCCAAATCCTCACAGTTTCACCCTATATTGCAGCTCCCAATCCTCTCTCGCTTTCCCCAAACTCCGTATAAAATTCCTCACTACTTCTCCCCAAGTTTCAGTCCCATGTCTGGCTGTCTCACACCAGTGTCAAGCATCATATCCTCGCAATTTCTTCCCAAATTCTAGCCCGAATTCCATATTACATATCATTTCATATTTTATTTTATATTCCAGTTGATATTTCATTTCATATTTCCTCTTCATTTTATATCATTTTATTTCATATCCTTTTCTCACATCTGCTTCATTTCATTTCTTTTCAGTCCTTTTTATTGCTTATTTCATTTCATTTCTCAGCCCTCTGGTTCCTGCCCACGTTTTGCCTGCGTTGATCTCAGCCTGCTAACAGGGCAGCAGTTCCCGGGGTCGTCCATTTTCCCCTTGATGGAAATGGGTGTGAGTTTTCTCTTACTTTCTGCTACCTGTGGACTTGCCCTGGATGCCACAGCGTTTCGGATCTCACTGAGAGTGGCCTGCTGACTGCAACGGCTGATTCCCTCTGCACTCCCTGATGCATCCACTGGGACAGGCGGACCTGTGCATGTTCGGAGTCAGGTAGGACTCAGAGTGACACATTTTTGTGTTGTCAGGTGCTATATGCTGCACAGACATTTCATTTCAACTATTTCATTCATTTCGTATTATTTCACATTTCGTATTATTTCACATTTCAATCCATTATATTTCATTGAAAATATTGCGCACTTCGCGTTTCATTGCGCATTTCATGTTTCATTTAATGTTTCATTTTATTTCTCGTTTCATTTCAAGTTTATTTTCAAGTTTCTGTTCATTTCAAATTTCATATTTCATATTTAGTTTCATCTCTTTTATTTTTATCGTTCTATATCTCATTTCAAATCATATTTCACTTCATATCACATTTCATTTCGTTTCATATTTCATGTCATTTCGCACCATTACATTCTATTTCATTTTATATTTCAGATTTCATTTCAAATTTCTGATTTAAATTTCCGATCTCTTTTCCCACTTCCCATTTCCGATCTCTTTTCCCACTTCCCATTTCCGATCTCTTTTCCCACTTCCCATTTCCGATCTCTTTTCCCACTTCCCATTTCCGATCTCTTTTCCCACTTCCCATTTCCGATCTCTTTTCCCACTTCCCATTTCCGATCTCTTTTCCCACTTCCTGTTTCACATTTAAATTAACTACATTTCAAAATTAATTACTTTTCATTTCACGATTTCATTAATATTTTCTTCATTTCACATTTCATTACATTTCCATTTTTGTTTCACATTTAAATTTACTTCATTTCAAATTTCATTACATTTCATTTCACGTTTCACATTTAATTTATATCATTACACATTTCATTACTTTTGATTTCACGTTTCACATTCAAATTTACTTCAATTCACGTTTCATTACATTTTATTTCACGTTTCACATTTAAATTTACTTCATTTCACATTTCATTTATTTTGATTTCACGTTTCACATTTAGTTTTACTTCATTTCACATTACATTACTTTTTAATTCAGGATTCACATTTATATTTACTTCATTTCACATTTCATTAGTATTCATTTTCTGTTTATCATTTAAATTTACTTCATTTCACATTTCATTACTTCTCATTTCTCGTTTCACATTTAAATTTACTACATTTCAAATTTTGATTCACGTTTCAGATTTAAATTTACTTCATTTCACTTTTCATTTCTTTTCAATTCACGTTTCAGATTTAAATTTACTTTGTTTCTCATTTCATTGCTTTTTTTTATTCGATTAAAATTTATATTTCTTCATTTCTCATTTCATTACTTTTCATTTTTCGTTTCAAATTTTAATTTAATTCCTTTCACATTTCATTACTTCTGATTACATTTTTCACATTTAAATTTACGTCATTTCACATTTCATTATTTTCATTTCACGATTCACATTTTAATTTACTTCATTTACATTTCATTATATTTCATTTCACGTTTCACATTTACATTTACCTATATTCAAATTTCATTAATTTTGATTTCACGTTTCACTTATAAATTTTCTTCATTTCACATTATATTACATTTCAATTCAGATTTCACATTTATATTTACATCATTTCTCGTTTCATTCAACGTTTCACATTTTAATTTATTTCATTAAATATTTCATTGTTTTTCATTTCACACTTCACATTAAAATTTACTTCATTTCACGTTTAATACTTTCCATTTCACATTTCACATTAAAATTTCCTACATTTCACATTACATTTCCATTTCACACTTCAAATTAAAATTTACTTCATTTCACGTTTAATTACTTTTCATTTCACATTTCACATTAAAATTTTCTACATTTCACATTACATTTCCATTTCATGTTTCACATTTAAATTTACTTCATTTCACATTTCATTTAATTTTATTTCACGTATCACATTTAAATTTACTTCATTTCACGTTTCATTACTTTTCGTTTAATGATTCACATTTAAATTTACTTCATTTCACATTCAATTAATTTTAATTTTTCTTTTCACATTTAAATTTACTTCATTTCACATTATATTACTTTTCAATTCATGTTTCAGATTTAAATTTACTTCATTTCACATTTCATTCCACGTTTCACATTTTAATTTATTTCATTAAACATTTCATTGCATTTCATTTCACGTTTCATCTTTAAATTTACTTCATTTCACATTTCATTAATTTCGAATTCACGTTTCACATTTAGATTTATTACATTTCACATTTCGATTCACGTTTCAGATTTAAATTTACTTCATTTTACATTTCATTACTTTTCTTTTTTCGTTTCAAATTTAACTTTATTTCAAGTGTCATTACTTCTCATTTCGCGTTTCACATTTAAATTTACTGCATTTCACGTTTCATTACACTTGATTTCATTTTTAACATTTAAATTTACTTCATTTCAAAATTAATTAATTAATATAACGTCTCACATTTAAATTTACTTCATTTCTAATTCATTTTTTTAATTTCATTTTTCACATTTAAATTTACTACATTACACATTTCATTACTTTTCATTTCATATTTCACATTAAAATTTACTTCATTTCACATTTCATTACATTTAATTTTTTGTTTCAAATTTAAATTTACTTCATTTCACATTTCATAACTTTTCATTTCACGTTTAACATTTAAATTTACTTCATTTCACATTTCATTACTTCTAATTTTCGTTTCAAATTTAAATTTACTTCATTTCACATTTCATTATATTTCATGTCACGTTTCACATTTAAATTTACTTTATTTCATGTTTCATTTTTCATATTTAAATTTACTTCATTTCACATTTAATTTATTTTGATTTCACATTTCACAATTAAATTTATTACATTTCATATTACGATTCACGTTTCAGATTTAAATTTATTTCATTTCACATTTCATTACTTTTATTTCACGTTTCACATTTAAATTTAATTCATTTCACATTTTATTCCAAGTTTCACATTTAAATTTACTTCATTTCATATTTCATTTCATGTTTTACATTTAAATTTAATTCGTTTCATATTTCATTTCACGTTTCACGTTTAAATTTACTTCTTTTCACATTTCATTTCACGTTTCACATTTATATTTACTTCATTTCATATTTCATTTCAAGTTTCACATTTAAATTTACTTGATTTCACATTTCATTTCACGTTTCACATTTAAATTTATTTCAGTTCACATTTCATTACATTTCATTTCTCGTTTCACATTTAAATTTATTTCATTTCTTGTTTCACATTTAAATTACTTCATTTCGCATTTCATTACATATCGTTTCAACTTTCACATTTAAATTTAATTCATATCACATTTCATAACATTTCAGACCATATTTCACATTGAAATTTTCTTCATTAATTATTTTATAACATTTAATTCCACGTTTAACTTATATATTTACTTTATTTCACATTTCAATACTTTTCATTTCACATTTTACATTTAAATTTATTTCATTTCACATTTCATTACTATTTTCGTTTCAAATTTAAATTTACTTCAATTCACGTTTCATTACTTTTGATTAAACGTTTCACATTTACTTTTACTTCATCTCACATTTAATTAATTTTGATTTCACGTTCCACATTTAAATTTACTTCATTTCACATTTCATTAATTTTGAATTCACGTACACATTTAAATTTACTTCATTTCACGTTTCATTACTTTTCTTTCAATGATTCACATTTAAATTTACTTATTTTCACATTTCGATTCATGTTTCATATTTACATTTACTTCATTTCACATTTCATTTCACGTTTCACGTTTAAATTTACTTCATTTCACATTTCATTTCACATTTCAAATTTCAATTTACTTCATTTCACATTTCACTACATTTGATTTCACGTTTCACATTTAATTTTACTTCATTTCACATTTCATTATTTTTATTTCACATTTTGCATTTAAATTTACTTCATTTCACTTTCAATTACTTTTAAATTTTCTTTTCACATTTAAATTTTCTACATTTCACTTACCATTACTTTTCATTTCTCATTTCACATTTAAAATTACTCCATTTTACATTTCATTAATTTTCATTCCACGTTTCACATTTCAATTTACTTCATTTCACATTTCATTTTTCACTTATAAATTTACTTCGTTGCACATTTCATTTTTGATTTCACGTTTCACATTTAATTTTACTTCATTTCACATTTCATTGCATTTCATTTCACGTTTCACAATTAAATTTACTTCATTTCATATTTCATTACATTTCATTTCACATTTCACATTTAAATTTACTTCATTGTAAATTTCGATTTATGTTTCAGATTTAAATGTACTTCATTTCACGTTTCACATTTAAATCTACTTCATTTCACATTTCATTACTCTTGATTTCATTTTTCACAGTTAATTTTTATATCATTTCACATTTAATTAATTTTGATTTCACTTTTAACATTTAAATTTACTTCATTTCACATTTAATTACTTTTCATTTCACGTTTAACATTAACTTACATCTTTTCACATTTCTATTCACGTTTCATATTTATATTTACTTCATTTCACTTTTCTTTACATTTCATTTCACGTTTCACATTTAAATTTCCTTCATTTCACATTTCATTACATTTAAATTTTCTTTTCACATTAAAATTTTCTACATTTCACTTACCATTACTTTTCATTTCTCATTTCACATTTAAAATTACTCCATTTTACATTTCATTAATTTTTATTTCACGTTTCACATTTAAATTTACTTCATTTCACATTTCATTTTTCACATTTAAATTTACTTCACTCCACATTTCATTAAATTTGATTTCACGTTTCACATTTAATTTTACTTCATTTCACATTTCATTACATTTCATTTCAAGTTTCACATTTAAATTTACTTCATTTCATATTTCATTACATTTCATTTCACGTTTCACATTTAACTTCTCTTCATTTCACATTTCATTACTTTTCTTTTAATGTTTCACATTTAAATATACTTCATTTCAAATTTCGATTAACGTTTAAGATTTAAATTTACTTCATTTCACGTTTCACATTTAATTTTACTTCATTTCACATTTCATTACTTTTCATTTCACGTTTCACATTTAAAATTACTTCATTTCACATTTCATTACCTTTCATTTCACGTTTCACATTTAGATTTACATCTTTTCACATTTCTATTCACGTTTCATATTTATATTTAATTCATTTCACATTTCTTTACATTTCATTTCACGTTTTACATTTAAATTTTTTTCATTTCACATTTCATTACTTTTCATTTCATGTTTCACATTTAAATTTACTTCACGTTTCATTACATTTGATTTCATTTTTAACATTTAAATTTACTTCATTTCAAGATTAATTACTTAATATAACGTTTCACATTTAAATTAACTTCATTTCACATTTCATTACTTTTCATTTCATGTTTCACATTTAAAGTTACTTCATTTCACCTTTCATTTCCATTTCAAGTTTCACATTTAAATTTACTTCATTTCACATTTCATTACATTTCATTTCACGTTTCACATTTAAATTTACTTCATTTCACATTTCATTACATCTCATTTCTCGTTTCACATTTAAATTTACTTCATTTAATAATTCATTACATTTCATTTCACGTTTCACATTTAAATTTACTTCATTTCATATTTCATTTCATGTTTTACATTTAAATTTAATTCGTTTCATATTTCATTTCACGTTTCACATTTAAATTTAGTTCATTTCACATTACATTTCATGTTTCACATTTAAATTTACGTCATTTCACATTTCATTACTTTTTTCGTTTCAAATTTAAATTTACTTCATTTCACTTTTCATCAATTTTAAATTCACGTTTCACATTTAAATTTACTTCATTTCACGTTTCATTACTTTTCTTTTAATGATTCACATTTAAATTTACTTCTTTTCACATTTCGATTCATTTTTCATATTTACATTTACTTCATTTCACATTTCATTTCATGTTTCACATTTAAAATTTCTTCATTTCATATTACATTTCACGTTAGTCTTTTTAATTTACTTCATTTCACATTTCATTAAATTTCAATTCACATTTCACGTTTAAATTTACTTCATTTCACATTTCATTACTTTCAATTTCTCGTTTCATAATGAACCTTAATTTCACAATTCATTACTTTTGTTTTCATGCTTTAGATTTAAATTTACTTCATTTCACATTTCATTAATTTTAATTTCACGTTCCACATTTAAATTTACTTCATTTCACATTACATTTCACATTTCAAATATCAATTTACTTCATTTCACATTTCATTACCTTTGATTTCACGTTTCACATTTAATTTTACTTCATTTCACATTTCATTACTTTTGATTTCACATTTTGCATTTAAATTTACTTCATTTCACTTTCCATTAATTTTAAATTTTCTTTTCACATTTAAATTTTCTACATTTCACTTACCATTACTTTTCATTTCTCATTTCACATTTAAAATTACTCCATTTTACATTTCATTAATTTTCATTCCACGTTTCACAATTCAATTTACTTCATTTCACATTTCATTTTTCACATTTAAATTTACTTCATTCCACATTTCATTATTTTTATTTCACGTTTCACATTTAAATTTAATTCATTTCACATTTCATTTCTCGTTTCACATTAAAATTTACTTCATTTCACATTTCATTTCACGTTTCACATTTAAATTTACTTCATTTCACATTTCATTTCAAGTTTCACATTTTAATTTACTTCATTTCATATTTCATTTCTCGTTTCAAATTTTAATTTACTTCTTTTAATAATTCATTGCATTTCATTTCATGTTTTACATTTAAATTTAATTCATTTCATATTTCATTTCACGTTTCACGTTTAAATTTACTTCTTTTCACATTTCATTTCACGTTTCACATTTAAATTTACTTCATTTCGCATTTCATTTCACGTTTCACATTTCAATTTACTTCTTTTCGCATTTCATTTCTCGTTTCACATTTAAATTTATATCTTTTCACACTTAATTACATTTCATATCACGTTTCACATTTAAATTTATATCATTTCATAATTCATTTTACGTTTCACATTTAAATATACTTCATTTCACATTTTTTTACTTTTCATTTCACGTTTCACTTTTAAATTTACTTCATTTCACTTTATTATTTTACTTATTTCATGTTTTTAATTTCGGTTGACGTTTCGTTTGACGTTTTGGTTGATGTTTCGATTGACGTTTCATTTCACATTTAAATTTTCATCACTTAACATTTCATTAATTTTCATTTCATGTTTCACATTTAAATTTACTTCATTTCACTTTTCATTTCACGTTTCACATTTAGATTTACTTCATTTTACATTTCATTAGTTTTCATTTCGCGTTTCACATTAAATTTACTTCATTTCACATTTCATTAGTTTTGTTTTCACGTTTTGCATTTAAATTTTTTTCATTTCACATTTCATAAATTTTGATTAAACGTTTCACATTTTTATTTACTTCATTTCACATTTCATTAATATTGATTTCATATTTCACATTTAAATTTACTTCATTTCACTTTTCATTAATTTTGAATAAATGTTTCACATTTAAATTTACTTCATTTCACATCTCGATTTACGTTTCAGATTTAAATTTACTTCATTTCACATTTCATTAGTTTTCATTTCACGTTTCAAATTTAAATTTACTTCATTTAACATTTCATTACTTTTCATTTCGCTTTTCACATTTAAATTTACTTCATATCACTGTTCGATTCAAGTTTCAGATTTAAATTTACTTCATTTCACACTTCGTTTCACGTTTCACATTTAAATATTCTTCATTTCACATTTCATTTCACGTTTCACATTTAAATATACTTCTTTTCACATTTCATTATTTTTCATTTCATGTTTCACATTTAAATTTACTTCATTTCACATTTCATTTCACGTTTTACATTTAAATTTACTCCATTTCACATTTCATTACTTTTCATTTCATGTTTCACATTTAAAATTACTTCATTTCATATTTCATTACTTTTCATTTCGCGTTTCACATTAAATTTACTTCATTTCACATTTCATTAGTTTTGTTTTCACGTTTTGCATTTAAATTTTCTTCATTTCACATTTCATTAATTTTGATTAAACGTTTCACATTTATATTTACTTCATTTCACATTTCATTAATGCCGATTTCACATTTCACATTTAAATTTACTTCATTTCACATTTCGATTTACGTTTCAGATTTAAATTTACTTCATTTCACGTTTCACATTTAAATTTACTTCATTTCTCATTTCATTAGTTTTCATTTCACGTTTCAAATTTATATTTACTTCATTTAACATTTCATTACTTTTCATTTCATGTTTCACATTTAAATTTACTTCATTTCACATTTCATTACTTTTCATTTCGCGTTTCACATTTAAATTTACTTCATTTCACATTTCAATACTTTTACTTTCACGTTTCACATCTATATTTACTTCATTTCCCGTTTCATTACATTTCTTTTCTCGTTTCACGATTCACATTTATATTTACTTCATTTTACATTTCATTAATTTTGATTTCAAATTTCACATTTAAATTTTCTTCATTTCACATTTCATTACACGTTTCACATTTAAATTTAGTTATTTTCACATTTCATTTCACGTTTCTCTTTTAAATTTATTTCATTTCTTGTTTCACATTTAAATTACTTCATTTCACATTTCATTAGATATCATTTCAACTTTCACATTTAAATTTACTTCATATCACATTTCATATCATTTCAGACCATATTTCACATTTAAATTTTCTTCATTAAATATTTTATAACATTTTATTCCTCGTTTAACTTAAATGTTTTCTTCATTTCACATTTCATTACTTTTCATTTCACGTTTGACATTTAAATTTACTTCATTTCACATTACATTTCACATTTCACATTTAAATTTATTTCATTTCACATTTCATCACATTTCATTTCACGTTTCACATTTAAATTTATTTCATTTCTTGTTTCACATTTAAATTTCTTCATTTCACATTTCATTATATATCATTTCACATTTCACATATAAATTTACTTCATTTGACTTTATTATTTTACTTATTTCATGTGTTGAATTTCGGTAGGCGTTTTGGTTGGCGTTTTGGTTGGCGTTTTGGTTGGCGTTTTGGTTGACATTTTGGTTCACGTTTGACGTTTCGGTTGAAGTTTCATTTCAAATTTCATTACATTTCTTATTTCATTTCTCGTTTTACATTTAATTTTACTTCAGTTCACATTTCATTACTTTTCATTTAAAGTTTCACTTTTAAATTTCTTTCATTTCACTTTTCATTACATTTCATTTCTCGTTTCACATTTAATTTTACTTCATTTCAGATTTCATTGCTTTTCCTTTCTGGTTTCATGTTTCTCATTTAAATTATCTTCAATTCACATTTCAATTTTCTTCATTTCACATTTCATTTCACATTTTGATTTACATCATTTCACATTTCATTACTTTTCATTTCACGTTTCACATTTAAATTTTCTTCATTTCACACTTTATTACATTTCATTTCAAGTTTCTCATTTAAATTTACTTCATTTCACTTTTCATCAATTTTCATTTCACGTTTCACATTTAAATTTAATTCATTCCACATTTAATTACATTTGATTTCACGTTTCAGATTTAAATTTACTTCATTTCACATTTCCTTACATTTCATTTCAAGTTTCTCATTTAAATTTACTTCATTTCACATTTCATTACATTTCATTTCAAGTATAACATTTATATTTTCTTCATTTCACATTTCATTACATTTCATTTCACGTTTCACATTTAAATTTACTTCATTTCACATTTCATTACTTTTCATTTCATATTTCACATTAAAATTTACATCATTTCACATTTCATTACATTTAGATTCACTTTTCAGATTTAAATTTACTTCATTTCACTTTTGATTACTTTTGATTTCACGTTTCACATTTAATTTTTCTTCTTTTCACATTCAATTACTTTTAAACTTTCTTTTCACATTTAAATTTACTTCATATCACATTTCATTACTTTTCATTTCACGTTTCACATTTAAATCTACTTCATTTCACATTTCATTACTTTTCATTTCACGTTTCACATTTAAATCTACTTCATTTCACATTTCATTACTTTTCATTTCATGTTTCACATTTAAATCTACTTCATTTCACATTTCATTACTTTTGATTTCATTTTTCACTGTTAAATTTACTTCATTTCACATTTCATTACATTTCATTTCACGTTTCACATTTAAATTTACTTCATTTCACATTTCATTACTTTTGATTTCATTTTTCACAGTTAATTTTACATCATTTCACATTTAATTAATTTTGATTTCACGTTTAACATTTAAATTTACTTCATTTCACATTTAATTAATTTCGATTTCACATTTCACATTTAGATTTACTTCATTTCACATTTCATTACCTTTCATTTCACGTTTCACATTAATTTACATCTTTTCACATTTCTATTCACGTTTCATATTTATATTTAAATCATTTCACATTTTTTTACATTTCATTTTACGTTTCACATTTAAATTTTTTTCTTTTCACATTTCATTACTTTTCATTTCATGTTTCACATTTAAATTTACTTCACATTTCGTTACATTTGATTTCATTTTTAACATTTAAATTTACTTCATTTCAAGATTAATTAATTAATATAACATTTCACATTTAAATTTACATCATTTCACGTTTCATTACTTTTCATTTCACATTTCACATTAAAATTTACATCAATTCACATTTCATTAATTTTAATTTTTTTTCAATTTTAAATTTACTTCATTTCATATCTCCTTATTTTGATTTCACGTTTCACATTTAAATTTACTTCATTTCACATTTCATTACTTTTCATTTAACGTTTCACATTTAAATTTACTTCATTTCACATTTCATTACTTTGATTTCATTTTTCTTTGTTAAATTTACATAATTTCACATTTAATTAATTTTGATTTCACGTTTCACATTTAAATTTACTTCATTTCACGTTTCATCAATTTTCATTTCACGTTTCACATTTAAATTTACTTCATTCCACATTTGATTACATTTGATTTCACGTTTCAGATTTAAATTTACTTTATTCCACATTTGATTAATTTTCATTTCAAGTTTCACATTTAAATTTACTTCATTTCACATTTCAATACTTTTCATTTCATATTTCACATTTAAATTTATTTCATTTCAAATTAAATTTCCATTTCAAGTTTCACATTTAAATTTACTTCATTTCACATTTCATTTAACGTTTCATATTTAAATTTACTTCATTTCACATTTCATTACTTTTCATTTCATTTTTCACATTTAAATTTACTTCTTTTCACATTTCATTACTTTTCTTTTTTCGTTTCAAATATAAATTTACTTTATTTCATGTTTCATTACTTCTCCTTTCGCGTTTCACATTTCAATTTACTTCATTTCACATTTCATTGCACTTGATTTCATTTTTAACATTTAAATTTACTTCATTTCAAAAATAATTAATTAATATGACGTTTCACATTTAAATTTACTTCATTTCTAATTCATTATTTTGATTTCATTTTTCACATTTAAATTTACTACATTACACATTTCATTACTTTTCATTTCACGTTTCACATTCAAATTTACTTCATTTCACATTTCATAACTTTTCATTTCACGTTTAACATTTAAATATTCTTCATTTCACATTTCATTACATTTCATGTCACGTTTCACATTTAGATGTACTTTATTTCATGTTTCATTTTTCACATTTAAATTTACTTCATTTCACATTTAATTTATTTTGAATTCACGTTTCACAATTAAATTTACTTCATTCCACATTTCATTAATTTTGATTTCACATTTCACAATTAAATTTATTACATTTCACATTTCGATTCACGTTTTAGATTTAAATTTTTCATTTCACATTTCATTACTTTTATTTTTGTTTCAAATTTAAATTTTTTTCATTTCATGTTTCATTAATTTTCATTTCACGTTTCTCATTTAAATTTAGTTCATTTCACGTTTCATTACACTCGATTTAATTTTTAACATTTAAATTTACTTCATTTCAAAATTAATTAATTAATATAACGTTTCACATTTAAATTTAGTTCATTTCACATTTCATTATTTTGATTTCATTTTTCACATTTAAATTTACTTCATTACACTTTTCATTAGTTTTCATTTCACGTTTCACATTTAAATTTACTTCATTTCACGTTTCATTACTTTTCATTTCACTTTTCACATTTAAATTTACTTTATTTCGCATTTCATTACTTTTTGATTCACGTTTCAGATTAAAATTTAAATTATTATTTTGAAGGAAGGCTCACCCTGTAGTTTACTTGATGGCTGGTTCACTTTGTGAAGGGGTGGAGTGTATGGGAACTGTTGAATTTTGGCCTGAAGCACTGATGGATCATGTGAGGTAAGCACTGAGTCAGTTGCGGGAGCACAGGTGAAGGCAATGCACCTGTGACTGGAAGGGGTGGAGTCTGGCTCCACCTCTCCCAGACCCCATTTAAGGACTGACCACGACTGGGGAAGGTTCTTTTGTTGGAGATCCCCTCCCCTGTGGAGGTCCAGGAAAGCCTTGACCTTCAGTGACAGGTTAGCCTTTCCTAATTTACTGCTTGTCTTTATACCACCTGGATAAGTCATACAAAAACACATTGTCCACCTTCATTATTTGGTGTGGGTATTATTCTTTTGGGGGATTCACTGTGCACACCCTAAGCTTCAGCTCTAAATCCTTGCTTTTTTATCCCAAAGTCTAGCCCCTAGTCCTTGCTATTCCACCCCATATTCCTGCCCTAAGCCCTCGCTATTTCCTCCCAAACAGTAGTCCCAAGTCCTCATTATTACCCTTAAACTCAGGCCCTGAATCCTTGCCATTTCACCCCAGGCTCAAGTGCCACATCCTGCCTAATTCACCCCAAAGCTCCGTCCCAGCTTCTCGCCATTCGGTGCCAAACTCCAGCCCCAAACGTTTACTATTTCATCCCAATCTCCAGTTCCTTTGTTCTCACTGCTTCACCCCGAACTCCAACATCAAACCCTCTCTGTTTCGCCCCAATCTCCAGCTCTAAATTCTTGCTATTATATCCCAAACTGTAACACCTAGTCCTTGTTATTCCTCCCCACGTTCCTACCCCAAACCTACCCTACTTCATTCCGAGCAGTAGTCCCAAATCCTCATTATTACCCTCAAACTCTGGCCCCAAGCGCTCACTATTTCCTCCCAAACTAAACTCCAAAATCCAGGCTCATTCATCCAAAACTCCATCCCAACTTCTTGCAGTTTCACCCTGAACTTCAGCCTCGCAACTGTGAGGCCCAAATCCTCACAGTTTCACCCTATATTGCAGCTCCCAATCCTCTCTCGCTTTCCCCAAACTCCGTATAAAATTCCTCACTACTTCTCCCCAAGTTTCAGTCCCATGTCTGGCTGTCTCACACCAGTGTCAAGCATCATATCCTCGCAATTTCTTCCCAAATTCTAGCCCGAATTCCATATTACATATCATTTCATATTTTATTTTATATTTAATTCCAGTTGATATTTCATTTCATATTTCCTCTTCATTTTATATCATTTTATTTCATATCCTTTTCTCACATCTGCTTCATTTCATTTCTTTTCAGTCCTTTTTATTGCTTATTTCATTTCATTTCTCAGCCCTCTGGTTCCTGCCCACGTTTTGCCTGCGTTGATCTCAGCCTGCTAACAGGGCAGCAGTTCCCGGGGTCGTCCATTTTCCCCTTGATGGAAATGGGTGTGAGTTTTCTCTTACTTTCTGCTACCTGTGGACTTGCCCTGGATGCCACAGCGTTTCGGATCTCACTGAGAGTGGCCTGCTGACTGCAACGGCTGATTCCCTCTGCACTCCCTGATGCATCCACTGGGACAGGCGGACCTGTGCATGTTCGGAGTCAGGTAGGACTCAGAGTGCCACATTTTTGTGTTGTCAGGTGCTATATGCTGCACAGACATTTCATTTCAACTATTTCATACATTTCGTATTATTTCACATTTCGTATTATTTCACATTTCAATCCATTATATTTCATTGAAAATATTGCGCACTTCGCGTTTCATTGCGCATTTCATGTTTCATTTAATGTTTCATTTTATTTCTCGTTTCATTTCAAGTTTATTTTCAAGTTTCTGTTCATTTCAAATTTCATATTTCATATTTAGCTTCATCTCATTTTTATTTTTATCGTTCTATATCTCATTTCAAATCATATTTCACTTCATATCACATTTCATTTCGTTTCATATTTCATGTCATTTCGCACCATTACATTCTATTTCATTTTATATTTCAGATTTCATTTCAAATTTCTGATTTAAATTTCCGATCTCTTTTCCCACTTCCCATTTCCGATCTCTTTTCCCACTTCCCATTTCCGAACTCTTTTCCCACTTCCCATTTCCGAACTCTTTTCCCACTTCCCATTTCCGATCTCTTTTCCCACTTCCCATTTCCGAACTCTTTTCCCACTTCCCATTTCCGAACTCTTTTCCCACTTCGTGTTTCACATTTAAATTAACTACATTTCAAATTTAATTACTTTTCATTTCACGATTTCATTAATATTTTCTTCATTTCACATTTCATTACATTTCCATTTTTGTTTCACATTTAAATTTACTTCATTTCAAATTTCATTACATTTCATTTCACGTTTCACATTTAAATTTATATCATTACATATTTAATTACTTTTGATTTCACGTTTCACATTCAAATCTACTTCAATTCACTTTTCATTACATGTCCTTTCGCGATTCACATTTAAATTTACTTCATTTCACATTTCGATTTACGTTTCAGATTTAAATTAAATTCATTGCACACTTCATTACTTTTCATTGCACACTTCATTACTTTTCATTGCACACTTCATTACTTTTCATTGCACACTTCATTACTTTTCGTTGCACACTTCATTACTTTTCGTTGCACACTTCATTACTTTTCGTTGCACACTTCATTACTTTTCGTTGCACACTTCATTACTTTTCGTTGCACACTTCATTACTTTTCGTTGCACACTTCATTACTTTTCATTGCACACTTCATTACTTTTCATTTCACACTTCATTACTTTTCATTGCACACTTCATTACTTTTCATTTCACGTTTCACATTTAAATTTACTTCAATTCACATTTCATTAATTTTTATTTCACATTTCACATTTAAATTTACTTAACTTCACATTCCATTTTTCAAATTTATATTTACTTCATTTCAAATTTAATTTATTTTGAATTAATGTTTCACAATTAAATTTACTTCATTTCAAATTTCATTAATTTTGATTTCACGTTTCACATTTAAATTTACTAAATTTCACATTTCGATTCAAGATTCAGATTTAAATTTACTTCATTTCACATTGCATTGCTTTTCATTTCACGTTTCACATTTAAATTTATTTCATTTCACATTTCATTAATTTTCATTTTATGTTTCACATTTAAATTTACTTCATTTCACATTTCATTACATTTCATTTCACGTTTCACATTTAAATTTACTTCATTTCACATTTCATTTGTTTTCAATTCACGTTTCAAATTTATATTTACTTCATTTCAAATTTCATTACTTTTAATTTCACGTTTCACATTTAAATTTACTTCATTTTACATTTCTTTTCATGTTTCACCTTTAAATTTACTGCAATTCACATTTCATTTCACATTTCACTATTAAATTTACTTCATTTCACATACAATTACTTTTAAATTTTCTTTTCAAAATTAATTTTACTTCATTTCACATTTCCTTATATTTCCTTTCAGTTTTTTCATGTGAATTTACTTCAATTCACATTTCATTACATTTCCATTTTCGTTTCACATTTAAATTCACTTCATTTCACATTTCATTACTTTTCATTTCACGTTTCGCATTTAAATTTACTTTCACATTTCATTAATTTTGCTTTCACGTATCACATTTAAATTTACTTCATTTCATATTTCATTACTTTTCATTTCACATTTCATTTATTTGATTTCATTTTACACAGTTAAATTTACTTCATTTCACATTTCATTAATTTTGATTTCATGTTTCACATTTAAATTGACTTCATTTCACATTTCATTAATTTTGATTTCACGTTTCACATTTAAATTTACTACATTTCACATTTCATTAATTTTGATTTCAAGTTTCACATTTAGTTTTACTTCATTTCACATTACATTACTTTTCAATACAGGATTCACATTTAAATTTACTTCATTTCACATTTCATTAATTTTGATTTCAGGTTTCACATTTAAATTTACTTCATTTCACATTATATTACATATCAATTCAGGTTTCACATTTATATTTACTTCATTTCACATTTCATTCCACGTTTCACATTTTAATTTATTTCATTAAACATTTCATTGCTTTTCATTTCACGTTTCCCATTTAAATTTACTTCATTTCACATTTCGTTACTTTTCATTTCACGTTTCACTTTTAAATTTACTTCATTTCACTTTTCATTACATTTCATTTCACTTTTCATATTTAAATTTACATCATTTCACGTTTCATTAATATTTTTATTTCATTTCACGTTTCACATTTAATTTTCTTTCATTTCACATTTCATTATTTTCACTTTTCATTTCACATTTAATTTTCCTTCATTTCACATTTATTATTTTCACATTTAAATTTACTTCGTTTCACATTTCATTACTTTTCATTTCACGTTTCTCGTTTCATTTTACGTTTCTCGTTTTTTTCTCGTTTCTTTTCTCATTTCATTTCACGTTTCTCGTTTCGTTTCTCGTTTCGTTTCTCGTTTCGTTTCTCGAAATTTAAATTTAATTTTTCTCGTTAAATTTACTTCATTTCACATTTATTAATTTTGATTTCACGTTTCACATTTAGTCTTTCTTCATTTCACATTACATAACTTTTGAATTCAGGATTCTCATTTAAATTTACTTCATTTCACATTTCATTACTATTCATTTCATGTTTCATATTTAAATTTACTTCATTTCACGTTTCATTACTTTTCATTTCACTTTTCACATTTAAATTTACTACCTTTCACATTTCATTTCACATTTCACATTGAAATTTACTTCATTTCCCATTTCATTATTTTTCATTTCACGTTTCACATTTAAATTTACTTCATTTCACATTTGATTAATTTTGATTTCACGTTTAACATTTAAATTTACTTCATTTCACATTTCATTAGTTTTCATTTCATGTTCCACATATAAATTTACTTCATTTCACATTTCATTAATTTTCATTTCACGTTTCACATTTAAATTTACTTCATTTTACATTGCATTAGGTTTTGATTTCACGTTTCACATTTAAATTTACTACATTTCAAATTTTGATTCACGTTTCAGATTTAAATTTACTACATTTCACTTTTCATTTCTTTTCAATTCACGTTTCAGATTTAAATTTACTTCATTTCACATTTCATTACTTTTCTTTATTCGTTTCAAATTTATATTTATATCATTTCACATTTCATTACTTTTCATTTCAAGTTTCACATTTAAATTTACTTCATTTCACATTTCATTACTTTCATATCACGTTTCACATTTAAATTTACATCATTTCACATTTCATTACATTTCATTTCAAGTTTCACATTTAAATTTACTTCATTTCACATTTCATTAATTTTCATTTCTCGTTTCACATTTAAATTTACTTCATATCACATTACATTTCCATTTCGAGTTTTACATTTAAATTTACTTCTTTTCACATTGCATTACTTTTCATTTAACTTTTCACTTTAATTTACTTCTTTTCACACTTCTATTCACATTTCATATTTAACTTTACTTCATTTCACATTTCATTACATTTTATTTGTTGTTTCTCATTTAAATTTACTTCATTTCACATTTCATTTTTCACATTTAAATTTACTTCTTTCCACATTTCATTAATTTTGAATTCACGTTTCACATTTAAATTTACTTCATTTCACATTTCATTAATTTCGATTTCACGTTTCACATTTAAACTTATTACATTTCTTTTCAATTCACGTTTCAGATTTAAATTTATTTCATTTCACATTTCATTAATTTTCTTTTTCTTTTCAAATTTAAATTCACTTCATTTCATGTTTCATTACTTTTCATTACACGTTTCACATTTAAATTTACTTCATTTCACGTTTCATTATATTTAACTTCACGTTTCACACTTAAATTTTCTTCATTTCACATTTCATTACTTTTAATTTTCGTTTCAATATTAAATTTACTTCATTTCACATTTCATTACTTCTCATTTCACGTTTCACATTTAAATTTACTTCATTTCACTTTTCATTACTTTTCATTTCATTTTTCATATTTAATTTTTCTTTATTTCTCATTTCATTAATTTTGTTTTCACGTTTCACATTTAAATTTACTTCATTTCACATTTCATTAATTTCGATTTCACGTTTCACATTTAGATTTATTACATTTCACATTTCGATTCACGTTTCAGATTTAAATTTACTTCATTTCACGTTTCATTACACTTGATTTCATTTTTAACATTTAAATTTATTTCATTTCAAAATTAATTAATACACCGTTTCACATTTAAATTTACTTCATTTCACATTTCATTATTTTGATTTCATTTTTCACATTTAAATTTACTTCATTTCACATTTCATTAATTTTGAATTCACGTTTCACATTTAAATATACTTCATTTCAAATTTCGATTTACGTTTCAGATTTAAATTTACTTCATTTCACGTATCACATTTAAATCTACTTCATTTCACATTTCATTACTTTTCATTTCACGTTTGACATTTAAATTTACTTCATTTCACATTACATTTCACGTTTGACATTTAAATTTATTTCATTTCACATTTCATTACATTTCATTTCACGTTTGACATTTAAATTTACTTCATTTCACATTTGATTACTTTTGATTTCACGTTTCACATTTAATTTTTCTTCATTTCACATTTCATTACTTTTCATTTCACGTTTCACATCTACATTTACTTCATTTCCCGTTTCTTTACATTTCTTTTCTCGTTTCACGATTCACATTTATATTTACTTCATTTTACATTTCATTAATTTTGATTTCAAATTTCACATTTAAATTTTCTTCATTTCACATTTCATTACACGTTTCACATTTAAATTTAGTTCTTTTCACATTTCATTTAACGTTTCACATTTAAATTTATTTCATTTAACGTTTCACATTTAAATTACTTCATTTCACATTTCATTAGATATCATTTCAACTTTCACATTTAAATTTACTTCATATCACATTTCATATCATTTCAGACCATATTTCACATTTAAATTTTCTTCATTAAATATTTTATAACATTTTATTCCTCGTTTAACTTAAATTTTTTCTTCACTTCACATTTCAATACTTTTCATTTCACGTTTCACATTTAAATTTACTTCATTTCACATTTCATTACTTTTCATTTCACGTTTGACATTTAAATTTACTTCATTTCACATTACATTTCACGTTTGACATTTAAATTTATTTCATTTCACATTTCATTACATTTCATTTCACGTTTCACATTTAAATTTATTTCATTTCTTGTTTCACATTTAAATTTTTTCATTTCACATTTCATTATATATCATTTCACGTTTCACATTTAAATTTACTTGATTTCACTTTATTTTTTTACTTATGTGTTGAATTTCGGTTGGCGTTTTGGTTGGCGTTTTGGTTGGCGTTTTGGTTGGCGTTTTGGTTGGCGTTTTGGTTGGCGTTTTGGTTGGCGTTTTGGTTGGCGTTTTGGTTGGCGTTTTGGTTGGCGTTTTGGTTGGCGTTTTGGTTGGCGTTTTGGTTGGCGTTTGTCGTTTCGGTTGAAGTTTCATTTCAAATTTCATTACATTTCTTATTTCATTTCTCGTTTTACATTTAATTTTACTTCAGTTCACATTTCATTACTTTTCATTTAAAGTTTCACTTTTAAATTTCCTTCATTTCACGTTTCACATTTATTTCATTTCACTTTTCATTACATTTCATTTCTCGTTTCACATTTAATTTTACTTCATTTCAGATTTCATTGCTTTTCCTTTCTCGTTTCATATTTAAATTTACTTCATTTCCCGTTTCAAATTTAAATTTACTTCATTTCACATTTCATTACATTTCCCTTCGCGTTTAACATATAAATCCGTTTCGTTTCTCGTTTCAAATATAAATTTAATACATTTAACTTTTGATTACTTTACATTTCACGTTTCACATTTAAATTTACTTCATTTCACATTTCATTACTTGTCATTTCACCTTTCACATTTAATTTTACTTCATATCACATTTCATTACTTTTCATTTCACGTTTCATATTTAATTTTAATTCATTTCTGGTTTCAAATTTAAATTTACTTCATTTCACATATCATTACTTTTGATTTCGGGTGTTTCACATTTAATTTTACTTCTTTTTAAATATCATTTCATGTTTCGCATTTAAACTTACTTCATTTCACATTTCATTTTACGTATCAAATTTAAATTTACTTCATTTCACATTTCATTACTTTTCATTTTACTTTTCGAATTTAAATTTACTTCATTTAATAATTCATTACATTTCAATTCCCATTTCACATTTAAATTTACTTCATTTCTCATTTCATTTCCCATTTCACATTTAAATTTACTTCATTTTATATTTCATTTCACGTTTCACATTTAAATTTACTTCATTTCACATTTCATTACATTTCTTTTTTCATTTCAAATTTAAATTTACTTCATTTCACATTTCACTAATTTTTATTTCACGTTTCACATTTAAATTTACTTCATTTCACATTTCATTAATTTTGACTTCAATTTTCACATTTAAATTTACTTCGTTTCGTGTTTCATTACTTTTCTTTTAAAGATTCACATTTCAATTTACTTCATTTCACATTACATTTCACGTTTCACATTTAAATTTACTTCATTTCACATTTCATTACATTTCTTTTTTCATTTCAAATTTAAATTTACTTCATTTCACATTTCACTAATTTTTATTTCACGTTTCACATTTAAATTTACTTCATTTCACATTTCATTAATTTTGACTTCAATTTTCACATTTAAATTTACTTTTTTTCACATTTCATTAATTTTCTTTTAAAGATTCACATTTAATTTTACTTCGTTTCACATTTCGATTCATGTTTCAGATTTAAATTTATTTCATTTCACATTTCATTTCACGATTCACGTTTAAATTTACTTCAATTCGCCTTTCATTAATTTTTATTTAGCGTTTCACATTTAAATTTACCTCTTCAAATTTCGATTCACTTTTCACATTTAAATTTACTTCATTTCACATTTCATTTCCATTTCACGTTTCACATTTAAATTTACTTCATTTAACATTTCATTAATTTTGATTTCACATTTCACATTTAAATTTACATTATTTCACATTTCATTACTTTTCTTTTCATGTTTCAGATTTAAATATTCTTCATTTCACATTTCATTTCACGTTTCACATATAAATTTACTTCATTTCACATTTCATTAATTTTTATTTCGCTTTTCACATTTAAATTTACTTCATATCACATTTCATTTCACGTTTCACATTTAAATTTACTTCATATCACATTTCATTTCACGTTTCACATTTAAATTTACTTCATCTTACATTTCATTACAGATTTCATACACTTTTCATATTTCATTTCAAATTTCTCAGTTTATTACACATTTTATTACTTTTCAATTTGCGTTTCAAGTTTCAATTCTCTTTATTTCACATTTCATTACTTTTCTTATTTCATTTCATGTTTCACATTTAAATTTATTTCATTTCACATTTTTTTTACATTTCATGTCACGTTTCACATTTAAATTCACTTTATATTACTTTATTATTTTACTTATTTCATGTTTTGAATTTCGGTTGACGTTTCGGTTGACATTCGAATACATTTCACATTTCATTTCTCGTTTCACATTTAAATTTTCATCATTTCACATTTCATTAATTTTCATTTCATGTTTCACATTTAAGTTTACTTGACTTCACATTTCATTAGTTTTAATTTCACGTTACACATTTAAATTTTCCTCATTTCACATTTCATTTCTTTTCATTTCATGTTTCACATTTAAATTTACTTCATTTCACATTTCATTTCACGTTTCACATTTAAATTTACTTCTTTTCACATTTCATTTCACGTTTCACATTTAAATTTACTTCTTTTCACATTTCATTCCACATTTCACATTTAAATTTACTTCATTTCACATTTTATTTCCCGTTTCACATTTAAATTTATTTCATATCTTGTTTTAAATTTAAATTTACTTCATTGTTTATTTCATTTCGCGTTTCACATTTAAATTTACTTCATTTCACATTTCATTACATTTCATTCCACATTTCACAGTTAAATTTACTTCATTTCACATTTTATTTCCCGTTTCACATTTAAATTTACTTAATTTCACGTTTTTTTTACTTTTGATTTCGCGTTTCACATTTAAATTTACTTCATTTCACTTTGTTATTTTACTTATTTCATGTTTTGAATTTCGGTGGACGTTTCGGTTGACGTTTGACTTTTCGGTTGACGTTTCATTTCACATTCATTTACATTTCATATTTCATTTCTCGTTTCACATTTAAATTTTCATCATTTCACATTTCATTACATTTCATTTAACGTTTCACGTTTAATTTTTCTTCTTTTCACATTCAATTACTTTTAAATTTTCTTTTCACATTTAGATATACTTGATATCACATTTCATTACATTTCATTTCTCGTTTCACGTTTAATTTTACTTCATTTCTCATTTCATTTCCCGTTTCACATTTCAATTTTCTTCATTTCACATTTCATTTCATGTTTCACATTTAAATTTACTTCATTTCACATTTCATTACTTTTTTCATTTCACGTTTCACGTTTAAATTTACTTCATTTCACATTTCATTACATTTTATTTCACGTTTCACATTTAAATTTACTTCATTTCACATTTCATTACTTTTTAATTTTCTTTTCACATTTAAATTTCCTTCAGATCACATTTCATTACTTTTCATTTCAAGTTTCACTTTTAAATTTACTTCATTTCACTTTTCGATTCAATTTTCAGATTTAAATTTACTTCATTTCGCATTTCATTTCACGTTTCACATTTAAATTTACTTTATATCACATTTCATTTCACGTTTTACATTTAAATTTAGTTCATTTCACATTTCATTTCACGTTTCACATTTAAATTTATTTCATTTTACGTTTCACATTTATATTTATTCATTTCACATTTCATTACTTTTCATTTCGCTTTTCACATTTAAATTTACTTCATTTCACATTTCATTACTTTTGATTTCGCGTTTCGCATTTAATTTTACTTCATTTCACATTTCATTCCTCGTTTCACATTTAAATATACTTCATTTCACATTTCATTACATTTCATTTCAAGTTTCACATTTAAATTTTCTTCATTTCATATTTCATTACATTTCATTTCACGTTTCACATTTAACTTCTCTTCATTTCACATTTCATTACTTTCTTTTAATGTTTCATATTTAAATATACGTCATTTCAAATTTCGATTTACGTTTCAGATTTAAATTTACTTCATTTCACGTTTCACATTTAAATCTTCTTCATTTCACATTTCATTATTTTTGATTTCATTTTTCACATTTAATTTTACATCATTTCACATTTAATTAATTTTGATTTCACGTTTAACATTTAAATTTACTTCATTTCACATTTAATTAATATAGATTTCATTTCACGTTTCACATTTAAATGTACTTATTTTCATAGTTCATTTCACGTTTCGCATTTAAGTTAACTTCATTTCACAATTCATTACTTTTAATATTTCATTTCATGTTTCAAAATTAAATTTAATTGATTTCACATTTGATAACTTTTCATTTCACGTTTCAAATTTAAATTTACTTCATTTCACATTTGATAACTTTTCATTTCACGTTTCACATTGAAATTTACCTCATTTCATATTTCATTACATTTCATTTCACGTTTCACATGTAAATATACTTCATTTCACATTTCATTACTTTTCATATTTCATTTAATGTTTCACATTTAATTTCACTTTATTTAATATTTCATTACTTTTCATATTTCATTTCATGTTTCAAAATTAAATTTACTTCATTGCACATTTCCTTACATTTCATTTTACTTTTCACATCTAAATTTACTTCATTTCACGTTTCATATCTTTTCATTTCACTTTTCACATTTAAATTTACTTCATTTCTCGTGTCAGATTTAAATTTACTTCATTTCACATTTCGTTAAATTTCATTTCACGTTTCACATTTAAATTTACTTCAATTCAATTTCATTGATTTTAATTTCACATTACACATTTAAATTTACTTCACATTTCATTACTTTTAATATTTCATTTCACATTTCTTTGCTTTTTATTCCACGTTTCACATTTATATTAAATACGTTTCAAATCTAATTACTTTTCACGTTTTCATTAAAATATATATCATTTTTTTTACATTTCCATTTTCGTTTCTCATTTAAATTAAATTCATTTCATATTTCATTACATTTCCTTTCGCGTTTCACATTAAATATATTTCACTTCCTGTTTCACATTTCATTTCACTTTTCATTTCACAATTAATTACTTTTCATATTTCATTTTATTTTTCAAAATTATTTTTACTTCATTTAACATTTCCTTACATTTCCTTTCAGTTTTTTCATGTGAATTTACTTCAATTCACATTTCATTACATTTCCATTTTCGTTTCACATTTAAATTCACTTCATTTCACATTTCACTATCATTTCATGTTTAACATTTAAATTTACTTCATTTCACATTTCATTACTTTTAATTTCACGTTACACATTTAAATATACTTTCACATTTCAATAATTTTGCTTTCACGTTTCACATTTAAATTTACTTCATTTCACATTTCATTAATTTTGATTTCACGTTTCACATTTAAACTTACTTCTTTTCACATTTCGATTCACGTTTCTTATTTAAATTTACTTTATTTCACGTTTCATTATTTTCATTTCACGTTTCACATTAAAATTTCTTCATTTCACATTTCATTACTTTTCATTTCATGTTTCACATTTAAATTGACTTCATTTCACATTTCATTAATTTTGATTTCACGTTTCACTTTTAAATTTACTTCAATTCACATTTCATTAATTTTGCTTTCACGTTTCACATTTAAATTTACTTCATTTCACATCTCATTACTATTCATTTAATGTTTCCCATTTAAATTTACTTCGTTTCACATTTCATTACTTTTCATTTTCGTTTCAATTTTAAATATACTTCATTACACATTTCATTTCTTTTTATTTCACATTTCACTTTTAAGTTTACTTCATTTCACATTTCATTACTTCTCATTTAACGTTTCACATTTAAATTTACTTCATTTCACTTTTCATTACTTTTCATTTCATTTTTCACATTTAATTATTTTTCATTTCTCATTTCATTTATTTTGATTTCACGTTTCATATTTAGTTTTACTTCATTTCACATTACATTAATTTTCAATTCAGGATTCACAATTAAATTTACTTCATTTCACATTTCATTACTATTCATTTCATGTTTCACATTTAAATTTACTTCATTTCACATTTTGTTTCACGTTTCAGATTTAAATTTACTTCATTTCACATTTCATTTCCATTTCAAGTTTCACATTTATATTTACTTCATTTCACATTTCATTACGTTTGATTTCACGTTTCAGATTTAAATTTACTTCATTTCACATTTCATTAATTTCAATTTCACATTTCACATTTCATTTCACTTTTCAGATTTAAATTTATTTCATTCCACATTTCATTACTTTTCATTTAATGTATAACATTTAAATTTACTTCATTTCACATTTCATTACTTTTTATTTCACGTTTCACTTTTAAATATACTTCAACTCACATTTCATTAATTTTGCTTTCACGTTTCACATTTAAATTTACTTCATTTCACATTTCATTTCACGATTCACATTTAAATTTACTTCTTTTCTAATTTTATTACTTTACTTATTTCAAATTTCACATCTCATTTCACATTTTATTTCACAAATCATTACTTTTCTTATTTCATTTCACGTTTCACATTTAAATATAATTCATTTCACATTTCATTTCTCGTTTCACATTTAAATTTACTTTATTGCACATTTCATTTCCTTTCATTTCAAATTTCACATTTAATTTTAATTCATTTAACATTCCATTATTTTTAAATATTCTTTTCACATATAAATTTTCTACATTTCACTTACCATTACTTTTCATTTCTCATTTCACATTTAAAATTACTCCATTTTACATTTCATTAATTTTAATTTCACATTTCACATTTAAATTTACTTCATTTCACATTTCATTTTTCACATTTAAATGTACTTCATTTCACATTTCATTAATTTTGATCTCACGTTTCACATTTAAATGTACTTCATTTCACATTTCATTAATTTTGATCTCACGTTTCACATTTAAATTTACTATATTTCACATTTCGATTCACGTTTCAGATTTAAATTTACTTCATTTCACATTTCATTACTTTTCATTCCACGTTTCTCATTTTAATTTACTTCATTTCACATTTCATTACTTTTCATTTCACGTTTCACATTTAAATTTATTTCATTTCACATTTCATTAATTTTGATTTTACCTTTCACATTTAAATTTATTTCATTTCACATTTCATTACATTTCATTTCACGTTTCACATTTAAATTTATTTCATTTCACATTTCATTAATTTTGATTTTACCTTTCACATTTAAATTTATTTCATTTCACATTTCATTAATTTTGATTTTACCTTTCACATTTAAATTTACTTCATTTCACATTTCATTAATTTTTATTTCGCGTTTCACATTTAAATTTTCTTCTTTTCACATTTCATTACTTTTCATTTCATGTTTCACATTTAATTTTACTTCATTTCATATTCCATTTCCTTTTCACGTTTCACATTTAAATTTACTTCATTTCACATTTCATTACTTTTCATTTCAAGTTTCACATTTAAATTTACTTCATTTCACAATTCATTAATTTTGATTTTACCTTTCACATTAAAATTTACTTCATTTCACATTTCATTAATTTTGACTTAACGTTCCACATATAAATTTACTTCATTTCACATTTCATTAATTTTTATTTCGCGTTTCACATTTAAATTTACTTCATTTCACATTTCATTACTTTTCATTTCATGTTTCACATTTAGTTTTACTTCATTTCACATTTCATTACATTTCCTTTCACATTTCACGTTTAAATTTACTTCAATTCGCGTTTCATTAATTTTGATTTCACGTTCCACATTTAAATTTACTTCATTTCACATTTCATTACACTTGATTTCATGTTTCACATTTAAATTTACTTCATTACACATTTCATTTTTCACATTTAAATTTACTTCATTTCATTAATATTCATTTCACGTTTCAGATTTAAATTTACTTCATTTCACATTTCATTACTTTTCATTTCACGCTTCACATTTAAATATAATTCATTTCAAATTTCATTACTTTTCATTACACGTTTCAAATTTAAATTTACTTCATTTCACATTTCATTACATTTCATTTCAAGTTTCACATTTAAATTTATTTCATTTCACATTTCAATAAATTTCATTTCAAGTTCCACATTTAAATTTCCTTCATTTCACATTACATTTCCATTTCACAATTCACATTTAAATTTACTCATTTTACATTTCATTAATTTTGATTTCAAATTTCACATTTACATTTACTTCATTTCACATTTCGATTCACGTTTCAGGTTAAAATTTACTTCATTTCACATTTGATTACATTTGGTTTCACGCTTAACATTTAAATTTACTTCATTTCACATTTCATTAATTTTTATTTCATGTTTCACATTTAAATTGACATCATTTCACATTTCATTAGTTTTAATTTCAATTTCCACAATTAAATTTAATACATATCACATTTCATTACTTTTCTTTTCACCTTTCACATTTTATTTTACTTCATATCACATTTCATTACTTTCCATTTCACGTTTCACATCTATATTTACTTCATTTCCCGTTTCATTACATTTCTTTTCTCGTTTCACGTTTAAATTTACTTCTTTTCAAATTTCATTTCGCATTTCACATTTAAATTTACTTCATTTCATATTTCATTTTACGTTTCACATTTAATTGTATTTCATTTAACGTTTCAAGCATTTAATTTCACGTTTCTCAGTTAAATTTCCTTCAGTTCACATTTCATTACTTTTGATTTCACGTTTCACATTTAAATTTACTTCATTTCACATTTCATTTAATTTTATTTCACGTATCACATTTAAATTTACTTCATTTCACGTTTCATTACTTTTCGTTTAATGATTCACATTTAAATTTACTTCATTTCACATTTCATTACTTTTCATTTCAAGTTTCACTTTTAAATTTACTTCATTTCACATTCAATTACTTTTAAATTTTCTTTTCACATTTAAATTTACTTCATTTCACATTTCATTTCACGTTTCACATTTAAATTTAATGCATTTCACATTTCAATTCACGTTTCACATTTAAATTTACTTCATTGCACATTTCATTTCACGTTTCACATTTAAATTTACTACTTTTCACATTTCATTAAGCTTTTCACATTTAAATTTACTTCATTTCACATTTCGATTCACGTTTCACATTTAAATTTACTTCATTTCACATTTCATTACATTTTATTGCACGTTTCACTTTTAATTTAACTTCATTTCTCATTTCATTTCCCGTTTCACATTTAAATTTACTTCATTTCATATTTCATTTTCCGTTTCACATTTAATTGTATTTCATTTAAAGTTTCATATCATTTTATTTCACGTTTCTCAGTTAAATTTCCTTCAGTTCACATTTAATTACCTTTCATTTCAAGTTTCACATTTAAATTTACTTCATTTCACATTCCATTATTTTTAAATATTCTTTTCACATTTAAATTTTCTACATTTCACTTACCATTACTTTTCATTTCTCATTTCACATTTAAAATTACTCCATTTTACATTTCATTAATTTTCATTTCACCTTTCACATTTAAATTTACTTCATTTCACATTTCATTTTTCACATTTAAATGTACTTCATTTCACATTTCATTACTTTTGATTTCACGTTTCACATTTAAATGTACTTCATTTCACATTTCATTACATTTCATTTCACGATTCACATTTAAATTTAATTATTTTCAAATGTTATTACTTTACTTATTTCAAGTTTCACATCTCATTTCACATTTTATTTCACAAATCATTACTTTTCTTATTTCATTTTACGTTTCACATTTAAATTTAATTCATTTCACATTTCAATTCACGTTTCACATTTAAATTTACTTCATTGCACATTTCATTTCACGTTTCACTTTTAATTTAACTTCATTTCTCATTTCATTTCCCGTTTCACATTTAAATTTATTTCATTTCATATTTCATTTTCCATTTCACATTGAATTGTATTTCATTTAACATTTCATAGCATTTTATTTCACGTTTCTCAGTTAAATTTCCTTCAGTTCACATTTAATTACTTTTGAATTCACGTGTAACATTTAAATCTACTTCATTTCACAATTCATTTAATTTGATTTCACGTACCACATTTAAATGTACTTCATTGCACATTTCTTTAATTTTGATTTCACGTTTCACATTTAAATCTACTTCATTTCACATTTCATTAATTTTGATTTCAAATTTCACATTTAAATGTACTTCATTTCAAATTTCATTAATTTTGATTTCAAGTTTCACATTTAGTTTTACTTCATTTCACATTACATTACTTTTCAATTCTGGATTCACATTTAAATTTGCTTCATTTCACATTTCATTACTTTTCGTTTCACGTTTCACATTTAAATTTACTTCAATTCACATTTCATTAATTTTGATTTCAGGTTTCACATTTAGATTTACTTCATTTCACATTTCTTTACTTTTCAATTTTTGTTTCTTATTTAAATTTAGTTCATTTCACATTTCATTTTTCAAATTTAAATTTACTTCATTCCGCAGTTTATTAAATTTGATTTCACATTTCACATTTAAATTTACTTCATTTCTAATTTCATTAATTTGATTTCACGTTTCACATTTAAATTTACTTCACTTCGCTTTTCATTTCATTACATTTCACGTTTCACATTTTAATTTACTTCATTTCACATTTCATTACTTTTGATTTCATTTTCTACATTCAAATTTACTTCATTTCACATTTCATTTCACATATCACATTTAAATTTACTTCATTTCACATTTCATTATTTTTCTTTTCATGTTTCACTTTTAAATTTACTTCATTTCACATTACATTTCAAGTTTCACATTTTAATATATTTTATTTCACATTTCATTAATTTTGATTTCAAGTTTCACATTTAAATTTACTTCATTTCACATTTCATAACATTTCATTTCACGTTTCACATTAAAATTTACTTCATTTCACATTTCATTACTTTTAATTTTTGTTTCAAATTTAAATATACTTCATTTAACTTTTCATTACTTTTCTTTTCATGTTTCACTTTTAAATTTACTTCGTTTCACATTACATTTCTATTTCGAGTTTTACATTTAAATTTACTTCATTTCACATTGCATTACTTTTCATTTAACGTTTCACATTAATTTACTTCTTTTCACATTTCTATTCACATTTCATATTTAACTTTACTTCATTTCACATTTCATTACATTTTATTTGTTGTTTCACATTTAAATTTACTTATTTTCTCATTTCTTTTTTCACGTTTAAATTTACTTCATTTCACATTTCATTAATTTAATTTTCGTTTCAATATTAAATTTACTTCATTTCACATTTCATTTCATTTTATTTCACGTTTCACATGTAAATTTACATCATTCCACATTTCTTTAATTTTCATTTTTCGTTTCATATTTAAATTTACTTCATTTCACATTTCATTAATTTCGATTTCACGTTTCACATTTAGATTTATTACATTTCACATTTCGATTCACGTTTCAGATTTAAATTTACTTCATTTCACGTTTCATTACAATTGATTTCATTTTTAACATTTAAATTTATTTCATTTCAAAATTAATTAATATACCGTTTCACATTTAAATTTACTTCATTTCACATTTCATTACTTTTCATTTCACGTTTCACATTTAAATTTATTCATTTCACATTTCTTTACATTTCACGTTTCACATTTAAATTTACTTCATTTCACATTTCATGAATTTTGATTTCACATTTCACATTTAAATTTACTTCATTTCACATTGAATTATTTTTAAATTTTCTTTTCACTTTTAAATTTACTTCATTTCACATTTCATTACTTTTCATTTCACGTTTCACATTTAAATTTATTCATTTCACATTTCTTTACTTTACATTTCACGTTTCACATTTAAATTTACTTCATTTCACTTTTCATTAATTTTGATTTTACGTTACACATTTAAATTTACTTCATTTCACATTTCATTTCTTTTCAATACACGTTTCAGATTTAAATTTACTTCATTTCACATTTCATTACTTTTCTTTATTCGTTTAAAATTTAAATTTAATTCATTTCACATTTTTTTTACTTTTCATTTCACGTTTCATATTAAATTTACTTCATTACACTTTATTATATTACTTATTTCATGTTTTATATTTCGGTTGACGATTCGGTTGACGTTTCGGTTGACGTTTGACTTTTCGTTTGACGTTTGACTTTTCGTTTGACGTTTCATTTTACATTTCATTACTTTTCATATTTCATTTCTTGTTTCAAATTTAAATTTTCTTCATTTCACGTTTCATTACTTTCCTTTTCACGTTTCACATTAATTTACTTATTTTCACATTTCTTTTCAATTTTCATATTTAAATTTACTTAATTTCACATTTCATTACATTTCATTTCATGTTTCACATTTAAATTTACTTCATTTCACATTTCACTAATTATGATTTCACGTTTCACATTTATATTTACTTCATTTCACATTTCATTAATTTTGATTTCACGTTTCAGATTTAAACTTACTTCATTTCACATTTCATTAGTTTTGATTTCAAATTTCTCATTAAAATTTACTTCATTTCACATTTCATTACATTTCATTTCACGTTTCACATTTAAATTTACTTCATTTCACATTTCATTACATTTCATTTCACGTTTCACCTTTAAATATACATCATTTCACATTTAATTTTGATTTCAGGTTTCACATTTAAATGTACTTCATTTCACATTTCATAAATTTTGATCTCACGTTTCACATTAAAATTTACTACATTTCACTTTTCGATTCACGTTTCAGATTTAAATTTACTTCATTTCACATTTCATTACTTTTCATTCCACGTTTCTCATTTAAATTTACTTCATTTCACATATCATTAATTTTCATTTTAAGTTTCACATTTAAATTTACTTCATTTCACATTTCATTAATTTTGATTTTACCTTTCACATTCAAATTTACTTCATTTCACATTTCATTAATTTTGATTTTACCTGTCACATTAAAATTTACTTCATTTCACATTTCATTACATTTCATTTCACATTTCACGTTTAAATTTACTTCAATTCGCGTTTCATTAATTTTGATTTCACGTTCCATATTTAAATTTACTTCATTTCAAATTTCATTTCACGTTTCACATTTAAATTTACTTCATTTCACATTTCATTTCACGATTCACATTTAAATTTAATTCTTTTCAAATGTTATTAATTACTTATTTCAAGTTTCACATCTCATTTCACATTTTATTTCACAAATCATTACTTTTCCTATTTCATTTCACGTTTCACATTTAAATTTAATTCATTTCACATTTCATTTCACGTTTCACATTTAAATTTACTACTTTTCACATTTCATTTCGCTTTTCACATTTAAATTTACTTCATTTCACATTTCATTTCATGTTTCACATTTAATTTTACTTCATTTCGTATTCCATTTCCATTTCATGTTTCACATTTTAATTAACTTCATTTCACATTTCATTACATTTCATTTCACGTTTCACATTTAAATTTACTTCATTTCACATTTCATTTCACGTTTCACATTTAAATTTACTTCATTTCACATTTCATTTCACGATTCACATTTAAATTTACTTCTTTTCAAATGTTATTACGTTACTTATTTCAAGTTTCACATCTCATTTCACATTTTATTTCACAAATCATTACTTTTCTTATTTCATTTCACATTTCACATTTAAATTTAATTCATTGCACATTTCAATTCACGTCTCACATTTAAATGTACTACTTTTCACATTTCATATCGCTTTTCACATTTAAATTTACTTCATTTCACATTTTGATTCACGTTTCACATTTAAATTTACTTCATTCACATTTCATTACCTTTTATTGCACGTTTCACTTTTAATTTAACTTCATTTCTCATTTCATTTCCCGTGTCACATTTAAATTTACTTCATTTTATATTTCATTTTCCGTTTCACATTTAATTGTATTTCATTTAACGTTTCATAGCATTTTATTTCACGTTTCTTAGTTAAATTTCCTTCAGTTCACATTTCATTAATTTGATTTCACGTTTCACATTCAAATTTATTTCATTTCACATTTCATTTAATTTGATTTCACGTTTCACATTTAAATTTACTTCATTTCACGTTTCATTACTTTTCTTTTAATGATTCATATTTAAATTTACTTCATTTCACATTTCATTACTTTTCATTTCACGTTTCACTTTTAAATTTACTTCATTTCACATACAATTACATTTAAATTTTCTTTGCACATTTAAATTAACTTCATTTCACATTTCATTACTTTTCATTTCACGTTTCACATTTAAATTTAGTTCATTCTACGTTTCACATTTAAATTTACTTCATTGTACATTTCATTACCTTTAATTTCATGTTTCACATTTAAATTTTCTTCATTTCACATTCCATTATTTTTAAATATTCTTTTCACATTTAAATTTTCTACATTTCACTTACCATTACTTTTCATTTATCATTTCACATTAAAAATTACTCCATTTTACATTTCATTAATTTTCATTCCACGTTTCACATTTAAATGTACTTCATTTCACATTTCATTTTTCACATTTAAATGAACTTCATTTCACATTTCATTAAATTTGATTTCACGTTTCACATTTAAATGTACTTCATTTCACATTTCATTAATTTTGATTTCAAATTTCACATTTAAACTTACTTCATTTCACATTTCATAACTTTTCATTCCACGTTTAACATTTAAATTTACTTCATTTCACATTTCACTAATTATGATTTCACGTTTAACATTTAAATTTACTTCATTTCACATATCATTAATTTTCATTTTCGTTTCAATTTTAAATTTACTTCATTTCACATTTCATTAATTTTTATTTCACGTTTCACTTTTAAATTTACTTCATTTCACCTTTCATTAATTTCGATTTAACGTTTCACATTTGAATTTACTACATTTCACTTTACGATTCACTTTTCAGGTTTAAATTTATTTCATTTCACATTTCATTAGTTTTCATTTCACGTTTCACATTTAAATTTACTTCATTTCACATTTCATTACTTTTCATTTCATGTTTCACATTTAAATTTACTTCATTTCACATTTCATTTAACGTTTCATATTTAAATTTACTTCATTTCACATTTCATTACTTCTCATTTCACGTTTCACATTTAAATTTTCTTCTTTTCACTTTTCATTACTTTTCATTTCACGTTTTACATTTAATTTTTCTTCATTTCTCATTTCATTAATTTTGATTTTACGTTTCACATTTAAATTTACTTCATTTCACATTTCATTAATTTCGATTTCACATTTCACATTTAAATTTACTACATTTCACATTTCGATTCACTTTTCAGATTTAAATTTATTTCATTTCACATTTCATTACTTTTCATTTAATGTTTCATATTTTAATTTACTTCTTTTCACATTTCATTACTTTTAATTTCACGTTTCACGTTTCCTTACGTTTCATTTCAAATTTAACATTTAAATTTACTTATTTTCACATTTCATTACTTTTAATTTCACGTTTCACATTTCATTACATTCCATTTAACGTTTCACATTTAAATTTACTTCATTTCATGTCACGTTCCACATTTAATTTTACTTGATTTCAAATTTCATTACTTTTCACATTTCATTTCACATTTCATTTCACGTTTCACATTTAAATTTACTTCATTTCTCATTTCATTTCGCGTTTCACATTTAAATTTACTTCTTTTCACATTTCATTACATTTCATTTCATGTTTCATATTTAAATTAACTTCATTTCACATTTCTTTACTTTTCATTTCACGTTTCACATTAAAATTTACTTCATTTCATATTTCATTTCACGTTTAACATTTAAACTTAATTCATTTTACATTTCATTTCACGTTTTGCATTTAGATTTACTTCATTTCACATTTCATGTCACGTTCCACATTTAATTTTATATGATTTCAAATTTCCTTACTTTTCACATTTCATTTCACGTTTCACATTTAAATTTTCTTATTTTCATAGTTCATTTCACGTTTCGCATTTAAATTAACTTCATTTCACAATTCATTACTTTTCATTTCCCCTTTCACATATTAATTTTCTTTATTTCACATTTCATTTCACGTTTCACATATATATTTACTTCATTTCACGTTTCATTACATTTTATTTCACGTTTCACATTTAAATTTACTTCATTTCACATTTCATTACATCTCATTTCTCGTTTCACATTTTAAGTTACTTCATTTAATAATTCATTACATTTCATTTCACGTTTCACATTTAAATTTAATTCATTTCACATTTCATTTCTCGTTTCACATTTAAATTTACTTCATTTCACATTTCATTTCACGTTTCACATTTAAATTTACTTCATTTCACATTTCATTTCTCGTTTCACATTTTAATTTACTTCTTTTAATAATTCATTGCATTTCATTTCATGTTTTACATTTAAATTTAATTCGTTTCATATTTCATTTCACGTTTCACGTTTAAATTTACTTCATTTCGCATTTCATTTCACGTTTCACATTTCAATTTATATATTTTCACACTTAATTACATTTCATATCACGTTTCACATTTAAATTTATATCATTTCATAATTCATTTTACGTTTCACATTTAAATATACTTCATTTCACATTTTTTTACTTTTCATTTCACGTTTCACTTTTAAATTTACTTCATTTCACTTTATTATTTTACTTATTTCATGTTTTTAATTTCGGTTGACGTTTCGTTTGACGTTTTGGTTGATGTTTCGATTGACGTTTCATTTCACATTTAAATTTTCATCACTTAACATTTCATTACTTTTCATTTCACGTTTCACATTTAGATTTACTTCATTTTACATTTCATTAGTTTTCATTTCGCGTTTCACATTAAATTTACTTCATTTCACATTTCATTAGTTTTGTTTTCACGTTTTGCATTTAAATTTTTTTCATTTCACATTTCATTAATTTTGATTAAACGTTTCACATTTTTATTTACTTCATTTCACATTTCATTAATATTGATTTCACATTTCACATTTAAATTTACTTCATTTCACTTTTCATTAATTTTGAATAAATGTTTCACATTTAAATTTACTTCATTTCACATCTCGATTTACGTTTCAGATTTAAATTTACTTAATTTAACGTTTCACAGTCAAATTAACTTCATTTCACATTTCATTAATTTTGATTAAACGTTTCACATTTAGATTTACTTCATTTCACATTTCATTAATGCTGATTTCACATTTCACATTTAAATTTACTTCATTTCACATTTCGATTTACGTTTCAGATTTAAATTTACTTCATTTCACGTTTCACATTTAAATTTGCTTCATTTCACATTTCATTAGTTTTCATTTCACGTTTCAAATTTAAATTTACTTCATTTAACATTTCATTACTTTTCATTTCATGTTTCACATTTAAATTTACTTCATATCACTGTTCGATTCAAGTTTCAGATTTAAATTTACTTCATTTCACACTTCATTTCACGTTTCACTTTTAAATATTCTTCATTTCACATTTCATTTCACGTTTCACATTTAAATTTACTTCTTTTCACATTTCATTATTTTTCATTTCATGTTTCACATTTAAATTTACTTCATTTCACATTTCATTTCACGTTTTACATTTAAATTTACTCCATTTCACATTTCATTACTTTTCATTTCATGTTTCACATTTAAAATTACTTCATTTCACATTTCATTACTTTTCATTTCGCGTTTCACATTAAATTTACTTCATTTCACATTTCATTAGTTTTGTTTTCACGTTTTGCATTTAAATTTTCTTCATTTCACATTTCATTAATTTTGATTAAACGTTTCACATTTATATTTACTTCATTTCACATTTCATTAATATTGATTTCACATTTCACATTTAAATTTACTTCATTTCACTTTTCATTAATTTTGCTTTCACGTTTCACATTTAAATTTACTTCATTTCACATTTCGATTTACGTTTCAGATTTAAATTTACTTAATTTAACGTTTCACAGTCAAATTTACTTCATTTCACATTTCATTAATTTTGATTAAACGTTTCACATTTAGATTTACTTCATTTCACATTTCATTAATGCTGATTTGACATTTCACATTTAAATTTACTTCATTTCACATTTCGATTTACATTTCAGATTTAAATTTACTTCATTTCACTTTTCACATTTAAATTTACTTCATTTCACATTTCATTAGTTTTCATTTCACGTTTCAAATTTAAATTTACTTCATTTAACATTTCATTACTTTTCATTTCATGTTTCACATTTAAATTTACTTCATATCACTGTTCGATTCACGTTTCAGATTTAAATTTACTTCATTTCACATTTCATTAATTTTGATTAAACGTTTCACATTTATATTTACTTCATTTCACATTTCATTAATATTGATTTCACATTTCACATTTAAATTTACTTCTTTTCACTTTTCATTAATTTTGATTTCATGTTTCACATTTAAATTTACTTCATTTCACATTTCATTTCACGTTTTACATTTAAATTTACTCCATTTCACATTTCATTACTTTTCATTTCATGTTTCACATTTAAATTTACTTCATTTCACATTTCATTACTTTTCATTTCGCGTTTCACATTTAAATTTACTTCATTTCACATTTCAATACTTTTACTTTCACGTTTCACATCTATATTTACTTCATTTCCCGTTTCATTACATTCTTTTCTCGTTTCACGATTCACATTTATATTTACTTCATTTTACATTTCATTAATTTTGATTTCAAATTTCACATTTAAATTTTCTTCATTTCACATTTCATTACACATTTCACATTTAAATTTAGTTATTTTCACATTTCATTTCACGTTTCTCTTTTAAATTTATTTCATTTCTTGTTTCACATTTAAATTACTTCATTTCACATTTCATTAGATATCATTTCAACTTTCACATTTAAATTTACTTCATATCACATTTCATATCATTTCAGACCATATTTCACATTTAAATTTTCTTCATTAAATATTTTATAACATTTTATTCCTCGTTTAACTTAAATGTTTTCTTCATTTCACATTTCAATACTTTTCATTTCACGTTTCACATTTAAATTTACTTCATTTCACATTACATTTCACATTTCACATTTAAATTTATTTCATTTCACATTTCATCACATTTCATTTCACGTTTCACATTTAAATTTATTTCATTTCTTGTTTCACATTTAAATTTCTTCATTTCACATTTCATTATATATCATTTCACATTTCACATTTAAATTTACTTCATTTGACTTTATTATTTTACTTATTTCATGTGTTGAATTTCGGTAGGCGTTTTGGTTGGCGTTTTGGTTGGCGTTTTGGTTGACATTTTGGTTGACGTTTGACGTTTCGGTTGAAGTTTCATTTCAAATTTCATTACATTTCTTATTTCATTTCTCGTTTTACATTTAATTTTACTTCAGTTCACATTTCATTACTTTTCTTTTAAAGTTTCACTTTTAAATTTCTTTCATTTCACTTTTCATTACATTTCATTTCTCGTTTCACATTTAATTTTACTTCATTTCAGATTTCATTGCTTTTCCTTTCTGGTTTCAAATTTAAATTTACTTCATTTCAAATTTCATTACTTTTCATTTTACTTTTCAAATTTAAATTTACTTCATTTCCCGTTTCAAATTTAAATTTACTTTATTTCACATTTCATTACATTTCCCTTCGCGTTTAACATATAAATCCATTTCGTTTCTCATTTCAAATTTAAATTTAATACATTTAACTTTTGATTACTTTACATTTCACGTTTCACATTTAAATTTACTTCATTTCACATTTCATTACTTATCATTTTACCTTTCACATTTAATTTTACTTCATATCACATTTCATTACTTTTCATTTCACGTTTCATATTTAATATTATTTCATTTCTGGTTTCAAATTTAAATTTACTTCATTTCACATATCATTATTTTGATATCGGGTGTTTCACATTTAATTTTACTTCTTTTTAAATATCATTTCACGTTTCGCATTTTAACTTACTTCATTTCAGATTTCATTACTTTTCATTTCACGTTTCAGATTTAAATTTACATCATTTCACATTTCATTTCTCGTTTCACATTTAAATGTTCATCATTTCACATTTTATTTCACGTTTCACATTTCAATTTACTTCATTTCACATTTCATTAATTTTGATTTCACGTTTTGCATTTAAATTTTCTTTATTCCACATTTCATTACATTTTTATTTCATTTCATGTTTCACATTTAAATTTACTTCATTTCACATTTTTTTTACTTTTCATGTCATGTTTCACATTTAAATTCACATAATTTTACATTATTATTTTACTTATTTCATGTTTTGAATTTCGGTTGACGTTTCGGTTGACATTCAATTACATTTCATATTTCATTTCTCGTTTCACATTTAAATTTACTTCATTTCACATTTCATTAATTTTCATTTCATGTTACACATTTAAGTATACTTCATTTCACAGTTTGATTTACATTTCAAATTTAAATTTACTTCAATTCACATTTCATTAATTTTGATTTCACATTTCACATTTATATTTACTTCATTTCACATTTTGATTTACGTTTCAGATTTAAATTTACTTAATTTCACTTTTCGCAGTTAAATTTACTTCATTTCACATTTCATTAATTTTGATTAAAAATTTCACATTTTAATTTACGTCATTTCACATTTCATTAATTCTGATTTTGCATTTCACATTTAAATTTACTTCATTTCACATTTCGATTTACGTTTCAGATTTAAATTTACTTCATTTCACATGTCATTAGTTTTCATTTCACATTTCATTACTTTTGATTTAATTTTTCACATTTAAATTTACTTCATTTCACATTACATTAATTTTGATTTACGTTTCACATTTAAATTTACTTCATTTCACATTTCGATTTACATTTCAGATTTTAATTTACTTCATTTCACAATCCAATAGCTTTCATTTCACGTTTCACATTTAAATTTACTTCATTTCACATTTCTTTACTTTTCAATTTTTGTTTCAAATTTAAATTTACTTCATTTCACATTTCATTACTTATTTCACGTTTTACATTTACTTTCACATTTAATTCCACTTTTCATTATTTTCATATTTCATTTCAAGTTTCGCGTTTCATTTTTCAGTTCTTTTCACATTTTATTACTTTTCAATTCACGTTTCACATTTAAATTCACTTTATTTCACATTTCATGACATACGATATTTCATTTCAAGTTTCACATTTCATTTCACAAATCATTACGTTTCTTATTTCATTTCATGTTTCTCTTTTAAATTTACTTCATTTCACATTTCTTTAATTTTGATTTCACATTTCACATTTAAATTTACTTCATTTCACATTTCATTAATTTTGATTTTACTTTTCACATTTAAATTTACTTCATTTAACATTTCATTACTTTTCATTTCATGTTTCACATTTAAATTTACTTCATTTCACTATTCGATTCACGTTTCAGATTTAAATATACTTCATTTCATATTTCGTTTCACGTTTATATATTCTTCATTACACATTTCATTTCAAATTTCACTTTTAAATTTACTTCTTTTCACAGTTCATTTCCATTTCACGTTTCACATTTAAATTTACTTCCTTTCACTTTTCATTAATTTTGATTAAATTTTTCACATTTAAATGTACTTCACTTCACATTTTGATTTACGTTTCAGATTTAAATTTACTTAATTTAACGTTTCACATTTAAATTTACTTCATTTCACATTTCATTAATTTTGATTAAAAATTTCACATTTAAATTTACTTCATTTCACATTTCATTAATTCTGATTTCACATTTCACATTTAAATTTACTTCATTTCACTTTTCATTAATTTTGATTAAACGTTTCACATTTAAATTTACTTCACATTTCGTTAGTTTTCATTACATTTTTCAAATTTAAATTTACTTCATTTCACATTTCATTACTTTTGATTTCATTTTTCACAATTAATTTTACCTCATTTCAAATTTCATTACTTTTCATTTCCTGTTTCACATATAAATTATTACATTTCACATTTCATTTCACGTTTCACATTTAAATTTACTTCTTTTCACATTCCATTAATTTTGATTTCTTGTTTCACTTTTTAATTTACTTCTTTTCACATTTCATTAATTTTCATTTCATATTTCAACTTTAAATTTACTTCATTTCACATTTCATTACTTTTCATTTCATGTTTCACATTCAAATTTACTTCATTTCACATTTCGATTTGCGTTTTAGATTTAAATTTACATCATTTCAAATTTCAATAGATTTCTTTTCACGTTTCACATTTTAATTTTCTTCATTTCACATTTCATTACTTTTCATTTCAAGTTTCACATTTAAATTTACTTCATTTCACACTTCATTACTTTTGATTTCATTTTTCACAGTTAAATTTACATCATTTCACATTTAATTAATTTTGATTTCACGTTTCACATTTATATTTACTTCATTTCACATTTCATTAATTTCACACTTCATTACTCTACATTTCTCGTTTCACATTTAAATTTACTTCAATTCACATTTCGTTAAATTTCATTTCACGTTTCACATTTAAATTTACTTCAATTCACATTTCATTAATTTTGATTTCACATTTCACATTTAAATTTACTTCATTTCACATTTCTTTGCTTTTTATTCCACGTTTCACATTTATATTAAATACATTTCAAATCTAATTACTTTTCTTTTCACGTTTTCATTTAAATATATATCACTTTTTTTACATTTCCATATTCGTTTCACATTTAAATTAACTTCATTTCATATTTCATTACATTTCCTTTCGCGTTTAATATTAAATATATTTCACTTCACGTTTCAAATTACATTTCACATTTCATTTCACAGTCAATTACATTTCATATTTCATTTTATGTTTCAAAATTAATTTTACTTCATTTCACATTTCCTTACAATTCCTTTCAGTTTTTTCATGTGAATTTACTTCAATTCATATTTCATTATATTTCCATTTTTAATTTACTTCATTTCACATTTCATTAAATTTCAATTCACATTTCACGTTTAAATTTACTTCATTTCACATTTCATTACTTTTAATTTCTCGTTTCACAATGAACCTTCATTTCACACTTCATTACTTTTGTTTTCATGCTTTAGATTTAAATTTACTTCATTTCACATTTCATTAATTTTGATTTAACGTTCCACATTTAAATTTACTTCATTTCACATTACATTTCACATTTCAAATTTCAATTTACTTCATTTCACATTTCATTACATTTGATTTCACGTTTCACATTTAATTTTACTTCATTTCACATTTCATTACATTTGATTTCATGTTTCAAATTTAAATTTACTTCATTTCAATTTTAATTGCTTTTAATTTCACATTTCACATTTAAATTTACTTCATTTCACATTTCATTACTTTTCATTTCATGTTTCACATTTAAATTTACTTCATATCACATTTCGACTCACGTTTCAGATTTAAATTTACTTCATTTCACATTTCATTACTTTTCATTTCACGTTTCACATTTAAATATTCTTAATTTCACATTTCATTTCATATTTCACATTTAAATTTACTTCTTTTCACATTTTATTTCCCGTTTCACATTTAAATTTACTTAATTTCACGTTTTTTTTACTTTTCATTTCACGTTTCAAATTTAAATATACTTCATTTCACTTTATTATTTTACTTATTTCATGTTTTGCATTTCGGTTGACGTTTCGGTTGACGTTTCGGTTGACGTTTGACTTTTCGGTTGACGTTTCATTTCACATTTAGTTACATTTCATATTTCATTTCTCATTTCACATTTAAATTTTCATCATTTCGCATTTCATTACATTTCATTTCACGTTTCACATTTAAATTTACTTCATTTCACATTTCATTAATTTTCATTCCACGTTTCAAATTTAGATTTACTTCATTTCACATTTCATTACTTTTCATTTAACGTTTCAAATTTAAGTTTACTTCATTTCACATTTCATTAATTTTGATTAAATGTCTCACATTTAAATTTACTTCATTTCACATTTCTTTACTTTTCATTTCATGTTACACATTCAAATTTACTTCATTTCACATTTCGATTCACGTTTCAGATTTAAATTTACTTCATTTCACATTTCATTTCACGTTTCACATTTAAATATTCTTAATTTCACATTTCATTTCACGTTTCACATTTAAATTTACTTCATTTCACATTTCATTTCACGTTTCACATTTAAGTTTACTTCATTTCACTTTATTATTTTACTTATTTCATGTTTTGAATTTCGGTTTACGTTTCGGTTGATGTTTCGTTTGACGTTTCATTTCACATTTCATTACGTAACATATTTCATTTCATGTTTCACATTTAAATTTACTTCATTTCGCGTTTCATTACAATTCATTTCTCGTTTCACATTTAAATTTACTTCATTTCACATTTCATTTCACGTTTCACATATTTAATTCATTTCACATTTCATTTCATGTTTCCCATTTAAATTACTTTATTTTACATTTCATTTCACGTTTCACATTTAAATTTACTTCATTTCACATTTCATTACATTACATTTCACGTTTCAAATTTAAATTTACTTCACTTCACAATTCATTACTTTGGATTTCATTTTCCACATTTAAATTTACTTCATTTCACATTTCATTGATTTTGATTTTACGTTTCACATTTAAATTTATTTCATTTCAAAATTCATTAATTTTGATCTCACGTTTCACATTTAAATTTACTTCATATCACATTTCATTTCACATTTCATTTCATAAATCATTACTTTCCTTATTTCATTTCACGTTTCACATTTAAATTTACTTCATTTCACATTTCATTTCACGTTTCACATATTTAATTCATTTCACATTTCATTTCACGTTTCCCATTTAAATTACTTTATTTTACATTTCATTTCACGTTTCACATTTAAATTTACTTCATTTCACATTTCATTACATTACATTTCACGTTTCAAATTTAAATTTACTTCACTTCACAATTCATTACTTTGGATTTCATTTTCCACATTTAAATTTACTTCATTTCACATTTCATTGATTTTGATTTTACGTTTCACATTTAAATTTATTTCATTTCAAAATTCATTAATTTTGATCTCACGTTTCACATTTAAATTTACTTCATATCACATTTCATTTCACATTTCATTTCATAAATCATTACTTTCCTTATTTCATTTCACGTTTCACATTTAAATTTACTTCATTTCACATTTCATTACGTTTCTTTTTTCTTTTAACATTTAAATTTTCTTCATTTCAAATTTCATTAATTTCCTTTCACATTTCACATTTAAACTTATCTCATTTCACGTTTCACATTTAAATTCACTTCATTTCACATTTCATTTCACGTTTCACATTTAAAATTTCTTAATTTCACATTACATTTCACGTTTGTCTTTTTAATTTACTTCATTTCACATTTCATTAATTTCATTTCACATTTCACGTTTAAATTTACTTCATTTCACATTTCATTACTTTTAATTTCTCGTTTCACAATGAACCTTCATTTCACATTTCATTACATTTCTTTTCATGCTTTAGATTTATATTTACTTCATTTCACATTTCATTACATTTCATTTTTAGTTTCACATTTAAATTTACTTCACTTCACATTTCATTACTTTTCATTTTGCGTTTAACATCTAAATTTACTTCATTTCACATTTCATTACTTTTGATTTCACGTTTCACATTTAAATTTACTTCATTTCACATTTCATTTGACATTTCATTGCTTTTCATGTCACATTTCACAATTAAATTTTTTCATTTCACGTTTCACATTTAAATTTACTTCATTAAATATTTTATAACATTTAATTCCACGTTTATATTATATATTTACTTCATTTCACATTTCATTACTTTTCATTTCACGTTTCACATTTAAATTTACTTCATTTCACATTACATTTCATGTTTCACATTTAAATTTACTTCATTTCACATTTCATTACTTTTTTCGTTTCAAATTAAAATTTACTTCATTTCACATTTCATTAATTTTGATTTCACGTTCCACATTTAAATTTACTTCATTTCACATTTCATTAATATTGAATTCACGTTTCACATTTAAATTTACTTCATTTCACGTTTCATTACTTTTCTTTTAATGATTCACATTTAAAATTACTTCGTTTCACATTTCGATTCATGTTTCAGATTTAAATTTACTTCATTTCACATTTCATTAAATTTCAATTCACGTTTCACATTTAAATTTAGTTCATTTCACTTCACGTTTCACGTTTAAATTTTCTTCATTTCACATTTCATTAATTTTGATTTCATGTTTCACAATTAAATTTACTTCATTTCTCATTTCATTTCACATTTCATATTTCAATTTACTTCATTTCACATTTCTTTACTTTTCTTTTCACGTTTCACATTTAAATTTTCTTCATTTTACATTACATTTCACGATTTACATTTAAATTTACTTATTTTCAAATTTTATTACTTTACTTATTTCAAGTTTCACATTTCATTTCACATTTTATTTCACAAATCATTAACTTTCTTATTTCATTTCAGGTTTCACATTTAAATTTACTTCATTTCACATTTCATTACTTTTGATTTGTTTCACATTTAATTTTACGTTATTTCACATTTAATTAACTTTGTTTTCACGTTCCACATTTAAATATATTTCATTTAAAATTTTATATTTCATATTTAAATTTACTTCGTTACACATTTCATTAAATTTGATTTCACGTTTCACATTTAATTTTACTTCATTTCACATTTCATTACTTTTGATTTCATTTTTCACAGTTAATTTTTATATCATTTTACATTTAATTAATTTTGATTTCACTTTTAACATTTAAATTTACTACATTTCACATTTCGATTCACTTTTCAGATTTAAATTTATTTCATTTCACATTTCATTACTTTTCATTTAATGTTTCATATTTTAATTTACTTCTTTTCACATTTCATTACTTTTAATTTCACGTTTCACGTTTCCTTACGTTTCATTTCAAATTTAACATTTAAATTTACTTATTTTCACATTTCATTACTTTTAATTTCACGTTTCACATTTCATTACATTCCATTTAACGTTTCACATTTAAATTTACTTCATTTCATGTCACGTTCCACATTTAATTTTACTTGATTTCAAATTTCATTACTTTTCACATTTCATTTCACATTTCATTTCACGTTTCACATTTAAATTTACTTCATTTCTCATTTCATTTCGCGTTTCACATTTAAATTTACTTCTTTTCACATTTCATTACATTTCATTTCATGTTTCATATTTAAATTAACTTCATTTCACATTTCTTTACTTTTCATTTCACGTTTCACATTAAAATTTACTTCATTTCATATTTCATTTCACGTTTAACATTTAAACTTAATTCATTTTACATTTCATTTCACGTTTTGCATTTAGATTTACTTCATTTCACATTTCATGTCACGTTCCACATTTAATTTTATATGATTTCAAATTTCCTTACTTTTCACATTTCATTTCACGTTTCACATTTAAATTTTCTTATTTTCATAGTTCATTTCACGTTTCGCATTTAAATTAACTTCATTTCACAATTCATTACTTTTCATTTCCCCTTTCACATATTAATTTTCTTTATTTCACATTTCATTTCACGTTTCACATATATATTTACTTCATTTCACGTTTCATTACATTTTATTTCACGTTTCACATTTAAATTTACTTCATTTCACATTTCATTACATCTCATTTCTCGTTTCACATTTTAAGTTACTTCATTTAATAATTCATTACATTTCATTTCACGTTTCACATTTAAATTTAATTCATTTCACATTTCATTTCTCGTTTCACATTTAAATTTACTTCATTTCACATTTCATTTCACGTTTCACATTTAAATTTACTTCATTTCACATTTCATTTCTCGTTTCACATTTTAATTTACTTCTTTTAATAATTCATTGCATTTCATTTCATGTTTTACATTTAAATTTAATTCGTTTCATATTTCATTTCACGTTTCACGTTTAAATTTACTTCATTTCGCATTTCATTTCACGTTTCACATTTCAATTTATATATTTTCACACTTAATTACATTTCATATCACGTTTCACATTTAAATTTATATCATTTCATAATTCATTTTACGTTTCACATTTAAATATACTTCATTTCACATTTTTTTACTTTTCATTTCACGTTTCACTTTTAAATTTACTTCATTTCACTTTATTATTTTACTTATTTCATGTTTTTAATTTCGGTTGACGTTTCGTTTGACGTTTTGGTTGATGTTTCGATTGACGTTTCATTTCACATTTAAATTTTCATCACTTAACATTTCATTACTTTTCATTTCACGTTTCACATTTAGATTTACTTCATTTTACATTTCATTAGTTTTCATTTCGCGTTTCACATTAAATTTACTTCATTTCACATTTCATTAGTTTTGTTTTCACGTTTTGCATTTAAATTTTTTTCATTTCACATTTCATTAATTTTGATTAAACGTTTCACATTTTTATTTACTTCATTTCACATTTCATTAATATTGATTTCACATTTCACATTTAAATTTACTTCATTTCACTTTTCATTAATTTTGAATAAATGTTTCACATTTAAATTTACTTCATTTCACATCTCGATTTACGTTTCAGATTTAAATTTACTTCATTTCACGTTTCACATTTAAATTTGCTTCATTTCACATTTCATTAGTTTTCATTTCACGTTTCAAATTTAAATTTACTTCATTTAACATTTCATTACTTTTCATTTCATGTTTCACATTTAAATTTACTTCATATCACTGTTCGATTCAAGTTTCAGATTTAAATTTACTTCATTTCACACTTCATTTCACGTTTCACTTTTAAATATTCTTCATTTCACATTTCATTTCACGTTTCACATTTAAATTTACTTCTTTTCACATTTCATTATTTTTCATTTCATGTTTCACATTTAAATTTACTTCATTTCACATTTCATTTCACGTTTTACATTTAAATTTACTCCATTTCACATTTCATTACTTTTCATTTCATGTTTCACATTTAAAATTACTTCATTTCACATTTCATTACTTTTCATTTCGCGTTTCACATTAAATTTACTTCATTTCACATTTCATTAGTTTTGTTTTCACGTTTTGCATTTAAATTTTCTTCATTTCACATTTCATTAATTTTGATTAAACGTTTCACATTTATATTTACTTCATTTCACATTTCATTAATATTGATTTCACATTTCACATTTAAATTTACTTCATTTCACTTTTCATTAATTTTGCTTTCACGTTTCACATTTAAATTTACTTCATTTCACATTTCGATTTACGTTTCAGATTTAAATTTACTTAATTTAACGTTTCACAGTCAAATTTACTTCATTTCACATTTCATTAATTTTGATTAAACGTTTCACATTTAGATTTACTTCATTTCACATTTCATTAATGCTGATTTGACATTTCACATTTAAATTTACTTCATTTCACATTTCGATTTACATTTCAGATTTAAATTTACTTCATTTCACTTTTCACATTTAAATTTACTTCATTTCACATTTCATTAGTTTTCATTTCACGTTTCAAATTTAAATTTACTTCATTTAACATTTCATTACTTTTCATTTCATGTTTCACATTTAAATTTACTTCATATCACTGTTCGATTCACGTTTCAGATTTAAATTTACTTCATTTCACATTTCATTAATTTTGATTAAACGTTTCACATTTATATTTACTTCATTTCACATTTCATTAATATTGATTTCACATTTCACATTTAAATTTACTTCTTTTCACTTTTCATTAATTTTGATTTCATGTTTCACATTTAAATTTACTTCATTTCACATTTCATTTCACGTTTTACATTTAAGTTTACTCCATTTCACATTTCATTACTTTTCATTTCATGTTTCACATTTAAATTTACTTCATTTCACATTTCATTACTTTTCATTTCGCGTTTCACATTTAAATTTACTTCATTTCACATTTCAATACTTTTACTTTCACGTTTCACATCTATATTTACTTCATTTCCCGTTTCATTACATTCTTTTCTCGTTTCACGATTCACATTTATATTTACTTCATTTTACATTTCATTAATTTTGATTTCAAATTTCACATTTAAATTTTCTTCATTTCACATTTCATTACACATTTCACATTTAAATTTAGTTATTTTCACATTTCATTTCACGTTTCTCTTTTAAATTTATTTCATTTCTTGTTTCACATTTAAATTACTTCATTTCACATTTCATTAGATATCATTTCAACTTTCACATTTAAATTTACTTCATATCACATTTCATATCATTTCAGACCATATTTCACATTTAAATTTTCTTCATTAAATATTTTATAACATTTTATTCCTCGTTTAACTTAAATGTTTTCTTCATTTCACATTTCAATACTTTTCATTTCACGTTTCACATTTAAATTTACTTCATTTCACATTACATTTCACATTTCACATTTAAATTTATTTCATTTCACATTTCATCACATTTCATTTCACGTTTCACATTTAAATTTATTTCATTTCTTGTTTCACATTTAAATTTCTTCATTTCACATTTCATTATATATCATTTCACATTTCACATTTAAATTTACTTCATTTGACTTTATTATTTTACTTATTTCATGTGTTGAATTTCGGTAGGCGTTTTGGTTGGCGTTTTGGTTGGCGTTTTGGTTGACATTTTGGTTGACGTTTGACGTTTCGGTTGAAGTTTCATTTCAAATTTCATTACATTTCTTATTTCATTTCTCGTTTTACATTTAATTTTACTTCAGTTCACATTTCATTACTTTTCTTTTAAAGTTTCACTTTTAAATTTCTTTCATTTCACTTTTCATTACATTTCATTTCTCGTTTCACATTTAATTTTACTTCATTTCAGATTTCATTGCTTTTCCTTTCTGGTTTCAAATTTAAATTTACTTCATTTCAAATTTCATTACTTTTCATTTTACTTTTCAAATTTAAATTTACTTCATTTCCCGTTTCAAATTTAAATTTACTTTATTTCACATTTCATTACATTTCCCTTCGCGTTTAACATATAAATCCATTTCGTTTCTCATTTCAAATTTAAATTTAATACATTTAACTTTTGATTACTTTACATTTCACGTTTCACATTTAAATTTACTTCATTTCACATTTCATTACTTATCATTTTACCTTTCACATTTAATTTTACTTCATATCACATTTCATTACTTTTCATTTCACGTTTCATATTTAATATTATTTCATTTCTGGTTTCAAATTTAAATTTACTTCATTTCACATATCATTATTTTGATATCGGGTGTTTCACATTTAATTTTACTTCTTTTTAAATATCATTTCACGTTTCGCATTTTAACTTACTTCATTTCAGATTTCATTACTTTTCATTTCACGTTTCAGATTTAAATTTACATCATTTCACATTTCATTTCTCGTTTCACATTTAAATGTTCATCATTTCACATTTTATTTCACGTTTCACATTTCAATTTACTTCATTTCACATTTCATTAATTTTGATTTCACGTTTTGCATTTAAATTTTCTTTATTCCACATTTCATTACATTTTTATTTCATTTCATGTTTCACATTTAAATTTACTTCATTTCACATTTTTTTTACTTTTCATGTCATGTTTCACATTTAAATTCACATAATTTTACATTATTATTTTACTTATTTCATGTTTTGAATTTCGGTTGACGTTTCGGTTGACATTCAATTACATTTCATATTTCATTTCTCGTTTCACATTTAAATTTACTTCATTTCACATTTCATTAATTTTCATTTCATGTTACACATTTAAGTATACTTCATTTCACAGTTTGATTTACATTTCAAATTTAAATTTACTTCAATTCACATTTCATTAATTTTGATTTCACATTTCACATTTATATTTACTTCATTTCACATTTTGATTTACGTTTCAGATTTAAATTTACTTAATTTCACTTTTCGCAGTTAAATTTACTTCATTTCACATTTCATTAATTTTGATTAAAAATTTCACATTTTAATTTACGTCATTTCACATTTCATTAATTCTGATTTTGCATTTCACATTTAAATTTACTTCATTTCACATTTCGATTTACGTTTCAGATTTAAATTTACTTCATTTCACATGTCATTAGTTTTCATTTCACATTTCATTACTTTTGATTTAATTTTTCACATTTAAATTTACTTCATTTCACATTACATTAATTTTGATTTACGTTTCACATTTAAATTTACTTCATTTCACATTTCGATTTACATTTCAGATTTTAATTTACTTCATTTCACAATCCAATAGCTTTCATTTCACGTTTCACATTTAAATTTACTTCATTTCACATTTCTTTACTTTTCAATTTTTGTTTCAAATTTAAATTTACTTCATTTCACATTTCATTACTTATTTCACGTTTTACATTTACTTTCACATTTAATTCCACTTTTCATTATTTTCATATTTCATTTCAAGTTTCGCGTTTCATTTTTCAGTTCTTTTCACATTTTATTACTTTTCAATTCACGTTTCACATTTAAATTCACTTTATTTCACATTTCATGACATACGATATTTCATTTCAAGTTTCACATTTCATTTCACAAATCATTACGTTTCTTATTTCATTTCATGTTTCTCTTTTAAATTTACTTCATTTCACATTTCTTTAATTTTGATTTCACATTTCACATTTAAATTTACTTCATTTCACATTTCATTAATTTTGATTTTACTTTTCACATTTAAATTTACTTCATTTAACATTTCATTACTTTTCATTTCATGTTTCACATTTAAATTTACTTCATTTCACTATTCGATTCACGTTTCAGATTTAAATATACTTCATTTCATATTTCGTTTCACGTTTATATATTCTTCATTACACATTTCATTTCAAATTTCACTTTTAAATTTACTTCTTTTCACAGTTCATTTCCATTTCACGTTTCACATTTAAATTTACTTCCTTTCACTTTTCATTAATTTTGATTAAATTTTTCACATTTAAATGTACTTCACTTCACATTTTGATTTACGTTTCAGATTTAAATTTACTTAATTTAACGTTTCACATTTAAATTTACTTCATTTCACATTTCATTAATTTTGATTAAAAATTTCACATTTAAATTTACTTCATTTCACATTTCATTAATTCTGATTTCACATTTCACATTTAAATTTACTTCATTTCACTTTTCATTAATTTTGATTAAACGTTTCACATTTAAATTTACTTCACATTTCGTTAGTTTTCATTACATTTTTCAAATTTAAATTTACTTCATTTCACATTTCATTACTTTTGATTTCATTTTTCACAATTAATTTTACCTCATTTCAAATTTCATTACTTTTCATTTCCTGTTTCACATATAAATTATTACATTTCACATTTCATTTCACGTTTCACATTTAAATTTACTTCTTTTCACATTCCATTAATTTTGATTTCTTGTTTCACTTTTTAATTTACTTCTTTTCACATTTCATTAATTTTCATTTCATGTTTCAACTATAAATTTACTTCATTTCACATTTCATTACTTTTCATTTCATGTTTCACATTCAAATTTACTTCATTTCACATTTCGATTTGCGTTTTAGATTTAAATTTACATCATTTCAAATTTCAATAGATTTCTTTTCACGTTTCACATTTTAATTTTCTTCATTTCACATTTCATTACTTTTCATTTCAAGTTTCACATTTAAATTTACTTCATTTCACACTTCATTACTTTTGATTTCATTTTTCACAGTTAAATTTACATCATTTCACATTTAATTAATTTTGATTTCACGTTTCACATTTATATTTACTTCATTTCACATTTCATTAATTTCACACTTCATTACTCTACATTTCTCGTTTCACATTTAAATTTACTTCAATTCACATTTCGTTAAATTTCATTTCACGTTTCACATTTAAATTTACTTCAATTCACATTTCATTAATTTTGATTTCACATTTCACATTTAAATTTACTTCATTTCACATTTCTTTGCTTTTTATTCCACGTTTCACATTTATATTAAATACATTTCAAATCTAATTACTTTTCTTTTCACGTTTTCATTTAAATATATATCACTTTTTTTACATTTCCATATTCGTTTCACATTTAAATTAACTTCATTTCATATTTCATTACATTTCCTTTCGCGTTTAATATTAAATATATTTCACTTCACGTTTCAAATTACATTTCACATTTCATTTCACAGTCAATTACATTTCATATTTCATTTTATGTTTCAAAATTAATTTTACTTCATTTCACATTTCCTTACAATTCCTTTCAGTTTTTTCATGTGAATTTACTTCAATTCATATTTCATTATATTTCCATTTTTAATTTACTTCATTTCACATTTCATTAAATTTCAATTCACATTTCACGTTTAAATTTACTTCATTTCACATTTCATTACTTTTAATTTCTCGTTTCACAATGAACCTTCATTTCACACTTCATTACTTTTGTTTTCATGCTTTAGATTTAAATTTACTTCATTTCACATTTCATTAATTTTGATTTAACGTTCCACATTTAAATTTACTTCATTTCACATTACATTTCACATTTCAAATTTCAATTTACTTCATTTCACATTTCATTACATTTGATTTCACGTTTCACATTTAATTTTACTTCATTTCACATTTCATTACATTTGATTTCATGTTTCAAATTTAAATTTACTTCATTTCAATTTTAATTGCTTTTAATTTCACATTTCACATTTAAATTTACTTCATTTCACATTTCATTACTTTTCATTTCATGTTTCACATTTAAATTTACTTCATATCACATTTCGACTCACGTTTCAGATTTAAATTTACTTCATTTCACATTTCATTACTTTTCATTTCACGTTTCACATTTAAATTTACTTCATTTCACATTACATTTCATGTTTCACATTTAAATTTACTTCATTTCACATTTCATTACTTTTTTCGTTTCAAATTAAAATTTACTTCATTTCACATTTCATTAATTTTGATTTCACGTTCCACATTTAAATTTACTTCATTTCACATTTCATTAATATTGAATTCACGTTTCACATTTAAATTTACTTCATTTCACGTTTCATTACTTTTCTTTTAATGATTCACATTTAAAATTACTTCGTTTCACATTTCGATTCATGTTTCAGATTTAAATTTACTTCATTTCACATTTCATTAAATTTCAATTCACGTTTCACATTTAAATTTAGTTCATTTCACTTCACGTTTCACGTTTAAATTTTCTTCATTTCACATTTCATTAATTTTGATTTCATGTTTCACAATTAAATTTACTTCATTTCTCATTTCATTTCACATTTCATATTTCAATTTACTTCATTTCACATTTCTTTACTTTTCTTTTCACGTTTCACATTTAAATTTTCTTCATTTTACATTACATTTCACGATTTACATTTAAATTTACTTATTTTCAAATTTTATTACTTTACTTATTTCAAGTTTCACATTTCATTTCACATTTTATTTCACAAATCATTAACTTTCTTATTTCATTTCAGGTTTCACATTTAAATTTACTTCATTTCACATTTCATTACTTTTGATTTGTTTCACATTTAATTTTACGTTATTTCACATTTAATTAACTTTGTTTTCACGTTCCACATTTAAATATATTTCATTTAAAATTTTATATTTCATATTTAAATTTACTTCGTTACACATTTCATTAAATTTGATTTCACGTTTCACATTTAATTTTACTTCATTTCACATTTCATTACTTTTGATTTCATTTTTCACAGTTAATTTTTATATCATTTTACATTTAATTAATTTTGATTTCACTTTTAACATTTAAATTTACTACATTTCACATTTCGATTCACTTTTCAGATTTAAATTTATTTCATTTCACATTTCATTACTTTTCATTTAATGTTTCATATTTTAATTTACTTCTTTTCACATTTCATTACTTTTAATTTCACGTTTCACGTTTCCTTACGTTTCATTTCAAATTTAACATTTAAATTTACTTATTTTCACATTTCATTACTTTTAATTTCACGTTTCACATTTCATTACATTCCATTTAACGTTTCACATTTAAATTTACTTCATTTCATGTCACGTTCCACATTTAATTTTACTTGATTTCAAATTTCATTACTTTTCACATTTCATTTCACATTTCATTTCACGTTTCACATTTAAATTTACTTCATTTCTCATTTCATTTCGCGTTTCACATTTAAATTTACTTCTTTTCACATTTCATTACATTTCATTTCATGTTTCATATTTAAATTAACTTCATTTCACATTTCTTTACTTTTCATTTCACGTTTCACATTAAAATTTACTTCATTTCATATTTCATTTCACGTTTAACATTTAAACTTAATTCATTTTACATTTCATTTCACGTTTTGCATTTAGATTTACTTCATTTCACATTTCATGTCACGTTCCACATTTAATTTTATATGATTTCAAATTTCCTTACTTTTCACATTTCATTTCACGTTTCACATTTAAATTTTCTTATTTTCATAGTTCATTTCACGTTTCGCATTTAAATTAACTTCATTTCACAATTCATTACTTTTCATTTCCCCTTTCACATATTAATTTTCTTTATTTCACATTTCATTTCACGTTTCACATATATATTTACTTCATTTCACGTTTCATTACATTTTATTTCACGTTTCACATTTAAATTTACTTCATTTCACATTTCATTACATCTCATTTCTCGTTTCACATTTTAAGTTACTTCATTTAATAATTCATTACATTTCATTTCACGTTTCACATTTAAATTTAATTCATTTCACATTTCATTTCTCGTTTCACATTTAAATTTACTTCATTTCACATTTCATTTCACGTTTCACATTTAAATTTACTTCATTTCACATTTCATTTCTCGTTTCACATTTTAATTTACTTCTTTTAATAATTCATTGCATTTCATTTCATGTTTTACATTTAAATTTAATTCGTTTCATATTTCATTTCACGTTTCACGTTTAAATTTACTTCATTTCGCATTTCATTTCACGTTTCACATTTCAATTTATATATTTTCACACTTAATTACATTTCATATCACGTTTCACATTTAAATTTATATCATTTCATAATTCATTTTACGTTTCACATTTAAATATACTTCATTTCACATTTTTTTACTTTTCATTTCACGTTTCACTTTTAAATTTACTTCATTTCACTTTATTATTTTACTTATTTCATGTTTTTAATTTCGGTTGACGTTTCGTTTGACGTTTTGGTTGATGTTTCGATTGACGTTTCATTTCACATTTAAATTTTCATCACTTAACATTTCATTACTTTTCATTTCACGTTTCACATTTAGATTTACTTCATTTTACATTTCATTAGTTTTCATTTCGCGTTTCACATTAAATTTACTTCATTTCACATTTCATTAGTTTTGTTTTCACGTTTTGCATTTAAATTTTTTTCATTTCACATTTCATTAATTTTGATTAAACGTTTCACATTTTTATTTACTTCATTTCACATTTCATTAATATTGATTTCACATTTCACATTTAAATTTACTTCATTTCACTTTTCATTAATTTTGAATAAATGTTTCACATTTAAATTTACTTCATTTCACATCTCGATTTACGTTTCAGATTTAAATTTACTTCATTTCACGTTTCACATTTAAATTTGCTTCATTTCACATTTCATTAGTTTTCATTTCACGTTTCAAATTTAAATTTACTTCATTTAACATTTCATTACTTTTCATTTCATGTTTCACATTTAAATTTACTTCATATCACTGTTCGATTCAAGTTTCAGATTTAAATTTACTTCATTTCACACTTCATTTCACGTTTCACTTTTAAATATTCTTCATTTCACATTTCATTTCACGTTTCACATTTAAATTTACTTCTTTTCACATTTCATTATTTTTCATTTCATGTTTCACATTTAAATTTACTTCATTTCACATTTCATTTCACGTTTTACATTTAAATTTACTCCATTTCACATTTCATTACTTTTCATTTCATGTTTCACATTTAAAATTACTTCATTTCACATTTCATTACTTTTCATTTCGCGTTTCACATTAAATTTACTTCATTTCACATTTCATTAGTTTTGTTTTCACGTTTTGCATTTAAATTTTCTTCATTTCACATTTCATTAATTTTGATTAAACGTTTCACATTTATATTTACTTCATTTCACATTTCATTAATATTGATTTCACATTTCACATTTAAATTTACTTCATTTCACTTTTCATTAATTTTGCTTTCACGTTTCACATTTAAATTTACTTCATTTCACATTTCGATTTACGTTTCAGATTTAAATTTACTTAATTTAACGTTTCACAGTCAAATTTACTTCATTTCACATTTCATTAATTTTGATTAAACGTTTCACATTTAGATTTACTTCATTTCACATTTCATTAATGCTGATTTGACATTTCACATTTAAATTTACTTCATTTCACATTTCGATTTACATTTCAGATTTAAATTTACTTCATTTCACTTTTCACATTTAAATTTACTTCATTTCACATTTCATTAGTTTTCATTTCACGTTTCAAATTTAAATTTACTTCATTTAACATTTCATTACTTTTCATTTCATGTTTCACATTTAAATTTACTTCATATCACTGTTCGATTCACGTTTCAGATTTAAATTTACTTCATTTCACATTTCATTAATTTTGATTAAACGTTTCACATTTATATTTACTTCATTTCACATTTCATTAATATTGATTTCACATTTCACATTTAAATTTACTTCTTTTCACTTTTCATTAATTTTGATTTCATGTTTCACATTTAAATTTACTTCATTTCACATTTCATTTCACGTTTTACATTTAAGTTTACTCCATTTCACATTTCATTACTTTTCATTTCATGTTTCACATTTAAATTTACTTCATTTCACATTTCATTACTTTTCATTTCGCGTTTCACATTTAAATTTACTTCATTTCACATTTCAATACTTTTACTTTCACGTTTCACATCTATATTTACTTCATTTCCCGTTTCATTACATTCTTTTCTCGTTTCACGATTCACATTTATATTTACTTCATTTTACATTTCATTAATTTTGATTTCAAATTTCACATTTAAATTTTCTTCATTTCACATTTCATTACACATTTCACATTTAAATTTAGTTATTTTCACATTTCATTTCACGTTTCTCTTTTAAATTTATTTCATTTCTTGTTTCACATTTAAATTACTTCATTTCACATTTCATTAGATATCATTTCAACTTTCACATTTAAATTTACTTCATATCACATTTCATATCATTTCAGACCATATTTCACATTTAAATTTTCTTCATTAAATATTTTATAACATTTTATTCCTCGTTTAACTTAAATGTTTTCTTCATTTCACATTTCAATACTTTTCATTTCACGTTTCACATTTAAATTTACTTCATTTCACATTACATTTCACATTTCACATTTAAATTTATTTCATTTCACATTTCATCACATTTCATTTCACGTTTCACATTTAAATTTATTTCATTTCTTGTTTCACATTTAAATTTCTTCATTTCACATTTCATTATATATCATTTCACATTTCACATTTAAATTTACTTCATTTGACTTTATTATTTTACTTATTTCATGTGTTGAATTTCGGTAGGCGTTTTGGTTGGCGTTTTGGTTGGCGTTTTGGTTGACATTTTGGTTGACGTTTGACGTTTCGGTTGAAGTTTCATTTCAAATTTCATTACATTTCTTATTTCATTTCTCGTTTTACATTTAATTTTACTTCAGTTCACATTTCATTACTTTTCTTTTAAAGTTTCACTTTTAAATTTCTTTCATTTCACTTTTCATTACATTTCATTTCTCGTTTCACATTTAATTTTACTTCATTTCAGATTTCATTGCTTTTCCTTTCTGGTTTCAAATTTAAATTTACTTCATTTCAAATTTCATTACTTTTCATTTTACTTTTCAAATTTAAATTTACTTCATTTCCCGTTTCAAATTTAAATTTACTTTATTTCACATTTCATTACATTTCCCTTCGCGTTTAACATATAAATCCATTTCGTTTCTCATTTCAAATTTAAATTTAATACATTTAACTTTTGATTACTTTACATTTCACGTTTCACATTTAAATTTACTTCATTTCACATTTCATTACTTATCATTTTACCTTTCACATTTAATTTTACTTCATATCACATTTCATTACTTTTCATTTCACGTTTCATATTTAATATTATTTCATTTCTGGTTTCAAATTTAAATTTACTTCATTTCACATATCATTATTTTGATATCGGGTGTTTCACATTTAATTTTACTTCTTTTTAAATATCATTTCACGTTTCGCATTTTAACTTACTTCATTTCAGATTTCATTACTTTTCATTTCACGTTTCAGATTTAAATTTACATCATTTCACATTTCATTTCTCGTTTCACATTTAAATGTTCATCATTTCACATTTTATTTCACGTTTCACATTTCAATTTACTTCATTTCACATTTCATTAATTTTGATTTCACGTTTTGCATTTAAATTTTCTTTATTCCACATTTCATTACATTTTTATTTCATTTCATGTTTCACATTTAAATTTACTTCATTTCACATTTTTTTTACTTTTCATGTCATGTTTCACATTTAAATTCACATAATTTTACATTATTATTTTACTTATTTCATGTTTTGAATTTCGGTTGACGTTTCGGTTGACATTCAATTACATTTCATATTTCATTTCTCGTTTCACATTTAAATTTACTTCATTTCACATTTCATTAATTTTCATTTCATGTTACACATTTAAGTATACTTCATTTCACAGTTTGATTTACATTTCAAATTTAAATTTACTTCAATTCACATTTCATTAATTTTGATTTCACATTTCACATTTATATTTACTTCATTTCACATTTTGATTTACGTTTCAGATTTAAATTTACTTAATTTCACTTTTCGCAGTTAAATTTACTTCATTTCACATTTCATTAATTTTGATTAAAAATTTCACATTTTAATTTACGTCATTTCACATTTCATTAATTCTGATTTTGCATTTCACATTTAAATTTACTTCATTTCACATTTCGATTTACGTTTCAGATTTAAATTTACTTCATTTCACATGTCATTAGTTTTCATTTCACATTTCATTACTTTTGATTTAATTTTTCACATTTAAATTTACTTCATTTCACATTACATTAATTTTGATTTACGTTTCACATTTAAATTTACTTCATTTCACATTTCGATTTACATTTCAGATTTTAATTTACTTCATTTCACAATCCAATAGCTTTCATTTCACGTTTCACATTTAAATTTACTTCATTTCACATTTCTTTACTTTTCAATTTTTGTTTCAAATTTAAATTTACTTCATTTCACATTTCATTACTTATTTCACGTTTTACATTTACTTTCACATTTAATTCCACTTTTCATTATTTTCATATTTCATTTCAAGTTTCGCGTTTCATTTTTCAGTTCTTTTCACATTTTATTACTTTTCAATTCACGTTTCACATTTAAATTCACTTTATTTCACATTTCATGACATACGATATTTCATTTCAAGTTTCACATTTCATTTCACAAATCATTACGTTTCTTATTTCATTTCATGTTTCTCTTTTAAATTTACTTCATTTCACATTTCTTTAATTTTGATTTCACATTTCACATTTAAATTTACTTCATTTCACATTTCATTAATTTTGATTTTACTTTTCACATTTAAATTTACTTCATTTAACATTTCATTACTTTTCATTTCATGTTTCACATTTAAATTTACTTCATTTCACTATTCGATTCACGTTTCAGATTTAAATATACTTCATTTCATATTTCGTTTCACGTTTATATATTCTTCATTACACATTTCATTTCAAATTTCACTTTTAAATTTACTTCTTTTCACAGTTCATTTCCATTTCACGTTTCACATTTAAATTTACTTCCTTTCACTTTTCATTAATTTTGATTAAATTTTTCACATTTAAATGTACTTCACTTCACATTTTGATTTACGTTTCAGATTTAAATTTACTTAATTTAACGTTTCACATTTAAATTTACTTCATTTCACATTTCATTAATTTTGATTAAAAATTTCACATTTAAATTTACTTCATTTCACATTTCATTAATTCTGATTTCACATTTCACATTTAAATTTACTTCATTTCACTTTTCATTAATTTTGATTAAACGTTTCACATTTAAATTTACTTCACATTTCGTTAGTTTTCATTACATTTTTCAAATTTAAATTTACTTCATTTCACATTTCATTACTTTTGATTTCATTTTTCACAATTAATTTTACCTCATTTCAAATTTCATTACTTTTCATTTCCTGTTTCACATATAAATTATTACATTTCACATTTCATTTCACGTTTCACATTTAAATTTACTTCTTTTCACATTCCATTAATTTTGATTTCTTGTTTCACTTTTTAATTTACTTCTTTTCACATTTCATTAATTTTCATTTCATGTTTCAACTATAAATTTACTTCATTTCACATTTCATTACTTTTCATTTCATGTTTCACATTCAAATTTACTTCATTTCACATTTCGATTTGCGTTTTAGATTTAAATTTACATCATTTCAAATTTCAATAGATTTCTTTTCACGTTTCACATTTTAATTTTCTTCATTTCACATTTCATTACTTTTCATTTCAAGTTTCACATTTAAATTTACTTCATTTCACACTTCATTACTTTTGATTTCATTTTTCACAGTTAAATTTACATCATTTCACATTTAATTAATTTTGATTTCACGTTTCACATTTATATTTACTTCATTTCACATTTCATTAATTTCACACTTCATTACTCTACATTTCTCGTTTCACATTTAAATTTACTTCAATTCACATTTCGTTAAATTTCATTTCACGTTTCACATTTAAATTTACTTCAATTCACATTTCATTAATTTTGATTTCACATTTCACATTTAAATTTACTTCATTTCACATTTCTTTGCTTTTTATTCCACGTTTCACATTTATATTAAATACATTTCAAATCTAATTACTTTTCTTTTCACGTTTTCATTTAAATATATATCACTTTTTTTACATTTCCATATTCGTTTCACATTTAAATTAACTTCATTTCATATTTCATTACATTTCCTTTCGCGTTTAATATTAAATATATTTCACTTCACGTTTCAAATTACATTTCACATTTCATTTCACAGTCAATTACATTTCATATTTCATTTTATGTTTCAAAATTAATTTTACTTCATTTCACATTTCCTTACAATTCCTTTCAGTTTTTTCATGTGAATTTACTTCAATTCATATTTCATTATATTTCCATTTTTAATTTACTTCATTTCACATTTCATTAAATTTCAATTCACATTTCACGTTTAAATTTACTTCATTTCACATTTCATTACTTTTAATTTCTCGTTTCACAATGAACCTTCATTTCACACTTCATTACTTTTGTTTTCATGCTTTAGATTTAAATTTACTTCATTTCACATTTCATTAATTTTGATTTAACGTTCCACATTTAAATTTACTTCATTTCACATTACATTTCACATTTCAAATTTCAATTTACTTCATTTCACATTTCATTACATTTGATTTCACGTTTCACATTTAATTTTACTTCATTTCACATTTCATTACATTTGATTTCATGTTTCAAATTTAAATTTACTTCATTTCAATTTTAATTGCTTTTAATTTCACATTTCACATTTAAATTTACTTCATTTCACATTTCATTACTTTTCATTTCATGTTTCACATTTAAATTTACTTCATATCACATTTCGACTCACGTTTCAGATTTAAATTTACTTCATTTCACATTTCATTACTTTTCATTTCACGTTTCACATTTAAATATTCTTAATTTCACATTTCATTTCATATTTCACATTTAAATTTACTTCTTTTCACATTTTATTTCCCGTTTCACATTTAAATTTACTTAATTTCACGTTTTTTTTACTTTTCATTTCACGTTTCAAATTTAAATATACTTCATTTCACTTTATTATTTTACTTATTTCATGTTTTGCATTTCGGTTGACGTTTCGGTTGACGTTTCGGTTGACGTTTGACTTTTCGGTTGACGTTTCATTTCACATTTAGTTACATTTCATATTTCATTTCTCATTTCACATTTAAATTTTCATCATTTCGCATTTCATTACATTTCATTTCACGTTTCACATTTAAATTTACTTCATTTCACATTTCATTAATTTTCATTCCACGTTTCAAATTTAGATTTACTTCATTTCACATTTCATTACTTTTCATTTAACGTTTCAAATTTAAGTTTACTTCATTTCACATTTCATTAATTTTGATTAAATGTCTCACATTTAAATTTACTTCATTTCACATTTCTTTACTTTTCATTTCATGTTACACATTCAAATTTACTTCATTTCACATTTCGATTCACGTTTCAGATTTAAATTTACTTCATTTCACATTTCATTTCACGTTTCACATTTAAATATTCTTAATTTCACATTTCATTTCACGTTTCACATTTAAATATTCTTAATTTCACATTTCATTTCACGTTTCACATTTAAATTTACTTCATTTCACATTTCATTTCACGTTTCACATTTAAGTTTACTTCATTTCACTTTATTATTTTACTTATTTCATGTTTTGAATTTCGGTTTACGTTTCGGTTGATGTTTCGTTTGACGTTTCATTTCACATTTCATTACGTAACATATTTCATTTCATGTTTCACATTTAAATTTACTTCATTTCGCGTTTCATTACAATTCATTTCTCGTTTCACATTTAAATTTACTTCATTTCACATTTCATTTCACGTTTCACATATTTAATTCATTTCACATTTCATTTCATGTTTCCCATTTAAATTACTTTATTTTACATTTCATTTCACGTTTCACATTTAAATTTACTTCATTTCACATTTCATTACATTACATTTCACGTTTCAAATTTAAATTTACTTCACTTCACAATTCATTACTTTGGATTTCATTTTCCACATTTAAATTTACTTCATTTCACATTTCATTGATTTTGATTTTACGTTTCACATTTAAATTTATTTCATTTCAAAATTCATTAATTTTGATCTCACGTTTCACATTTAAATTTACTTCATATCACATTTCATTTCACATTTCATTTCATAAATCATTACTTTCCTTATTTCATTTCACGTTTCACATTTAAATTTACTTCATTTCACATTTCATTTCACGTTTCACATATTTAATTCATTTCACATTTCATTTCACGTTTCCCATTTAAATTACTTTATTTTACATTTCATTTCACGTTTCACATTTAAATTTACTTCATTTCACATTTCATTACATTACATTTCACGTTTCAAATTTAAATTTACTTCACTTCACAATTCATTACTTTGGATTTCATTTTCCACATTTAAATTTACTTCATTTCACATTTCATTGATTTTGATTTTACGTTTCACATTTAAATTTATTTCATTTCAAAATTCATTAATTTTGATCTCACGTTTCACATTTAAATTTACTTCATATCACATTTCATTTCACATTTCATTTCATAAATCATTACTTTCCTTATTTCATTTCACGTTTCACATTTAAATTTACTTCATTTCACATTTCATTACGTTTCTTTTTTCTTTTAACATTTAAATTTTCTTCATTTCAAATTTCATTAATTTCCTTTCACATTTCACATTTAAACTTATCTCATTTCACGTTTCACATTTAAATTCACTTCATTTCACATTTCATTTCACGTTTCACATTTAAAATTTCTTAATTTCACATTACATTTCACGTTTGTCTTTTTAATTTACTTCATTTCACATTTCATTAATTTCATTTCACATTTCACGTTTAAATTTACTTCATTTCACATTTCATTACTTTTAATTTCTCGTTTCACAATGAACCTTCATTTCACATTTCATTACATTTCTTTTCATGCTTTAGATTTATATTTACTTCATTTCACATTTCATTACATTTCATTTTTAGTTTCACATTTAAATTTACTTCACTTCACATTTCATTACTTTTCATTTTGCGTTTAACATCTAAATTTACTTCATTTCACATTTCATTACTTTTGATTTCACGTTTCACATTTAAATTTACTTCATTTCACATTTCATTTGACATTTCATTGCTTTTCATGTCACATTTCACAATTAAATTTTTTCATTTCACTTTTCATTGTTTTTCATTTCACGTTTCACATTTAAATTTACTTCATTAAATATTTTATAACATTTAATTCCACGTTTATATTATATATTTACTTCATTTCACATTTCATTACTTTTCATTTCACGTTTCACATTTAAATTTACTTCATTTCACATTACATTTCATGTTTCACATTTAAATTTACTTCATTTCACATTTCATTACTTTTTTCGTTTCAAATTAAAATTTACTTCATTTCACATTTCATTAATTTTGATTTCACGTTCCACATTTAAATTTACTTCATTTCACATTTCATTAATATTGAATTCACGTTTCACATTTAAATTTACTTCATTTCACGTTTCATTACTTTTCTTTTAATGATTCACATTTAAAATTACTTCGTTTCACATTTCGATTCATGTTTCAGATTTAAATTTACTTCATTTCACATTTCATTAAATTTCAATTCACGTTTCACATTTAAATTTAGTTCATTTCACTTCACGTTTCACGTTTAAATTTACTTCATTTCACATTTCATTAATTTTGATTTCATGTTTCACAATTAAATTTACTTCATTTCTCATTTCATTTCACATTTCATATTTCAATTTACTTCATTTCACATTTCTTTACTTTTCTTTTCACGTTTCACATTTAAATTTTCTTCATTTTACATTACATTTCACGATTTACATTTAAATTTACTTATTTTCAAATTTTATTACTTTACTTATTTCAAGTTTCACATTTCATTTCACATTTTATTTCACAAATCATTAACTTTCTTATTTCATTTCAGGTTTCACATTTAAATTTACTTCATTTCACATTTCATTACTTTTGATTTGTTTCACATTTAATTTTACGTTATTTCACATTTAATTAACTTTGTTTTCACGTTCCACATTTAAATATATTTCATTTAAAATTTTATATTTCATATTTAAATTTACTTCGTTACACATTTCATTAAATTTGATTTCACGTTTCACATTTAATTTTACTTCATTTCACATTTCATTACTTTTGATTTCATTTTTCACAGTTAATTTTTATATCATTTTACATTTAATTAATTTTGATTTCACTTTTAACATTTAAATTTACTTCATTTCACATTTCATTAATTTCGATTTCACGTTTCACATTTAGATTTACTTCATTTCACATTTCATTACTTTTCATTTCACGTTTCACGTTAATTTACATCTTTTCACATTTCTATTCACGTTTCATATTTATATTTACTTCATTTCACATTTCTTTACATTTCATTTCACGTTTCACATTTAGATTTACTTCATTTCACAATTAATTACTATTAAATTTTCTTTTCACATATAAATTTTCTTCAGATCACATTTCATTACTTTTCATTTCAAGTTTCACTTTTAAATTTCCTTCATTTTTCGTTTCATATTTATTTCATTTCACTTTTCATTACATTTCATTTCTCGTTTCACATTTAAATTAACTTGATTTTATATTTCATTTCATGTTTCTCATTTAAATTATCTTCAATTCACATTTCAATTTTCTTCATTTCACATTTCATTTCACATTTTGATTTACATCATTTCACATTTCATTACTTTTCATTTCACGTTTCACATTTAAATTTTCTTCATTTCACACTTTATTACATTTCATTTCAAGTTTCTCATTTAAATTTACTTCATTTCACTTTTCATCAATTTTCATTTCACGTTTCACATTTAAATTTAATTCATTCCACATTTAATTACATTTGATTTCACGTTTCAGATTTAAATTTACTTCATTTCACATTTCATTAATTTTCATTTCGTGTTTCACATTTAAATTTACTTCATTTCACATTAAATTACATTTCATTTCAAGTTTAACATTTACATTTAGTTCATTTCACATTTCATTACATTTCATTTCAAGTATAACATTTATATTTTCTTCATTTCACATTTCATTACATTTCATTTCACGTTTCACATTTAAATTTACTTCATTTCACATTTCATTACTTTTCATTTCATATTTCACATTAAAATTTACATCATTTCACATTTCATTACATTTAGATTCACGTTTCAGATTTAAATTTACTTCATTTCACATTTGATTACTTTTGATTTCACGTTTCACATTTAATTTTTCTTCTTTTCACATTCAATTACTTTTAAACTTTCTTTTCACATTTAAATTTACTTCGTATCACATTTCATTACACTTCATTTATCGTTTCACGTTTAATTTTACTTCATTTCTCATTTCATTTCCCGTTTCACATTTCAATTTTCTTCATTTCACATATCATTTCATATTTCACATTTAAATTTACTTCATTTCACATTTCATTACTTTTCATTTCACGTTTCACATTTAAATCTACTTCATTTCACATTTTATTACTTTTCATTTCACGTTTCACATTTAAATCTACTTCATTTCACATTTCATTACTTTTGATTTAATTTTTCACTGTTAAATTTACTTCATTTCACATTTCATTACATTTCATTTCACGTTTCACATTTAAAATTACTTCATTTCACATTTCATTACTTTTGATTTCATTTTTCACAGTTAATTTTACATCATTTCACATTTAATTAATTTTGATTTCACGTTTAACATTTAAATTTACTTCATTTCACATTTAATTAATTTCGATTTCACATTTCACATTTAGATTTACTTCATTTCACATTTCATTACTTTTCATTTCACGTTTCACATTAATTTACATCTTTTCACATTTCTATTCACGTTTCATATTTATATTTAAATCATTTCACATTTCTTTACATTTCATTTTACGTTTCACATTTAAATTTTTTTCATTTCACATTTCATTACTTTTCATTTCATGTTTCACATTTAAATTTACTTCACATTTCGTTACATTTGATTTCATTTTTAACATTTAAATTTATTTCATTTCAAGATTAATTAATTAATATAACATTTCACATTTAAATTTACATCATTTCACGTTTCATTACTTTTCATTTCACATTTCACATTAAAATTTACATCAATTCACATTTCATTAATTTTAATTTTTTTTCAATTTTAAATTTACTTCATTTCACATTTCATTACTTTTCATTTAACGTTTCACATTTAAATTTTCTTCATTTCACATTTCACTACATTTCATTTCAAGTTTCTCATTTAAATTTACTTCATTTCACGTTTCATCAATTTTCATTTCACGTTTCACATTTAAATTTACTTTATTCCACATTTGATTAATTTTCATTTCAAGTTTCACATTTAAATTTACTTCATTTCACATTTCAATACTTTTCATTTCATATTTCACATTTAAATTTATTTCATTTCAAATTACATTTCCATTTCAAGTTTCACATTTAAATTTACTTCATTTCACATTTCATTTAACGTTTCATATTTAAATTTACTTCATTTCACATTTCATTACTTTTCATTTCATTTTTCACATTTAAATTTACTTCTTTTCACATTTCATTACATTTTATTTCACGTTTCACATTTAAATTTACTTCATTTCACATTTCATTAATTTTAATTTTCGTTTCACTTTTTAATTTACTTCATTTCACATTTCATTACTTTTCATTTCACGTTTCACATATAAATTTACATCATTTCACATTATACTACTTTTCAATTCAGGTTTCACATTTATATTTACTTCATGTCACATTTCATTTCACGTTTCACAATTAAATTTACTTCATTTCACATTTCTTTACATTTCATTTCATGTTTCAAATTTAAATTTACTTCATTTCATATTTCATTACATTTAATTTTCGTTTCAATTTTAAATTTACTTCATTTCACATTGCATTACATTTCATTTCATGTTTCAAATTTAAATTTACTTCATTTCATATTTCATTACATTTAATTTTCGTTTCAATTTTAAATTTACTTCATTTCACATTGCATTACATTTCGATTCACGTTTCACATTTAAATTTACTTCATTTCACATTTCATTACTTTTCTTTTTTCGTTTCAAATATAAATTTACTTTATTTCATGTTTCATTACTTCTCCTTTCGCGTTTCACATTTCAATTTACTTCATTTCACATTTCATTGCACTTGATTTCATTTTTAACATTTAAATTTACTTCATTTCAAAAATAATTAATTAATATGACGTTTCACATTTAAATTTACTTCATTTCTAATTCATTATTTTGATTTCATTTTTCACATTTAAATTTCCTACATTACACATTTCATTACTTTTCATTTCACGTTTCACATTCAAATTTACTTCATTTCACATTTCATAACTTTTCATTTCACGTTTAACATTTAAATATTCTTCATTTCACATTTCATTACATTTCATGTCACGTTTCACATTTAGATGTACTTTATTTCATGTTTCATTTTTCACATTTAAATTTACTTCATTTCACATTTAATTTATTTTGAATTCACGTTTCACAATTAAATTTACTTCATTCCACATTTCATTAATTTTGATTTCACATTTCACAATTAAATTTATTACATTTCACATTTCGATTCACGTTTTAGATTTAAATTTTTCATTTCACATTTCATTACTTTTATTTTTGTTTCAAATTTAAATTTTTTTCATTTCATGTTTCATTAATTTTCATTTCACGTTTCTCATTTAAATTTAGTTCATTTCACGTTTCATTACACTCGATTTAATTTTTAACATTTAAATTTACTTCATTTCAAAATTAATTAATATAACGTTTCACATTTAAATTTAGTTCATTTCACATTTCATTATTTTGATTTCATTTTTCACATTTAAATTTACTTCATTACACTTTTCATTAGTTTTCATTTCACGTTTCACATTTAAATTTACTTCATTTCACGTTTCATTACTTTTCATTTCACTTTTCACATTTAAATTTACTTTATTTCGCATTTCATTACTTTTTGATTCACGTTTCAGATTAAAATTTTAATTATTATTATGAAGGAAGGCTCACCCTGTAGTTAACTTGATGGCTGGTTCACTTTGTGAAGGGGTGGAGTGTATGGGAACTGTTGAATTTTGGCCTGAAGCACTGATGGATCATGTGAGGTAAGCACTGAGTCAGCTGCGGGAGCACAGGTGAAGGCAATGCACCTGTGACTGGAAGGGGTGGAGTCTGGCTCCACCTCTCCCAGACCCCATTTAAGGACTGACCACGACTGGGGAAGGTTCTTTTGTTGGAGATCCCCTCCCCTGTGGAGGTCCAGGCAAGCCTTGACCTTCAGTGACAGGTTAGCCTTTCCTAATTTACTGCTTGTCTTTATACCACCTGGATAAGTCATACAAAAACACATTGTCCACCTTCGTTATTTGGTGTGGGTATTATTCTTTTGGGGGATTCACTGTGCACACCCTAAGCTTCAGCTCTAAATCCTTGCTTTTTTACCCCAAAGTCTAGCCCCTAGTCCTTGCTATTCCACCCCATATTCCTGCCCTAAGCCCTCGCTATTTCCTCCCAAACAGTAGTCCCAAGTCCTCATTATTACCCTTAAACTCAGGCCCTGAATCCTTGCCATTTCACCCCAGGCTCAAGTGCCACATCTTGCCTAATTCACCCCAAAGCTCCGTCCCAGCTTCTCGCCATTCGGTGCCAAACTCCAGCCCCAAACGTTTACTATTTCATCCCAATCTCCAGTTCCTTTGTTCTCACTGCTTCACCCCGAACTCCAACATCAAACCCTCTCTGTTTCGCCCCAATCTCCAGCTCTAAATTCTTGCTATTATATCCCAAACTGTAACACCTAGTCCTTGTTATTCCTCCCCACGTTCCTACCCCAAACCTACCCTACTTCATTCCGAGCAGTAGTCCCAAATCCTCATTATTACCCTCAAACTCTGGCCCCAAGCGCTCACTATTTCCTCCCAAACTAAACTCCAAAATCCAGGCTCATTCATCCAAAACTCCATCCCAACTTCTTGCAGTTTCACCCTGAACTTCAGCCTCGCAACTGTGAGGCCCAAATCCTCACAGTTTCACCCTATATTGCAGCTCCCAATCCTCTCTCGCTTTCCCCAAACTCCGTATAAAATTCCTCACTACTTCTCCCCAAGTTTCAGTCCCATGTCTGGCTGTCTCACACCAGTGTCAAGCATCATATCCTCGCAATTTCTTCCCAAATTCTAGCCCGAATTCCATATTACATATCATTTCATATTTTATTTTATATTTAATTCCAGTTGATATTTCATTTCATATTTCCTCTTCATTTTATATCATTTTATTTCATATCCTTTTCTCACATCTGCTTCATTTCATTTCTTTTCAGTCCTTTTTATTGCTTATTTCATTTCATTTCTCAGCCCTCTGGTTCCTGCCCACGTTTTGCCTGCGTTGATCTCAGCCTGCTAACAGGGCAGCAGTTCCCGGGGTCGTCCATTTTCCCCTTGATGGAAATGGGTGTGAGTTTTCTCTTACTTTCTGCTACCTGTGGACTTGCCCTGGATGCCACAGCGTTTCGGATCTCACTGAGAGTGGCCTGCTGACTGCAACGGCTGATTCCCTCTGCACTCCCTGATGCATCCACTGGGACAGGCGGACCTGTGCATGTTCGGAGTCAGGTAGGACTCAGAGTGCCACATTTTTGTGTTGTCAGGTGCTATATGCTGCACAGACATTTCATTTCAACTATTTCATACATTTCGTATTATTTCTCATTTCGTATTATTTCACATTTCGTATTATTTCACATTTCAATCCATTATATTTCATTGAAAATATTGCGCACTTCGCGTTTCATTGCGCATTTCATGTTTCATTTAATGTTTCATTTTATTTCTCGTTTCATTTCAAGTTTATTTTCAAGTTTCTGTTCATTTCAAATTTCATATTTCATATTTAGCTTCATCTCATTTTTATTTTTATCATTTTATATCTCATTTCAAATCATATTTCACTTCATATCACATTTCATTTCGTTTCCTATTTCATGTCATTTCGCACCATTACATTCTATTTCACTTTATATTTCAGATTTCATTTCAAATTTCTGATTTAAATTTCCGATCTCTTTTCCCACTTCCCATTTCCGAACTCTTTTCCCACTTCCCATTTCCGAACTCTTTTCCCACTTCCCATTTCCGAACTCTTTTCCCACTTCGTGTTTCACATTTAAATAAACTACATTTCAAAATTAATTACTTTTCATTTCACGATTTCATTAATATTTTCTTCATTTCACATTTCATTACATTTCCATTTTTGTTTCACATTTAAATTTACTTCATTTCACATTTTGATTTACGTTTCACATTTAAATTTAATTCATTTCACACTTCATTACTTTTCATTTCACACTTCATTACTTTTCATTTCACACTTCATTACTTTTCATTTCACACTTCATTACTCTTCATTTCACGTTTCACATTTAAATTTACTTCATTTCTCATTTCGTTAAATTTCATTTCACGTTTCACATTTAAATTTACTTCAATTCAAATTTCATTAATTTTGATTTCACATTTCACATTTAAATTAACTTCAATTCACATTTCATTACTTTTGATATTTCATTTCACGTTTCACATTTAAATTAACTTCATTTCACGTTTCTTTGCTTTTCATTTCATGTTTCACATTTAAATTTACTTCATTTCACATTTCTTTGCTTTTTATTCCACGTTTCACATTTATATTAAATACTTTTCAAATCTAATTACTTTACTTTTCACATTTTCATTTAAATATATATCACATTTTTTACATTTCCATATTCGTTTCACATTTAAATTAACTTCATTTCATATTTCATTACATTTCCTTTCGCGTTTAATATTAAATATATTTCACTTCACGTTTCACATTACATTTCACATTTCATTTCACAATTAATTACATTTCAATTTCATTTTATGTTTCAAAATTAATTTTACTTCATTTCACATTTCCTTACAATTCCTTTCAGTTTTTTCATGTGAATTTACTTCAATTCACATTTCATTATATTTCCATTTTCGTTTCACTTTTAAATTCACTTCATTTCACATTTCATTACTTTACATTTCACGTTTCGCATTTAAATTTGCTTCATTTCACATTTCATTAATTTTCATTTCACGTTTCACATTTAAATTTACTTCAATTCACATTTCATTAATTTTGATTTCAGGTTTCACATTTAAATTTACTTCATATCACATTTCATTACTTTTCATTTCAAGTTTCACATTTAAATTTACTTCATTTCACATTTCATTTCCATTTAAATTTTCACATTTAAATTTACTTCATTTCAAATTTCATTTAACGTTTCATATTTAAATTTACTTCATTTCACATTTCATTACTTCTCTTTTCACGTTTCACATTTAAATTTACTTCATTTCAGTTTTCATTACTTTTCATTTCACGTTTCACATTTAATTTTTCTTCATTTCTCATTTCATTAATTTTGATTTTACGTTTCACATTTAAATTAATTTCATTTCACATTTCATTAATTTCGATTTCACGTTTCACATTTAAATTTACTACATTTCACATTTCATGTCACGTTCCACATTTAATTTTACTTGATTTCAAATTTCATTGCTTTTCACATTTCGTTTCACATTTCTTTTCAGGTTTCACATTTAAATGTACTTATTTTCATAGTTCATTTCACGTTTCGCATTTAAATTAACTTCATTTCACAATTCATTACTTTTCATATTTCATTTCATGTTTCAAAATTAAATTTAATTCATTTCACATTAGATAACTTTTCATTTCACGTTTCACATTTAAATTTACCTCATTTCATATTTCATTACTTTTCATTTCACGTTTCACATGTAAATATACTTCATTTCACATTTCATTACTTTTCATATTTCATTTATTGTTTCACATTTAATTTCACTTCATTTAATATTTCATTACTTTTCATATTTCATTTAATGTTTCAAAATTAAATTTACTTCATTTCACATTTCCTTACATTTCATTTTACTTTTCACATCTAAATTTACTTCATTTCATGTTTCATATCTTTTCATTTCACTTTTCACAGTTAAATTTACTTCATTTCTCGTGTCAGATTTAAATTTACTTCATTTCACATTTCATTACTATTCATTTCACGTTTCACATTAAAAGTTACTTCATTTCACATTTCATTACTTTTCGTTTCACGATTCACATTTAAATTTACTTCAATTCACATTTCAATAATTTTGATTTCAGGTTTCACATTTAAATTTACTTCATTTCACATTATATTACTTTTCAATTCAGGTTTCACATTTATATTAACATCATTTCACATTTCATTCCACGTTTCACATTTTAATTTATTTCATTAAACATTTCATTGCTTTTCATTTCACGTTTCCCATTTAAATTTACTTCATTTCACATTTCATTACTTTTCTTTTTCGTTTCAATTTTAAATATACTTCATTACAGATTTCATTTCTTTTTATTTCACATTTCACTTTTAAGTTTACTTCATTTCATTTTTCATTAATTTCGATTTCACGTTTCACATTTAAATTTACTTCATTTCATATTTCATTCCCATTTAAAGTTTCACATTTAAATTTACTTCATTTCAAATTTCATTTAACGTTTCATATTTAAATTTACTTCATTTCACATTTCATTATTTCTCATTTCACGTTTCACATTTAAATTTACTTCATTTCACTTTTCATTACTTTCCATTTCACGTTTCACATTTAAATTTCCTTCATTTCACATTTCATTAATTTTGATTTCACGTTTCATATTTAGTTTTACTTCATTTCACATTACATTACTTTTCAATTCAGGATTCACATTTGATTTTACTTCATTTCACATTTCATTACTTTTCATTTCATGTTTCACATTTAAATTTACTTAATTTCAACTTTCAATTCCATTTCAAGTTTCACATTTAAATTTAGTTCATTTCAAATTTCATTACATTTCATTTTTATCTTCACATTTAACTTTACTTCATTTCACATTTCATTACATTTGATTTCACGTTTCACATTTAAATTTACTTCATTTCACATTTCATTACATCTCATTTCTCGTTTCACATTTTAATTTACTTCATTTAATAATTCATTACATTTCTTTTCACGTTTCACATTTAAATTTAATTCATTTCACATTTTATTCCAAGTTTCACATTTAAATTTACTTCATTTCATATTTCATTTCATGTTTTACATTTAAATTTAATTCGTTTCATATTTCATTTCACGTTTCACGTTTCATTTCACGTTTCACATTTAAATTTACTTCATTTCATATTTCATTTCAAGTTTCACATTTAAATTTACTTTATTTCCCATTTTATTACACGTTTCACATTTAAATTTACTTTATTTCACATTTCATTACACGTTTCACGTTTAAATTTAGTTCATTTCACATTTCATTACATTTCATTTCTCTTTTCACATTTAAATTTATTTTATTTCTTGTTTCACATTTAAATTACTTCATTTCGCATTTCATTACATATCATTTCAACTTTCACATTTAAATTTAATTCATATCACATTTCATAACATTTCAGACCATATTTCACATTGAAATTTTCTTCATTAAATATTTTATAACATTTAATTTTACGTTTAACTTATATATTTACTTTATTTCACATTTCAATACTTTTCATTTCACATTTTACATTTAAATTTATTTCATTTCACATTTCATTACTATTTTCGTTTCAAATTTAAATTTACTTCATTTCACGTTTCATTACTTTTGATTAAACGTTTCACATTTACTTTTACTTCATTTCACATTTAATTAATTTTGATTTCAAGTTCCACATTTAAATTTACTTCATTTCACATTTCATTAATTTTGAATTCACGTACACATTTAAATTTACTTCATTTCACGTTTCATTACTTTTCTTTTAATGATTCACATTTAAATTTACTTATTTTCACATTTCGATTCATGTTTCATATTTACATTTACTTCATTTCACATTTCATTTCACGTTTCACGTTTAAATTAACTTCATTTCACATTTCATTTCACATTTCAAATTTCAATTTACTTCATTTCACATTTCACTACATTTGATTTCACGTTTCACATTTAATTTTACTTCATTTCACATTTCATTACATTTTATTTCACATTTTGCATTTAAATTTACTTCATTTTACATTTCATTAATTTTGATTTTACCTTTCACATTAAAATTTACTTCATTTCACATTTCATTAATTTTGACTTAACGTTCCACATATAAATTTACTTCATTTCACATTTCATTAACTTTAATTTCGCGTTTCACATTTAAATTTACTTCATTTCACAGTTTGTTTCACGTTTCAGATGTAAATTTACTTCATTTTACATTTCATTACTTTTCATTTCATGTTTCACATTTAATTTTACTTCATTTCACATTTCATTTCTCGTTTCACATTTAAATTTACTTTATTGCACATTTCATTTCCTTTCATTTCAAGTTTCACATTTAAATTTAATTCATTTCACATTCCATTATTTTTAAATATTCTTTTCACATTTAAATTTTCTACATTTCACTTACCATTACTTTTCATTTCTCATTTCACATTTAAAATTACTCCATTTTACATTTCATTAATTTTGATCTCACGTTTCACATTTAAATTTACTTCATTTCACATTTCATTTTTCACATTTAAATGTACTTCATTTCACATTTCATTAATTTTGATTTCACGTTTCACAATTAAATGTACTTCATTTCACATTTCATTAATTTTGATCTCACGTTTCACATTTAAATTTACTACATTTCACATTTCGATTCACGTTTCAGATTTAAATTTACTTCATTTCACATTTCATTACTTTTCATTCCACGTTTCTCATTTTAATTTACTTCATTTCACTTTTCATTACTTTTCATTTCAAGTTTCACATTTAAATTTACTTCATCTCACATTTCATTAATTTTGATTATACCTTTCACATTTAAATTTACTTCATTTCACATTTCATTACATTTCATTTCACGTTTCACATTTAAATTTATTTCATTTCACTTTTCATTAATTTTGATTTTACCTTTCACATTTAAATTTATTTCATTTCACATTTCATTAATTTTGATTTTACCTTTCACATTTAAATTTACTTCATTTCACATTTTATTAATTATGACTTAACGTTCCACATTTAAATTTACTTCATTTCACATTTCATTAATTTTTATTTCACGTTTCACATTTAAATTTTCTTCTTTTCACATTTTCTTTCACGTTTCTGATTTAAATTTACTTCATTTCACATTTCATTACTTTTCATTTCATGTTTCACATTTAATTTTACTTCATTTCATATTCCATTTCCATTTCACGTTTCACATTTAAATTAACTTCATTTCACATTTCATTTCACGTTTCACATTTAAATTTACTTCATTTCACATTCCATTTCACGTTTCACATTTAAATTAACTTCATTTCACATTTCATTTCACGATTCACATTTAAATTTAATTCTTTTCAGATTTTATTACTTTACTTATTTCAAGTTGCACATCTCATTTCACATTTTATTTCACAAATCATTTCTTTTCTTATTTCATTTCATGTTTCACATTTAAATTTACTACTATTCACATTTTATTTCTCTTTTCACATTTACATTTATTTCATTTCACATTTCATTACATTTGATTTCGTTTCACATTTAAATTTACTTCATTTCATATTTCATTTTTCACAATTAAATTTACTTCATTTCATTAATATTCATTCCACGTTTCACATTTTAATTTATTTCATTTCACATTTCATTAATTTCGATTTCACGTTTCACATTTAAATATACTACATTTCACATTTCGATTCACGTTTCACATTTATATTTACTTCATTTCACATTTGATTACATTTGATTTCACGTTTAACATTTAAATTTACTTCATTTCACATTTCATTAATTTTCATTTCAAGTTTTACATTTAAATTTTCATCATTCCACATTTCATTAGTTTTCATTTCAAGTTCCACATTTAAATTTAATTCATTTCACATTTCATTACTTTTCATTTCGCGTTTCACATTTAAATATACTTCATTTTTCGTTTCACATTTATGTCATTTTACTTTTCATTACATTTCATTTTTCGTTCCACATTTAATTTTGCTTTATTTCTCATTTCATTTCATGTTTCACATTTAAATAAACTTGATTTTATATTTAATTTCACGTTTCACATATAAATTTACTTCATTTCACATTTCATTTGTTTTCAATTCACGTTTCAAATTTATATTTACTTCATTTCACATTTCATTACTTTTAATTTCACGTTTCACATTTAAATTTACTTCATTTCACTTTTCATTACTTTTGATTACATTTCTCGCATTTAAATTTACTTCATTTCACATTTCATTACTTTTAATTACAAGTTTCACATTTAAATTTACTTCATTTCACATTGCATTACATTTTTATTTCACGTTTCACATATAAATTTACTACATTTCAAATTTTGATTCACGTTTCAGATTTACATTTACTTCATTTCACATTTCATTACATTTCATTTCGAGTTACACATTTAAATTTACTTCATTTCACGTTCAATTACTTTTAAATTTACTTTTCACAGTTAAATTTCCTTCAGATCTCATTTCAGTACTTTTAATTTCAAGTTTCACTTTTAAATTTCCTTCATTATTCGTTTCACATATATGTCATTTTACTTTTCATTACATTTCATTTTTCGTTCCACATTTAATTTTACTTAATTTCTCATTTCATTTCACGTTTCACATTTAAATTAACTTGATTTTATATTTAATTTCACGTTTCAAATTTATATTTACTTCATTTCACATTTCATTGCTTTTCATTTTTTGTTTCAAATTTAAATTTAATTCATTTCACTTTTCATTACATTTGATTACATTTCTCGCATTTAAATTTACTTCATTTCACATTTCATTAATTTTGATTTCACGTTTCACATTTATATTTACTTCATTTTACATTTCTTTTCATGTTTCACATTTAAATTTACTGCAATTCACATTTCATTTCACATTTCACAATTAAATATACTTCATTTCATAATTCATTACATTTTACTTCACGTTTCACATATAAATTTATTTCATTTATCATTTCATTTCACGTTTCTCATTTAAATTTACTTCATTTCAAATTCAATTACTTTTAAATTTTCTTTTCAAATTTAAATTTACTTCATTTCACATTTCATTACTTTTCATTTCACGTTTCACATCTATATTTACTTCTTTTCTTGTTTCATTACATTTCTTTTCTCGTTTCACGAATCACATTTATACTTACTTCATTTTAAATTTCATTAATTTTGATTTCAAATTTCACATTTAAATTTACTTCATTTAACATTTCATTTCACGTTTCTCATTTAAATTTATTTCATTTCACATTTCATTACATTTCATTTAACGTTTCACATTTAAATTTATTTCATTTCTTGTTTCACATTTAAATTATTTCATTTCACATTTCATTACATATCATCTCAACTTTCACATTTAAATTTTCTTCATATCACATTTCATAACATTTCAGACCATATTTCACTTTTAAATTTTCTTCATTAAATATTTCATAACATTTAATTCCACGTTTATCTTATATATTTTCTCCATTTCACATTTCAATACTTTTCATTTCACGTTTCACATTTAAATTTACTTCATTTCACATTTCATTACTTTTAATTTCACGTTTCACATTTAAATTTACTTCTTTTCACATTACATTTCACGTTTCACATTTAATTTTATTTCATTTCTTGTTTCACATTTAAATTTCTACATTTAACATTTCATTACTTTTCATTTCACCTTTCACATTTAAATTTACTTCATTTCACATTGCATTACATTTTGATTTCACATTTCCCATTTATATTTACAACATTTCAAATTTTGATTCACATTTCAGATTTAAATTTACTTCATTTAACTTTTCATTTCTTTTCCATTCACGTTTCAGATTTAAATTTACTTCATTTCACCTTTCATTACTTTTCTTTATTCGTTTCAAATTTAAATTTAATTCATTTCACATTTCATTACATTTGATTACATTTTTCACATTTAAATTTACTTCATTTCACATTCCATTACTTTTTAATTTACTTTTCACAGTTAAATTTCCTTCAGATCTCATTTCATTACTTTTCATTTCAAGTTTCACTTTTAAATTTCCTTCATTTTTCGTTTCACATTTATTTCATTTTACTTTCCTTTACATTTCATTTTACGTTCCACATTTAAATTAACTTGATTTTATATTTAATTTCACGTTTCACATATAAATTTAAGTCATTTCAAATTTCATTTGTTTTCAATTCACGTTTCAAATTTATATTAACTTCATTTCACATTTCATTACTTTTCATTTTTTGTTCCAAATTTAAATTTAATTCATTTCACTTTTCATTAATTTTGATTACACTTTTCGCATTTAAATTTACTTCATTTCACATTTCATTACTTTCAATTTCACGTTTCTCATTTAAATTTACTTCATTTCAAATTCAATTACTTTTAAATTTTCTTTTCAAATTCAAATTTACTTCACATTTCATTTCGCATTTCACAATTAAATATACTTCATTTAATAATTCATTACATTTCATTTCACATTTCACATTTAAATTTATTTCATTTATCATTTCATTTCACGTTTCTCATTTAAATTTACTACATTTCACATTTCATTTAAAGATTCACATTTTAATTTACTTCATTTCACATTTCATTAATTTTCATTTCACGTTTCACATTAAAATTTAATTCATTTCACATTTCATTACATATAATTTTTGTTTCAAATTTAAATTTACTTCATTTCACATTCAATTACTTTTAAATTTTCTTTTCAAATTTAAATTTACTTCATTTCACATTTCATTACTTTTCATTTCACGTTTCACATTTAAAATTACTTCATTTTACATTGCATTTCATGTTTCACATTTAAATTTAATTCAATTCACATTTCATTTCTCATTTCACAATTAAATATAATTCATTTAATAATTCATTACATTTCATTTCACATTTCACATATAAATTTATTTCATTTATCATTTCATTTCACGTTTCTCATTTAAATTTACTTCATTTCACATTTCATTTAAAGTTTCACGTTTTAATTTACTTTATTTCACATTTCATTAATTTTGATTTCAAGTTTCACATTTAAATTTACTTCATTTCACATTTCATTCTTTTCATTTCAGGTTTCACATTAAAATTTAATTCATTTCACATTTCATTACTTATAATTTTTTTTTCAAATTTAAATTTACTTCATTTCACATTCAATTACTTTTAAATTTTCTTTTCAAATTAAAATTTACTTCATTTCACATTTCATTACTTTTCATTTCACGTTTCACATTTAAATTTACTTCATTTCACATTTCATTACTTTTCATTTTGCGTTACACATTTAAATTTACTTCATTTCACATTTCATTACTTTTCATTTCACGTTTCACACATTTAAATTTACTTCATTTCACATTTCATTACATTTCTTTTCTCGTTTCACGATTCATATTTATATTTACTTCTTTTTACATTTCATTAATTTTGATTTCAAATTTCACATTTAAATTTACTTCATTTCACATTTCATTACACGTTTCACATTTAAATTTAGTTCATTTCACATTTCATTTCACGTTTCAAATTTAAATTTATTTCATTTCACATTTCATTACATTTCATTTAACGTTTCACATTTAAATTTATTTCATTTCTTGTTTCACATTTAAATTTCTTCATTTCACATTTCATTATATATCATTTCACGTTTCACATTTAAATTTACTTCATTTCACTGTATTATATTACTTATTTCATGTTTCGATTGGCGTTTTGGGTGGTTGGCGTTTTGGGTGGTTGGCGTTGTGGTTGGCGTTGTGGTTGGCGTTGTGGTTGGCGTTGTGGTTGGCGTTGTGGTTGGCGTTGTGGTTGGCGTTGTGGTTGGCGTTGTGGTTGGCGTTGTGGTTGGCGTTTTGGTTGGCGTTTTGGTTGGCGTTTTGGTTGGCGTTTTGGTTGGCGTTTTGGTTGGCGTTTTGGTTGGCGTTTTGGTTGGCGTTTTGGTTGGCGTTTTGGTCGGCGTTTTGGTCGGCGTTTTGGTTCGCGTTTTGGTTCGCGTTTCGGTTGACGTTTTGGTTCGCGTTTCGGTTGACGTTTGACGTTTCGGTTGAAGTTTCATTTCAAATTTCATTACATTTCTTATTTCATTTCACGTTTTACATTTAAATTTACTTCAGTTCACATTTCATTACTTTTCATTTCAAGTTTCACTTTTAAATTTCCTTCATTTCACGTTTCACATTTATTTCATTTCACTTTTAATTACATTTCATTTCCCGTTTCACATTTAATTTTACTTCATTTCAGATTTCATTGCTTTTCCTTTCTCGTTTCAAATTTAAATTTACTTCATTTCAAATTTCATTACTTTTCATTTTACTTTTCAAATATAAATTTACTTCATTTCCCGTTTCAAATTTAAATTTACTTCATTTCACATTTCATTACATTTCCCTTCGCGTTTCACATATAAATCCATTCTGTTTCTCGTTTCAAATTTAAATTTAATACATTTAACTTTTGATTACTTTACATTTCACGTTTCACATTTAAATTTACTTCATTTCACATTTCATTACTTATCATTTCACCTTTCACATTTAATTTTACTTCATATCACATTTCATTACTTTTCATTTCACGTTTCATATTTAATTTTATTTCATTTCTGGTTTCAAGTTTAAATTTACTTCATTTCACATATCATTACTTTTGATTTCGCGTGTTTCACATTTAATTTTACTTCTTTTTAAATTTCATTTCACGTTTCGCATTTTAATATACTTCATTTCACATAGCATTTTACTTATCAAATTTAAATTTACTTCATTTCACATTTCATTACTTTTCATTACACGTTTCACATTTAAATTTACTTCATTTAATAATTCATTACATTTCAATTCCCATTTCACATTTAAATTTACTTCATTTCTCATTTCATTTCCCATTTCACATTTAAATTTACTTCATTTCTCATTTCATTTCGCGTTTCACATTTAAATTTACTTCATTTAACATTTCATTACTTTTCATTTCACGTTTCACATTTATTTACTTCTTTTCACATTTCTATTCACGTTTCATATTTAAATTTACTTCATTTCACATTTCATTACATTTCATTTCATGTTTCACATTTAAATTTACTTCATTTCACATTTTTTTTACTTTTCATGTCACGTTTCACATTTAAATTCACTTTATATTACTTTATTATTTTACTTATTTCATGTTTTGAATTTCGGTTGACGTTTCGGTTGACGTTTTGGTTGACGTTTCGGTTGAGATTCAATTACATTTCATATTTCATTTCTCGTTTCACATTTAAATTTTCTTCATTTCACGTGTCATTTCACGTTTCTCTTTTAAATTTATTTCATTTCACATTTCATTACATTTCATTTGTTTCACATATAAATTTATTTCATTTCTTGTTTCACATTTTAATTACTTCATTTCACATTTCATTAGATGTCATTTCAACTTTCACATTTAAATTTACTTCATATCACATTTCACATCATTTCAGACCATATTTCACATTTCAATTTTCTTCATTAAATATTTTATAACATTTAATTCCACGTTTAACTTAAATGTTTTCTTCATTTCACATTTCAATACTTTTCATTTTACGTTTCACATTTAAATTTATTTCATTTCACATTTCATTACTTTTCATTTCACGTTTCACATTTAGTTTTACTTCATTTCACGTTACATTACTTTTCAATTCAGGATTCACATTTAAATTTACTACATTTCACATTTCATTACATTTCATTTCACGTTTCACATTAAAATTTACTTCATTTCACATATGATTACATTTGATTTCACGTTTAACATTTAAATTTACTTCATTTCACGTTTCATTACTTTTCATTTCACTCATTCACATTTAAATTTACTTCATTTCACATATGATTACATTTGATTTCACGTTTAACATTTAAATTTACTTCATTTCACATTTCATTAATTTTCATTTATATTTTCACATTTAAATTTACATCATTTCACATTTCATTAGTTTTCATTTCAAGTTCCACATTTAAATTTACTTCATTTAATATTTCATTACTTTTCATTTCAAGTTTCACATTTAAATTTACATCATTTCACATTGCATTTCAATTTGATTTCACGTTTCACACTTAAATTTACTATATTTCAAGTTTTGATTCACGTTTCAGATTTACATTTACTTCATCTCACATTTCATTACATTTCATTTCACTTGTCTCATATAACTTTACTTCATTTCACATTCAATTACTTTTAAATTTACTTTTCACATTTAAATTTCCTTCAGATCTCATTTCATTACTTTTCATTTCAAGTTTCAGTTTTTAATTTCCTTCATTTTTCGTTTCGCATTTATTTCATTTTACATTTTTCGTTCCACATTTAATTTAACTTCATTACTCATTTCATGTCTTGTTTCACATTTAAATTAACTTGATTTTATATTTAATTTCACGTTTCACATATAAATTTACTTCATTTCACATTTCATTACTTTTAATTTTTTGTTTCAAATTTAAATTTACTTCATTTCACATTTGATTACTTTTGATTTCACGTTTCACATTTAATTTTTCTTCATTTCACATTTCATTAATTTTGATTTCACGTTTCACATTTAACTTTTCTTCATTTCACATTTCAATACTTTTGATTTCATTTTTCACATTTAAATCTACTTCATTTCACATTTCATTACTTTTGATTTCATTTTTCACTGTTAAATTTACTTCATTTCACATTTCATTAGTTTTGATTTCATTTTCACAGTTAAAGTTACATCATTTCACATTATATAATTTTGATTTCACATTTCACATTTAAATTTACTTCATTTTACATTTCAATACTTTTGATTTCATTTTTCACAGTTAAATTAATATCATTTCACATTTAATTAATTTTGATTTCACGTTTCACATTTAAGTTTACTTCATTTCACTTTTCATTACTTTTCATTTCACGTTTCACATTTAAATTTACTTCATTTCACTTTTCAAAACTTTTCATGTTTCACTTTAAATTTACTTCATTTCACATTTCATTAATTTTCTTCTTACGATTCACATTAATTTACTTCTTTTCACATTTTTATTCACGTTTCATATTTAATTTACTTCATTTCACATTTCATTAATTTTGATTTCACGTTTCACTTTTAAATTTATCTCAATTCACATTTCATTAATTTTGCTTTCACGTTTCACATTTAAATTTACTTCATTTCACATTTCATTAATTTTGATTTCACGTTTCACATTTAGTCTTACTTCATTTCACATTACATTACTTTTCAATTCAGTATTCACATTTAAATTTACTTCATTTCACATTTCATTACATTTCATTTCACGTTTCACATTAATTTACTTCTTTTCACATTTCTATTCACGTTTCATATTTAAATTTACTTCCTTTCGCATTTCATTACATTTCATTTCATGTTTCACATTTAAATTTACTTCATTTCACATTTTTTTTACTTTTCATGTCACGTTACACATTTAAATTCACTTTATATTACTTTATTATTTTACTTATTTCATGTTTTGAATTACAGTTGACGTTTCGGTTGACGTTTCGGTTGACGTTTCGGTTGACGTTTCGGTTGACGTTTCGGTTGACGTTTCGGTTGACGTTTCGGTTGACGTTTCGGTTGACGTTTCGGTTGACGTTTCGGTTGACGTTTCGGTTGACGTTTCGGTTGACGTTTCCGTTGACGTTTCCGTTGACGTTTCCGTTGACGTTTCCGTTGACGTTTCCGTTGACGTTTCCGTTGACGTTTCCGTTGACGTTTCCGTTGACATTCAATTACATTTCATATTTCATTTCTCGTTTCAAATTTAAATTTTCATCGTTTCACATTTGAATTTACATTTCAGATTTAAATTCACTTCACATTTCATTACTTTTCATTTCATGTTTCTCATTTAAATTTACTTCATTTCACATTTCATTAGTTTTTATTTCACGTTTTACATTTAGATTTACTTCATTTCACATTTCGATTCATGTTTCACATTTAAATTTACTTCATTTCACATTTCATTACTTTTCATTTCATATTTCACATTTAAATTTACTTCATTTCACATTTCATTAATTTTGCTGAAACGTTTCACATTTAAATATTCTTCCTTTCACATTACATTTCATGTTTCCCATTTAAATTTATTTCATTTCACATTTCATAACTTTTCATTTCACGTTTCACATTAAAATTTACTTCATTTCACATTTCGATTCACGTTTCACATTTAAATTTACTTCATATAATTATTCATTACATTTCATTTCAAGATTTACATTTAAATTTAAATCATTTCACATTTCATTTAAAGTTTCACATTTAAATTTACATCATTTCACATTTCATTACATTTAGATTCACGTTTCAAATTTATATTTACTTCATTTCACATTTGATTAATTTTGATTTCACGTTTCACATTTAATTTTTTTTCTTTTCACATTCAATTACTTTTATTAAACTTTCTCCTCACATTTAAATTTACTTCATATCACATTTCATTACATTTCATTTCTCGTTTCACGTTTAATTTTACTTCATTTCTCATTTAATTTCCCGTTTCACATTTCAATTTCTTCATTTCACATTTCATTTCATGTTTAACATTTAAATTTACTTCATTTCACATTCCATTAATTTTCATTTCACGTTTCACATTTAAATCTACTTCATTTCACATTTCATTACTTTTGATTTCATTTTTCACTGTTAAATTTACTTCATTTCACATTTCATTACTTTTCATTTCACGTTTCACATTTAAATTTACTTCATTTCACATTTCATTACTTTTTATTTCACGTTTCACATTTATATTTCCTTCATTTCACTTTTCATTACTTTTCAACTTTCTTTTCACATTTAAATTTCCTTCAGATCACATTTCATTACTTTTAATTTCAATTTTCACGTTTAATTTTACTTCATTTCTCATTTCATTTCCCGTTTCACATTTAAATTTACTTCATTTAATAATTCATTATATTTCATGTCAAGATTTACATTTTAATTTAAATCATTTCACATTTCATTTAAAGTTTCACATTTAAATTTCCTTCATTTCACATTTCATTACTTTTCAATTTTCTTTCAAATTTACTTCATTTCACATTTCATTAATTATGATTTCACGTTTCACATTTAAAATTACTTCAATTCACATTTAATTAATTTTGATTTCTAGTTTCACATTTATATTTACTTCATTTCACATTTCATTCCACGTTTCACGTTTTATTTCATTAAACATTTCATTGCATTTCATTTCACGTTTCATATTTAAATTTACTTCATTTCACATTTCATTAATTTCGATTTCACGTTTCACATTTAGATTTATTACATTTCACATTTCGATTCACGTTTCAGATTTATATTTACTTCATTTTACATTTCATTACTTTTCATTTCACGTTTCACATTTAAAATTACTTCATTTCACAATTCATTACTTCTAATTTTCGTTTCAAATTTTAATTTACTTCATTTCACATTTCATTACTTTTCATTTCACGTTTCACATTTAAAATTACTTCATTTCACATTTCATTACTTCTAATTTTCGTTTCAAATTTAAATTTACTTCATTTCAAATTTCATTACATTTCATGTCACGTTTCACATTTAAATGTACTTTATTTCATGTTTCATTTTTCACATTTAAATTTACTTCATTTCACATTTAATTTATTTTGAATTCACGTTTCACAACTAAATTTACTTAATTCCACATTTAATTAATTTTGATTTCACATTTCACAATTAAATATATTACATTTCACATTTCGATTCACGTTTCAGATTTAAATTTATTTCATTTCACATTTCATTACTTTTATTTTCGTTTCAAATTTAAATCTTTTTCATTTCATGTTTCATTACTTTTCATTTCACGTTTCACATTTAAATTTACTTCATTTCACGTTTCATTACACTCGATTTAATTTTTAACATTTAAATTTATTTCATTTCGAAATTAATTAACTAATGTAACGTTTCACATTTAAATTTACTTCATTTCACATTTCATTATTTTGATTTCATTTTTCACATTTAAATTTACTTCATTACACTTTTCATTAATTTTCATTTCACGTTTCACATTTAAATTTACATCATTTCACGTTTCATTACTTTTCATTTCACTTTTCACATTTAAATTTACTTTATTTAACATTTCATTACTTTTTGATTCACGTTTCAGATTAAAATTTTCATTTCACATTTCATTACCTTTAACTTTTTGTTTCAATTTTAAATTTACTTCATTTCACATTTGATTACTTTTGATTTCATGTTTCACATTTAATTTTTCTTCATTTCACATTTCATTACTTTTCTTCTAATGTTTCACTTTTAAATATACTTCATTTCAAATTTTGATTTACGTTTCACATTTAAATTTACTTCATTTCACATTTCATTACATTTCATTTCACGTTTCACATTTAAAGTTAATTCATTTCACATTTCATTATATTTCATATCACGTTTCACATTTAAAATTACTTCATTTCAGATTTCATTACTTTTCATTTCACGTTTCACATTTAAAATTACTTCATTTCACATTTCATTACTTTTGATTTCATTTTTCACAGTTAAATTTACATCATTTCACATTTAATTGATTTTGATTTCACGTTTCACATTTATATTTACTTCATATCACATTTCATTAATTTCGATTTTACGTTTCACATTAATTTACATCTTTACACACTTCTATTCGCATTTCATATTTATATTTACTTCATTTCACATTTCATTACATTTCATTTCACGTTTCACATTTAAATTTACTTCATTTCACATTTCATTCTTTTAATTTCAAGTTTCACATTTAAATTTACTTCATTTCACTTTTCATTATTTTTCATTTCATGTTCCACATTTAAATTTAGTTAATTTCACATTACATTTCCATTTCAAGTTTCACATTTATATTTACTTAATTTAACATTTCAGTAATTTCGATTTCACGTTTCACTTTGAGATTTACTTCATTTCAAATTACATTACTTTTCATTTCACGTTTCACATATAAATTTATTTCATTTCTCATTTCATTTCACATTTCACATTCAATTTTACTTCATTTCACATTTCATTTCTTTTCAATTCATGTTTCAGATTCAAATTTGCTTCATTTAACATTTCATTACATTTCAAGTTAAACATTTAAATTTACTTCATTTCACGTTTTATTACTTTTCATTTCACGTTTCATATTTAAATTTACTTCAATTCACATTTCATTAATAATGATTTCACGTTTCACATTTAAATTTAATTATATTCACTTTTCATTAATTTTGATTTCACGTTTCACATTTAAATTTACTTCATTTCACATTTCATTACATTTCTTTATTCGTTTCAAATTTATATTTACTTCTCATTTCGTTACTTTTCATTTTTTGTTTCAAATTTAAATTTAATTCATTTCACATTTCATTAATTTTCATTACATTTCTCACTTTTAAATTTGTTTCATTTCACATTTCATTACTTTTCATTTCGCGTTTCACATTTAAATTTACTTCATTTCACGTTTCATTACTTTTCATTTCAAGTTTCATATTTAAATTTACTTCATTTCACAGTTGATTACATTTGATTTCACGTTTAAGATTTAAATTTACTTCTTTTCTCATTTGATTACATTTCATTTCACGTTTCAGATTTAAATTTACTCATATTCACATTTCATTAATTTTGATTTCACGTTTCACTTTTAAATTTACTTCATTTCACATTTCATTAATTTTGATTTCACGTTTTACATTGAAATTTACTTATAATCACATTTCATTAATTTTGATTTCACGTTTCACATTTAAATTTACTTCATTTCACATTTCATTAATTTTGATTAAACGTTTCACATTTAGATTTACTTGCTCCAGCCGCAAAACCTCGCTATTTTCTCCCCAACAGGAGCTTCAAATCCTCACCATCACCCTCACATTCAAGTCCTAATTCCTTGCATTTTCACCCCAGGCTCAAGTGCCAAATCTAGATATTTCACTCAAAGCTCCTTCTTATCTTCTTGCTATTCTACATCAGTCTACATCCCCAAATTTTCCATATTTCTCCCTAAACTGCTGCCCTGTATTGTCACTCTTTCACCCCGAACTCCAGTCACTTTTGGGGTCACTCAGGGTCCCTTTTAAATTCTCTTTTTTGGGTTCCCCACTTTTCAGGGTCACTTGGGGTCACTTTTAGCATCCATTTTTCGGGGTCTCCCTCTTTTTCAGTCGCTTTTGGGGTCACTCGGGGTCCATTTTAGGATCTCTCTTTCGGGGTACCCTCTTTTTTAAGGTCATATTTAGGTTCTCTTTTTTGGGGTCCCCCTCTTTTTGGGGTCCCCCTCTATATATCCCCTCTTTTCATTTCAGAGCGTAGGACAGACCTGCATCACGTGACGGCGTGCTTCCAGTAAACACCACTGAGCACTGGCCCAAGGAAGAACACGAGCCATACGCCGATCATCATTCATCCCGGATGATATCACTATGCATTGGATGTCTGTATGAAGGAAGGCTCACCCTATAGTTAACTTGATGGCTGGTTCACTTTGTGAAGGGGTGGAGTGTATGGGAACTGTTGAATTTTGGCCTGAAGCACTGATGGATCATGTGAGGTAAGCACTGAGTCAGCTGCGGGAGCACAGGTGAAGGCAATGCACCTGTGACTGGAAGGGGTGGAGTCTGGCTCCACCTCTCCCAGACCCCATTTAAGGACTGACCACGACTGCGGAAGGTTCTTTTGTTGGAGATCCCCTCCCCTGTGGAGGTCCAGGCAAGCCTTGACCTTCAGTGACAGGTTAGCCTTTCCTAATTTTCTGCTTGTCTTTATACCACCTGGATAAGTCATACAAAAACACATTGTCCACCTTCGTTATTTGGTGTGGGTATTATTCTTTTGGGGGATTCACTGTGCATACCCTAAGCTTCAGCTCGAAATCCTTGCTTTTTTACCCCAAAGTCTAGCCCCTAGTCCTTGCTATTCCACCCCATATTCCTGCCCTAAGCCCTCGCTATTTCCTCCCAAACAGTAGTCCCAAGTCCTCATTATTACCCTTAAACTCAGGCCCTGAATCCTTGCCATTTCACCCCAGGCTCAAGTGCCACATCCTGCCTAATTCACCCCAAAGCTCCGTCCCAGCTTCTCGCCATTCGGTGCCAAACTCCAGCCCCAAACGTTTACTATTTCATCCCAATCTCCAGTTCCTTTGTTCTCACTGCTTCACCCCGAACTCCAACATCAAACCCTCTCTGTTTCGCCCCAATCTCCAGCTCTAAATTCTTGCTATTATATCCCAAACTGTAACACCTAGTCCTTGTTATTCCTCCCCACGTTCCTACCCCAAACCTACCCTACTTCATTCCGAGCAGTAGTCCCAAATCCTCATTATTTCCCTCAAACTCTGGCCCCAAGCGCTCACTATTTCCTCCCAAACTAAACTCCAAAATCCAGGCTCATTCATCCAAAACTCCATCCCAACTTCTTGCAGTTTCACCCTGAACTTCAGCCTCGCAACTGTGAGGCCCAAATCCTCACAGTTTCACCCTATATTGCAGCTCCCAATCCTCTCTCGCTTTCCCCAAACTCCGTATAAAATTCCTCACTACTTCTCCCCAAGTTTCAGTCCCATGTCTGGCTGTCTCACACCAGTGTCAAGCATCATATCCTCGCAATTTCTTCCCAAATTCTAGCCCGAATTCCATATTACATATCATTTCATATTTTATTTTATATTCCAGTTGATATTTCCTTTCATATTTCCTCTTCATTTTATATCATTTTATTTCATATCCTTTTCTCACATCTGCTTCATTTCATTTCTTTTCAGTCCTTTTTATTGCTTATTTCATTTCATTTCTCAGCCCTCTGGTTCCTGCCCACGTTTTGCCTGCGTTGATCTCAGCCTGCTAACAGGGCAGCAGTTCCCGGGGTCGTCCATTTTCCCCTTGATGGAAATGGGTGTGAGTTTTCTCTTACTTTCTGCTACCTGTGGACTTGCCCTGGATGCCACAGCGTTTCGGATCTCACTGAGAGTGGCCTGCTGACTGCAACGGCTGATTCCCTCTGCACTCCCTGATGCATCCACTGGGACAGGCGGACCTGTGCATGTTCGGAGTCAGGTAGGACTCAGAGTGACACATTTTTGTGTTGTCAGGTGCTATATGCTGCACAGACATTTCATTTCAACTATTTCATACATTTCGTATTATTTCACATTTCGTATTATTTCACATTTCAATCCATTATATTTCATTGAAAATATTGCGCACTTCGCGTTTCATTGCGCATTTCATGTTTCATTTAATGTTTCATTTTATTTCTCGTTTCATTTCAAGTTTATTTTCAAATTTCTGTTCATTTCAAATTTCATATTTCATATTTAGCTTCATCTCATTTTTATTTTTATCGTTCTATATCTCATTTCAAATCATATTTCACTTCATATCACATTTCATTTCGTTTCATATTTCATGTCATTTCGCACCATTACATTCTATTTCATTTTATATTTCAGATTTCATTTCAAATTTCTGATTTAAATTTCCGATCTCTTTTCCCACTTCCCATTTCCGATCTCTTTTCCCACTTCCCATTTCCGATCTCTTTTCCCACTTCCCATTTCCGAACTCTTTTCCCACTTCCCATTTCCGATCTCTTTTCCCACTTCCCATTTCCGAACTCTTTTCCCACTTCCCATTTCCGAACTCTTTTCCCACTTCCCATTTCCGAACTCTTTTCCCACTTCGTGTTTCACATTTAAATTAACTACATTTCAAATTTAATAACTTTTCATTTCACGATTTCATTAATATTTTCTTCATTTCACATTTCATTACATTTCCATTTTTGTTTCACATTTAAATTTACTTCATTTCAAATTTCATTACATTTCATTTTACGTTTCACATTTAAATTTATATCATTACATATTTAATTACTTTTGATTTCACGTTTCACATTCAAATCTACTTCAATTCACATTTCATTACATGTCCTTTCGCGATTCACATTTAAATTTACTTCATTTCACATTTCGATTTACGTTTCAGATTTAAATTAAATTCATTGCACACTTCATTACTTTTCATTGCACACTTCATTACTTTTCGTTGCACACTTCATTACTTTTCGTTGCACGCTTCATTACTTTTCGTTGCACGCTTCATTACTTTTCGTTGCACGCTTCATTACTTTTCGTTGCACGCTTCATTACTTTTCGTTGCACGCTTCATTACTTTTCGTTGCACGCTTCATTACTTTTCGTTGCACGCTTCATTACTTTTCGTTGCACGCTTCATTACTTTTCGATGCACGCTTCATTACTTTTCGATGCACGCTTCACATTTAAATTTACTTCAATTCACATTTCATTAATTTTTATTTCACATTTCACATTTAAATTTACTTAATTCACATTCCATTTTTCAAATTTATATTTACTTCATTTCAAATTTAATTTATTTTGAATTAATGTTTCACAATTAAATTTACTTCATTTCAAATTTCATTAATTTTGATTTCACGTTTCACATTTAAATTTACTAAATTTCACATTTCGATTCAAGATTCAGATTTAAATTTACTTCATTTCACATTGCATTGCTTTTCATTTCACGTTTCACATTTAAATTTATTTCATTTCACATTTCATTAATTTTCATTTTATGTTTCACATTTAAATTTACTTCATTTCACATTTCATTACATTTCATTTCACGTTTCACATTTAAATTTACATCATTTCACATTTCATTACATTTCATTTCAAGTTTCACATTTAAATTTACTTCTTTTCACATTTCATTCCACATTTCACAGTTAAATTTACTTCATTTCACATTTTATTTCCCGTTTCACATTTAAATTTATTTCATATCTTGTTTTAAATTTAAATTTACTTCATTGTTTATTTCATTTCGCGTTTCACATTTAAATTTACTTCATTTCACATTTCATTACATTTCATTCCACATTTCACAGTTAAATTTACTTCATTTCACATTTTATTTCCCGTTTCACATTTAAATTTACTTAATTTCACGTTTTTTTTACTTTTCATTTCACGTTTCACATTTAAATTTACTTCATTTCACTTTGTTATTTTACTTATTTCATGTTTTGAATTTCGGTGGACGTTTCGGTTGACGTTTCGGTTGACGTTTCGGTTGACGTTTGACTTTTCGGTTGACGTTTCATTTCACTTTCATTTACATTTCATATTTCATTTCTCGTTTCACATTTAAATTTTCATCATTTCACATTTCATTACATTTCATTTAACGTTTCACATTTAATTTTTCTTCTTTTCACATTCAATTACTTTTAAATTTTCTTTTCACATTTAGATATACTTCATATCACATTTCATTACATTTCATTTCTCGTTTCACGTTTAATTTTACTTCATTTCTCATTTCATTTCCCGTTTCACATTTAAATTTATTTCATTTCACATTTCATTACTTTTTAATTTTCTTTTCACATTTAAATTTCCTTCAGATCACATTTCATTACTTTTCATTTCAAGTTTCACTTTTAAATTTACTTCATTTCACTTTTCGATTCAATTTTCAGATTTAAATTTACTTCATTTCGCATTTCATTTCACGTTTCACATTTAAATTTACTTTATATCACATTTCATTTCACGTTTCACATTTAAATTTAGTTCATTTCACATTTCATTTCACGTTTCACATTTAAATTTATTTCATTTTATGTTTCACATTTATATTTATTCATTTCACATTTCATTACTTTTCATTTCGCTTTTCACATTTAAATTTACTTCATTTCACATTTCATTACTTTTGATTTCGCGTTTCACATTTAATTTTACTTCATTTCACATTTCATTCCTCGTTTCACATTTAAATATACTTCATTTCACATTTCATTTCAAGTTTCACATTTAAATTTACTTCATTTCATATTTCATTACATTTCATTTCACGTTTCACATTTAACTTCTCTTCATTTCACATTTCATTACTTTCTTTTAATGTTTCATATTTAAATATACGTCATTTCAAATTTCGATTTACGTTTCAGATTTAAATTTACTTCATTTCACGTTTCACATTTAAATCTTCTTCATTTCACATTTCATTATTTTTTATTTCATTTTTCACAGTTAATTTTACATCATTTCACATTTAATTAATTTTGATTTCACGTTTAACATTTAAATTTAATTCATTTCACATTTAATTAATATAGAGTTCACATTTCACATTTAGATTCACTTCATTTCACATTTCATTACCTTTCATTTCACGTTTCACATTAATTTACATCTTTTCACATTTCTATTCAGGTTTCATATTTATATTTAATTCATTTCACATTTCTTTACATTTCATTTCATGTTTTACATTTAAATTTTTTTCATTTCACGTTTCATTACTTTCATTTCATGTTTCACATTTAAATTAACTTCATTTCACGTTTCATTACTTTTCATTTCACATTTCATATTAAAATTTACATCATTTCACATTTCATTATTTTTATTTTTTTTTTACTTTAAATTTACTTCATAACATATCTCATTATTTTGATTTCACGTTTCACGTTTAAATTTACTTCATTTCACATTTCATTAATTTTGATCTCACGTTTCACATTTAAATTTACTTCATTTCACATTTCATTACTTTTCATTTAACGTTTCACATTTCAATTTACTTCATTTCGCATTTCATTACTTTGATTTCATTTTTCTTTGTTAAATTTACATAATTTCACATTTAATTAATTTTGATTTCACGTTTCACATTTAAATTTACTTCATTTCACATTTCATTACTTTTCATTTCACGTTTCACATTTAAATTTTCTTCATTTCACATTTCATTACATTTCAAGTTTCTCATTTAAATTTACTTCATTCCACATTTGATTACATTTGATTTCACGTTTCAGATTTATATTTTCTTCATTTCACATTTCATTACATTTCATTTCTAGTTTAACATTTATATTTTCTTCATTTCACATTTCATTTAACGTTTCATATTTAAATTTACTACATTTCACATTTCATTACTTCTCATTTCTCGTTTCACATTTAAATTTACTTCATTTCACATTTCATTAATTATGATTTCACGTTTCACATTTAAATTTACTTCAATTCACATTTAATTAATTTTGATTTCTAGTTTCACATTAATATTTACTTCATTTCACATTATATTACTTTTCAATTCAGGTTTCACATTTATATTTACTTCATTTCACATTTCATTCCACTTTTCACATTTTAATTTATTTCATTAAACATTTCATTGCATTTCATTTCACGTTTCATATTTAAATTTACTTCATTTCACATTTCAATAATTTCGAATTCACGTTTCACATTTAGATTTATTACATTTCACTTTTCGATTCACGTTTCAGATTTAAATTTACTTCATTTTACATTTCATTACTTTTCTTTTTTCGTTTCAAATTTTAATTTACTTTATTTCATGTTACATTTCTTCTCATTTTGCGTTTCACATTTATATTTATTTCATTTCACGTTTCATTACTCTTGATTTCATTTTTAACATTTAAATTTACTTCATTTCAAAATTAATTAATTAATATAATGTTTCACTTTTAAATTTACTTCATTTCTAATTCATTATTTTGATTTCATTTTTCACATTTAAATTTACTACATTACACATTTCATTACTTTTCATTTCATATTTCACATTAAAAGTTACATCATTTCACATTTCATTACATTTAGATTAACGTTTCAGATTTAAATATACTTCATTTCACATTTCATTACTTTTAATTTTTTGTTTCAAATTTAAATTTACTTCATTTCGCATTTGATTACTTTTGATTTCACTTTTCACATTTAATTTTTCTTCTTTTCACATTCAATTACTTTTAAATTTTCTTTTCACATTTGTTTTTACTTCATATCACATTTCATTACATTTCATTTCTCGTTTCACGTTTAATTTTACTTTCTCATTTCATTTCGCGTTTCACATTTCAATATTCTTCATTTCACATTTCATTTCACGTTTCACATTTAAATTTACTTCATTTTACATTTCATTTAGAGTTTCACATTTTAATTTACTTTATTTCACATTTCATTAATTTTAATTACATGTTTCACATTCAAATTTACTTCATTTCACATTTCATAACTTTTCATTTCACGTTTAACAATTAAATTTACTTCATTTCACATTTCATTACTTCTAATTTTCGTTTCAAATTTTAATTTTCTTCATTTCACATTTCATTACATTTCATGTCACGTTTCACATTTAAATGTACTTTATTTCATGTTTCATTTTTCACATTTAAATTTACTTCATTTCACATTTAATTTATTTTGAATTCACGTTTCACAATTAAATTTACTTAATTCCACATTTCATTAATTTTGATTTCACATTTCACAATTAAATTTATTACATTTCACATTTTGATTCACGTTTCAGATTTAAATTTATTTCATTTCGCATTTCATTACTTTTATTTTCGTTTCAAATTTAAATCTTTTTCATTTCATGTTTCATTACTTTTCATTTCACGTTTCACAGTTAAATTTACTTCATTTCACGTTTCATTACACTCGATTTAATTTTTAACATTTAAATTTACTTCATTTCAAAATTAATTAATTAATATAACGTTTCACATTTAAATTTACTTCATTTCACATTTCATTATTTTGATTTCATTTTTCACATTTAAATTTACTTCATTACACTTTTCATTAGTTTTCATTTCACGTTTCACATTTAAATTTACTTCTTTACACGTTTCAGTACTTTTCATTTCACTTTTCACATTTAAATTTACTTTATTTCACATTTCATTACTTTTGGATTCACGTTTCAGATTAAAATTTTCATTTCACATTTCATTACCTTTAAATTTTTGTTTCAATTTTAAATTTTCTTCTTTTCACATTTGATTACTTTTGATTTCACGTTTCACATTTAATTTCTCTTCATTTCACATTTCATTACTTTTCTTCTAATGTTTCACATTTAAATATACTTCATTTCAAATTTTGATTTACGTTTCAGATTTAAATTTACTTCATTTCCTGTTTCACATTTAAATTTACTTCATTTCACATTTCATTACATTTCATTTCACGTTTCACATTTAAATTTAATTCATTTCACATTTCATTACATTTCATTTCACGCTTCACATTTAAATTTACTTCATTTCACATTTCATTACTTTTCATTTCACGTTTCACATTTAAAATTACTTCATTTCACATTTCATTACTTTTGATTTCATTTTTCAAAGTTAAATTTACATCATTTTACATTTAATTAATTTTGATTTCACGTTTCACATTTATATTTACTTCATTTCACATTTCATTATTTTCATTTCAAGTTTCACATTTAAATTTACTTCCTTTCACTTTTCATTAGTTTTCATTTCAAGTTCTACATTTAAATTTACTTAATTTCACATTACATTTCCATTTCAAGTTTCACATTTATATTTACTTTATTTCACATTTCAATAATTTCGATTTCACGTTTCACTTTTAGATTTACTTCATTTCAAATTACATTACTTTTCATTTCACGTTTCACATATAAATTTATTTCATTTCTCATTTCATTTCACATTTCACATTCAATTTTACTTCATTTCACATTTCATTTCATTTCAATTCATGTTTCAGATAGAAATTTGCTTCATTTAACATTTCATTACATTTCAAGTTAAACATTTAAATTTACTTCATTTCACGATTTATTACTTTTCATTTCACGTTTCATGTTTAAATTTACTTCACATTTCATTAATTATGATTTCACGTTTCACATTTAAATTTACTTCATTTCACATTTCATTACATTTCTTTATTCGTTTCAAATTTATATTTACTTCTCATTCCGTTACTTTTCATTTTTTGTTTCAAATTTCAATTTAATTCATTTCACATTTCATTACTTTTCATTTCACGTTTCACATTTAAATTTTCATCATTTCACATTTCATTAATTTTCATTTTATGTTGCACATTTAAATTTACTTCATTTCACATTTCATTACTTTTCATTTCATTTTTGAGGTTTAACATTTCACATTTCATTAATTTTAATTTCATGTTTCACATTTAGATTTACTTCATTTCACATTTCATTAATTTTGATTTCAAGTTCCACATTTAAATTTGCTTCATTTCACGTTTCATTAATTTTGATTTTATTTTTCACATTCAAATTTACTTCATTTCACATTTCATTAGTTTTAATTTCACGTTTCACATTTAAATTTACTTCATTTCACATTTCATTAAATTTCAATTCACGTTTCACATTTAAATTTACTTTATTTCATGTTTCTTTATATTTTTTTTTTCTCGTTTCACATTTATAATTACAGCATTTCACATTTCATTACATTTCATTTCACGTATCACATTTAAATTTACTTCATTTCACATTTCATTTCACGTTTCACATTTAAATTTACTTCATTTCACATTTCATTTCGCATTTCACATTTCAATTTAATACATTTCACATTTCATTACTTTTGATTTCACTATTTGCATTTCAATTTACTTCATTTATTATTTCATTTCTTGTGATTTCATGTCTCACATTTAAATTTACTTCATTTCACATTTCATTATTTTTAATTTCACTTTTCACATTTAAATTTACTTCATTTCACATTTCGATTCACGTTTCAGATTTAAATTTACTTCATTTCACGTTTCACATTTAAATTTACTTCGTTTCACATTTCATTAGTTTTCAGTTCACGTTTTAAATTTAAATTTACTTCATTTCACATTCCATTAATTTTGATTTCATTTTTCACTTTTAAATTTTCTTCATTTAACATTTCGATTCACGTTTCCATTTGAAATTTACTTCATTTCACATTTCAATTCATGTTTCACATTTAAATTTACTTCATTTCACATTTCATTACATTTCATTTCAGTTTTCACATTTAAATTTACTTCATTTCACATTTATTTACTTTTCATTTTTCAATTCAAATTTAAATATACTTCATTTCACATTACATTTTTCACATTTAAATTTTCTTCATTTCACATTTTATTAATTTTGATTTCACGTTTCAGGTTTAAATTTAATTCATTTCACATTTCCTTAATTTTGATTCCGCGTTTCACATTTAAATTTACTTCATTTCATGTTTCATTATATTTTATTTCTTGTTTCTCACTTAATATTACTGCATTTAACATTTCATTACATTTCATTTCACATATCACATTTAAATTTACTTCATTTCACTTTTCATTACATTTCCTTTCACGTTTCACATTTAAATTTACTTCATTTTGTATTTCATTTCACGTTTCACATTGCAATTTACCTCTTTTCGCATTTACTTTCTCGATTCACATTTCAATTTACTTCATTATACATTTCATTTCTCGTTTCACATTTAAATTTATATCATTTCACATTTAATTACATTTCATTTCACGTTTTACATTAAATTTATTTCATTTTACCTTTCACATTTATATTTATTCATTTCACATTTCATTACTTTTCATTTCGCTTTTCACATTTAAATTTACTTCATTTCACATTTCATTACTTTTGATTTCGCGTTTCACATTTAATTTTACTTCATTTCACATTTCATTTCTCGTTTCACATTCAAAATTACATCATTGCACATTTCATACTTTACATTTGTAGTTTCACGTTTAAATTTACTTCATTTCACTTTCCATTACTTTTATATTTTCTTTTCACATTTAAATTTTCTACATTTCACTTACCATTACTTTTCATTTCTCATTTCACATTTAAAATTACTCTATTTCACATTTCATTAATTCTCATCTCTCGTTTCATGTTTAAATTTACTTCATTTCACATTTCATTAATTATGATTTCACGTTTCACATTTAAATTTACTTCAATTCACATTTCATTAATTTTGATTTCAAGTTTCACTTTTAAATTTACTTCATTTCATATTATATTACTTTTCAATTCAGGTTTCACATTTATAGTTACTTCATTTCACATTTCATTCCACGTTTCACATTTTAATTTATTTCATTAAACATTTCATTGCATTTCATTTCACGTTTCACATTTAAATTTACTTCATTTCACATTTCATTAATTTCGAATTCACGTTTCACATTTAGATTTTTTACATTTCACATTTCGATTCACGTTTCAGATTTATATTTACTTCATTTTACATTTCATTACTTTTCTTTTTTCATTTCAAATTTAAATTTACTTTATTTCATTTTTCATTACTTCTCATTTCGCGTTTCACATTTAAATTTACTTCATTTCACATTTCATTGATTTTGATTTTACGCTTCACATTTAAATTTATTTCATTTCAAATTTCATTAATTTTGATCTCACGTTTCACATTTAAATTTACTTCATATCACATTTCATTTCACGTTTCGCATTTAAATTTATTTCATTTCACATTTCATTACACATTTCATACACTTTTCATATTTCATTTCAAGTTTCTCATTTTATTTCACATTTTATTACTTTTCAATTCACCTTTCACGTTTAAATTTATTTTACGTTTCATTACTTTTCTTATTTCATTTCACATTTCATTTCACAATTCATTTCATAAATCATTACTTTCCTTATTTCATTTCACGTTTAACAATTAAATTTACTTCATTTCACATTTCATGTAACGTTCCACATTTAATTTTACTTGATTTCAAATTTCATTACTTTTCACATTTCATTTCACGTTTCACATTTAAATTTTCTTATTTTCATAGTTCATTTCACGTTTCTCATTTAAATTTACTTCATTTCACAATTCATTACTTTTCATTTCCCCTTTCACATATACATTTTCTTCATTTCACATTTCATTTCACGTTTCACATATAAATTTACTTCATTTCACGTTTCATTTCATTTGATTTCACGTTTCACATTTAAATTTACTTCATTTCACATTTCATTGCATCTAATTTCTCGTTTCACATTTTAAGTTACTTCATTTAATAATTCATTACATTTCATTTCACGTTTCACATTTAAATTTAATTCATTTCACATTTCATTTCTCGTTTCACATTTAAATTTACTTCAGTTCATATTTCATTTCTCGTTTCACATTTAAATTTAATTCATTTCAAATTTCATATCAAGTTTTACATTTAAATTTAATTCGTTTCATATTTCATTTCACGTTTCACGTTTAAATTTACTTCTTTTCTCATTTCATTTATCATTTCACATTTAAATTTAATTTATTTCATATTTCATTTCAAGTTTCACTTTTAATTTTACATTATTTCACATTTCATTACACGTTTCACATTTAAATTTAGTTCATTTCATATTTCATAACATTTCAGACCATATTTCACATTGAAATTTTCTTCATTAAATATTTTATAACATTTAATTCCACGTTTAACTTATATATTTACTTCATTTCACATTTCAATACTTTTTATTTCACGTTTCACGTTTAAATTTAGTTCATTTCACATTTCATTACATTTCATTTCACATTTCACATTTAAGTTTATATTATTTCACATTTCATTTCACGTTTCACATTAAAATTTACTTCATTTTACGTTTCATTACTTTTCATTTCACGATTCACATTTCATTAATTTTAATTTCACGATTCACATTTAAATTTTCTTCATTTCACATTCCATTACTTTTTAATTTTCTTTTCACATTTAAATTTACTTCATTTCACATTTCATTACTTTTCATTTCAGGTTTCACATTTAATTTTCTGTTTCACATTTAAATTTATTTCATATCTCATTTTATATTTAAATTTACTTCATTTTTCATTTCATTTCGCGTTTCACATTTAAATTTACTTGATTTTACATTTCATTACATTTCATTCCACATTTCACAGTTAAATTTACTTCATTTCACATTTTATTTCCCGTTTCACATTTATATTTACTTCATTTCACAATTCATTACATTTCATTTTACGTTTCACTTTTAAATTTACTTCATTTCACATTACATTTCATGGTTCCCATTTAATTTTACTTCATTTCACATTTCGATTCACGTTTCACATTTAAATATTCTTCATTTCACATTTTATTTCACGTTTCACATTTAAATTTTCTTCTTTTCTCATTTCATTCATTTTGATTTCACGTTTCACATTTAAATTTACTTCATTTCAAATTTCATTTCACATTTCAAATTTAAAATTACTTCATTTCACATTTCATTAGTTTTCATTTCGCGTTTCACATTAAATTTACTTCATTTCACATTTCATTAGTTTTGTTTTCACGTTTTGCATTTAAATTTTCTTCATTTCACATTTCATTAATTTTGATTAAACGTTTCACATTTATATTTACTTCATTTCTCATTTCATTAATATTGATTTCACATTTCACATTTAAATTTACTTCATTTCACTTTTCATTAATTTTGATTTCATGTTTCACATTTAAATTTACTTCATTTCACATTTCATTTCATGTTTTACATTTAAATTTACTCCATTTCACATTTCATTACTTTTCATTTCGCGTTTCACATTTAAATTTACTTCATTTCACATTTCAATACTTTTCCTTTCACGTTTCACATCTATATTTACTTCATTTCCCGTTTCATTACATTTCTTTTCTCGTTTCACGATTCACATTTATATTTACTTCATTTTACATTTCATTAATTTTGATTTCAAATTTCACATTTAAATTTTCTTCATTTCACATTTCATTACACGTTTCACATTTAAATTTAGTTCATTTCACATTTCATTTCACGTTTCTCTTTTAAATTTATTTCATTTCTTGTTTCACATTTAAATTACTTCATTTCACATTTCATTAGATATCATTTCATCTTTCACATTTAAATTTACTTCATATCACATTTCATATCATTTCAGACCATATTTCACATTTAAATTTTCTTCATTAAATATTTTATAACATTTTATTCCTCGTTTAACTTAAATGTTTTCTTCATTTCACATTTCAATACTTTTCATTTCACGTTTCACATTTAAATTTACTTCATTTCACATTACATTTCACGTTTCACATTTAAATTTATTTCATTTCACATTTCATCACATTTCATTTCACGTTTCACATTTAAATTTATTTCATTTCTTGTTTCACATTTAAATTTCTTCATTTCACATTTCATTATATATCATTTCACGTTTCACATTTAAATTTACTTCATTTGACTTTATTATTTTACTTATTTCATGTGTTGAATTTCGGTAGGCGTTTTGGTTGGCGTTTTGGTTGGCGTTTTGGTTGACGTTTCACGTTTCGGTTGAAGTTTCATTTCAAAATTCATTACATTTCTTATTTCATTTCTCATTTTACATTTAATTTTACTTCAGTTCACATTTCATTACTTTTCATTTAAAGTTTCACTTTTAATTTTCCTTCATTTCACGTATCACATTTATTTCATTTCACTTTTCATTACATTTCATTTCTCGATTCACATTTAATTTTACTTCATTTCAGATTTCATTGCTTTTCCTTTTTCGTTTCAAATTGAAATTTACTTCATTTCACATTTCATTTCACGTTTTGCATTTAAATTTACTCCATTTCACATTTCATTACTTTTCATTTCATGTTTTACTTTTAAAATTCCTTCATTTCACGTTTCACATTTATTTCATTTCACTTTTCATTACATTTCATTTCTCGTTTCACATTTAATTTTACTTCATTTCAGATTTCATTGCTTTTCCTTTCTCGTTTCAAATTTAAATTTACTTCATTTCCCGTTTCAAATTTAAATTTACTTCATTTCACATTTCATTACATTTCCCTTCGCGTTTCACATATAAATCCATTTCGTGTCTCGTTTCAAATTTAAATTTAATACATTTAACTATTGATTACTTTACATTTCATGTTACATTACTTATCATTTCACCTTTCACATTTAATTTTACTTCATATCACATTTCATTACTTTTCATTTCACGTTTCATATTTAATTTTATTTCATTTCTGGTTTCAAATTTAAATTTACTTCATTTCACATATCATTACTTTTGATTTCGGGTGTTTCACATTTAATTTTATTCTTTTTAAATATCATTTCACGTTTCGCATTTAAACTTACTTCATTTCACATTTCATTTTACGTATCAAATTTAAATTTACTTCATTTCACATTTCATTACTTTTCATTTTACTTTTCAAATTTAAAGTTACTTCATTTAATAATTCATTACATTTCAATTCCCATTACACATTTAAATTTACTTCATTTCTCATTTCATTTCCCATTTAACATTTAATTTACTTCATTTTATATTTCATTTCACGTTTCACATTTAAATTTTCTTCATTTCACATTTCATTACTTTTCTTTTAAATATTCACATTTAAATTTACTTCATTTCACATTTCATTTCATTTCTTTTTTCATTTCAAATTTAAATTTACTTCATTTCACATTTCATTAATTTTGACTTCAATTTTCACATTTAAATTTACTTCGTTTCGCGTTTCATTACTTTTCTTTTAAAGATTCACATTTAAATTTACTTCATTTTATATTTTATTTCACGTTTCACATTTAAATTTTCTTCATTTCACATTTCATTACTTTGCATTTCACGTTTCACATTTTAATTTACTTCATTTCACATTACATTTCACGTTTCACATTTAATTTTATTTCATTTCACATTTCATTAATTTTGATTTCACGTTCCACATTTAAATTTACTTCATTTCACATTTCATTTATTTTGACTTCAATTTTCACTTTTAAATTTACTTCGTTTCACGTTTCATTAATTTTCTTTTAAAGATTCACATTTAAATTTGTGTCTTTTCAAATTTCGATTCACGTTTCACATTTAAGTTTACTTCATTTAACATTTCATTTCACATTTCAAATTTCAATTTACTTCATTTCACATTTCATTAGTTTTCATTTCGCGTTTCACATTTAAATTTACTTCATTTCACATTTCATTAATTTTGATTAAACGTTTCACATTTATATTTATTTCATTCCATATATCATTAATATTGATTTCACATTTCACATTTCAATTTACTTCATTTCACTTTTTGATTTACGTTTCAGATTTAAATTTACTTCATTTCACGTATCACATTTAAATTTACTTCATTTCACATTTCATTAGTTTTCATTTCAGATTTCAAATTTTAATTTACTTCATTTCACTTTTCATTACTTTTCATTTCATGTTTCACATTTAAATTTACTTCATTTCACTTTTCGATTCACGTTTCAGATTTAAATTTACTTCATTTCACACTTCATTTCACGTTTCACATTTAAATATTCTTCATTTCACATTTCATTACACGTTTCACATTTAAATTTACTTCATTTCACATTTCATTACACGTTTCACATTTAAATTTAGTTCATTTCACATTTCATTTCACGTTTCTCTTTTAAATTTATTTCATTTCACATTTAATTACATTTCATTTAACGTTTCACATTTAAATTTATTTCATTTCTTGTTTCACATTTATATTTCTTCATTTCACATTTCATTAGATATCATTTCAACTTTCACATTTAAATTTACTTCATATCACATTTCATATCATTTCGGACCATTTTTCACATTGAAATTTTCTTCATTAAATATTTCATGACATATAATTCCATGTTTAACTTAAATTTTTTCTTCATTTTGCATTTCAGTACATTTCATTTCACGTTTCACATTTAAATTTACTTCATTTCACATTTCATTACTTTTCATTTCACGTTTCACATTTAAATTTATTTCATTTCTTGTTTTACATTTAAATTTCATCATTTCACATTTCATTATATATCATTTCACGTTTCACATTTAAATTTACTACATTTCACTTTATTATTTTACTTATTTCATGTTTTGAATTTCGGTTGGCGTTTTGGTTGGCGTTTTAGTTGGCGTTTTGGTTGGCGTTTTGGTTGGCGTTTTGGTTGGCGTTTTGGTTGGCGTTTTGGTTGACGTTTTGGTTGAAGTTTCATTTCAAATTTCATTACATTTCTTATTTCATTTCTCGTTTTACATTTAATTTTACTTCAGTTCACATTTCATTACTTTTCATTTAAAGTTTCACTTTTGAATTTCTTTCATTTCACTTTTCATTACATTTCATTTCTCGTTTCACATTTAATTTTACTTCATTTCAGATTTCATTGCTTTTCCTTTCTCGTTTCAAATTAAAATTTACTTCATTTCAAATTTCATTACTTTTCATTTTACTTTTCAAATTTAAATTTACTTCATTTCCCGTTTCAAATTTAAATTTACTTCATTTCACATTTCATTACATTTCCCTTCGCGTTTAACATATAAATCCATTTCGTTTCTCATTTAAATTTAAATTTAATACATTTAACTTTTGATTACTTTACATTTCACGTTTCACATTTAAATTTACTTCATTTCACATTTCATTAATTTTTATTTCGCGTTTCTCATTTAAATTTACATCTTTTCAAATTTCGATTCACGTTCCACATTTAAATTTACTTTATTTCACATTTCATTTCCATTTCACGTTTCACATTTAAATTTACTTCATTTCACATTTCATTACTTATCATTTCACCTTTCACGTTTAATTTTACTTCATATCACATTTCATTACTTTTCATTTCACGTTTCATATTTAATATTATTTCATTTCTGGTTTGAAATTTAAATTTACTTCACTTCACATATCATTACTTTTGATATCGGGTGTTTCACATTTAATTTTACTTCTTTTTAAATATCATTTCACGTTTCGCATTTAAACTTACTTCATTTCACATTTCATTACTTTTCATTTCACGTTTCACATTTTAATTTCATTTCACATTACATTTCACGTTTCACATTTAAATTTTCTTCATTTCACATTTCATTACTTTTCATTTCACGTTTCAGATTTAAATTTACATCATTTCACATTTCATTACTTTTCATTTCATGTTTCACATTTAAATTTACTTCATTTCACTTTTCGATTCACGTTTCAGATTTAAATTTACTTCATTTCACACTTCATTTCACGTTTCACATTTAAATATTCTTCATTTCGCATTTCATTACACGTTTTACATTTAAATTTACTTCATTTCACATTTCATTACTTTTCATTTCATGTTTCACATTTAAATTTACTTCATTTCACATTTCGATTCACGTTTCAGATTTAAATTTACTTCATTTCACATTTAATTTCACGTTTCACATTTAAATTTACTTCTTTTCACATTTCATTACTTTTCATTTCACGTTTCAGATTTAAATTTACATCATTTCACATTTCATTTCTCGTTTCACATTTAAATGTTCATAATTTCAAATTTTATTTCACGTTTGACATTTCAATTTACTTCATTTCATATTTCATTAATTTTGATTTCACGTTTTGCATTTAAATTTTCTTCATTTCACTTTTCATTAATTTTGATTAAACGTTTCATATTTATATTTACTTCATTTCGCTTTTCATTAATTTTGATTTCACATTTCACATTTAAATTTACTTCATTTCACTTTTCATTAATTTTGATTAAATGTTTCACATTTAAATTTACTTCATTTCACATTTCGATTTACTTTTCAGATTTAAATTTACTTAATTTAACGTTTCACAGTCAAATTTACTTCATTTCACATTTCATTATTTTTGATTAAAAATTTCACATTTAGATTTACTTCATTTCACATTTCATTAATTCTGATTTCAAGTTTCACATTTAAATTTTCTTCATTTCACTTTACATTAATTTTGATTAAACCTTTCATATTTCAATTTACTTCATTTCACATTTCGATTTACGTTTCAGATTTAAATTTAATTCATTTCACATTTCATTAGTTTTCATTTCACGTTTCAAATTTAAATTTACGTCATTTAACATTTCATTACTTTTCATTTCATGTTTCACGTTTAAATTTATATCATTTCACTTTTCGATTCACGTTTCAGATTTAAATTTACTTCATTTCACACTTCATATCACGTTTCACATTTAAATTTACTTCTTTACACATTTCATTACTTTTCATTTCATGTTTCACATTTAAATTTTCTTCATTTCACATTTCATTTCACGTTTCACATTAAAATTTACTTCATTTCACATTTCATTACTTTTCATTTCATGTTTCACTTTTAAATTTACTTCATTTCACATTTTATTTCACGTTTCACATTTAAATTTACTTCATTTCACATTTCATTACTTTTCATTTCAAATTTAAATTTTCTTCATTTCACATTTAGATTCACGTTTCACTTTTAGATTTACTTCATTTCACATTTCTTTACTTTTCAATTTTTGTTTCAAATTTAAATTTAGTTCATTTCACATTTCATTTTTCAAATTTTAATTTACTTCATTCCACAGTTCATTAATTTTGATTTCACATTTCACATATTAATTTACTTCATTTCTAATTTCATTAATTTGATTTCACGTTTCACATTTAAATTTACTTCACTTCGCATTTCATTTCATTATATTTCTCGTTTCACATTTTTATTTACTTCATTTCACATTTCATTACTTTTGATTTCATTTTCCACATTTAAATTTACTTTATTTCACATTTCATTGATTTTGATTTCACGTTTCAAATTTAAATTTACTTCATTTTAAATTTCATTCATTTTTATCTCACGTTTCACATTTAAATTTACTACTTTTCACATTTCATTTTACGTTTTACATTTACATTTACGTCATTTCACATTTCATTTCACGTTTCACATTTAAACTTATTTCATTTCTCATTTCATTACACATTTCATACACTTTTCATATTTCGTTTCAATTTTCTCATTTTATTTCACATTTTATTACTTTTCAATTCACGTTTCACGTTTAAATTTACTTTATTTCACATTTCATTACTTTTCATTTTTCATTACATGTTTCACTTTAAAATTTACTTCATTTCACTTTTCATTACTTTTCATATTTTATTTCAAGTTCAAATTTCATTTCACATTTCATTTCATAAATCATTACTTTCCTTATTTCATTTCACATTTCACATTTAAATTTACTTCATTTTACATTTCATTTCACGTTCCACTTTTTAATTTACTTCATTTCACAATTCATTAAATTTCAATTCACTTTTCACATTTAATTTACTTCATTTCATATTTCATTAATTTCATTTCACGTTACAAATTTAAATTTATTTATTTCCCATTTCATTAGATTTCTTTTCACGTTTAAATTTACTTCATTTCACATTTCATTACTTTTAAATACTCATTTCATAATTAACCATTTCACACTTCATTACTTTTCTTTTCTTGTTTCAGGTTTAATTTCACTTCATTTATCATATCATTACTTTTCATTTCACGTTTCACATTTAAATTTATTTCATTTCACATTTCAATTCACGTTTCACATTTAAATTTACTTTATTTCACATTTCATTACTTTTCATTTCAGGTTTCACATTTAAATTTACTTCATTTCACATTTCATTAAATTACAATTCACGTTTCACATTTAAATTTACTTCATTTCGAATTTCTTTAATTTCATTTCACGTTTCAAAGTTAAATTTACTTCATTTCCCATGTCATTACTTTTCATTTCACGTTTTACATTTTAATTTACTTCATTTCCCATTTCATTACTTTTAAATTCTCGTTTCACAATTAACCATTTCACACTTCATTCCTTTTCTTTTCTTGTTTCACATTTAAATTTACTTAATTTCACATTTCATTACTATTCATTTCGCGTTTCACATTTAATATTTATTTCATTCCACATTTCATTAATTTTGATTCCACGTATCACATTTAAATTTACTTCATTTCACATTTATTTACTTTTCATTTTTCGATTCAAATTTAAAGATACTTCATTTCACATTACATTTTTCACATTTAAATTTTCTGCATTTCACATTTATTAATTTTGATTTCACGTTTCACGTTTAAATTTACTTCATTCCGCATTTCATTAATTTTGATTACACTTTTCACATTTAAATTTACTTAATTTCACATTTCATTAATTTTGATTTCACGTTTCAGATTTAAATTTACTTCATTTCACATTTCATTAATTTTGATTCCACGTTTCACATTTAAATTTACTTCATTTCATGTTTCATTATATTTTATTTCTTGTTTCACATTTAATATTCCTGCATTTCACATTTCATTACATTTCATTTCACATATCACATTTAAATTTTCTTCATTTCACATTTCATTAATTTTGATTTCATTTTTCACATTTAAATTTACTTCATTTCACATTTCATTACATTTCCTTTCACGTTTCACATTTAAATTTACTTCATTTCACATTTCTTTACATTTCATTTCACATTTCACATTTAGATTTACTTCATTTCACAATTAATTACTATTAAATTTTCTTTTCACATGTAAATTTTCTTCGGATCACATTTCATTACTTTTTATTTCAAGTTTCACTTTTAAATTTCCTTCATTTTTCGTTTCATATTTATTTCATTTCACTTTTCATTACATTTCATTTCCCGTTTCACATTTAAATTAACTTGATTTTATATTTCATTTCATGTTTCACATTTATATTATCTTCAATTCACATTTCAATTTTCTTCATTTCACATTTTATTACATTTCATTTCAAGTTTCTCATTTAAATTTACTTCATTTCACTTTTCATCAATTTTCATTTCACGTTTCACATTTAAATTTAATTCATTCCACATTTAATTACATTTGATTTCACGTTTCAGATTTAAATTTACTTCATTTCACATTTCATTACATTTCATTTCAAGTTTCTCATTTAAATTTACTTCATTTCACGTTTCATTAATTTTCATTTCGTGTTTCACATTTAAATTTACTTCATTTCACAATTCATTACATTTCATTTCAAGTTTAACATTTACATTTACTTCATTTCACATTTCATTACATTTCATTTCAAGTATAACATTTATATTTTCTTCATTTCACATTTCATTACATTTCATTTCACATTTCACATTAAAATTTACATCATTTCACATTTCATTATATTTAGATTCACGTTTCAGATTTAAATTTACTTCATTTCACATTTGATTACTTTTGATTTCACGTTTCACATTTAATTTTTCTTCTTTTCACATTCAATTACTTTTAAACTTCCTTTTCACTTTTAAATTTACTTCATATCACATTTCATTACACTTCATTTCTCGTTTCACGTTTAATTTTACTTCATTTCTCATTTCATTTCCCGTTTCACATTTCAATTTTCTTCATTTCACATATCATTTCATATTTCACATTTAAATTTACTTCATTTCACATTTCATTACTTTCATTTCACGTTTCACATTTAAATCTACTTCATTTCACATTTCATTACTTTTGATTTCATTTTTCACTGTTAAATTTACTTCATTTCACATTTCATTACATTTCATTTCACGTTTCACATTTAAAATTACTTCATTTCACATTTCATTACTTTTGATTTCATTTTTCACAGTTAATTTTACATCATTTCACATTTAATTAATTTTGATTTCACGTTTAACATTTAAATTTACTTCATTTCACATTTAATTAATTTCGATTTCACATTTCACATTTAGATTTACTTCATTTCACATTTCATTACCTTTCATTTCACGTTTCACATTAATTTACATCTTTTCACATTTCTATTCACGTTTCATATTTATATTTAAATCATTTCACATTTCTTTACATTTCATTTCAAGTTTCACATTTAAATTTACTTCATTTCACATTTCAATACTTTTCATTTCATATTTCACATTTAAATTTATTTCATTTAAAATTACATTTCCATTTCAAGTTTCACATTTAAATTTACTTCATTTCACATTTCATTTAACGTTTCATATTTAAATTTACTTCTTTTCACATTTCATTACATTTTATTTCAAGTTTCACATTTAAATCTACTTCATTTCACATTTCATTACTTTTAATTTTCGTTTCACTTTTTAATTTACTTCATTTCACATTTCATTACTTTTCATTTCACGTTTCACATATAAATTTACATCATTTCACATTATACTACTTTTCAATTCAGGTTTCACATTTATATTTACTTCATGTCACATTTCATTTCACGTTTCACAATTAAATTTACTTCATTTCACATTTCTTTACATTTCATTTCATGTTTCAAATTTAAATTTACTTCATTTCATATTTCATTACATTTAATTTTCGTTTCAATTTTAAATTTACTTCATTTCACATTGCATTACATTTCGATTCACGTTTCACATTTAAATTTACTTCATTTCACATTTCATTATTTTTCTTTTTTCGTTTCAAATTTAAATTTACTTTATTTCATGTTTCATTACTTCTCCTTTCGCGTTTCACATTTCAATTTACTTCATTTCACGTTTCATTGCACTTTATTTCATTTTTAACATTTAAATTTACTTCATTTCAAAAATAATTAATATGACGTTTCACATTTAAATTTACTACACTACACATTTCATTACTTTTCATTTCATATTTCACATTAAAATTTACATCATTTCACATTTCATTACATTTAGATTCACGTTTCAGATTTAAATTTACTTCATTTCACATTTCATTACTTTTAATTTTTTGTTTCAAATTTAAATTTACTTCATTTCACATTTGATTACTTTTGATTTCACTTTTCACATTTAATTTTTCTTCTTTTCACATTCAATTAATTTTAAATTCTTTTCACATTTATATTTACTTCATATCACATTTCATTACATTTCATTTCTCGTTTCACGTTTAATTTTACTTCATTTCTCATTTCATTTCCCTTTTCACATTTCAGTTTTCTTCATTTCACATTTCATTTCACGTTTCACATATAAATTTATTTCATTTATCATTTCATTTCACGTTTCACATTTAAATTTACTTCATTTTACATTTCATTTAGAGTTTCACATTTTAATTTACTTTATTTCACTTTTCATTAATTTTGATTTCATGTTTCACATTCAAATTTACTTCATTTCACATTTCATAACTTTTCATTTCACGTTTAACATTTAAATATTCTTCATTTCACATTTCATTACATTTCATGTCACGTTTCACATTTAGATGTTCTTTATTTCATGTTTCATTTTTCACATTTAAATTTACTTCATTTCACATTTAATTTATTTTGAATTCACGTTTCACAATTATATTTACTTCATTCCACATTTCATTAATTTTGATTTCACATTTCACAATTAAATTTTTTACATTTCACATTTCGATTCACGTTTTAGATTTAAATTTTTCATTTCACATTTCATTACTTTTATTTTCGTTTCAAATTTAAATTTTTTTCATTTCATGTTTCATTAATTTTCATTTCACGTTTCTCATTTAAATTTAGTTCATTTCACGTTTCATTACACTCGATTTAATTTTTAACATTTAAATTTACTTCATTTCAAAATTAATTAATATAGCGTTTCACATTTAAATTTAGTTCATTTCACATTTCATTATTTTGATTTCATTTTTCACATTTAAATTTACTTCATTACACTTTTCATTAGTTTTCATTTCACGTTTCACATTTAAATTTACTTCATTTCACGTTTCATTACTTTTCATTTCACTTTTCACATTTAAATTTACTTTATTTCGCATTTCATTACTTTTTGATTCACGTTTCATATTAAAATTTAAATTATTATTATGAAGGAAGGCTCACCCTGTAGTTAACTTGATGGCTGGTTCACTTTGTGAAGGGGTGGAGTGTATGGGAACTGTTGAATTTTGGCCTGAAGCACTGATGGATCATGTGAGGTAAGCACTGAGTCAGCTGCGGGAGCACAGGTGAAGGCAATGCACCTGTGACTGGAAGGGGTGGAGTCTGGCTCCACCTCTCCCAGACCCCATTTAAGGACTGACCACGACTGGGGAAGGTTCTTTTGTTGGAGATCCCCTCCCCTGTGGAGGTCCAGGCAAGCCTTGACCTTCAGTGACAGGTTAGCCTTTCCTAATTTACTGCTTGTCTTTATACCACCTGGATAAGTCATACAAAAACACATTGTCCACCTTCGTTATTTGGTGTGGGTATTATTCTTTTGGGGGATTCACTGTGCACACCCTAAGCTTCAGCTCTAAATCCTTGCTTTTTTACCCCAAAGTCTAGCCCCTAGTCCTTGCTATTCCACCCCATATTCCTGCCCTAAGCCCTCGCTATTTCCTCCCAAACAGTAGTCCCAAGTCCTCATTATTACCCTTAAACTCAGGCCCTGAATCCTTGCCATTTCACCCCAGGCTCAAGTGCCACATCCTGCCTAATTCACCCCAAAGCTCCGTCCCAGCTTCTCGCCATTCGGTGCCAAACTCCAGCCCCAAACGTTTACTATTTCATCCCAATCTCCAGTTCCTTTGTTCTCACTGCTTCACCCCGAACTCCAACATCAAACCCTCTCTGTTTCGCCCCAATCTCCAGCTCTAAATTCTTGCTATTATATCCCAAACTGTAACACCTAGTCCTTGTTATTCCTCCCCACGTTCCTACCCCAAACCTACCCTACTTCATTCCGAGCAGTAGTCCCAAATCCTCATTATTTCCCTCAAACTCTGGCCCCAAGCGCTCACTATTTCCTCCCAAACTAAACTCCAAAATCCAGGCTCATTCATCCAAAACTCCATCCCAACTTCTTGCAGTTTCACCCTGAACTTCAGCCTCGCAACTGTGAGGCCCAAATCCTCACAGTTTCACCCTATATTGCAGCTCCCAATCCTCTCTCGCTTTCCCCAAACTCCGTATAAAATTCCTCACTACTTCTCCCCAAGTTTCAGTCCCATGTCTGGCTGTCTCACACCAGTGTCAAGCATCATATCCTCGCAATTTCTTCCCAAATTCTAGCCCGAATTCCATATTACATATCATTTCATATTTTATTTTATATTTAATTCCAGTTGATATTTCATTTCATATTTCCTCTTCATTTTATATCATTTTATTTCATATCCTTTTCTCACATCTGCTTCATTTCATTTCTTTTCAGTCCTTTTTATTGCTTATTTCATTTCATTTCTCAGCCCTCTGCTTCCTGCCCACGTTTTGCCTGCGTTGATCTCAGCCTGCTAACAGGGCAGCAGTTCCCGGGGTCGTCCATTTTCCCCTTGATGGAAATGGGTGTGAGTTTTCTCTTACTTTCTGCTACCTGTGGACTTGCCCTGGATGCCACAGCGTTTCGGATCTCACTGAGAGCGGCCTGCTGACTGCAACGGCTGATTCCCTCTGCACTCCCTGATGCATCCACTGGGACAGGCGGACCTGTGCATGTTCGGAGTCAGGTAGGACTCAGAGTGACACATTTTTGTGTTGTCAGGTGCTATATGCTGCACAGACATTTCATTTCAACTATTTCATACATTTCATATTATTTCTCATTTCATATTTCACATTTCGTATTATTTCACATTTCAATCCATTATATTTCATTGAAAATATTGCGCACTTCGCGTTTCATTGCGCATTTCATGTTTCATTTAATGTTTCATTTTATTTCTCGTTTCATTTCAAGTTTATTTTCAAGTTTCTGTTCATTTCAAATTTCATATTTCATATTTAGCTTCATCTCATTTTTATTTTTATCGTTCTATATCTCATTTCTAATCATATTTCGTTTCATATTTCATGTCATTTCGCACCATTACATTCTATTTCATTTTATATTTCAGATTTCATTTCAAATTTCTGATTTAAATTTCCGATCTCTTTTCCCACTTCCCATTTCCGAACTCTTTTCCCACTTCCCATTTCCGAACTCTTTTCCCACTTCCCATTTCCGAACTCTTTTCCCACTTCCCATTTCCGAACTCTTTTCCCACTTCCCATTTCCGAACTCTTTTCCCACTTCGTGTTTCACATTTAAATTAACTACATTTCAAAATTAATTACTTTTCATTTCACGATTTCATTAATATTTTCTTCATTTCACATTTCATTACATTTCCATTTTTGTTTCACATTTAAATTTACTTCATTTCAAATTTCATTACATTTCATTTCACGTTTCACATTTAAATTTATATCATTACATATTTAATTACTTTTGATTTCACATTTCACATTTAAATCTACTTCAATTCACATTTCATTACATGTCCTTTCGCGATTCACATTTAAATTTACTTCATTTCATATTTCGATTTACGTTTCAGATTTAAATTGAATTCATTTCACACTTCATTACTTTTCCTTTCACACTTCACTACTTTTCATTGCACACTTCATTACTTTTCATTGCACACTTCATTACTTTTCATTGCACACTTCATTACTTTTCATTGCACACTTCTTTACTTTTCATTGCACACTTCTTTACTTTTCATTGCACACTTCTTTACTTTTCATTTCACGTTTCACTTTTAAATTTACTTCATTTCTCATTTCGTTAAATTTCATTTCACGTTTCACATTAAAATTTACTTCAATTCACATTTCATTTCACATTTCACATTTACTTTTACTTCATATCACATTTCGTTACATTTCATTTCACGTTTCATATTTAATTTTATTTCATTTCTGGTTTCAAATTTAAATTTACTTCATTTCACACATCATTATTTTTGATTTAGGGTCTTTCACATTTAATTTTACTTCTTTTTAAATATCATTTCACGTTTCGCATTTAAACTTACTTCATTTCACATTTCATTTTACGTATCAAATTTAAGATTACTTCATTTCACATTTCATTACTTTTCATTTTACTTTTCAAATTTAAATTTACTTCATTTAATAATTCATTACATTTCAATTCCCATTTAACATTTAAATTTACTTCAATTTATATTTCATTTCACGTTTCACATTTAAATTTACTTCATTTCACATTTCACTAATTTTGATTTCACGTTTCACATTTAATTTTACTTCATTTCACATTTCATTAATTTTGACTTAAATTTTCACATTTAAATTTACTTCGTTTCACGTTTCATTTTCTTTTAAAGATTCACATTTAAATTTACTTCGTTTCACATTTCGATTCATGTTTCAGATTTAAATTTATTTCATTTCACATTTCATTTCACGTTTCACGTTTAAATTTACTTCAATTCGCCTTTCATTAATTTTTATTTCGCGTTTCACATTTAAATTTACCTCTTTTCAAATTTCGATTCACGTTCCACATTTAAATTTACTTCATTTCACATTTCATTAATTTTGATTTTACGTTCCACATTTAAATTTATTTCATTTCACATTTCATTAATTTTGATTTTACGTTACACATTTAAATTTACTTCATTTCACATTTCATTTAACGTTTCACATATAAATTTACTTCATTTCACATTTCACTAATTTTTATTTCGCGTTTGATATTTAAATTTACCTCTTTTCCAATTTCGATTCACGTTCCACATTTAAATTTACTTTATTTCACATTTCATTACTTTTCATTTCATGTTTCAGATTTAAATTTACTTCATATCACATTTCATTTCACATTTCACATTTAAATTTACTTCATATCACATTTCATTTTACGTTTCACATTTAAATTTACTTCATTTCACATTTCATTACAGATTTCATACACTTCTCATATTTCATATCAAATTTCTCATTTTATTTCACATTTTGTTACTTTTCAATTCACGTTTCACATTTAAATTTTCTTTATTTTACAATTCATTACTTTTCTTATTTCATTACATGTTTCACTTTTAAATTTACTTCAATTCACATTTCATTACTTTTCATTTCATGTTTCACATTTAAATTTACTTCATTTCAAATTTCGATTCACGTTTCAGATTTAAATTTACTTCATTTCACATTTTATTTCACGTTTCACATTTAAATTTATTTCATATCTCATTTTAAATTTAAATTTACTTCATTTTTCATTTCATTTCGCGTTTCACATTTAAATTTACTTTATTTCACATTTCATTACATTTCATTTCACGTTTCACAGTTAAATTTACTTCATTTCACATTTTATTTCCCATTTCACATTTATATATACTTCATTTCACATTTCATTACTTTTCATTTCACGTTTCTCATTAAAATTTACTTCATTTCACATTTCATTAATTTTGCTTTAACGTTTCACATTTAAATTTACTTCATTTCACATTTCATTACTTTTAATTTCTCGTTTCACAATGAACCTTCATTTCACACTTCATTACTTTTCTTTTCGTGTTTCAGATTTAAATTTACTTCATTTCACATTACATTTCACGTTTCCCATTTAAATTTTCTTCATTTTTCATTTCATTTCTCGTTTCACATTTAAATTTACTTCTTTTCACATTTCATTACATTTCATTCCACATTTCACAGTTAAATTTACTTCATTTCACATTTCGATTCATGTTTCACATTTAAATTTATTTCATTTCACATTTCGATTCACGTTTCACATTTAAATTTACTTCATTTCACATTTCATTTCACGTTTCACATTTAAATTTACTTCATTTCATATTTCATTTTACGTTTAACATTTAAACTTAATTCATTTTACATTTCATTTCACGTTTCACATTTAAATTTACTTCAATTCACATTTCATGTCTCGTTCCACATTTAAATTTACTTCATTTCACATTTCATTAGTTTTCATTTCGCGTTTCACAATTATATTTACTTCATTTCACATTTCATTACTTTTCGTTTCACATTTAAATTTACTTCAATTCACATTTCATTAATTTTGATTTCAGGTTTCACATTTAAATTTACTTCATTTCACATTATATTACATATCAATTCAGGTTTCACATTTATATTTACTTCATTTCACATTTCATTCCACGTTTCACATTTTAATTTATTTCATTAAACATTTCATTACTATTCATTTCACGTTTCACATTTAAATTTACTTCATTTCACATTTCATTACATTTCATTTCTCGTTTCACATTTTAATTTACTTCATTTAATAATTCATTGCATTTCATTTCACGTTTCACATTTAAATTTATTTCATTTCACATTTCATTAATTTTCATTTTATGTTTCACATTTAAATTTACTTCATTTCACATTTCATTACATTTCATTTCACGTTTCAAATTAAATTTACTTCATTTCACATTTCATTTGTTTTCAATTCACGTTTCAAATTTATATTTACTTCATTTCACATTTCATTACTTATAATTTCACGTTTCACATTTATATTTACTTCATTTTACATTTCTTTTCATGTTTCACATTTAAATTTACTGCAATTCACATTTCATTTCACATTTCATAATTAAATTTACTTCATTTCACATATAATTACTTTTAAATATTCTTTTCAAATTTAAATTTACTTCATTTCACATTTCATTACATTTCATTTCACGTTTCACTTTTAAATTTACTTCATTTCACATTTCATTACTTTTAATTTCGCGTTACACATTTAAATTTACTTCATTTCACATTTCATTACTTTTCATTTCACGTTTCACATCTATATTTACTTATTTTCTAGTTTCATTACATTTTATTTTTCGTTTCACGAATCACATTTATATTTACTTCATTTTACATTTCATTAATTTTGATTTCAAATTTCACATTTAAATTTACTTCATTTCACATTTCATTACATTTCATATCACGTTTCACATTTAAATTTACTTCATTTCACATTACATTTTACGTTTCTCATTTAAATTTACTTCATTTCACATTTCGATTCACGTTTCAGATTTAAATTTACTTCATTTCACATTTTATTTCACGTTTCACATTTAAATTTACTTCTTTTCACATTTCATTCATTTTGATTTCACGTTTCACATTTAAATTTACTTCATTTCACATTTCATTTCACATTTCAAATTTAAAATTACTTCATTTCACATTTCATTACTTTTCATTTCGCTTTTCACGTTTAAATTTACTTCATTTCACATTTCATTAATTTTGTTTTCACGTTTCACATTTAATTTTTCTTCATTTCACATTTCATTAATTTTGATTTCACGTTTCACATTTAACTTTTCTTCATTTCACATTTCATTTCTTTTCTTTTAATGTTTCACAATTAAATATACTTCATTTCAATTTCGATTTGCGTTTAAGAATTAAATTTACTTCAGTTCACGTTTCATATTTAAATCTACTTCATTTCACATTTCATTACTTTTGATTTCATTTTTTCACTCTTAAATTTATTTCATTTTACATTTCAATACTTTTGATTTCATTTTTCACAGTTAAATTTACATCATTTCACAATTCATTACTTTTCATTAAACGTTTCGCATTTAAATTTACTTCATTTCACATTTGATTAATTTTGATTTCACGTTTCACATTTACTTTTTCTTCATTAAACATTTCATTAATTTTGATTTCACGTTTCACATTTAACTTTTCTTCATTTCACATTTCATTACTTTTCTTTTAATGTTTCACATTTAAATATACTTCATTTCAAATTTCAATTTACGTTTCACATTTAAATTTACTTCATTTTAAATTTCATTAAACGTTTCACATTTAAATTTACTTCATTTGATATTTGATTACACTTGATTTCTCGGTTTACATTTAAATTTACTTCATTTCACATTTCATTACATTTCATTTCAAGTTTAACATTTAAATTTACTTCATTTCACATTTCATTATTTTTATTTCAAGTTTCACATTTAAATTTACTTCATTTCACATTTCATTACTTTTCATTTCACGTTTCACATTTAAATTTACTTCATTTCACATTTCACTAATTTTGATTTCACGTTTCACATTTAAATTTGCTTCATTTCACATTTCATTACATTTCATTTTTATCTCCACATTTAAATTTACTTCATTTCACATTTCATTACATCTCATTTCTCGTTTCACATTTTAATTTACTTCATTTAATAATTCATTACATTTCATTTCACGTTTCACATTTAAATTTACTTCATTTCATATTTCATTTCATGTTTTACATTTAAATTTAATTCGTTTCATATTTCATTTCACGTTTCACATTTAAATTTACTTCATTTCATATTTCATTTCAAGTTTCACATTTAAATTTACTTAATTTCACATTTCATTACTTTTCATTTCACGTTTCACATTTAAATACACATTGAAATTTTCTTCATTAATTTTTTATAACATTTAATTCCACGTTTAACTTATATATTTACTTTATTTCACATTTATATAATTTTCATTTCACGTTTTACATTTAAATTTATTTCATTTCACATTTCATTACATTTCATTTCCCGTTTCATATTTAAATTTACTTCATTTCATATTTCATTTTACGTTTCACATTTAATTGTATTTCATTTAACGTTTCATAGCATTTTATTTCACGTTTCTCAGTTAAATTTCCTTCAGTTCACATTTCATTACTTTTGATTTCACGTTTCACATTTAAATTTACTTCATTTCACATTTCATTTAATTTTATTTCACGTTTCACATTTAAATTTACTTCATTTCACGTTTCATTATTTTTCTTTTAATGATTCACATTTAAATTTACTTCATTTCACATTTCATTTAATTTTATTTCACGTTTCACATTTAAATTTACTTCATTTCACGTTTCATTATTTTTCTTTTAATGATTCACATTTAAATTTACTTCATTTCATATTTCATTACTTTTCATTTCACGTTTCACTTTTAAATTTACTTCATTTCACATTCAATTACTTTTAAATTTTCTTTTCACATTTAAATTAACTTCATTTCGCATTTCATTACTTTTCATTTCACGTTTCACATTTAAATACACTTCATTTCACATTTCATTTAGCGTTTCACATTTAAATTTACTTCATTTCATATTTCATTTCACGTTTCACATTTAAATTTACTTTATATCACATTTCATTTCACGTTTCACATTTAAATTTACTTCATAGCACATTTCATTACCTTTCATTTCACGTTCCACTTTTAAATTTAATCATTTCACATTACATTACTTTTCATTTCAGGTTTCACATTTAAATTTACTTCATTTCACATTTCATTACTTTTCATTCCACGTTTCTCATTTAAATTTACTTCATTTCACATTTCATTATTTTTAATTTTCGTTTCAATTTTAAGTTTACTTCATTTCACATTTCATTAATTTTGATTTCACGTTTCACATTTAAATTTTCTTTATTTCACATTTGATTACATTTGATTTCACGTTTAACATTTAAATTTACTTCATTTAATATTTCATTAATTTTCATTTCAAGTTTTACATTTGAATTTAATACATATAACATTTCATTACTTTTCTTTTCACCTTTCACATTTAATTTTACTTCATATCACATTTCATTACTTTTCATTTCACGTTTCAGATCTATATTTACTTCATTACCCATTTCATTACATTTCTTTTCTCGTTTCACGTTTAAATTTACTTCTTTTCACATTTCATTTCCCATTTCATATTTAAATTTACTTCATTTCATATTTCATTTTACGTTTCTCATTTAATTGTATTTCATTTAACGTTTAATAGCATTTTATTTCACGTTCCTCAGTTAAATTTCCTTCAGTTCACATTTCATTACTTTGAATTTCACGTTTAACATTTAAATTGACTTCATTTCACGTTTCATTACATTTCTTTAAATGATTCACATTTAAATTTACTTCATTTCACATTTCATTACTTTTCATTTCACGTTTCACTTTTAAATTTACTTCATTTCACATTCAATTACTTTTAAAATTTCTTTTCACATTTAAATTATCTTCATTTCACATTTCATTACATTTCATTTCACGTTTCACATTTAAATTTACTTCGTTTCACATTTCATTTATTTTGATTTCACGTTTCACATTTAAATGTACTTCATTTCACATTTCATAAATTTTGATCTCACGTTTCACATTAAAATTTACTACATTTTACGTTTCGATTCACTTTTCAGATTTAAATTTCCTTCATTTCACAATTCATTACTTTTCATTCCACGTTTCTCATTTAAATTTTCTTCATTTCACATTTCATTACTTTTCAATTCAAGTTTCACATTTAAATTTACTTCATTTCATATTCCATTTCCATTTCATGTTTTACATATAAATTAACTTCATTTCACATTTCATTACATTTCATTTCACGTTCCACATTTAAATTTACTTCATTTCACATTTCATTTCACGATTCACATTTAAATTTACTTCTTTTCAATATTTATTACTTTACTTATTTCAAGTTTCACATCTCATTTCACATTTTATTTCACAAATCATTACTTTTCTTATTTCATTTCACATTTCACATTTAAATATAATTCATTTCACATTTCATTTCACGATTCACATTTAAATTTACTTCTTTTCAATATTTATTACTTTACTTATTTCAAGTTTTACATCTCATTTCACATTTTATTTCACAAATCTTTACTTTTCTTATTTCATTTCACGTTTCACATTTAAATTTAATTCATTTCTCATTTCAATTCACGTTTCACATTTAAATTTATATCATTGCACATTTCATTTCACGTTTCACATATAAATTTACTACTTTTCACATTTCATTTCGCTTTTCACATTTAAATTTACTTCATTTCACATTTCGATTCACATTTCACATTTAAATTTACTTCATTTCACATTTCATTACATTTGATTTCATGTTTCACATTTAAATTTACTTCATTTCACGTTTCATTTTTCACATTTAAATTTACTTCATTTCATTAATATTCATTTCACGTTTCTGATTTAAATTTACTTCATTTCACATTTCATTACTTTTCATTTCACGTTTCGCATTTCATTTCACATTACTTTTCACATTTCATTTATTTTCCTTTCACGTTTCACATTTAAATTTACTTCATTTCACATTTCATTACATTTCATTTCTCGTTTCACATTTTAATTTACTTCATTTCACATTTCATTACTTTTCCTTTCACGTTTCATTAAAATGTACTTCATTTCACATTTCATTGCTTTTTATTTCACGATTCACATTTAAATTTACTTCATTTCTATTTTCATTGCTTTTCATTTCATGTTTCACATTTAAATTTACTTCATTTCACGTTTTTTTACTTTTCATTTCACGTTTCACATTTAATTTTACTTCATTTCACTTAATTATTTTACTTATTTCATGTTTTGAATTTCGGTTGACGTTTCGGTTGATGTTTCTGTTGACGTTTCATTTCACATTCAATTACATTTCATATTTCATTTCTCGTTTCACATTTAATTTTTCATCATTTCACATTTCATTAATTTTCATTTCATGTTTCACATTTAAATTTACTTCATTTCACATTTCATTACTTTTCATTTCATGTTTCAGTTCAGTTCATTTCAGTTCGCGTTTCGCATTTCGCTTTTCTCATTTCACATTTCATTACTTTTCATATTTCATTTTTCTTTACTCATTTGAATTTACTTCATTTCACATTTCATTACTTTTCATATTTCATTTCACGTTTCTCATTTGAATTTACTTCATTTCACATTTCATTACTTTTCATATTTCATTTCACGTTTCACATTTCATTTCAAATTTCATTTCCCCACCTCCTCTTCTTTTCATTTTTTATCTTTTCATTTCATTTCCTTTTTCACATCCGCTTCATTTCATTTCTTTTCTGTTCTTTTTATTGCTTATTTCATTTCATTTCTCAGCCCTCTGGTTCCTGCCCACTTTTTGCCTGCATTGATCTCAGCCTGCTAACAGGGCAGCAGTTCCCGGGGTCGTCCTTTTTTCCCTTGATGGAAATGGTTGAGAATTTTCTCTTACTTTCTGCTACCTGTGGACTTGCCCTGGATGCCACAGCGTTTCGGATCTCACTGAGAGTGGCCTGCTGACTGCAACGGCTGATTCCCTCTGCACTCCATGATGCATCCACTGGGACGAGCGGACCTCTGCATGTTCGAAGTCAGGTAGGACTCAGTGTGCCACATTTTTGTGTTGTCAGGTGCTGTATGCTGCACAGACATTTCATTTCAACTATTTCATATATTGCGTATAATTTCTCATTTTGTATTTCACATTTCATTTTATTTCACATTTCAATCCATTATATTTCACTGAAAATATTTCCCATTTCACTGAAAATATTTCCCATTTCACTGAAAATATTTCCCATTTCATTGCGCATTTATTTGCACGTTTCCTTTCATTGCATTTCCCATTTCACTGCATTTCAAGTTTCAAGTTGCATTTTGCGTTGTTGCGTTTTGCGTTTCCATTTAATATTTCACATTTCTTTTCATATTTCATTCAATTTCATATTTGATTTAATATTTAATATTTCATATTTTTTATATTTCATTCAATTTCGTATTTAATTCCATTTCATATTTAATTTATTAATTTAATTTCAGGTTTCATTTCATATTTCATTTCATACTTCATTTCATATTTCAAATTTCATTTCAGGTTTCACGTTTCACTTTTCACTGCACATCTCATCGCATTTCATTTTTCGCATTTCCTCACCTCCTCTTCATTTCATTTTATAACTTTTCTTTTCAATTAGTATTCTCACATCCGCTTTATTTCATTTCTTTTCAGGCTTTTTTTATTTCTTCTTTTTTTTTTTTTTTTTTTTTTTTAATTTCATCATAGGCTCCACCTCTCCCAGATAATATTTAAGGGCTCACCACCACTCTGTAGTCCTCTCTGCTTGGAGATCGCTCATTTGGAGGCTCTTTTTGCCAGCCAGGTACACGGATTTCTTTTCCTCTTTCATTCTCTTGTTCCTTTCCATCTTGGTAATCTTTCTAAATGCACCATCTCTAAAATATCTTGACTGACAATCTCTCTGGCTTTCATTCTTTTTGTTGAACACCCTATGGTGCGACCTCCTTTTTGGCACTGCTCAGTCCTACTCGTGGCATAATTTTTGCATGCTGCAGTGAGTGCTAGGAAGCAAAAGGGATCGTAGCAAAGCTGGGCGGTGCTGTTGTGAGGAGAGGGGATGAGTGCGGCTCAGACCGCAGAAGGCTGGCAAACTTTTGGGCTCGCGTTGATCTCAGCCTGCTAATGGCTGCGCAGTTCCAGGGGTATTCCTTTCTCTGCAGGCATGAAATGGGTGTGAATGTTTTCTTCTGAACTGCTGCCCTTTGGACTTGCCCTGGACTCCACTGTGTTTCAGATCTTACTAACAGCGGCCTGCTGACTGCAACGGCTCATTCCCTCTGCACACCGTCATGCATCCATCGGGACCGGCGAACCTCTGCATGTTAAGGTTCAGGTAGGACTAGGAATGCCTGGTTTGTGTGTTGTCAGGTGCCGCATGCTGCGCAGCCAGATTCTCCGTCCAAATCCTCCCTTTCTCACCCCAGTGTCTGTCCCTAACTTTTCACTTTTCTACACCTAATTGCAGCCTTAATTCCATTCTATTCCAACACCGATTGCAGCCATCAATCTTATATATCTTGTCCAAAACTCCGGCCCTTATTCCTCGCTCTTTTAGGCCGACCTCTGACGCAAATCCTCACTCTCTCACCCCAATCTGCGGCCCTAAATTCTCCCGCTTTCAGAATAGACTCCAGTCCAAACCCCTCAGCATTTTCACCTCAAATTCCAGTCCTAAATCCTCAGTGTTTCTCCCCATGCTCCAGCCGCAAAACCTCACTATTTTCTCCCCAACAGGAGCTTCAAATCCTCACCATCACCCTCACATTCAAATCCTAATTCCTTGCATTTTCACCCCAGGCTCAAGTGCCAAATCTAGATATTTCACTCAAACCTCCTTCTTATCTTCTTGCTATTCTACATCAGTCTACATCCCCAAATTTTCCATATTTCTCCCTAAACTGCTGCCCTGTATTGTCACTCTTTCACCCCGAACTCCAGTCACTTTTGGGGTCACTCAGGGTCCCTTTTAAATTCTCTTTTTCGGGTTCCCCACATTTCAGGGTCACTTGGGGTCACTTTTAGCATCTCTTTTTCGGGGTCTCCCTCTTTTTCAGTCGCTTTTGGGGTCACTCGGGGTCCATTTTAGGATCTCTCTTTCGGGGTACCCTCTTTTTTGGGGTCATATTTAGGTTCTCTTTTTTGGGGTCCCCCTCTTTTTGGGGTCCCCCTCTGTATATCCCCTCTTTTCATTTCAGAGCGTAGGACAGACCTGCATCACGTGACGGCGTGCTTCCAGTAAACACCACTGAGCACTGGCCCAAGGAAGAACACGAGCCATACGCCGATCATCATTCATCCCGGATGATATCACTATGCATTGGATGTCTGTATGAAGGAAGGCTCACCCTATAGTTAACTTGATGGCTGGTTCACTTTGTGAAGGGGTGGAGTGTATGGGAACTGTTGAATTTTGGCCTGAAGCACTGATGGATCATGTGAGGTAAGCACTGAGTCAGCTGCGGGAGCACAGGTGAAGGCAATGCACCTGTGACTGGAAGGGGTGGAGTCTGGCTCCACCTCTCCCAGACCCCATTTAAGGACTGACCACGACTGGGGAAGGTTCTTTTGTTGGAGATCCCCTCCCCTGTGGAGGTCCAGGCAAGCCTTGACCTTCAGTGACAGGTTAGCCTTTCCTAATTTACTGCTTGTCTTTATACCACCTGGATAAGTCATACAAAAACACATTGTCCACCTTCGTTATTTGGTGTGGGTATTATTCTTTTGGGGGATTCACTGTGCACACCCTAAGCTTCAGCTCTAAATCCTTGCTTTTTTACCCCAAAGTCTAGCCCCTAGTCCTTGCTATTCCACCCCATATTCCTGCCCTAAGCCCTCGCTATTTCCTCCCAAACAGTAGTCCCAAGTCCTCATTATTACCCTTAAACTCAGGCCCTGAATCCTTGCCATTTCACCCCAGGCTCAAGTGCCACATCCTGCCTAATTCACCCCAAAGCTCCGTCCCAGCTTCTCGCCATTCGGTGCCAAACTCCAGCCCCAAACGTTTACTATTTCATCCCAATCTCCAGTTCCTTTGTTCTCACTGCTTCACCCCGAACTCCAACATCAAACCCTCTCTGTTTCGCCCCAATCTCCAGCTCTAAATTCTTGCTATTATATCCCAAACTGTAACACCTAGTCCTTGTTATTCCTCCCCACGTTCCTACCCCAAACCTACCCTACTTCATTCCGAGCAGTAGTCCCAAATCCTCATTATTTCCCTCAAACTCTGGCCCCAAGCGCTCACTATTTCCTCCCAAACTAAACTCCAAAATCCAGGCTCATTCATCCAAAACTCCATCCCAACTTCTTGCAGTTTCACCCTGAACTTCAGCCTCGCAACTGTGAGGCCCAAATCCTCACAGTTTCACGCTATATTGCAGCTCCCAATCCTCTCTCGCTTTCCCCAAACTCCGTATAAAATTCCTCACTACTTCTCCCCAAGTTTCAGTCCCATGTCTGGCTGTCTCACACCAGTGTCAAGCATCATATCCTCGCAATTTCTACCCAAATTCTAGCCCGAATTCCATATTACATATCATTTCATATTTTATTTTATATTTAATTCCAGTTGATATTTCATTTCATATTTCCTCTTCATTTTATATCATTTTATTTCATATCCTTTTCTCACATCTGCTTCATTTCATTTCTTTTCAGTCCTTTTTATTGCTTATTTCATTTCATTTCTCAGCCCTCTGCTTCCTGCCCACGTTTTGCCTGCGTTGATCTCAGCCTGCTAACAGGGCAGCAGTTCCCGGGGTCGTCCATTTTCCCCTTGATGGAAATGGGTGTGAGTTTTCTCTTACTTTCTGCTACCTGTGGACTTGCCCTGGATGCCACAGCGTTTCGGATCTCACTGAGAGTGGCCTGCTGACTGCAACGGCTGATTCCCTCTGCACTCCCTGATGCATCCACTGGGACAGGCGGACCTGTGCATGTTCGGAGTCAGGTAGGACTCAGAGTGCCACATTTTTGTGTTGTCAGGTGCTATATGCTGCACAGACATTTCATTTCAACTATTTCTTACATTTCATATTATTTCTCATTTCGTATTATTTCACATTTCGTATTATTTCACATTTCAATCCATTATATTTCATTGAAAACATTGCGCACTTCGCATTTCATTGCGCGTTTCATGTTTCATTTAATATTTCATTTTATTTCTCGTTTCATTTCAAGTTTATTTTCAAGTTTCTGTTCATTTCAAATTTCATAATTCATATTTAGTTTCATCTCATTTTTTTAATCATTTTATATCTCATTTCAAATCATATTTCACTTTATATCACATTTCATTTCGTTTCATATTCCATGTCATTTCGCACCATTACATTCTATTTCACTTTATATTTCAGATTTCATTTCAAATTTCTGATTTAAATTTCCGATCTCTTTTCCCACTTCCCATTTCCGATCTCTTTTCCCACTTCCCATTTCCGATCTCTTTTCCCACTTCCCATTTCCGATCTCTTTTCCCACTTCCCATTTCCGATCTCTTTTCCCACTTCCCATTTCCGATCTCTTTTCCCACTTCCTGTTTCACATTTAAATTAACTACATTTCAAAATTAATTACTTTTCATTTCACGATTTCATTAATATTTTCTTCATTTCACATTTCATTACATTTCCATTTTTGTTTCACATTTTAATTTACTTCATTGCACACTTCATTACTTTTCATTTCACGTTTCACATTTAAATTTATGTCATTAAACATTTAATTACTTTTGATTTCACGTTTCACATTAAATTAACTTCAATTCACATTTCATTACATTTCATTTCACGTTTCACAGTTAAATTAACTTCATTTCACACTTCATTACATTTCCTTTCACGTTTCACATTTAAATTAACTTTGTTTCACATTAAATTACATTTCCTTTCACGTTTCACATTTAAATTAACTTCATTTCACATTTCATTAATTTCGATTTCACATTTCACATTTAAATTTATTACATTTCACATTTCGATTCACGTTTCAGATTTAAATTTATTTCATTTCACATTTCATTACTTTTCTTTTTTCGTTTAACATTTAAATTTACTTTCATTTCATGTTTCATTACTTTTCATTTCACGTTTCTCATTTACATTTATTTCATTTCACATTTCATTATTCTGATTACATTTCTCACATTTAATTTACTTCATTACACATTTCACTAGTTTTCATTTTACATTTCAAAATAATATTTACATCATTTCTCATTTCATTACTTTTCATTTTTCGTTTCAAATTTAAATCTACTTCATTTCACATTTCATTACATTTCATTTCACGTTTCACATTTAAATTTACTTCATTTCACATTTCATTACTTTTCATTTCATGTTTCACATGTAAATTTAATTCATTTCACATTTCATTACTTTTAATTTTCGTTTCAATTTTAAATTTACTTCAATTCACATTTCATTACATTTTATTTCACGTTTCTCATTTAAATTTACTTCATTTCACATTTCTTTACTTTTCATTTTTCTTTTCTAATTTTAATTTCCTTCATTTCACATTTCATTTTTCACATTTAAATTTACTTCATTCAACATTTCATTAATTTTGAATGCAGATTTCACATTTAAATTTACTTCATTTCACATTTCATTAATTTCGATTTCACGTTTCATTTAAATTTATTACATTTCACATTTCGATTCACATTTCAGATTTAAATTTATTTGATTTCTCATTTCATTACTTTTCTTTTTTTGTTTCAAATTTAAATTTACTTCATTTCATGTTTCATTACTTTGCATTTCACGTTTCACATTTAAATTTACTTCATTTCACATTTCATTATTCTGATTTCATTTTTCACATTTAAATTTACTTCATTACACATTTCATTAGTTTTCATTTTACGTTTCACATTTAAATTTACTACATTTCACGTTTCATTAATTTTCATTTCACGTTTCACATTTAGATTTACTTCATTTCACATTTCATTACATTTCATTTCACGTTTCACTGTTAAATTTACATCATTTCACATTTAATTAATTTTGATTTCACGTTTCACATTTAAGTTTACTTCATTTCACATTTCATTAATTTTGATTTCACGTTTCACATTTAAATTTTCTACATTTCATATTTCGTTTCACGTTTCAGATTTAAATTTACTTAATTTCACATTTCATTGCTTTTCATTTCACGTTTCACATTTAAATTTACTTCATTTGACATTTCATTAATTTTGATTTCACGTTTCACATTTAAGTTTACTTCATTTCACATTTCATTACTTTTTGATTCACGTTTCACATTTAAATTTACTTCATTTCACATTAAATTACTTTTAGATTTTCTTTTCACATTTAAATTTACTTCATTTCACATTTCATTACTATTCATTTCACGTTTCACATTTAAATTTACTTCATTACAATTATTATTACTTAATTAATTAATTATTAATTAATTATATTACTTAAGTCATGTTTTAAATTTTTGTAGACGTTTTGGTAGGCGTTTTGGTAGGCGTTTTGGTAGACGTTTTGGTAGGCGTTTTGGTAGACGTTTTGGTAGGCGTTTTGGTAGACGTTTTGGTAGGCGTTTTGGTAGACGTTTTGGTAGACGTTTTGGTAGACGTTTTGGTAGACGTTTTGGTAGACGTTTTGGTAGACGTTTCATTTTACATTTCATTACATTTCATATTTCATTTCTCGTTTCACATTTTAATTTTCTTCATTTCACAATATATTACATTTTAATTCAGGTTTCTCATTTATATTTACATAATTTCACATTTCATTACATTTTATTTCACGTTTCACATTTAAATTTCCTTCATTTAACATTTCTTTCCTTTTCATTTTTTGTTTCAAATTTTAATTTCCTTCATTTCACATTTCATTTTTCACATTTAATTTTACTTCATTCAACATTTCATTAATTTCGATTTCACGTTTCACATTTAGATTTATTACATTTCACATTTTGATTCACGTTTCAGATTTAAATTTATTTCATTTCACATTTCATTACATTTCTTTTTTCTTTTCAAATTTAAATTTTCTTAATTTCATGTTTCATTACTTTTCATTTCACGTTACACATTTATATTTATTTCATTTCACGTGTCATTACACTTGATTTCATTTTTAACATTTAAATTTACTTCATTTCAAAATTAATAAATTAATATAACGTTTCACATTTAAATTTACTTCATTTCACATTTGATTACTTTTGATTTCACGTTTCACATTTAACTTTTCTTCATTTCACATTTCATTACTTTTCTTTTAATGTTTCACATTTAAATATACATCATTTCAAATTTTAATTTACGTTTCACATTTAAATTTACTTTATTTCTCGTTTCACATTTAAATTTACTTCATTTCACATTACATTTCCATTTCAAGTTTCACATTTAAATTTACTTCATTTCACATTTCAATAATTATGATTTCACGTTTCACGTTTTAATTTACTTCATTTCACATTATATTACTTTTCAATACACGTTTCAGATTTAAATTTACTTCATTTCACATTTCATTACTTTTCTTTATTCGTTTCAAATTTATATTTACTTCATTTCACATTTCATTTCAAGTTTCACATTTTAATATATTTTATTTCACATTTCATTAATTTTGATTTCAAGTTTCACATTTAAATTTACTTCATTAAACATTTCATAACTTTTCATTTCACGTTTCACATTAAAATTTACTTCATTTCACATTTCATTATTTTAATTTTTGTTTCATATTTAAATTTACTTCATTTCACATTTCATTACGTCTCATTTCACGTTTCACATTTAAATTTACTTCATTTCACTTTTCATTACTTTTAATTTCAAGTTTCACTTTTAAATTTCCATCATTTTTTGTTTCTCATTTTTTGCATTTCACTTTTCATTACATTTCATTTCTCGTTTCACATTTAATTTTTCTTCATTTTTTCATTTCATTTCCAATTTCACATTTAAATTAACTTGAATTTATATTTCATTTCACGTTTCACATATAAATTTATTTCGTATCTCATTTCATTTCACATTTCACATTTAAATTTACTTCATTTCACATTTCATTTCTTTTCAATACACGTTTCAGATTTAAATTTACTTCATTTCACATTTCATTACTTTTCTTTATTCGTTTCAAATTTATATTTACTTCATTTCACATTTAAATTTACTTCATTTCACATTTTTTTAACGTTTCAAATTTAAATTTAATTCTTTTCACATTTCATTACATTTGATTACATTTCTCACATTTAAATTTACTTCATTTCACGTTTCATTACTTTTCATTTCACGTTTCACATTTAAATTTACTTCATTTCACATTTGATTACATTTGATTTCACAGTTAACATTTAAATTTACTTCATTTCACATTTCATTACTTTTTATTTCAAGTTTCACATTTAAATTTACTTCATTTCACATTTCATTACTTTTCATTTCAAGATTCACATTTAAATTTACTACATTTCAAATTTTGATCCACGTTTAAGATTTAAATTTACTTCATTTCACTTTTCATTTCTTTTCAATTCACGTTTCAGATATAAATTTATTTCATTTCACATTTCAAAGCTTTCCTGTATTCGATTCAAATTTATATTTACTTCATTTCTCATTTAATTACTTTTCATTTTTCGTTTCAAATTTAAATTTACATCATTTCACTTTTTTTTTCACATTTAAGTTTACTTCATTTCACATTTAATTAATTTTGAATTCACGTTTCACATTTTAATTTACTTCATTCCACATTTCATTAATTTTGATTTCATGTTTCATATTTAAATTTACTACATTTCACATTTTGATTCACGTTTCAGATTTAAATTTACTTCATTTCACATTTCATTTCTTTTGATTTCATGTTTCAGATTTAAATTTACTTCATTTCACATTTCATTAATTTTGATTTCATTTTTCATATTCAAATTTACTTCATTTCACTTTTCATTACATTTCATTTCTAGTTTCACATTTAAATTTACTTCATATCACATTTCATTAATTTTTATTTCGCGTTTCATATTTAAATTTACCTCTTTTTACATATCAATTCACGTTTCACATTTAAATTTACTTCATTTCACATTTCATTTCCATTTCGCGTTTCACATTTAAATTTACTCCATTTCATATTTCATTAATCTTATTTCACGTTTTGCATTTAGATTTACTTCATTTCACATTTCATTAATTTTGATTAAACGTTTCACATTTAAATTTACTTCATTTCACATTTCGATTTACGTTTCAGATTTAAATTTACTTTATTTCACGTTTCAAGTTTAAATTTACTTCATTTCACATTTCATTAGTTTTCATTTTACGTTTCACATTTAAATTTACTTCATTTCACATTTCATTACACATTTCATACAGTATTCATATTTCGATTCAAGTTTCTCATTTTATTTCACATTTTATTACTTTTAAATTCAAGTTTCACGTTTAAATTTACTTCAGTTCACATTTCATTACTTTCCTTTTTTCATTACGTTTCACTTTTAAGTTTACTTCATTTCACTTTTCATTACTTTTCATATTTCATTTCAAGTTCACATTTCATTTCACATTTAATATCATAAATCTTTACTTTCCTTATTTCATTTCACGTTTCACATATAAATTTACTTCATTTCACATTTCATTTCAAGTTTCACATTTAAATTTTCTTCATTTCATATTACATTTAACATTTCAATTTTTAATTTTCTTCTCATCACTTCATTAAATTTCAATTCACGTTTCACATTTAAATTTACTTCATTTCAAATTTCATTAATTTCATTTCACGTTTCATATTTAAATTTACTTCATTTCCCATGTCATTACTTTTCATTTAACGTTTCACATTTAAATTTATGTCATTACATATTTAATTACTTTTGATTTCACGTTTCACATTCAAATTTACTTCAATTCACATTTCATTACATGTCCTTTCGCGATTCACATTTAAATTTACTTCATTTCACATTTCGATTTACGTTTCAGATTTAAATTGAATTCATTTCACACTTCATTACTTTTCCTTTCACACTTCATTACTATTCATTGCACACTTCATTACTTTTCATTGCACACTTCATTACTTTTCATTGCACACTTCATTACTTTTCATTGCACACTTCATTGCTTTTCATTGCGCACTTCATTGCTTTTCATTGCGCACTTCATTGCTTTTCATTGCGCACTTCATTGCTTTTCATTGCGCACTTCATTGCTTTTCATTGCACACTTCATTGCTTTTCATTGCACACTTCGTTGCTTTTCATTGCACACTTCATTGCTTTTCATTGCACACTTCTTTACTTTTCATTGCACACTTCTTTACTTTTCATTGCACACTTCATTAATTCTCATTGCACACTTCATTACTTCTCATTGCACACTTCATTACTTCTCATTGCACACTTCATTACTTCTCATTTCACGTTTCACATTAAAATTTACTTCAATTCACATTTCATTAATTTTTATTTCACATTTCACATTTAAATTTACTTCACTTCACATTTCATTTTTCACTTTTAGATTTACTTCATTTCACATTTATTTAATTTTTAATTCACGTTCCACATTTAAATTAACTTCGTTTCACATTTCATTACTTTTGATTTCACGTTTCACATTTAAATTTACTTCATTTCACATTTCATTAATTTTGATTTCACATTTCACATTTATATTTACTTCATTTCACATTTTGATTTACGTTTCAGATTAAAATTTACTTAATTTCACTTTTCGCAGTTAAATTTACTTCATTTCACATTTCATAAATTTTGTTTTAAAATTTCACATTTTAATTTACGTCATTTCACATTTCATTAATTTTGATTTTACGTTTCACATTTAAATTTACTTCATTTCACATTTCGATTTACATTTCAGATTTTAATTTACTTCATTTCACATTCCAATAGCTTTCATTTCACGTTTCACATTTAAATTTACTTCATTTCACATTTCTTTACTTTTCAATTTTTGTTTCAAATTTAAATTTACTTCATTTCACATTTCATTACTTATTTCACGTTTTACATTTACTTTCACATTTAATTACATTTTCATTATTTTCATATTTCATTTCAAGTTTCGCGTTTCATTTTTCAGTTCTTTTCACATTTTATTACTTTTCAATTCACGTTTCACATTTAAATTCATTTTATTTCACATTTCATGACATACTATATTTCATTTCAAGTTTCACATTTCATTTCACAAATTATTACGTTTCTTATTTCATTTCACATTTCACATTTAAATTTACTTCATTTCACATTTCATTACTTTTCATTTCATGTTTCACATTTAAATTTACTTCATTTCACTTTTCATTACTTTTCATTTCATGTTTCACATTTAAATTTACTTCATTTCACATTTCATTACTTTTCATTTCATGTTTCACATTTAAATTTACTTCATTTCACTATTCGATTCATGTTTCAGATTTAAATATACTTCATTTCATATTTCATTTCACGTTTCACGTTTATATATTCTTCATTACACATTTCATTTCAAATTTCACTTTTAAATTTACTTCTTTTCACAGTTCATTTCCATTTCACGTTTCAGATTTAAATTTACTTCCTTTCACTTTTCATTAATTTTGATTAAATGTTTAACATTTAAATTTACTTCATTTCACATTTTGATTTACGTTTCAGATTTAAATTTACTTAATTTAACGTTTCACATTTAAATTTACTTCATTTCACATTTCATTAATTTTGATTAAAAATTTCACATTTAAATTTACTTCATTTCACATTTCATTAATTCTGATTTCACATTTCACATTTAAATTTACTTCATTTCACTTTTCATTACATTTGATTTCATTTTTCACATTTAATTTTACCTCATTTCAAATTTCATTACTTTTCATTTCATGTTTCACATTCAAATTTACTTCATTTCACATTTCATTACTTTTTATTTCACGTTTCACAATTAAATTTACTTAATTCCACATTTCATTAATTTTGATCTCACGTTTCACATTTCAATTTACTTCATTTCACATTTCATTATTTTTCATTTCATGTTTCACATTCAAATTTACTTCATTTCACATTTCGATTTACGTTTTAGATTTAAATTTACATCATTTCAAATTTCAATAGCTTTCTTTTCACGTTTCACATTTTAATTTTCTTCATTTCACATTTCATTAGATATCATTTCAACTGTCACATTTAAATTTACTTCATATCACATTTCACATCATTTCAGACCATATTTCACATTAAAATTTTCTTCATTAAATATTTTATAACATTTAATTCCACGTTTAACTTAAATGTTTTCTTCATTTCACATTTCAATAATTTAATTTCACGTTTCACATTTAAATTTACTTCATTTCATATTTCATTACATTTCAATAATTTTAATTTCACGTTTCACATTTAAATTTACTTCATTTCACGTTACATTTCACATTTCACATTTCAATTTATTCATTTCACATTTCATTATTTTCATTTCAAATTTAAAATATAAATTTACTACATTTGACATTTCATTACTTTTCATTTCAATATTCACATTTAAATTTACTTCATTTCACCTTGAATTACATTTTGATTTCACGTTTCTCATTTAAATTTACTACATTTCAAATTTTGATTCACATTTCAGATTTAAATTTAATTCATTTCACTTTTCATTTATTTTCAATTCATGTTTCAGATTTAAATTTACTTCATTTCACATTTCATTACTTTTCTTTATTCGTTTCAGATTTATATTTACTTCATTTCACATTTCATTACATTTGATTACATTTTTCACATTTAAATTTACTTCATTTCACATTTCATTAATTCTGATTTCACATTTCACATTTAAATTTACTTCATTTCACTTTTCATTACATTTGATTTCATTTTTCACATTTAATTTTACCTCATTTCAAATTTCATTACTTTTCATTTCATGTTTCACATTCAAATTTACTTCATTTCACATTTCATTACTTTTTATTTCACGTTTCACAATTAAATTTACTTAATTCCACATTTCATTAATTTTGATCTCACGTTTCACATTTCAATTTACTTCATTTCACATTTCATTATTTTTCATTTCATGTTTCACATTCAAATTTACTTCATTTCACATTTCGATTTACGTTTTAGATTTAAATTTACATCATTTCAAATTTCAATAGCTTTCTTTTCACGTTTCACATTTTAATTTTCTTCATTTCACATTTCATTAGATATCATTTCAACTGTCACATTTAAATTTACTTCATATCACATTTCACATCATTTCAGACCATATTTCACATTAAAATTTTCTTCATTAAATATTTTATAACATTTAATTCCACGTTTAACTTAAATGTTTTCTTCATTTCACATTTCAATAATTTAATTTCACGTTTCACATTTAAATTTACTTCATTTCATATTTCATTACATTTCAATAATTTTAATTTCACGTTTCACATTTAAATTTACTTCATTTCACGTTACATTTCACATTTCACATTTCAATTTATTCATTTCACATTTCATTATTTTCATTTCAAATTTAAAATATAAATTTACTACATTTGACATTTCATTACTTTTCATTTCAATATTCACATTTAAATTTACTTCATTTCACCTTGAATTACATTTTGATTTCACGTTTCTCATTTAAATTTACTACATTTCAAATTTTGATTCACATTTCAGATTTAAATTTAATTCATTTCACTTTTCATTTATTTTCAATTCATGTTTCAGATTTAAATTTACTTCATTTCACATTTCATTACTTTTCTTTATTCGTTTCAGATTTATATTTACTTCATTTCACATTTCATTACATTTGATTACATTTTTCACATTTAAATTTACTTCATTTCACATTTCATTTATTTTGATTTCAAGTTTCTCATTTAGTTTTACTTCATTTCACATTACATAACTTTTTAATTCAGGATTCACATTTATATTTACTTCATTTCACATTTCATTAGTATTCATTTTCTGTTTATCATTTAAATTTACTTCATTACACATTTCATTACTATTCATTTCAAGTTTAACATTTAAATTTACTTCATTTGACATTTCATTACTTTTCTTTATTCGTTTCACATTTATATTTACTTCATTTCACATTTCATTTCATGTTTCACATTATATTTACTTCATTTCATATTTCATTTCACGATTCACATTTCAATTTTCTACATTTCACATTTCATTAATTTTGATTTCACGTTTCACATTTAAATTTACTTCATTTCACATTTCATTCCACGTTTCACATTTTAATTTATTTCATTAAACACTTCATTGCTTTTCATTTCACGTTTCACATTTAAATTTACTTCATTTCACATTTCATTTCACGTTTCACATTTAAATTTACTTCATATCACATTTCATTACTTTTCATTTCGCGTTTCACATTTAAATTTACTTCATTTTACATTTCATTACTTTTCATTTCACATTTAAATTTACTTCATTTCACATTTCATTACATTTCGATTCACGTTTCACATTTAAATTTACTTCATTTCACATTTCATTAAATTTAAATTCACGTTTCACATTTAAATTCACTTCATTTCGAATTTCTTTAATTTCATTTCACGTTTCAAAGTTAAATTTACTTCATTTCCCATGTCATTACTTTTCATTTCACGTTTCACAATTAAATTTACTTCATTTCACATTTCATTACTTTTAAATTCTCGTTTCACAATTAACCATTTCACACTTCATTACTTTTCTTTTCACGTTTCAGATTTAATTTTATTTCATTTCACATTTCATTACTATTCATTTCGCGTTTCACATTTAAATTTACTTCATATCACATTTCATTACTTTTCATTTCGCGTTTCACATTTAAATTTACTTCATTTCACATTTCATTACTTTTTATTTCGCGTTTCACATTTAAATTTATTTCATTCCACATTTAATTAATTTTGATTCCACGTTTCACATTTAAATTTACTTCATTTCATGTTTCATTATATTTTTTTTCTCGTTTCACATTTATAATTACAGCATTTCACATGTCATTACATTTCATTTCACGTTTCACATTTAAATTTACTTCATTTCACATTTCATTACCTTTCTTTTCACGTTTCACATTTAAATTTACTTCATTTCACATTACTTCATTTCATTACTTTTGATTTCACATTTTGCATTTCAATTTACTTCATTTCTTATTTCATTACTTGTGATTTCATGTGTCACATTTAAATTTACTTCATTTAAAATTTCATTAATTTTGATTTCACATTTCACATTTAAATTTACTTCATTTCACATTTCTATTCACGTTTCAGATTTAAATTTACTTCATTTCACGTTTCACATTTAAATTTACTTCGTTTCACATTTCATCAGTTTTCAGTTCACGTTTCAAATTTAAATATACTTCATTTCACATTCCATTACTTTTGATTTCATTTTTCACATTTAAATTTTCTTCATTTCACATTTCGATTCACGTTTCAATTTTAAATTTACTTCATTTCACATTTCAATTCATGTTTCACATTTAAATTTACTTCTTTTCACATTTCATTACTTTTCATTTCACATTTCACATTTAAATTTAGTTCATTTCACATTTCATTACTTTTCATTTCACATTTCACATTTAAATTTAGTTCATTTCACATTTCATTACATTTCATTTCACATTTCACATTAAAATTTACTTCATTTCACGTTTCATTACTTTTCATTTCACGTTTCACATTTCATTAATTTTAATATCATGATTCACATTTAGATTTACTTCATTTCACATTTCATTACTTTTCATTTCATGTTTCATATTATAATTTACTTCATTTCACATTTCATTAATTTTGATTAAACGTTTCACATTTAAATTTACTACATTTCACATTTATTTACTTTTCATTTTTCGATTCAAATTTAAATATACTTCGTTTCACATTACATTTTTCACATTTAAATTTTCTTCATTTCACATTTATTAATTTTGATTTCACGTTTCACGTTTAAATTTACTTCATTCCACATTTCATTAATTTTGATTACACGTTTCACATTTAAATTTACTTAATTTCACATTTCATTAATTTTGATTTCACGTTTCAGATTTAAATTTACTTCATTTCACATTTCATTAAATTTGATTCCTCGTTTCACATTAATATTTACTTCATTTCATGTTTCATTATATTTTATTTCTTGTTTCACATTTAATATTACTGCATTTCACATTTCATTACATTTCATTTCACATATCATATTTAAATTTTATTCATTTCACATTTCATTAATTTTGATTTCATTTTTCACATTTAAATTTACTTCATTTCACATTTCATTAATTTCCTTTCACGTTTCACATTTAAATTTACTTCATTTCTCATTTCATTACCTTTCTTTTTACGTTTCACATTTAAATTTACTTCATTTCGCATTTCATTTTACGTTTCACATTTCAATTTACCTCTTTTCGCATTTCATTTCTCTATTAACATTTCAATTTACTTCATTATACATTTCATTTCTCGTTTCACTTTTAAATTTATATCATGTCACATTTAATTACATTTCATTTCACGTTTCACATTAAATTTATTTCATTTTACGTTTCACATTTATATTTATTCATTTCACATTTCATTACTTTTCATTTCGCTTTTCACATTTAAATTTACGTCATTTCACATTTCATTACTTTTGATTTCGCGTTTCACATTTAATTTTACTTCATTTCACATTTCATTTCTCGTTTCACATTCAAATTTACTTCATTGCACATTTCATACTTTTCATTTATAGTTTCACGTTTAGATTTACTTCATTTCACTTTCAATTACTTTTAAATTTTCTTTTCACATTTAAATTTTCTACATTTCACTTACCATTACTTTTCATTTCTCATTTCACATTTAAAATTACTCCATTTTACATTTCATTAATTTTCATTCCACGTTTCACATTTCAATTTACTTCATTTCACATTTCATTTTTCACTTTTAAATTTACTTCATTGCACATTTCATTTTTGATTTCACGTTTCACATTTAATTTTACTTCATTTCACATTTCATTGCATTTCATTTCACGTTTCACATTTAATTTTACTTCATTTCACATTTCATTTCACGTTTCACAATTAAATTTACTTCATTTCATATTTCATTACATTTCATTTCACGTTTCACATTTAAATTTACTTCATTTCAAATTTCGATTTATGTTTCAGATTTAAATGTACTTCATTTCACGTTTCACATTTAAATCTACTTCATTTCACATTTCATTACTTTTGATTTCATGTTTCACATTTAAATTTACTTCATTTCACATTTCATTACTTTTCATTTCACGTTTAACATTAACTTACATCTTTTCACATTTCTATTCACGTTTCATATTTATATTTACTTCATTTCACATTTCTTTACATTTCATTTCACGTTTCACATTTAAATTTCCTTCATTTCACATTTCATTACTTTTAAATTTTCTTTTCACATTTAAATTTCATTCAGATCACATTTCATTTCTTTTCATTTTAAGTTTCACTTTTAAATTTCCTTCATTTTTCGTTTCACATTTATTTCATTTCACTTTTCATTACATTTCATTTCTCGTTTCACATTTAATTTTACTTCATTTCTCATTTCATTTCCTGTTACACATTTAAATTAACTTGATTTTATATTTCATTACCATGTTTTACATTTAAATTATCTTAAATTCACATTTCAATTTTCTTCATTTCACATTTCATTTCATGTTTCACATTTAAATTTACTTCATTTCACATTTCATTACTTTTAGTTTTCGTTTCATATTTATATTTACTTCATTTCACATTTCTTTACATTTCATTTCACGTTTCACATTTAAATTTCCTTCATTTCACATTTCATTACTTTTCATTTCACGTTTCACATTTAAATTTACTTCATTTCACATTTCATTACTTTTCATTTCACGTTTAACATTAACTTACATCTTTTCACATTTCTATTCACGTTTCATATTTATATTTACTTCATTTCACATTTCTTTACATTTCATTTCACGTTTCTCATTTAAATTTATTTCATTTCACATTTCATTACATTTCATTTCACGATTCACATTTAAATTTAATTATTTTCAAATGTTATTACTTTACTTATTTCAAGTTTCACATCTCATTTCACATTTTATTTCACAAATCATTACTTTTCTTATTTCATTTTACGTTTCACATTTAAATTTAATTCATTTCACATTTCAATTCACGTTTCACATTTAAATTTACTTCATTGCACATTTCATTTCACGTTTCACTTTTAATTTAACTTCATTTCTCATTTCATTTCCCGTTTCACATTTAAATTTATTTCATTTCATATTTCATTTTCCATTTCACATTGAATTGTATTTCATTTAACATTTCATAGCATTTTATTTCACGTTTCTCAGTTAAATTTCCTTCAGTTCACATTTCATTACTTTTGATTTCACGTGTAACATTTAAATCTACTTCATTTCACAATTCATTTAATTTGATTTCACGTACCACATTTAAATTTACTTCATTGCACATTTCATTACCTTTCATTTCAAGTTCCAAATTTAAATTTACTTCATTTCACATTCCATTATTTTTAAGTATTCTTTTCACATTTAAATTTTCTACATTTCACTTACCATTACTTTTCATTTCTCATTTCACATTTAAAATTACTCCATTTTACATTTCATTAATTTTCATTCCACGTTTCACATTTAAATTTACTTCATTTCACATTTCATTTTTCACATTTAAATGTACTTCATTTCACATTTCTTTAATTTTGATTTCACGTTTCACATTTAAATCTACTTCATTTCACATTTCATTAATTTTGATTTCAAATTTCACATTTAAATGTACTTCATTTCAAATTTCATTAATTTTGATTTCAAGTTTCACATTTAGTTTTACTTCATTTCACATTACATTACTTTTCAATTCAGGATTCACATTTAAATTTGCTTCATTTCACATTTCATTACTTTTCGTTTCACGTTTCACATTTAAATTTACTTCAATTCACATTTCTTTACTTTTCAATTTTTGTTTCTAATTTAAATTTAGTTCATTTCACATTTCATTTTTCAAATTTAAATTTACTTCATTCCGCAGTTCATTAATTTTGATTTCACATTTCACATTTAAATTTACTTCATTTCTAATTTCATTAATTTGATTTCACGTTTCACATTTAAATTTACTTCACTTCGCTTTTCATTTCATTACATTTCACGTTTCACATTTTAATTTACTTCATTTCACATTTCATTACTTTTGATTTCATTTTCTACATTCAAATTTACTTCATTTCACATTTCATTATTTTTCTTTTCATGTTTCACTTTGAAATTTACTTCATTTCACATTACATTTCCATTTCGAGTTTTACATTTTAATTTACTTCATTTCACATTATATTACTTTTCAATTCAGGTTTCACAATTATATTTACTTCATTTCACATTTCAATTCAAGTTTCACATTTTAATATATTTTATTTCACATTTCATTAATTTTGATTTCAAGTTTCACATTTAAATTTACTTCATTTCACATTTCATAACATTTCATTTCATGTTTCACATTAAAATTTACTTCATTTCACATTTCATTACTTTTAATTTTTGTTTCAAATTTAAATATACTTCATTTAACTTTTCATTACTTTTCTTTTCATGTTTCACTTTTAAATTTACTTCGTTTCACATTACATTTCCATTTCGAGTTTTACATTTAAATTTACTTCATTTCACATTGCATTACTTTTCATTTAACGTTTCACATTAATTTACTTCTTTTCACATTTCTATTAACATTTCATATTTAACTTTACTTCATTTCACATTTCATTACATTTTATTTGTTGTTTCACATTTAAATTTACTTATTTTCTCATTTCTTTTTTCACGTTTAAATTTACTTCATTTCACAATTCATTACTTTTAATTTTCGTTTCAATATTAAATTTACTTCATTTCACATTTCATTTCATTTTATTTCACGTTTCACATGTAAATTTACATCATTCCACATTTCTTTAATTTTCATTTTTCGTTTCAAATTTTAATTTCCTTCATTTCACATTTCATTTTTCACATTTAAATTTACTTAATTCAACATTTCATTAATTTTGAATTCACGTTTCACATTTAAATTTATTTCATTTCACATTTCATTAATTTCGATTTCACGTTTCACATTTAGATTTATTACATTTCACATTTCGATTCACGTTTCAGATTTAAATTTACTTCATTTCACGTTTCATTACAATTGATTTCATTTTTAACATTTAAATTTATTTCATTTCAAAATTAATTAATATACCGTTTCACATTTAAATTTACTTCATTTCACATTTCATTACTTTTCATTTCACGTTTCACATTTAAATTTATTCTTTTCACATTTCTTTACTTTACATTTCACGTTTCTCATTTAAATTTACTTCATTTCACATTTCATGAATTTTGATTTCACATTTCACATTTAAATTTACTTCATTTCACATTCAATTATTTTTAAATTTTCTTTTCACTTTTAAATTTACTTCATTTCACGTTTCATTACTTTTCATTTCACGTTTCACATTTAAATTTACTTCATTTCACTTTTCATTAATTTTGATTTTACGTTACACATTTAAATTTACTTCATTTCACATTTCATTTCTTTTCAATACACGTTTCAGATTTAAATTTACTTCATTTCACATTTCATTACTTTTCTTTATTCGTTTAAAATTTAAATTTACTTCATTTCACATTTTTTTTACTTTTCATTTCACGTTTCATATTAAATTTACTTCATTACACTTTATTATATTACTTATTTCATGTTTTATATTTCGTTTGACGTTTGACTTTTCGTTTGACGTTTCATTTTACATTTCATTACCTTTCATATTTCATTTCTCGTTTCAAATTTAAATTTTCTTCATTTCACGTTTCATTACTTTCCTTTTCACGTTTCACATTAATTTACTTATTTTCACATTTCTATTCAATTTTCATATTTAAATTTACTTAATTTCACATTTCATTACATTTCATTTCATGTTTCACATTTAAATTTACTTCATTTCACATTTCACTAATTATGATTTCACGTTTCACATTTATATTTACTTCATTTCACATTATACTACTTTTCAATTCAGGTTTCATATTTATATTTACTTCATTTCACATTTCATTTCAAGTTTCACATTTTAATATATTTTATTTCACTTTTCATTAATTTTCATTTCACGTTTCACATTAAAATTTACTTCATTTCACATTTCATTACATTTAGATTCACGTTTCAGATTTAAATTTACTTCATTTCACATTTCATTACTTTTAATTTTTCGTTTCAATTTTAAATTTACTTCATTTCACATTTGATTACTTTTGATACTTTTTGTTTCACATTTAATTTTTCTTCATTTGATTTCATGTTTCACATTTAAATTTACTTCATTTCACATTACATTTTTCACATTTAAATTTACTTCATTTCATTAATATTCATTTCACGTTTCAGATTTAAATTTACTTCATTTCACATTTCATTACTTTTAATTTCACGCTTCACATTTATATATAATTCATTTCAAATTTCATTACATTTCATTACACGTTTCAAATTTAAATTTACTTCATTTCACATATCATTACATTTCATTTCAAGTTTCACATTTAGATTTATTTCATTTCACATTTCAATAAATTTCATTTCAAGTTTCACATTTAAATTTCCTTCATTTCACATTACATTTCCATTTCACAATTCACATTTATATTTACTTCATTTTACATTTCATTAATTTTGATTTCAAATTACACATTTACTTTTACTTCATTTCACATTTCATTTCACGTTTCACATTTAAATTTACTTCATTTCACTTTTCATTAATTCTCATTTCTCGTTTCACATTTAAATTTACTTCATTTCACATTTCATTAATTTTGATTTCAAGTTTCACATTTAAATTTACTTCATTTCATATTATATTACTTTTCAATTCAGGTTTCACATTTATATTTACTTCATTTCACATTTCATTCCACGTTTCACATTTTAATTTATTTCATTAAACATTTCATTGCATTTCATTTCACGTTTCACATTTAAATTTACTTCATTTCACATTTCATTAATTTTGATTTCAAGTTTCACATTTAAATTTACTTCTTTTCAAATTTTATTACTTTACTTATTTCAAGTTTCACATCTCATTTCACATTTTTTTTCACAAATCATTACTTTTCTTATTTCATTTCACGTTTCACATTTGAATTTACTTCATTACACATTTCATTTCACTTTTCACATTTAAATTTACTACTTTTCACATTTCATTTCTCTTTTCACATTTAAATTTACTTCATTTCACATTTCATTATTCTTCATTTCACGTTCCACTTTTAAATTTAATCATTTCACATTACATGTCTTTTCATTTCAGGTTTCACATTTAAATTTACTTCATTTCACATTTCATTACTTTTCATTCCACGTTTCTCGTTTAAATTTACTTCATTTCACATTTCATTACATTTCATTTCATGTTTCACATTTAAATTTACTTCATTTCACATTTCATTATTTTTAATTTTCGTTTCAATTTCAAGTTTACTTCATTCCATATTTCATTAATTTTGATTTCACGTTTCACATTTAAATTTATTTCATTTCACATTTGATTACATTTGATTTCACGTTTAACATTTAAATTTACTTCATTTCACATTTCATTAATTTTGATTTCAAGTTTTACATTTAAATTTAATACATATCAAATTTCATTACTTTTCTTTTCACCTTTCACATTTAATTTTACATCATATCACATTTCATTACTTTTCATTTCATGTTTCACATTTATATTTACTTCATTTCACGTTTCATTACACTTGATTTCATTTTTAACATTTAAATTTACTTCATTTCAAAATTTATTAATATAACGTTTCACATTTAAATTTACTTCATTTCTAATTCATTATTTTGATTTCATTTTTCACATTTAAATTTACTACATTACACATTTCATTACTTTTCATTTCATATTTCACATTAAAATTTACATCATTTCACATTTCATTACATTTAGATTCACGTTTCAGATTTAAATTTACTTCATTTCACTTTTCATTACTTTTAATTTCACGCTTCACATTTATATATAATTCATTTCAAATTTCATTACATTTCATTACACGTTTCAAATTTAAATTTACTTCATTTCACATATCATTACATTTCATTTCAAGTTTCACAATTAAATTTATTTCATTTCACATTTCAATAAATTTCATTTCGAGTTCCACATTTAAATTTCCTTCTTTTCACATTACATTTCCATTTCACAATTCACATTTATATTTATTTCATTTTACATTTCATTAATTTTGATTTTAAATTACACATTTACTTTTACTTCATTTCACATTTCATTACACGTTTCACATTTAAATTTAGTTCATTTCACATTTCATTTCACGTTTCACATTTAAATTTTATTCATTTCACATTTCATTACATTTCATTTAACGTTACACATTTAAATTTATTTCATTTCTAATTCATTATTTTGATTTCATTTTTCACATTTAAATTTACTACATTACACATTTCATTACTTTTCATTTCATATTTCACATTAACATTTACATCATTTCACATTTCATTACATTTAGATTCACGTTTCAGATTTAAATTTACTTCATTTCACATTTCATTACTTTTAATTTTTCGTTTCAATTTTAAATTTACTTCATTTCACATTTGATTACTTTTGATTTCACGTTTCACATTTAATTTTTCTTCATTTGATTTCATGTTTCACATTTAAATTTACTTCGTTTCACATTTCATTAGTTTTCAGTTCACGTTTCAAATTTAAATTTTCTTCATTTCACATTCCATTACTTTTGATTTCATTTTTCACATTTAAATTTTCTTCATTTCAAATTTCGATTCACGTTTCAGATTTAAATTTACTCCATTTCACATTTCAATTCATGTTTCACATTTAAATTTACTTCTTTTCACATTTCATTACATTTCATTTCAGGTTTCAGATTTAAATTTACTTCATTTCACATTTCAGATTTAAATTTAGTTCATTTCACATTTCATTACATTTCATTTCACATTTCATTAATTTTAATTTCATGATTCACATTTAAATTTTCTTCATTTCACATTCCATTACTTTTCAATATTCTTTTCACATATAGATTTACTTCATTTCACATTTCATTACTTTTCATTTCGCTTTTCATATTATAATTTACTTCATTTCACATTTATTTACTTTTCATTTTTCGATTCAAATTTCAATATACTTCATTTCACATTACATTTTTCACTTTTAAATTTTCTTCATTTCACATTTCATTAATTTTGATTTCACGTTTCACATTTAAATTTACTTAATTTCACATTTCATTAATTTTGATTCCAAGTTTCACATTTAAATTTACTTCATTTCATGTTTCATTATATTTTATTTCTTGTTTCACATTTAATATTACTGCATTTCACATTTCATTACATTTCATTTCACATATCACATTTAAATTTTATTCATTTCACATTTCATTAATTTTGATTTCATTTTTCACATTTAAATTTACTTCATTTCACATTTCATTACATTTCCTTTCACGTTTCACATTTTAATTTACTTCATTTCACATTTCATTTCACGTTTCACATTTAAATTTACTTCATTTCTCATTTCATTACCTTTCTTTTCACGTTTCACATTTCAATTTACCTCTTTTCGCATTTCACTTCTCGATTCACATTTCAATTTACTTTATTATACATTTCATTTCTTGTTTCACATTTAAATTTATATCATTTAACATTTAATTACATTTCATTTCACGTTTCACATTAAATTTATTTCATTTTACGTTTCACATTTATATTTATTCATTTCACATTTCATTACTTTTCATTTCGCTTTTCACATTTAAATTTTCTTCATTTCACATTTCACTACTTTTGATTTCATTTTTCACAGTTAATTTTTATATCATTTCACATTTAATTAATTTTGATTTCACTTTTAACATTTAAATTTAATTCATTTCTCATTTAATTAATTTCAATTTCACGTTTCACATTTAGATTTACTTCATTTCACATTTCATTACTTTTCATTTCACGTTTCACATTAATTTACATCTTTTCACATTTCTATTCACGTTTCATATTTATATTTACTTTATTTCACGTTTCTTTACATTTCATTTCACGTTTCACATTTAAATTTCCCTCATTTCACATTTCATTGCTTTTAAATTTTCTTTTCAAATTTAAGTTTCCTTCAGATCACATTTCATTACTTTTCATTTCAAGTTTCACTTTTATATTTCCTTCATTTTTCGTTTCACATTTATTTCATTTCACTTTTTATTACATTTCATTTCTCGTTTCACATTTAATTTTACTTTATTTCTCATTTCATTTCTTGTTTCACATTTAAATTAACTTGATTTTATATTTCATTTCATGTTTCACATTTAAATTATCTTCAATTCACATTTCAATTTTCTTCATTTCACATTTCATTTCATTTTTCACATTTTAATTTACTTCATTTCACATTTCATTACATTTCATTTCACGTTTCACATTTAAATTTTCTTCATTTCACATTTCATTACTTTTCATTTCAAGTTTCTCATTTAAATTTACTTCATTTCACATTTCATTACTTTTCATTTCACGTTTCACATTTTAATTTACTTTATATCATATTTCATTTCACGTTTCATATTTAAATTTACTTCATTTCACATTTCATTACTTTTCATTTCAAGTTTCTCTTTTATATTTACTTCATTTCACGTTTCTTCGATTTTCATTTCACGTTTCACATTTAAATTTACTTCATTCCACTTTTGATTACATTTGATTTCACGTTTCAGATTTAAATTTACTTAATTGCACATTTCATTTCACGTTTCAAATTTCATTGTACTTCATTTCACATTTCTTTACTTTTCACGTTTCACATTTAAATTTTCTTCTTTTCACATTACATTTCACGATTCACATTTAAATTTACTTATTTTCAAATTTTATTAATTATTTCAAGTTTCACATCTCATTTCACATTTATTTCACAAGTCATTACTTTTCTTATTTCATTTCACGTTTCACATTTAAATTTTATTCATTTCACATTTCAATTCACGTTTCACATTTAAATTTACTACATTACAAATTTCATTTCACTTTTCACATTTAAATTTACTTCTTTTCACATTTCATTATTCTTCATTTCACGTTCCACATTTAAATTTAATTCATTTCACATTACATTACTTTTCATTTCACGTTTCATATTTAAATTTACTTCATTTCACATTTCATTACTTTTAATTTAATATTTCACATTTAATTTTTCTTCATTTAACATTTAATTAATTTTGATTTTACGTTCCACATTTAAATTTACTTCATTTAACATTTCATTTTTCACATTTAGATTTACTTCATTTCACATTTAATTAATATTTAATTCACGTTTCACATTTAAATTTAATACATTTTACATTTCATTACTTTTGATTTCACGTTTCACATTTAAATTTACTTCATTTCACATTTCATTAGTTTTCATTTCACGTTTCACATTAAAATATACATCATTTCACATTTCATTTCATGTTTCACATTTAAATTTACTTCATTTAATAATTCATTACATTTCATTTCAAGATTTACATTTAAATTTAATTCATTTCACATTTCATTTAAAGTTTCACATTTAAATTTACTTCATTTCACATTTCATTACTTTTCATTTCATATTTCACATTAAAATTTACGTCATTTCACATTTCATTACATTTTGATTCACGTTTCAGATTTAAATTTACTTCATTTCACATTTGATTAATTTTGATTTCATGTTTCACATTTAATTTTGCTTCTTTTCACATTCTATTACTTTTAAACTTTCTTTTCACATTTAAATTTACTTCATATCACATTTCATTACATTTCATTTCATGTTTCACATTTAAATTTACTTCATTTCACATTTCATTTCACGTTTCACATTTAAATTTACTTCATTTCACATTTCATTACTTTTCATTTCACATTTAAATTTACTTCATTTCACATTACATTTCCATTTCAAGTTTCACATTTATATTTACTTAATTTCACATTTCAGTAATTTCGATTTCACGTTTCACTTTTAGATTTACTTCATTTCAAATTACATTACTTTTCATTTCACGTTTCAAATATAAATTTATTTCATTTCTCATTTCATTTCACATTTCACATTCAATTTTACTTCGTTTCACATTTCATTTCTTTTCAATTCACGTTTCAGATTTAAATTTGCTTCATTTCACATTTCATTAATTTTAATTAAACGTTTCACATTTAAATTTACTTCATTTCACATTTCATTACTTTTCATTTCGTGTTTCACATTTAAATTTACTTCATTTCACATTAAATTATTTTAATTTTCGTTTCAATTTTAAATTTACTTCATTTCACATTTCATTACTTTTTATTTCACGTTTCACTTTTAAATTTACTTCATTTCACCTTTCATTAATTTCGATTTCATGTTTCACATTTAAATTTACTACATTTCACATTTCGATTCACTTTTCAGATTTAAATTTATTTCATTTCACATTTCATTATTTTTCATTTCACGTTTCACATTTAAATTTACTTCATTTCACATTTCATTACATTTCATTTCATGTTTCACATTTAAATTTACTTCATTTCACATTTCATTTCCATTTAAATTTTCACATTTAAATTTACTTCATTTCAAATTTCATTTAACGTTTCATATTTAAATTTATTTCATTTCACATTTCATTACTTCTTTTCACGTTTCACATTTAAATTTACTTCATTTCAGTTTTCATTACTTTTCATTTCACTTTTCACATTTAATTTTTCTTCATTTCTCATTTCATTAATTTTTATTTTACGTTTCACATTTAAATTAATTTCATTTCACATTTCATTAATTTCGATTTCACGTTTCACATTTAAATTTACTACATTTCACATTTCTATTCACTTTTCAGATTTTAATTTATTTCATTTCACATTTCATTACTTTTCATTTAACGTTTCACATTTTAATTTACTTCTTTTCACATTTCATTACTTTTAATTTTACGTTTCACGTTTCCTTACATTTCATTTCAAATTTAACATTTAAATGTACTTTTTATCAGATTTCATTACTTTTAATTTCACATTTCACATTTCATTACATTTCATTTAACTTTTCACATTTAAATTTACTACATTTCACATTTCATGTCACGTTCCACATTTAATTTTACTTTATTTCAAATTTCATTACTTTTCACATTTCATTTCACATTTCATTTCAGGTTTCACATTTAAATGTACTTATTTTCATAGTTCATTTCACGTTTCGCATTTAAATTAACTTCATTTCACAATTCATTACTTTTCATATTTCATTTCATGTTTCAAAATTAAATTTAATTCATTTCACATTTGATTACTTTTCATTTCACGTTTCAAAATTAAATTTACTTCATTTCACATTTGATAACTTTTCATTTCACGTTTCACATTTAAATTTACCTCATTTCATATTTCATTACTTTTCATTTCACGTTTCACATGTAAATATACTTCATTTCACATTTCATTACTTTTCATATTTCATTTAATGTTTCACATTTAATTTCACTTCATTTAATATTTCATTACTTTTCATATTTCATTTCATGTTTCAAAATTAAATTTACTTCATTTCACATGTCCTTACATTTCATTTTACTTTTCACATCTAAATTTACTTCATTTCATGTTTCATATCTTTTCATTTCACTTTTCACAGTAAATTTACTTCATTTCTCGTGTCAGATTTAAATTTACTTCATTTCACATTTCGTTAAATTTCATTTCACGTTTCACATTTAAATTTAATTCAGTTCAATTTCATTAATTTTCATTTCACATTACACATTTAAATTTACTTCAATTCTCATTTCATTACTTTTAATATTTCATTTCACATTTCTTTGCTTTTTATTCCACGTTTCACATTTATATTAAATACGTTTCAAATCTAATTACTTTTCACGTTTTCATTAAAATATATATCATTTTTTTTACATTTCCATTTTCGTTTCTCATTTAAATTAAATTCATTTCATATTTCATTACATTTCATTTCACGTTTCACATTAAATATATTTCACTTCACGTTTCACATTTCATTTCACATTTCATTTCACAATTAATTACTTTTCATATTTCATTTTCTTTTTCAAAATTATTTTTACTTCATTTCACATTTCCTTTCAGTTTTTTCATGTGAATTTACTTCAATTCACATTTCATTAATTTCGATTTCACGTTTCACATTTAAATTTACTTCATTTCATATTTCATTCCCATTTAAAGTTTCACATTTAAATTTACTTCATTTCAAATTTCATTTAACGTTTCATATTTAAATTTACTTCATTTCACATTTCATTTGTTTTCAATTCACGTTTCAAGTTTATATTTACTTCATTTCACTTTTCATTACTTTTCATTTCATTTTTCACATTTAATTTTTCTTCATTTCTCATTTCATTAATTTTGATTTCACGTTTCACTTTTATATATACTTCAATTCACATTTCATTAATTTTCAATTCAGGATTCACAATTAAATTTACTTCATTTCACATTTCATTACATTTCATTTTTATCTTCACATTTAAATTTACTTCATTTCACATTTCATTTCCATTTCAAGTTTCACATTTAAATTTACTTCATTTCACATTTCATTACATTTCATTTTTATCTTCACATTTAAATTTACTTCATTTCACATTTCATTACATTTGATTTCACGTTTCACATTTAAATTTACTTCATTTCACATTTCATTACATCTCATTTCTCGTTTCACATTTAAATTTACTTCATTTCACATTTCATTACATTTCATTTCACGTTTCACATTTAAATTTAATTCATTTCACATTTTAGTCCAAGTTTCACATTTAAATTTACTTCATTTCATATTTCATTTAATGTTTTACATTTAAATTTACTTCTTTTCACATTTCATTTCACGTTTCACATTTTAATTTATTTCATTTCACATTTCATTACATTTCATTTCTCGTTTCACATTTAAATTTTTCATTTCTTGTTTCACATTTAAATTACTTCATTTCGCATTTCATTACATATCATTTCAACTTTCACATTTAAATTTAATTCATATCACATTTCATAACATTTCAGACCATATTTCACTTTTAAATTTTCTTCATTAAATATTTCATAACATTTAATTCCACGTTTAACTTATATATTTTCTCCATTTCACATTTCAATACTTTTCATTTCACGTTTCACATTTAAATTTACTTCATTTCACATTTCATTACATTTGATTTCACGTTTAACATTTAAATTTACTTTATTTCACATTTCATTACTTTTAATTTCACGTTTCACATTTAAATTTACTTCATTTCACATTACATTTTACGTTTCACATTTAAATTTATTTCATTTCTTGTTTCACATTTAAATTTCTACATTTAACATTTCATTACTTTTCATTTCACCTTTCACATTTAAATTTACTTCATTTCACATTGCATTACATTTCATTTCACGTTTCACATTTAAATTTACTTCTTTTCACATTGGATTATATTTCATTCCACATTTTACAGTTAAATTTACTTCATTTCACATTTTATTTTCTGTTTCACATTTAAATTTATTTCATATCTCATTTTAAATTTAAATTTACTTCATTTTTCATTTCATTTCGCGTTTCACATTTAAATTTACTTCATTTCACTTTTCATTAATTTTGTTTTCACGTTTTGCATTTAAATTTTCTTCATTACACATTTCATTAATTTTGTTTTCACGTTTTGCATTTAAATTTTCTTCATTACACATTACATTAATTTTGATTAAACGTTTCACATTTAGATTTACTTCATTTCACATTTCATTAGTTTTCATTTCACGTTTCAAATTTAAATTTACTTCATTTCACTTTTCATTAATTTTGATTAAATGTTTCACATTTAAATTTACTTCATTTCACATTTCGATTTACGTTTTAGAATTAAATTTACTTAATTTAAAGTTTCACAGTCAAATTATCTTCATTTCACATTTCATTAATTTTGAGTAAAAATTTCACATTTAGATTTACGTCATTTCACATTTCATTAATGATGATTTCACATTTAACATTTAAATTTTCTTCATTTCACTTTTCATTAATTTTCATTAAACATTTCATATTTCAATTTACTTCATTTCACTTTTCGATTTACGTTTCAGATTTAAATTTACTTCATTTCACATTACATTACTTTTCATTTCATGTTTCACATTTAAATTTACTTCATATCACTTTTCGATTCACGTTTCACATTTAAATTTACTTCATTTCACATTTCATTACATATCATTTCATGATTCACATTTAAATTTACTTCATTTCACATTTTATTACATTTCATTTCGCGTTTCACATTTAAATTTACTTCATTTCAAATTTCATTACTTTTCATTTCACGTTTCACATCTATATTTACTTCATTTCCCGTTTCATTTCATTTCTTTTCTCGTTTCACGATTCACATTTATATTTACTTCATTTTACATTTCATTAATTTTGATTTCAAATATCACATTTAAATTTTCTTCATTTCACGTGTCATTTCACGTTTCTCTTTTAAATTTATTTCATTTCACATTTCATTACATTTCATTTGTTTCACATTTAAATTTATTTCATTTCTTGTTTCACATTTAAATTACTTCATTTCACATTTCATTAGATATCATTTCAACTTTCACATTTAAATTTACTTCATATCACATTTCACATCATTTCAGACCATATTTCACATTTAAATTTTCTTCATTAAATATTTTATAACATTTAATTCCACGTTTAACTTAAATGTTTTCTTCATTTCACATTTCAATACTTTTCATTTCACGTTTCACATTTAGTTTTACATCATTTCACGTTACATTACTTTTCAATTCAGGATTCACATTTAAATTTACTTCATTTCACATTTCATTACTATTCATTTCATGTTTCACATTTAAATTTACTTCATTTCACATTTCATTAAATTTCATTTCACGTTTCACATTAAAATTTACTTCATTTCACATATGATTACATTTGATTTCACGTTTAACATTTAAATTTACTTTATTTCACGTTTCATTACTTTTCATTTCACTCATTCACATTTAAATTTACTTCACATATGATTACATTTGATTTCACGTTTAACATTTAAATTTACTTCATTTCACATTTCATTAATTTTCATTTATATTTTCACATTTAAATTTACATCATTTCACATTTCATTAGTTTTCATTTCAAGTTCCACATTTAAATTTACTTCATTTCATATTTCATTACTTTCCATTTCAAGTTTCACATTTAAATTTACTTCATTTCACATTGCATTACAATTTGATTTCACGTTTCACACTTAAATTTACTATATTTCAAATTTTGATTCACGTTTCAGATTTACATTTACTTCATTTCACATTTCATTACATTTCATTTCACTTGTCTCATATAACTTTATTTCATTTCACATTCAATTACTTTTAAATTTACTTTTCACATTTAAATTTCCTTCAGATCTCATTTCATTACTTTTCATTTCAAGTTTCAGTTTTTAATTTCCTTAATTTTCGTTTCGCATTTATTTCATTTTACATTTCATTACATTTCATTTTTCGTTCCACATTTAATTTAACTTCATTACAAATTTCATTTCTTGTTTCACATTTAAATTAACTTGATTTTATATTTAATTTCACGTTTCACATATAAATTTACTTCATTTCACATTTCATTAATTTTGATTTCATGTTTCGCATTTAAATTTTCTTCATTTCACATTTGATTACTTTTGATTTCACGTTTCACATTTAATTTTTCTTCATTTCACATTTCATTAATTTTGATTTCACGTTACACATTTAACTTTTCTTCATTTCACATTTCATTTCTTTTCTTTTAATGTTTCACAATAAAATATAATTCATTACAAATTTCGATTGGCGTTTCAGATTTAAATTTACTTCAGTTCACGTTTCACATTTAAATCTACTTCATTTCACATTTCATTATTTTTGATTTCATTTTTCACTGTTAAATTTACTTCATTTCACATTTCATTAGATTTGATTTCATTTTCACAGTTAAATTTACATCATTTCACATTATATAATTTTGATTTCACATTTCACATTTAAATTTACTTCATTTTACATTTCAATACTTTTGATTTCATTTTTCACAGTTAAATTTACATCATTACACATTTAATTAATTTTGATTTCACGTTTCTCATTTATGTTTACTTCATTTCACTTTTCATTACTTTTCATTTCACGTTTCACATTTAAATTTACTTCATTTCACTTTTCAAAACTTTTCATGTTTCACTTTGAAATTTACTTCATTTCACATTTCATTAATTTTCATCTCACGATTCACATTAATTTACTTCTTTTCACATTTTTATTCACATTTCATATTTAAATTTACTTCATTTCACATTTCATTTTACGTTTCACATTTGATTGTATTTCATTTAACGTTTCATAGCATTTTATTTCACGTTTCTCAGTTATATTTCCTTCAGTTCACATTTCATTACTTTTGATTTCACGTTAAACATTTAAATCTACTTCATTTCACATTTCATGTAATTTGATTTCACGTATCACATTTACTTCATTTCACGTTTCATTACTTTTCTTTTAATGATTCACATTTAAATTCATTTCAGATTTCATTACATTTCATTTCACGTTTCACATTTAAATTTACTTCGTTTCACGTTTCATTACTTTTCATTTCACTTTACACATTTAAATTTACTTTATTTCGCATTTCATTACTTTTTGATTCACGTTTCAGATTAAAATTTTCATTTCACATTTCATTACCTTCAACTTTTTGTTTCATTTTTAAATTTACTTCATTTCACATTTGTTTACTTGTGATTTCACGTTTCACATTAATTTTTCTTCATTTCACATTTTATTACTTTTCTTTTAATGTTTCACATTTAAATATACTTCATTTCAAATTTTGATTTACGTTTCAGATTTAAATTTACTTCATTTCACTTTTCACATTTAAATTTACTTCATTTCACATTTCATTAAATTTGATTACATTTTTCACTTTTAAATTTACTTCATTTCACATTTCATTACTTTTGATTTCATTTTTCACAGTTAAATTTATATCATTTCACATTTAATTAATTTTGATTTCACGTTTCACATTAATTTACATCTTTTCACACTTCTATTCGCGTTTCATATTTATATTTACTTCATTTCACATTTCATTATATTTCATTTCACGTTTCACATTTAAATTTACTTCATTTCACATTTCATTATTTTCATTTCAAGTTTCACATTTAAATTTACTTCATTTCACTTTTCATTAGTTTGCATGTCAAGTTCAACATTTAAATTTACTTAATCTCACATTACATTTCCATTTCACGTTTCACATTTATATTTACTTAATTTAACATTTCAGTAATTTCGATTTCACGTTTCACTTTGAGATTTACTTCAATTCACATTACATTACTTTTCATTTCACGTTTCACATATAAATTTATTTCATTTCTCATTTCATTTCACATTTCACATTCAATTTTACTTCGTTTCACATTTCATTTATTAATTCACGTTTCAGATTTAAATTTGCTTCATTTAACATTTCATTACATTTCATTTCAAGTTAAACATTTAAATTTACTTCATTTCACATTTTATTACTTTTCATTTCACGTTTCATATTTAAATTTACTTCAATTCACATTTCATTAATTATGATTTCACGTTTCACATTTAAATTTAATTATATTCACATTTCATTAATTTTGATTTCACGTTTCACATTTAAATTTACTTCATTTCACATTTCATTACATTTCTTTATTCGTTTCAAATTTATATTTACTTCTCATTTCGTTACTTTTCATTTTTTGTTTCAAATTTAAATTTAATTCATTTCACATTTCATTAATTTTCATTACATTTCTCACTTTTAAATTTGTTTCATTTCACATTTCATTACTTTTCATTTCGCGTTTCACATTTAAATTTACTTTATTTCACGTTTCATTACTTTTCATTTCAAGTTTCATATTTAAATTTACTTCATTTCACAGTTGATTACATTTGATTTCACGTTTAAGATTTAAATTTACTTCATTTCACATTTGATTACATTTCATTTCACGTTTCAGATTTAAATATACTTATATTCACATTTCATTAATTTTGATTTCACGTTTCACTTTTAAATTTACTTCATTTCACATTTCATTAATTTTGATTTCACGTTTTACATTTAAATTTACTTATAATCACATTTCATTAATTTTGATTTCACGTTTCACTTTTAAATTTACTTCATTTCACATTTCATTAATTTTGATTATACGTTTCACATTTAAATTTACTTGCTCCAGCCGCAAAACCTCGCTATTTTCTCTCCAACAGGAGCTTCAAATCCTCACCATCACCCTCACATTCAAGTCCTAATTCCTTGCATTTTCACCCCAGGCTCAAGTGCCAAATCTAGATATTTCACTCAAACCTCCTTCTTATCTTCTTGCTATTCTACATCAGTCTACATCCCCAAATTTTCCATATTTCTCCCTAAACTGCTGCCCTGTATTGTCACTCTTTCACCCCGAACTCCAGTCACTTTTGGGGTCACTCAGGGTCCCTTTTAAATTCTCTTTTTTGGGTTCCCCACTATTCAGGGTCACTTGGGGTCACTTTTAGCATCCATTTTTCGGGGTCTCCCTCTTTTTCAGTCGCTTTTGGGGTCACTCGGGGTCCATTTTAGGATCTCTCTTTTGGGGTACCCTCTTTTTTGGGGTCATATTTAGGTTCTCTTTTTTGGGGTCCCCCTCTTTTTGGGGTCCCCCTCTATATATCCCCTCTTTTCATTTCAGAGCGTAGGACAGACCTGCATCACGTGACGGCGTGCTTCCAGTAAACACCACTGAGCACTGGCCCAAGGAAGAACACGAGCCATACGCCGATCATCATTCATCCCGGATGATATCACTATGCATTGGATGTCTGTATGAAGGAAGGCTCACCCTATAGTTAACTTGATGGCTGGTTCACTTTGTGAAGGGGTGGAGTGTATGGGAACTGTTGAATTTTGGCCTGAAGCACTGATGGATCATGTGAGGTAAGCACTGAGTCAGCTGCGGGAGCACAGGTGAAGGCAATGCACCTGTGACTGGAAGGGGTGGAGTCTGGCTCCACCTCTCCCAGACCCCATTTAAGGACTGACCACGACTGGGGAAGGTTCTTTTGTTGGAGATCCCCTCCCCTGTGGAGGTCCAGGCAAGCCTTGACCTTCAGTGACAGGTTAGCCTTTCCTAATTTACTGCTTGTCTTTATACCACCTGGATAAGTCATACAAAAACACATTGTCCACCTTCGTTATTTGGTGTGGGTATTATTCTTTTGGGGGATTCACTGTGCACACCCTAAGCTTCAGCTCTAAATCCTTGCTTTTTTACCCCAAAGTCTAGCCCCTAGTCCTTGCTATTCCACCCCATATTCCTGCCCTAAGCCCTCGCTATTTCCTCCCAAACAGTAGTCCCAAGTCCTCATTATTACCCTTAAACTCAGGCCCTGAATCCTTGCCATTTCACCCCAGGCTCAAGTGCCACATCCTGCCTAATTCACCCCAAAGCTCCGTCCCAGCTTCTCGCCATTCGGTGCCAAACTCCAGCCCCAAACGTTTACTATTGCATCCCAATCTCCAGTTCCTTTGTTCTCACTGCTTCACCCCGAACTCCAACATCAAACCCTCTCTGTTTTGCCCCAATCTCCAGCTCTAAATTCTTGCTATTATATCCCAAACTGTAACACCTAGTCCTTGTTATTCCTCCCCACGTTCCTACCCCAAACCTACCCTACTTCATTCCGAGCAGTAGTCCCAAATCCTCATTATTTCCCTCAAACTCTGGCCCCAAGCGCTCACTATTTCCTCCCAAACTAAACTCCAAAATCCAGGCTCATTCATCCAAAACTCCATCCCAACTTCTTGCAGTTTCACCCTGAACTTCAGCCTCGCAACTGTGAGGCCCAAATCCTCACAGTTTCACCCTATATTGCAGCTCCCAATCCTCTCTCGCTTTCCCCAAACTCCGTATAAAATTCCTCACTACTTCTCCCCAAGTTTCAGTCCCATGTCTGGCTGTCTCACACCAGTGTCAAGCATCATATCCTCGCAATTTCTTCCCAAATTCTAGCCCGAATTCCATATTACATATCATTTCATATTTTATTTTATATTCCAGTTGATATTTCATTTCATATTTCCTCTTCATTTTATATCATTTTATTTCATATCCTTTTCTCACATCTGCTTCATTTCATTTCTTTTCAGTCCTTTTTATTGCTTATTTCATTTCATTTCTCAGCCCTCTGCTTCCTGCCCACGTTTTGCCTGCGTTGATCTCAGCCTGCTAACAGGGCAGCAGTTCCCGGGGTCGTCCATTTTCCCCTTGATGGAAATGGGTGTGAGTTTTCTCTTACTTTCTGCTACCTGTGGACTTGCCCTGGATGCCACAGCGTTTCGGATCTCACTGAGAGTGGCCTGCTGACTGCAACGGCTGATTCCCTCTGCACTCCCTGATGCATCCACTGGGACAGGCGGACCTGTGCATGTTCGGAGTCAGGTAGGACTCAGAGTGACACATTTTTGTGTTGTCAGGTGCTATATGCTGCACAGACATTTCATTTCAACTATTTCATTCATTTCGTATTATTTCACATTTCGTATTATTTCACATTTCAATCCATTATATTTCATTGAAAATATTGCGCACTTCGCGTTTCATTGCGCATTTCATGTTTCATTTAATGTTTCATTTTATTTCTCGTTTCATTTCAAGTTTATTTTCAAGTTTCTGTTCATTTCAAATTTCATATTTCATATTTAGTTTCATCTCTTTTATTTTTATCGTTCTATATCTCATTTCAAATCATATTTCACTTCATATCACATTTCATTTCGTTTCATATTTCATGTCATTTCGCACCATTACATTCTATTTCATTTTATATTTCAGATTTCATTTCAAATTTCTGATTTAAATTTCCGATCTCTTTTCCCACTTCCCATTTCCGATCTCTTTTCCCACTTCCCATTTCCGATCTCTTTTCCCACTTCCCATTTCCGATCTCTTTTCCCACTTCCCATTTCCGATCTCTTTTCCCACTTCCCATTTCCGATCTCTTTTCCCACTTCCCATTTCCGATCTCTTTTCCCACTTCCTGTTTCACATTTAAATTAACTACATTTCAAAATTAATTACTTTTCATTTCACGATTTCATTAATATTTTCTTCATTTCACATTTCATTACATTTCCATTTTTGTTTCACATTTAAATTTACTTCATTTCAAATTTCATTACATTTCATTTCACGTTTCACATTTAATTTATATCATTACACATTTCATTACTTTTGATTTCACGTTTCACATTCAAATTTACTTCAATTCACGTTTCATTACATTTTATTTCACGTTTCACATTTAAATTTACTTCATTTCACATTTCATTTATTTTGATTTCACGTTTCACATTTAGTTTTACTTCATTTCACATTACATTACTTTTTAATTCAGGATTCACATTTATATTTACTTCATTTCACATTTCATTAGTATTCATTTTCTGTTTATCATTTAAATTTACTTCATTTCACATTTCATTACTTCTCATTTCTCGTTTCACATTTAAATTTACTACATTTCAAATTTTGATTCACGTTTCAGATTTAAATTTACTTCATTTCACTTTTCATTTCTTTTCAATTCACGTTTCAGATTTAAATTTACTTTGTTTCTCATTTCATTGCTTTTTTTTATTCGATTAAAATTTATATTTCTTCATTTCTCATTTCATTACTTTTCATTTTTCGTTTCAAATTTTAATTTAATTCCTTTCACATTTCATTACTTCTGATTACATTTTTCACATTTAAATTTACGTCATTTCACATTTCATTATTTTCATTTCACGATTCACATTTTAATTTACTTCATTTACATTTCATTATATTTCATTTCACGTTTCACATTTACATTTACCTATATTCAAATTTCATTAATTTTGATTTCACGTTTCACTTATAAATTTTCTTCATTTCACATTATATTACATTTCAATTCAGATTTCACATTTATATTTACATCATTTCTCGTTTCATTCAACGTTTCACATTTTAATTTATTTCATTAAATATTTCATTGTTTTTCATTTCACACTTCACATTAAAATTTACTTCATTTCACGTTTAATACTTTCCATTTCACATTTCACATTAAAATTTCCTACATTTCACATTACATTTCCATTTCACACTTCAAATTAAAATTTACTTCATTTCACGTTTAATTACTTTTCATTTCACATTTCACATTAAAATTTTCTACATTTCACATTACATTTCCATTTCATGTTTCACATTTAAATTTACTTCATTTCACATTTCATTTAATTTTATTTCACGTATCACATTTAAATTTACTTCATTTCACGTTTCATTACTTTTCGTTTAATGATTCACATTTAAATTTACTTCATTTCACATTCAATTAATTTTAATTTTTCTTTTCACATTTAAATTTACTTCATTTCACATTATATTACTTTTCAATTCATGTTTCAGATTTAAATTTACTTCATTTCACATTTCATTCCACGTTTCACATTTTAATTTATTTCATTAAACATTTCATTGCATTTCATTTCACGTTTCATCTTTAAATTTACTTCATTTCACATTTCATTAATTTCGAATTCACGTTTCACATTTAGATTTATTACATTTCACATTTCGATTCACGTTTCAGATTTAAATTTACTTCATTTTACATTTCATTACTTTTCTTTTTTCGTTTCAAATTTAACTTTATTTCAAGTGTCATTACTTCTCATTTCGCGTTTCACATTTAAATTTACTGCATTTCACGTTTCATTACACTTGATTTCATTTTTAACATTTAAATTTACTTCATTTCAAAATTAATTAATTAATATAACGTCTCACATTTAAATTTACTTCATTTCTAATTCATTTTTTTAATTTCATTTTTCACATTTAAATTTACTACATTACACATTTCATTACTTTTCATTTCATATTTCACATTAAAATTTACTTCATTTCACATTTCATTACATTTAATTTTTTGTTTCAAATTTAAATTTACTTCATTTCACATTTGTTTACTTTTGATTTCACGTTTCACATTTAATTTTTCTTCTTTTCACATTCAATTACTTTTAAATTTTCTTTTCACATTTATATTTACTTCATATCACATTTCATTACATTTCATTTCTCGTTTCACGTTTAATTTTACTTCATTTCTCATTTCATTTCCCCTTTCACATTTCAATTTTCTTCATTTCACATTTCATTTCACGTTTCACATATAAATTTATTTCATTTATCATTTCATTTCACGTTTCACATTTAAATTTACTTCATTTTACATTTCATTTAGAGTTTCACATTTTAATTTACTTTATTTCACATTTCATTAATTTTGATTTCATGTTTCACATTCAAATTTACTTCATTTCACATTTCATAACTTTTCATTTCACGTTTAACATTTAAATTTACTTCATTTCACATTTCATTACTTCTAATTTTCGTTTCAAATTTAAATTTACTTCATTTCACATTTCATTATATTTCATGTCACGTTTCACATTTAAATGTACTTTATTTCATGTTTCATTTTTCATATTTAAATTTACTTCATTTCACATTTAATTTATTTTTATTTCACATTTCACAATTAAATTTATTACATTTCATATTACGATTCACGTTTCAGATTTAAATTTATTTCATTTCACATTTCATTACTTTTATTTCACGTTTCACATTTAAATTTAATTCATTTCACATTTTATTCCAAGTTTCACATTTAAATTTACTTCATTTCATATTTCATTTCATGTTTTACATTTAAATTTAATTCGTTTCATATTTCATTTCACGTTTCACGTTTAAATTTACTTCTTTTCACATTTCATTTCACGTTTCACATTTATATTTACTTCATTTCATATTTCATTTCAAGTTTCACATTTAAATTTACTTGATTTCACATTTCATTTCACGTTTCACATTTAAATTTATTTCAGTTCACATTTCATTACATTTCATTTCTCGTTTCACATTTAAATTTATTTCATTTCTTGTTTCACATTTAAATTACTTCATTTCGCATTTCATTACATATCGTTTCAACTTTCACATTTAAATTTAATTCATATCACATTTCATAACATTTCAGACCATATTTCACATTGAAATTTTCTTCATTAATTATTTTATAACATTTAATTCCACGTTTAACTTATATATTTACTTTATTTCACATTTCAATACTTTTCATTTCACATTTTACATTTAAATTTATTTCATTTCACATTTCATTACTATTTTCGTTTCAAATTTAAATTTACTTCAATTCACGTTTCATTACTTTTGATTAAACGTTTCACATTTACTTTTACTTCATCTCACATTTAATTAATTTTGATTTCACGTTCCACATTTAAATTTACTTCATTTCACATTTCATTAATTTTGAATTCACGTACACATTTAAATTTACTTCATTTCACGTTTCATTACTTTTCTTTCAATGATTCACATTTAAATTTACTTATTTTCACATTTCGATTCATGTTTCATATTTACATTTACTTCATTTCACATTTCATTTCACGTTTCACGTTTAAATTTACTTCATTTCACATTTCATTTCACATTTCAAATTTCAATTTACTTCATTTCACATTTCACTACATTTGATTTCACGTTTCACATTTAATTTTACTTCATTTCACATTTCATTATTTTTATTTCACATTTTGCATTTAAATTTACTTCATTTCACTTTCAATTACTTTTAAATTTTCTTTTCACATTTAAATTTTCTACATTTCACTTACCATTACTTTTCATTTCTCATTTCACATTTAAAATTACTCCATTTTACATTTCATTAATTTTCATTCCACGTTTCACATTTCAATTTACTTCATTTCACATTTCATTTTTCACTTATAAATTTACTTCGTTGCACATTTCATTTTTGATTTCACGTTTCACATTTAATTTTACTTCATTTCACATTTCATTGCATTTCATTTCACGTTTCACAATTAAATTTACTTCATTTCATATTTCATTACATTTCATTTCACATTTCACATTTAAATTTACTTCATTGTAAATTTCGATTTATGTTTCAGATTTAAATGTACTTCATTTCACGTTTCACATTTAAATCTACTTCATTTCACATTTCATTACTCTTGATTTCATTTTTCACAGTTAATTTTTATATCATTTCACATTTAATTAATTTTGATTTCACTTTTAACATTTAAATTTACTTCATTTCACATTTAATTACTTTTCATTTCACGTTTAACATTAACTTACATCTTTTCACATTTCTATTCACGTTTCATATTTATATTTACTTCATTTCACTTTTCTTTACATTTCATTTCACGTTTCACATTTAAATTTCCTTCATTTCACATTTCATTACATTTAAATTTTCTTTTCACATTAAAATTTTCTACATTTCACTTACCATTACTTTTCATTTCTCATTTCACATTTAAAATTACTCCATTTTACATTTCATTAATTTTTATTTCACGTTTCACATTTAAATTTACTTCATTTCACATTTCATTTTTCACATTTAAATTTACTTCACTCCACATTTCATTAAATTTGATTTCACGTTTCACATTTAATTTTACTTCATTTCACATTTCATTACATTTCATTTCAAGTTTCACATTTAAATTTACTTCATTTCATATTTCATTACATTTCATTTCACGTTTCACATTTAACTTCTCTTCATTTCACATTTCATTACTTTTCTTTTAATGTTTCACATTTAAATATACTTCATTTCAAATTTCGATTAACGTTTAAGATTTAAATTTACTTCATTTCACGTTTCACATTTAATTTTACTTCATTTCACATTTCATTACTTTTCATTTCACGTTTCACATTTAAAATTACTTCATTTCACATTTCATTACCTTTCATTTCACGTTTCACATTTAGATTTACATCTTTTCACATTTCTATTCACGTTTCATATTTATATTTAATTCATTTCACATTTCTTTACATTTCATTTCACGTTTTACATTTAAATTTTTTTCATTTCACATTTCATTACTTTTCATTTCATGTTTCACATTTAAATTTACTTCACGTTTCATTACATTTGATTTCATTTTTAACATTTAAATTTACTTCATTTCAAGATTAATTACTTAATATAACGTTTCACATTTAAATTAACTTCATTTCACATTTCATTACTTTTCATTTCATGTTTCACATTTAAAGTTACTTCATTTCACCTTTCATTTCCATTTCAAGTTTCACATTTAAATTTACTTCATTTCACATTTCATTACATTTGATTTCACGTTTCACATTTAAATTTACTTCATTTCACATTTCATTACATCTCATTTCTCGTTTCACATTTAAATTTACTTCATTTCATATTTCATTTCATGTTTTACATTTAAATTTAATTCGTTTCATATTTCATTTCACGTTTCACATTTAAATTTAGTTCATTTCACATTACATTTCATGTTTCACATTTAAATTTACGTCATTTCACATTTCATTACTTTTTTCGTTTCAAATTTAAATTTACTTCATTTCACTTTTCATCAATTTTAAATTCACGTTTCACATTTAAATTTACTTCATTTCACGTTTCATTACTTTTCTTTTAATGATTCACATTTAAATTTACTTCTTTTCACATTTCGATTCATTTTTCATATTTACATTTACTTCATTTCACATTTCATTTCATGTTTCACATTTAAAATTTCTTCATTTCATATTACATTTCACGTTAGTCTTTTTAATTTACTTCATTTCACATTTCATTAAATTTCAATTCACATTTCACGTTTAAATTTACTTCATTTCACATTTCATTACTTTCAATTTCTCGTTTCATAATGAACCTTAATTTCACAATTCATTACTTTTGTTTTCATGCTTTAGATTTAAATTTACTTCATTTCACATTTCATTAATTTTAATTTCACGTTCCACATTTAAATTTACTTCATTTCACATTACATTTCACATTTCAAATATCAATTTACTTCATTTCACATTTCATTACCTTTGATTTCACGTTTCACATTTAATTTTACTTCATTTCACATTTCATTACTTTTGATTTCACATTTTGCATTTAAATTTACTTCATTTCACTTTCCATTAATTTTAAATTTTCTTTTCACATTTAAATTTTCTACATTTCACTTACCATTACTTTTCATTTCTCATTTCACATTTAAAATTACTCCATTTTACATTTCATTAATTTTCATTCCACGTTTCACAATTCAATTTACTTCATTTCACATTTCATTTTTCACATTTAAATTTACTTCATTCCACATTTCATTATTTTTATTTCACGTTTCACATTTAAATTTAATTCATTTCACATTTCATTTCTCGTTTCACATTAAAATTTACTTCATTTCACATTTCATTTCACGTTTCACATTTAAATTTACTTCATTTCACATTTCATTTCAAGTTTCACATTTTAATTTACTTCATTTCATATTTCATTTCTCGTTTCAAATTTTAATTTACTTCTTTTAATAATTCATTGCATTTCATTTCATGTTTTACATTTAAATTTAATTCATTTCATATTTCATTTCACGTTTCACGTTTAAATTTACTTCTTTTCACATTTCATTTCACGTTTCACATTTAAATTTACTTCATTTCGCATTTCATTTCACGTTTCACATTTAAATTTATATCTTTTCACACTTAATTACATTTCATATCACGTTTCACATTTAAATTTATATCATTTCATAATTCATTTTACGTTTCACATTTAAATATACTTCATTTCACATTTTTTTACTTTTCATTTCACGTTTCACTTTTAAATTTACTTCATTTCACTTTATTATTTTACTTATTTCATGTTTTTAATTTCGGTTGACGTTTCGTTTGACGTTTTGGTTGATGTTTCGATTGACGTTTCATTTCACATTTAAATTTTCATCACTTAACATTTCATTAATTTTCATTTCATGTTTCACATTTAAATTTACTTCATTTCACTTTTCATTTCACGTTTCACATTTAGATTTACTTCATTTTACATTTCATTAGTTTTCATTTCGCGTTTCACATTAAATTTACTTCATTTCACATTTCATTAGTTTTGTTTTCACGTTTTGCATTTAAATTTTTTTCATTTCACATTTCATAAATTTTGATTAAACGTTTCACATTTTTATTTACTTCATTTCACATTTCATTAATATTGATTTCATATTTCACATTTAAATTTACTTCATTTCACTTTTCATTAATTTTGAATAAATGTTTCACATTTAAATTTACTTCATTTCACATCTCGATTTACGTTTCAGATTTAAATTTACTTCATTTCACATTTCATTAGTTTTCATTTCACGTTTCAAATTTAAATTTACTTCATTTAACATTTCATTACTTTTCATTTCGCTTTTCACATTTAAATTTACTTCATATCACTGTTCGATTCAAGTTTCAGATTTAAATTTACTTCATTTCACACTTCGTTTCACGTTTCACATTTAAATATTCTTCATTTCACATTTCATTTCACGTTTCACATTTAAATATACTTCTTTTCACATTTCATTATTTTTCATTTCATGTTTCACATTTAAATTTACTTCATTTCACATTTCATTTCACGTTTTACATTTAAATTTACTCCATTTCACATTTCATTACTTTTCATTTCATGTTTCACATTTAAAATTACTTCATTTCATATTTCATTACTTTTCATTTCGCGTTTCACATTAAATTTACTTCATTTCACATTTCATTAGTTTTGTTTTCACGTTTTGCATTTAAATTTTCTTCATTTCACATTTCATTAATTTTGATTAAACGTTTCACATTTATATTTACTTCATTTCACATTTCATTAATGCCGATTTCACATTTCACATTTAAATTTACTTCATTTCACATTTCGATTTACGTTTCAGATTTAAATTTACTTCATTTCACGTTTCACATTTAAATTTACTTCATTTCTCATTTCATTAGTTTTCATTTCACGTTTCAAATTTATATTTACTTCATTTAACATTTCATTACTTTTCATTTCATGTTTCACATTTAAATTTACTTCATTTCACATTTCATTACTTTTCATTTCGCGTTTCACATTTAAATTTACTTCATTTCACATTTCAATACTTTTACTTTCACGTTTCACATCTATATTTACTTCATTTCCCGTTTCATTACATTTCTTTTCTCGTTTCACGATTCACATTTATATTTACTTCATTTTACATTTCATTAATTTTGATTTCAAATTTCACATTTAAATTTTCTTCATTTCACATTTCATTACACGTTTCACATTTAAATTTAGTTATTTTCACATTTCATTTCACGTTTCTCTTTTAAATTTATTTCATTTCTTGTTTCACATTTAAATTACTTCATTTCACATTTCATTAGATATCATTTCAACTTTCACATTTAAATTTACTTCATATCACATTTCATATCATTTCAGACCATATTTCACATTTAAATTTTCTTCATTAAATATTTTATAACATTTTATTCCTTGTTTAACTTAAATGTTTTCTTCATTTCACATTTCATTACTTTTCATTTCACGTTTGACATTTAAATTTACTTCATTTCACATTACATTTCACATTTCACATTTAAATTTATTTCATTTCACATTTCATCACATTTCATTTCACGTTTCACATTTAAATTTATTTCATTTCTTGTTTCACATTTAAATTTCTTCATTTCACATTTCATTATATATCATTTCACATTTCACATTTAAATTTACTTCATTTGACTTTATTATTTTACTTATTTCATGTGTTGAATTTCGGTAGGCGTTTTGGTTGGCGTTTTGGTTGGCGTTTTGGTTGGCGTTTTGGTTGACATTTTGGTTCACGTTTGACGTTTCGGTTGAAGTTTCATTTCAAATTTCATTACATTTCTTATTTCATTTCTCGTTTTACATTTAATTTTACTTCAGTTCACATTTCATTACTTTTCATTTAAAGTTTCACTTTTAAATTTCTTTCATTTCACTTTTCATTACATTTCATTTCTCGTTTCACATTTAATTTTACTTCATTTCAGATTTCATTGCTTTTCCTTTCTGGTTTCATGTTTCTCATTTAAATTATCTTCAATTCACATTTCAATTTTCTTCATTTCACATTTCATTTCACATTTTGATTTACATCATTTCACATTTCATTACTTTTCATTTCACGTTTCACATTTAAATTTTCTTCATTTCACACTTTATTACATTTCATTTCAAGTTTCTCATTTAAATTTACTTCATTTCACTTTTCATCAATTTTCATTTCACGTTTCACATTTAAATTTAATTCATTCCACATTTAATTACATTTGATTTCACGTTTCAGATTTAAATTTACTTCATTTCACATTTCCTTACATTTCATTTCAAGTTTCTCATTTAAATTTACTTCATTTCACATTTCATTACATTTCATTTCAAGTATAACATTTATATTTTCTTCATTTCACATTTCATTACATTTCATTTCACGTTTCACATTTAAATTTACTTCATTTCACATTTCATTACTTTTCATTTCATATTTCACATTAAAATTTACATCATTTCACATTTCATTACATTTAGATTCACTTTTCAGATTTAAATTTACTTCATTTCACTTTTGATTACTTTTGATTTCACGTTTCACATTTAATTTTTCTTCTTTTCACATTCAATTACTTTTAAACTTTCTTTTCACATTTAAATTTACTTCATATCACATTTCATTACTTTTCATTTCACGTTTCACATTTAAATCTACTTCATTTCACATTTCATTACTTTTCATTTCACGTTTCACATTTAAATCTACTTCATTTCACATTTCATTACTTTTCATTTCATGTTTCACATTTAAATCTACTTCATTTCACATTTCATTACTTTTGATTTCATTTTTCACTGTTAAATTTACTTCATTTCACATTTCATTACATTTCATTTCACGTTTCACATTTAAATTTACTTCATTTCACATTTCATTACTTTTGATTTCATTTTTCACAGTTAATTTTACATCATTTCACATTTAATTAATTTTGATTTCACGTTTAACATTTAAATTTACTTCATTTCACATTTAATTAATTTCGATTTCACATTTCACATTTAGATTTACTTCATTTCACATTTCATTACCTTTCATTTCACGTTTCACATTAATTTACATCTTTTCACATTTCTATTCACGTTTCATATTTATATTTAAATCATTTCACATTTTTTTACATTTCATTTTACGTTTCACATTTAAATTTTTTTCTTTTCACATTTCATTACTTTTCATTTCATGTTTCACATTTAAATTTACTTCACATTTCGTTACATTTGATTTCATTTTTAACATTTAAATTTACTTCATTTCAAGATTAATTAATTAATATAACATTTCACATTTAAATTTACATCATTTCACGTTTCATTACTTTTCATTTCACATTTCACATTAAAATTTACATCAATTCACATTTCATTAATTTTAATTTTTTTTCAATTTTAAATTTACTTCATTTCATATCTCCTTATTTTGATTTCACGTTTCACATTTAAATTTACTTCATTTCACATTTCATTACTTTTCATTTAACGTTTCACATTTAAATTTACTTCATTTCACATTTCATTACTTTGATTTCATTTTTCTTTGTTAAATTTACATAATTTCACATTTAATTAATTTTGATTTCACGTTTCACATTTAAATTTACTTCATTTCACGTTTCATCAATTTTCATTTCACGTTTCACATTTAAATTTACTTCATTCCACATTTGATTACATTTGATTTCACGTTTCAGATTTAAATTTACTTTATTCCACATTTGATTAATTTTCATTTCAAGTTTCACATTTAAATTTACTTCATTTCACATTTCAATACTTTTCATTTCATATTTCACATTTAAATTTATTTCATTTCAAATTACATTTCCATTTCAAGTTTCACATTTAAATTTACTTCATTTCACATTTCATTTAACGTTTCATATTTAAATTTACTTCATTTCACATTTCATTACTTTTCATTTCATTTTTCACATTTAAATTTACTTCTTTTCACATTTCATTACTTTTCTTTTTTCGTTTCAAATATAAATTTACTTTATTTCATGTTTCATTACTTCTCCTTTCGCGTTTCACATTTCAATTTACTTCATTTCACATTTCATTGCACTTGATTTCATTTTTAACATTTAAATTTACTTCATTTCAAAAATAATTAATTAATATGACGTTTCACATTTAAATTTACTTCATTTCTAATTCATTATTTTGATTTCATTTTTCACATTTAAATTTACTACATTACACATTTCATTACTTTTCATTTCACGTTTCACATTCAAATTTACTTCATTTCACATTTCATAACTTTTCATTTCACGTTTAACATTTAAATATTCTTCATTTCACATTTCATTACATTTCATGTCACGTTTCACATTTAGATGTACTTTATTTCATGTTTCATTTTTCACATTTAAATTTACTTCATTTCACATTTAATTTATTTTGAATTCACGTTTCACAATTAAATTTACTTCATTCCACATTTCATTAATTTTGATTTCACATTTCACAATTAAATTTATTACATTTCACATTTCGATTCACGTTTTAGATTTAAATTTTTCATTTCACATTTCATTACTTTTATTTTTGTTTCAAATTTAAATTTTTTTCATTTCATGTTTCATTAATTTTCATTTCACGTTTCTCATTTAAATTTAGTTCATTTCACGTTTCATTACACTCGATTTAATTTTTAACATTTAAATTTACTTCATTTCAAAATTAATTAATTAATATAACGTTTCACATTTAAATTTAGTTCATTTCACATTTCATTATTTTGATTTCATTTTTCACATTTAAATTTACTTCATTACACTTTTCATTAGTTTTCATTTCACGTTTCACATTTAAATTTACTTCATTTCACGTTTCATTACTTTTCATTTCACTTTTCACATTTAAATTTACTTTATTTCGCATTTCATTACTTTTTGATTCACGTTTCAGATTAAAATTTAAATTATTATTTTGAAGGAAGGCTCACCCTGTAGTTTACTTGATGGCTGGTTCACTTTGTGAAGGGGTGGAGTGTATGGGAACTGTTGAATTTTGGCCTGAAGCACTGATGGATCATGTGAGGTAAGCACTGAGTCAGTTGCGGGAGCACAGGTGAAGGCAATGCACCTGTGACTGGAAGGGGTGGAGTCTGGCTCCACCTCTCCCAGACCCCATTTAAGGACTGACCACGACTGGGGAAGGTTCTTTTGTTGGAGATCCCCTCCCCTGTGGAGGTCCAGGAAAGCCTTGACCTTCAGTGACAGGTTAGCCTTTCCTAATTTACTGCTTGTCTTTATACCACCTGGATAAGTCATACAAAAACACATTGTCCACCTTCATTATTTGGTGTGGGTATTATTCTTTTGGGGGATTCACTGTGCACACCCTAAGCTTCAGCTCTAAATCCTTGCTTTTTTATCCCAAAGTCTAGCCCCTAGTCCTTGCTATTCCACCCCATATTCCTGCCCTAAGCCCTCGCTATTTCCTCCCAAACAGTAGTCCCAAGTCCTCATTATTACCCTTAAACTCAGGCCCTGAATCCTTGCCATTTCACCCCAGGCTCAAGTGCCACATCCTGCCTAATTCACCCCAAAGCTCCGTCCCAGCTTCTCGCCATTCGGTGCCAAACTCCAGCCCCAAACGTTTACTATTTCATCCCAATCTCCAGTTCCTTTGTTCTCACTGCTTCACCCCGAACTCCAACATCAAACCCTCTCTGTTTCGCCCCAATCTCCAGCTCTAAATTCTTGCTATTATATCCCAAACTGTAACACCTAGTCCTTGTTATTCCTCCCCACGTTCCTACCCCAAACCTACCCTACTTCATTCCGAGCAGTAGTCCCAAATCCTCATTATTACCCTCAAACTCTGGCCCCAAGCGCTCACTATTTCCTCCCAAACTAAACTCCAAAATCCAGGCTCATTCATCCAAAACTCCATCCCAACTTCTTGCAGTTTCACCCTGAACTTCAGCCTCGCAACTGTGAGGCCCAAATCCTCACAGTTTCACCCTATATTGCAGCTCCCAATCCTCTCTCGCTTTCCCCAAACTCCGTATAAAATTCCTCACTACTTCTCCCCAAGTTTCAGTCCCATGTCTGGCTGTCTCACACCAGTGTCAAGCATCATATCCTCGCAATTTCTTCCCAAATTCTAGCCCGAATTCCATATTACATATCATTTCATATTTTATTTTATATTTAATTCCAGTTGATATTTCATTTCATATTTCCTCTTCATTTTATATCATTTTATTTCATATCCTTTTCTCACATCTGCTTCATTTCATTTCTTTTCAGTCCTTTTTATTGCTTATTTCATTTCATTTCTCAGCCCTCTGGTTCCTGCCCACGTTTTGCCTGCGTTGATCTCAGCCTGCTAACAGGGCAGCAGTTCCCGGGGTCGTCCATTTTCCCCTTGATGGAAATGGGTGTGAGTTTTCTCTTACTTTCTGCTACCTGTGGACTTGCCCTGGATGCCACAGCGTTTCGGATCTCACTGAGAGTGGCCTGCTGACTGCAACGGCTGATTCCCTCTGCACTCCCTGATGCATCCACTGGGACAGGCGGACCTGTGCATGTTCGGAGTCAGGTAGGACTCAGAGTGCCACATTTTTGTGTTGTCAGGTGCTATATGCTGCACAGACATTTCATTTCAACTATTTCATACATTTCGTATTATTTCACATTTCGTATTATTTCACATTTCAATCCATTATATTTCATTGAAAATATTGCGCACTTCGCGTTTCATTGCGCATTTCATGTTTCATTTAATGTTTCATTTTATTTCTCGTTTCATTTCAAGTTTATTTTCAAGTTTCTGTTCATTTCAAATTTCATATTTCATATTTAGCTTCATCTCATTTTTATTTTTATCGTTCTATATCTCATTTCAAATCATATTTCACTTCATATCACATTTCATTTCGTTTCATATTTCATGTCATTTCGCACCATTACATTCTATTTCATTTTATATTTCAGATTTCATTTCAAATTTCTGATTTAAATTTCCGATCTCTTTTCCCACTTCCCATTTCCGATCTCTTTTCCCACTTCCCATTTCCGAACTCTTTTCCCACTTCCCATTTCCGAACTCTTTTCCCACTTCCCATTTCCGATCTCTTTTCCCACTTCCCATTTCCGAACTCTTTTCCCACTTCCCATTTCCGAACTCTTTTCCCACTTCGTGTTTCACATTTAAATTAACTACATTTCAAATTTAATTACTTTTCATTTCACGATTTCATTAATATTTTCTTCATTTCACATTTCATTACATTTCCATTTTTGTTTCACATTTAAATTTACTTCATTTCAAATTTCATTACATTTCATTTCACGTTTCACATTTAAATTTATATCATTACATATTTAATTACTTTTGATTTCACGTTTCACATTCAAATCTACTTCAATTCACATTTCATTACATGTCCTTTCGCGATTCACATTTAAATTTACTTCATTTCACATTTCGATTTACGTTTCAGATTTAAATTAAATTCATTGCACACTTCATTACTTTTCATTGCACACTTCATTACTTTTCATTGCACACTTCATTACTTTTCATTGCACACTTCATTACTTTTCGTTGCACACTTCATTACTTTTCGTTGCACACTTCATTACTTTTCGTTGCACACTTCATTACTTTTCGTTGCACACTTCATTACTTTTCGTTGCACACTTCATTACTTTTCGTTGCACACTTCATTACTTTTCGTTGCACACTTCATTACTTTTCGTTGCACACTTCATTACTTTTCATTGCACACTTCATTACTTTTCATTTCACACTTCATTACTTTTCATTGCACACTTCATTACTTTTCATTTCACGTTTCACATTTAAATTTACTTCAATTCACATTTCATTAATTTTTATTTCACATTTCACATTTAAATTTACTTAACTTCACATTCCATTTTTCAAATTTATATTTACTTCATTTCAAATTTAATTTATTTTGAATTAATGTTTCACAATTAAATTTACTTCATTTCAAATTTCATTAATTTTGATTTCACGTTTCACATTTAAATTTACTAAATTTCACATTTCGATTCAAGATTCAGATTTAAATTTACTTCATTTCACATTGCATTGCTTTTCATTTCACGTTTCACATTTAAATTTATTTCATTTCACATTTCATTAATTTTCATTTTATGTTTCACATTTAAATTTACTTCATTTCACATTTCATTACATTTCATTTCACGTTTCACATTTAAATTTACTTCATTTCACATTTCATTTGTTTTCAATTCACGTTTCAAATTTATATTTACTTCATTTCAAATTTCATTACTTTTAATTTCACGTTTCACATTTAAATTTACTTCATTTTACATTTCTTTTCATGTTTCACCTTTAAATTTACTGCAATTCACATTTCATTTCACATTTCACTATTAAATTTACTTCATTTCACATACAATTACTTTTAAATTTTCTTTTCAAAATTAATTTTACTTCATTTCACATTTCCTTATATTTCCTTTCAGTTTTTTCATGTGAATTTACTTCAATTCACATTTCATTACATTTCCATTTTCGTTTCACATTTAAATTCACTTCATTTCACATTTCATTACTTTTCATTTCACGTTTCGCATTTAAATTTACTTTCACATTTCATTAATTTTGCTTTCACGTATCACATTTAAATTTACTTCATTTCATATTTCATTACTTTTCATTTCACATTTCATTTATTTGATTTCATTTTACACAGTTAAATTTACTTCATTTCACATTTCATTAATTTTGATTTCATGTTTCACATTTAAATTGACTTCATTTCACATTTCATTAATTTTGATTTCACGTTTCACATTTAAATTTACTACATTTCACATTTCATTAATTTTGATTTCAAGTTTCACATTTAGTTTTACTTCATTTCACATTACATTACTTTTCAATACAGGATTCACATTTAAATTTACTTCATTTCACATTTCATTAATTTTGATTTCAGGTTTCACATTTAAATTTACTTCATTTCACATTATATTACATATCAATTCAGGTTTCACATTTATATTTACTTCATTTCACATTTCATTCCACGTTTCACATTTTAATTTATTTCATTAAACATTTCATTGCTTTTCATTTCACGTTTCCCATTTAAATTTACTTCATTTCACATTTCGTTACTTTTCATTTCACGTTTCACTTTTAAATTTACTTCATTTCACTTTTCATTACATTTCATTTCACTTTTCATATTTAAATTTACATCATTTCACGTTTCATTAATATTTTTATTTCATTTCACGTTTCACATTTAATTTTCTTTCATTTCACATTTCATTATTTTCACTTTTCATTTCACATTTAATTTTCCTTCATTTCACATTTATTATTTTCACATTTAAATTTACTTCGTTTCACATTTCATTACTTTTCATTTCACGTTTCTCGTTTCATTTTACGTTTCTCGTTTTTTTCTCGTTTCTTTTCTCATTTCATTTCACGTTTCTCGTTTCGTTTCTCGTTTCGTTTCTCGTTTCGTTTCTCGAAATTTAAATTTAATTTTTCTCGTTAAATTTACTTCATTTCACATTTATTAATTTTGATTTCACGTTTCACATTTAGTCTTTCTTCATTTCACATTACATAACTTTTGAATTCAGGATTCTCATTTAAATTTACTTCATTTCACATTTCATTACTATTCATTTCATGTTTCATATTTAAATTTACTTCATTTCACGTTTCATTACTTTTCATTTCACTTTTCACATTTAAATTTACTACCTTTCACATTTCATTTCACATTTCACATTGAAATTTACTTCATTTCCCATTTCATTATTTTTCATTTCACGTTTCACATTTAAATTTACTTCATTTCACATTTGATTAATTTTGATTTCACGTTTAACATTTAAATTTACTTCATTTCACATTTCATTAGTTTTCATTTCATGTTCCACATATAAATTTACTTCATTTCACATTTCATTAATTTTCATTTCACGTTTCACATTTAAATTTACTTCATTTTACATTGCATTAGGTTTTGATTTCACGTTTCACATTTAAATTTACTACATTTCAAATTTTGATTCACGTTTCAGATTTAAATTTACTACATTTCACTTTTCATTTCTTTTCAATTCACGTTTCAGATTTAAATTTACTTCATTTCACATTTCATTACTTTTCTTTATTCGTTTCAAATTTATATTTATATCATTTCACATTTCATTACTTTTCATTTCAAGTTTCACATTTAAATTTACTTCATTTCACATTTCATTACTTTCATATCACGTTTCACATTTAAATTTACATCATTTCACATTTCATTACATTTCATTTCAAGTTTCACATTTAAATTTACTTCATTTCACATTTCATTAATTTTCATTTCTCGTTTCACATTTAAATTTACTTCATATCACATTACATTTCCATTTCGAGTTTTACATTTAAATTTACTTCTTTTCACATTGCATTACTTTTCATTTAACTTTTCACTTTAATTTACTTCTTTTCACACTTCTATTCACATTTCATATTTAACTTTACTTCATTTCACATTTCATTACATTTTATTTGTTGTTTCTCATTTAAATTTACTTCATTTCACATTTCATTTTTCACATTTAAATTTACTTCTTTCCACATTTCATTAATTTTGAATTCACGTTTCACATTTAAATTTACTTCATTTCACATTTCATTAATTTCGATTTCACGTTTCACATTTAAACTTATTACATTTCTTTTCAATTCACGTTTCAGATTTAAATTTATTTCATTTCACATTTCATTAATTTTCTTTTTCTTTTCAAATTTAAATTCACTTCATTTCATGTTTCATTACTTTTCATTACACGTTTCACATTTAAATTTACTTCATTTCACGTTTCATTATATTTAACTTCACGTTTCACACTTAAATTTTCTTCATTTCACATTTCATTACTTTTAATTTTCGTTTCAATATTAAATTTACTTCATTTCACATTTCATTACTTCTCATTTCACGTTTCACATTTAAATTTACTTCATTTCACTTTTCATTACTTTTCATTTCATTTTTCATATTTAATTTTTCTTTATTTCTCATTTCATTAATTTTGTTTTCACGTTTCACATTTAAATTTACTTCATTTCACATTTCATTAATTTCGATTTCACGTTTCACATTTAGATTTATTACATTTCACATTTCGATTCACGTTTCAGATTTAAATTTACTTCATTTCACGTTTCATTACACTTGATTTCATTTTTAACATTTAAATTTATTTCATTTCAAAATTAATTAATACACCGTTTCACATTTAAATTTACTTCATTTCACATTTCATTATTTTGATTTCATTTTTCACATTTAAATTTACTTCATTTCACATTTCATTAATTTTGAATTCACGTTTCACATTTAAATATACTTCATTTCAAATTTCGATTTACGTTTCAGATTTAAATTTACTTCATTTCACGTATCACATTTAAATCTACTTCATTTCACATTTCATTACTTTTCATTTCACGTTTGACATTTAAATTTACTTCATTTCACATTACATTTCACGTTTGACATTTAAATTTATTTCATTTCACATTTCATTACATTTCATTTCACGTTTGACATTTAAATTTACTTCATTTCACATTTGATTACTTTTGATTTCACGTTTCACATTTAATTTTTCTTCATTTCACATTTCATTACTTTTCATTTCACGTTTCACATCTACATTTACTTCATTTCCCGTTTCTTTACATTTCTTTTCTCGTTTCACGATTCACATTTATATTTACTTCATTTTACATTTCATTAATTTTGATTTCAAATTTCACATTTAAATTTTCTTCATTTCACATTTCATTACACGTTTCACATTTAAATTTGGTTCTTTTCACATTTCATTTAACGTTTCACATTTAAATTTATTTCATTTAACGTTTCACATTTAAATTACTTCATTTCACATTTCATTAGATATCATTTCAACTTTCACATTTAAATTTACTTCATATCACATTTCATATCATTTCAGACCATATTTCACATTTAAATTTTCTTCATTAAATATTTTATAACATTTTATTCCTCGTTTAACTTAAATTTTTTCTTCACTTCACATTTCAATACTTTTCATTTCACGTTTCACATTTAAATTTACTTCATTTCACATTTCATTACTTTTCATTTCACGTTTGACATTTAAATTTACTTCATTTCACATTACATTTCACGTTTGACATTTAAATTTATTTCATTTCACATTTCATTACATTTCATTTCACGTTTCACATTTAAATTTATTTCATTTCTTGTTTCACATTTAAATTTTTTCATTTCACATTTCATTATATATCATTTCACGTTTCACATTTAAATTTACTTGATTTCACTTTATTATTTTACTTATGTGTTGAATTTCGGTTGGCGTTTTGGTTGGCGTTTTGGTTGGCGTTTTGGTTGGCGTTTTGGTTGGCGTTTTGGTTGGCGTTTTGGTTGGCGTTTTGGTTGGCGTTTTGGTTGGCGTTTTGGTTGGCGTTTTGGTTGGCGTTTGTCGTTTCGGTTGAAGTTTCATTTCAAATTTCATTACATTTCTTATTTCATTTCTCGTTTTACATTTAATTTTACTTCAGTTCACATTTCATTACTTTTCATTTAAAGTTTCACTTTTAAATTTCCTTCATTTCACGTTTCACATTTATTTCATTTCACTTTTCATTACATTTCATTTCTCGTTTCACATTTAATTTTACTTCATTTCAGATTTCATTGCTTTTCCTTTCTCGTTTCATATTTAAATTTACTTCATTTCCCGTTTCAAATTTAAATTTACTTCATTTCACATTTCATTACATTTCCCTTCGCGTTTAACATATAAATCCGTTTCGTTTCTCGTTTCAAATATAAATTTAATACATTTAACTTTTGATTACTTTACATTTCACGTTTCACATTTAAATTTACTTCATTTCACATTTCATTACTTGTCATTTCACCTTTCACATTTAATTTTACTTCATATCACATTTCATTACTTTTCATTTCACGTTTCATATTTAATTTTAATTCATTTCTGGTTTCAAATTTAAATTTACTTCATTTCACATATCATTACTTTTGATTTCGGGTGTTTCACATTTAATTTTACTTCTTTTTAAATATCATTTCATGTTTCGCATTTAAACTTACTTCATTTCACATTTCATTTTACGTATCAAATTTAAATTTACTTCATTTCACATTTCATTACTTTTCATTTTACTTTTCGAATTTAAATTTACTTCATTTAATAATTCATTACATTTCAATTCCCATTTCACATTTAAATTTACTTCATTTCTCATTTCATTTCCCATTTCACATTTAAATTTACTTCATTTTATATTTCATTTCACGTTTCACATTTAAATTTACTTCATTTCACATTTCATTACATTTCTTTTTTCATTTCAAATTTAAATTTACTTCATTTCACATTTCACTAATTTTTATTTCACGTTTCACATTTAAATTTACTTCATTTCACATTTCATTAATTTTGACTTCAATTTTCACATTTAAATTTACTTCGTTTCGTGTTTCATTACTTTTCTTTTAAAGATTCACATTTCAATTTACTTCATTTCACATTACATTTCACGTTTCACATTTAAATTTACTTCATTTCACATTTCATTACATTTCTTTTTTCATTTCAAATTTAAATTTACTTCATTTCACATTTCACTAATTTTTATTTCACGTTTCACATTTAAATTTACTTCATTTCACATTTCATTAATTTTGACTTCAATTTTCACATTTAAATTTACTTTTTTTCACATTTCATTAATTTTCTTTTAAAGATTCACATTTAATTTTACTTCGTCTCACATTTCGATTCATGTTTCAGATTTAAATTTATTTCATTTCACATTTCATTTCACGATTCACGTTTAAATTTACTTCAATTCGCCTTTCATTAATTTTTATTTAGCGTTTCACATTTAAATTTACCTCTTCAAATTTCGATTCACTTTTCACATTTAAATTTACTTCATTTCACATTTCATTTCCATTTCACGTTTCACATTTAAATTTACTTCATTTAACATTTCATTAATTTTGATTTCACATTTCACATTTAAATTTACATTATTTCACATTTCATTACTTTTCTTTTCATGTTTCAGATTTAAATATTCTTCATTTCACATTTCATTTCACGTTTCACATATAAATTTACTTCATTTCACATTTCATTAATTTTTATTTCGCTTTTCACATTTAAATTTACTTCATATCACATTTCATTTCACGTTTCACATTTAAATTTACTTCATATCACATTTTATTTTATGTTTCACATTTAAATTTACTTCATCTTACATTTCATTACAGATTTCATACACTTTTCATATTTCATTTCAAATTTCTCAGTTTATTACACATTTTATTACTTTTCAATTTGCGTTTCAAGTTTCAATTCTCTTTATTTCACATTTCATTACTTTTCTTATTTCATTTCATGTTTCACATTTAAATTTATTTCATTTCACATTTTTTTTACATTTCATGTCAAGTTTCACATTTAAATTCACTTTATATTACTTTATTATTTTACTTATTTCATGTTTTGAATTTCGGTTGACGTTTCGGTTGACATTCGAATACATTTCACATTTCATTTCTCGTTTCACATTTAAATTTTCATCATTTCACATTTCATTAATTTTCATTTCATGTTTCACATTTAAGTTTACTTGACTTCACATTTCATTAGTTTTAATTTCACGTTACACATTTAAATTTTCCTCATTTCACATTTCATTTCTTTTCATTTCATGTTTCACATTTAAATTTACTTCATTTCACATTTCATTTCACGTTTCACATTTAAATTTACTTCTTTTCACATTTCATTTCACGTTTCACATTTAAATTTACTTCTTTTCACATTTCATTCCACATTTCACATTTAAATTTACTTCATTTCACATTTTATTTCCCGTTTCACATTTAAATTTATTTCATATCTTGTTTTAAATTTAAATTTACTTCATTGTTTATTTCATTTCGCGTTTCACATTTAAATTTACTTCATTTCACATTTCATTACATTTCATTCCACATTTCACAGTTAAATTTACTTCATTTCACATTTTATTTCCCGTTTCACATTTAAATTTACTTAATTTCACGTTTTTTTTACTTTTGATTTCGCGTTTCACATTTAAATTTACTTCATTTCACTTTGTTATTTTACTTATTTCATGTTTTGAATTTCGGTGGACGTTTCGGTTGACGTTTGACTTTTCGGTTGACGTTTCATTTCACATTCATTTACATTTCATATTTCATTTCTCGTTTCACATTTAAATTTTCATCATTTCACATTTCATTACATTTCATTTAACGTTTCACGTTTAATTTTTCTTCTTTTCACATTCAATTACTTTTAAATTTTCTTTTCACATTTAGATATACTTGATATCACATTTCATTACATTTCATTTCTCGTTTCACGTTTAATTTTACTTCATTTCTCATTTCATTTCCCGTTTCACATTTCAATTTTCTTCATTTCACATTTCATTTCATGTTTCACATTTAAATTTACTTCATTTCACATTTCATTACTTTTTTCATTTCACGTTTCACGTTTAAATTTACTTCATTTCACATTTCATTACATTTTATTTCACGTTTCACATTTAAATTTACTTCATTTCACATTTCATTACTTTTTAATTTTCTTTTCACATTTAAATTTCCTTCAGATCACATTTCATTACTTTTCATTTCAAGTTTCACTTTTAAATTTACTTCATTTCACTTTTCGATTCAATTTTCAGATTTGAATTTACTTCATTTCGCATTTCATTTCACGTTTCACATTTAAATTTACTTTATATCACATTTCATTTCACGTTTTACATTTAAATTTAGTTCATTTCACATTTCATTTCACGTTTCACATTTAAATTTATTTCATTTTACGTTTCACATTTATATTTATTCATTTCACATTTCATTACTTTTCATTTCGCTTTTCACATTTAAATTTACTTCATTTCACATTTCATTACTTTTGATTTCGCGTTTCGCATTTAATTTTACTTCATTTCACATTTCATTCCTCGTTTCACATTTAAATATACTTCATTTCACATTTCATTACATTTCATTTCAAGTTTCACATTTAAATTTTCTTCATTTCATATTTCATTACATTTCATTTCACGTTTCACATTTAACTTCTCTTCATTTCACATTTCATTACTTTCTTTTAATGTTTCATATTTAAATATACGTCATTTCAAATTTCGATTTACGTTTCAGATTTAAATTTACTTCATTTCACGTTTCACATTTAAATCTTCTTCATTTCACATTTCATTATTTTTGATTTCATTTTTCACATTTAATTTTACATCATTTCACATTTAATTAATTTTGATTTCACGTTTAACATTTAAATTTACTTCATTTCACATTTAATTAATATAGATTTCATTTCACGTTTCACATTTAAATGTACTTATTTTCATAGTTCATTTCACGTTTCGCATTTAAGTTAACTTCATTTCACAATTCATTACTTTTCATATTTCATTTCATGTTTCAAAATTAAATTTAATTGATTTCACATTTGATAACTTTTCATTTCACGTTTCAAATTTAAATTTACTTCATTTCACATTTGATAACTTTTCATTTCACGTTTCACATTGAAATTTACCTCATTTCATATTTCATTACATTTCATTTCACGTTTCACATGTAAATATACTTCATTTCACATTTCATTACTTTTCATATTTCATTTAATGTTTCACATTTAATTTCACTTTATTTAATATTTCATTACTTTTCATATTTCATTTCATGTTTCAAAATTAAATTTACTTCATTGCACATTTCCTTACATTTCATTTTACTTTTCACATCTAAATTTACTTCATTTCACGTTTCATATCTTTTCATTTCACTTTTCACATTTAAATTTACTTCATTTCTCGTGTCAGATTTAAATTTACTTCATTTCACATTTCGTTAAATTTCATTTCACGTTTCACATTTAAATTTACTTCAATTCAATTTCATTGATTTTAATTTCACATTACACATTTAAATTTACTTCACATTTCATTACTTTTAATATTTCATTTCACATTTCTTTGCTTTTTATTCCACGTTTCACATTTATATTAAATACGTTTCAAATCTAATTACTTTTCACGTTTTCATTAAAATATATATCATTTTTTTTACATTTCCATTTTCGTTTCTCATTTAAATTAAATTCATTTCATATTTCATTACATTTCCTTTCGCGTTTCACATTAAATATATTTCACTTCCTGTTTCACATTTCATTTCACTTTTCATTTCACAATTAATTACTTTTCATATTTCATTTTATTTTTCAAAATTATTTTTACTTCATTTAACATTTCCTTACATTTCCTTTCAGTTTTTTCATGTGAATTTACTTCAATTCACATTTCATTACATTTCCATTTTCGTTTCACATTTAAATTCACTTCATTTCACATTTCACTATCATTTCATGTTTAACATTTAAATTTACTTCATTTCACATTTCATTACTTTTAATTTCACGTTACACATTTAAATATACTTTCACATTTCAATAATTTTGCTTTCACGTTTCACATTTAAATTTACTTCATTTCACATTTCATTAATTTTGATTTCACGTTTCACATTTAAACTTACTTCTTTTCACATTTCGATTCACGTTTCTTATTTAAATTTACTTTATTTCACGTTTCATTATTTTCATTTCACGTTTCACATTAAAATTTCTTCATTTCACATTTCATTACTTTTCATTTCATGTTTCACATTTAAATTGACTTCATTTCACATTTCATTAATTTTGATTTCACGTTTCACTTTTAAATTTACTTCAATTCACATTTCATTAATTTTGCTTTCACGTTTCACATTTAAATTTACTTCATTTCACATCTCATTACTATTCATTTAATGTTTCCCATTTAAATTTACTTCGTTTCACATTTCATTACTTTTCATTTTCGTTTCAATTTTAAATATACTTCATTACACATTTCATTTCTTTTTATTTCACATTTCACTTTTAAGTTTACTTCATTTCACATTTCATTACTTCTCATTTAACGTTTCACATTTAAATTTACTTCATTTCACTTTTCATTACTTTTCATTTCATTTTTCACATTTAATTATTTTTCATTTCTCATTTCATTTATTTTGATTTCACGTTTCATATTTAGTTTTACTTCATTTCACATTACATTAATTTTCAATTCAGGATTCACAATTAAATTTACTTCATTTCACATTTCATTACTATTCATTTCATGTTTCACATTTAAATTTACTTCATTTCACATTTTGTTTCACGTTTCAGATTTAAATTTACTTCATTTCACATTTCATTTCCATTTCAAGTTTCACATTTATATTTACTTCATTTCACATTTCATTACGTTTGATTTCACGTTTCAGATTTAAATTTACTTCATTTCACATTTCATTAATTTCAATTTCACATTTCACATTTCATTTCACTTTTCAGATTTAAATTTATTTCATTCCACATTTCATTACTTTTCATTTAATGTATAACATTTAAATTTACTTCATTTCACATTTCATTACTTTTTATTTCACGTTTCACTTTTAAATATACTTCAACTCACATTTCATTAATTTTGCTTTCACGTTTCACATTTAAATTTACTTCATTTCACATTTCATTTCACGATTCACATTTAAATTTACTTCTTTTCTAATTTTATTACTTTACTTATTTCAAATTTCACATCTCATTTCACATTTTATTTCACAAATCATTACTTTTCTTATTTCATTTCACGTTTCACATTTAAATATAATTCATTTCACATTTCATTTCTCGTTTCACATTTAAATTTACTTTATTGCACATTTCATTTCCTTTCATTTCAAATTTCACATTTAATTTTAATTCATTTAACATTCCATTATTTTTAAATATTCTTTTCACATATAAATTTTCTACATTTCACTTACCATTACTTTTCATTTCTCATTTCACATTTAAAATTACTCCATTTTACATTTCATTAATTTTAATTTCACATTTCACATTTAAATTTACTTCATTTCACATTTCATTTTTCACATTTAAATGTACTTCATTTCACATTTCATTAATTTTGATCTCACGTTTCACATTTAAATGTACTTCATTTCACATTTCATTAATTTTGATCTCACGTTTCACATTTAAATTTACTATATTTCACATTTCGATTCACGTTTCAGATTTAAATTTACTTCATTTCACATTTCATTACTTTTCATTCCACGTTTCTCATTTTAATTTACTTCATTTCACATTTCATTACTTTTCATTTCACGTTTCACATTTAAATTTATTTCATTTCACATTTCATTAATTTTGATTTTACCTTTCACATTTAAATTTATTTCATTTCACATTTCATTACATTTCATTTCACGTTTCACATTTAAATTTATTTCATTTCACATTTCATTAATTTTGATTTTACCTTTCACATTTAAATTTATTTCATTTCACATTTCATTAATTTTGATTTTACCTTTCACATTTAAATTTACTTCATTTCACATTTCATTAATTTTTATTTCGCGTTTCACATTTAAATTTTCTTCTTTTCACATTTCATTACTTTTCATTTCATGTTTCACATTTAATTTTACTTCATTTCATATTCCATTTCCTTTTCACGTTTCACATTTAAATTTACTTCATTTCACATTTCATTACTTTTCATTTCAAGTTTCACATTTAAATTTACTTCATTTCACAATTCATTAATTTTGATTTTACCTTTCACATTAAAATTTACTTCATTTCACATTTCATTAATTTTGACTTAACGTTCCACATATAAATTTACTTCATTTCACATTTCATTAATTTTTATTTCGCGTTTCACATTTAAATTTACTTCATTTCACATTTCATTACTTTTCATTTCATGTTTCACATTTAGTTTTACTTCATTTCATATTCCATTTCCATTTCACGTTTCACATTTAAATGTACTTCATTTCACATTTAATAAATTTTGATCTCACGTTTCACATTAAAATTTACTACATTTCACTTTTCGATTCACGTTTCACATTTAAATTTACTTCATTTCACAATTCATTACTTTTCATTCCACGTTTCTCATTTAAATTTACTTCATTTCACATATCATTACTTTTCATTTCAAGTTTCACATTTAAATTTACTTCATTTCACATTTCATTCATTTTGATTTTACCTTTCACATTAAATTTTACTTCATTTCACATTTCATTACATTTCCTTTCACATTTCACGTTTAAATTTACTTCAATTCGCGTTTCATTAATTTTGATTTCACGTTCCACATTTAAATTTACTTCATTTCACATTTCATTACACTTGATTTCATGTTTCACATTTAAATTTACTTCATTACACATTTCATTTTTCACATTTAAATTTACTTCATTTCATTAATATTCATTTCACGTTTCAGATTTAAATTTACTTCATTTCACATTTCATTACTTTTCATTTCACGCTTCACATTTAAATATAATTCATTTCAAATTTCATTACTTTTCATTACACGTTTCAAATTTAAATTTACTTCATTTCACATTTCATTACATTTCATTTCAAGTTTCACATTTAAATTTATTTCATTTCACATTTCAATAAATTTCATTTCAAGTTCCACATTTAAATTTCCTTCATTTCACATTACATTTCCATTTCACAATTCACATTTAAATTTACTCATTTTACATTTCATTAATTTTGATTTCAAATTTCACATTTACATTTACTTCATTTCACATTTCGATTCACGTTTCAGGTTAAAATTTACTTCATTTCACATTTGATTACATTTGGTTTCACGCTTAACATTTAAATTTACTTCATTTCACATTTCATTAATTTTTATTTCATGTTTCACATTTAAATTGACATCATTTCACATTTCATTAGTTTTAATTTCAATTTCCACAATTAAATTTAATACATATCACATTTCATTACTTTTCTTTTCACCTTTCACATTTTATTTTACTTCATATCACATTTCATTACTTTCCATTTCACGTTTCACATCTATATTTACTTCATTTCCCGTTTCATTACATTTCTTTTCTCGTTTCACGTTTAAATTTACTTCTTTTCAAATTTCATTTCGCATTTCACATTTAAATTTACTTCATTTCATATTTCATTTTACGTTTCACATTTAATTGTATTTCATTTAACGTTTCAAGCATTTAATTTCACGTTTCTCAGTTAAATTTCCTTCAGTTCACATTTCATTACTTTTGATTTCACGTTTCACATTTAAATTTACTTCATTTCACATTTCATTTAATTTTATTTCACGTATCACATTTAAATTTACTTCATTTCACGTTTCATTACTTTTCGTTTAATGATTCACATTTAAATTTACTTCATTTCACATTTCATAACTTTTCATTTCAAGTTTCACTTTTAAATTTACTTCATTTCACATTCAATTACTTTTAAATTTTCTTTTCACATTTAAATTTACTTCATTTCACATTTCATTTCACGTTTCACATTTAAATTTAATGCATTTCACATTTCAATTCACGTTTCACATTTAAATTTACTTCATTGCACATTTCATTTCACGTTTCACATTTAAATTTACTACTTTTCACATTTCATTAAGCTTTTCACATTTAAATTTACTTCATTTCACATTTCGATTCACGTTTCACATTTAAATTTACTTCATTTCACATTTCATTACATTTTATTGCACGTTTCACTTTTAATTTAACTTCATTTCTCATTTCATTTCCCGTTTCACATTTAAATTTACTTCATTTCATATTTCATTTTCCGTTTCACATTTAATTGTATTTCATTTAAAGTTTCATATCATTTTATTTCACGTTTCTCAGTTAAATTTCCTTCAGTTCACATTTAATTACCTTTCATTTCAAGTTTCACATTTAAATTTACTTCATTTCACATTCCATTATTTTTAAATATTCTTTTCACATTTAAATTTTCTACATTTCACTTACCATTACTTTTCATTTCTCATTTCACATTTAAAATTACTCCATTTTACATTTCATTAATTTTCATTTCACCTTTCACATTTAAATTTACTTCATTTCACATTTCATTTTTCACATTTAAATGTACTTCATTTCACATTTCATTACTTTTGATTTCACGTTTCACATTTAAATGTACTTCATTTCACATTTCATTACATTTCATTTCACGATTCACATTTAAATTTAATTATTTTCAAATGTTATTACTTTACTTATTTCAAGTTTCACATCTCATTTCACATTTTATTTCACAAATCATTACTTTTCTTATTTCATTTTACGTTTCACATTTAAATTTAATTCATTTCACATTTCAATTCACGTTTCACATTTAAATTTACTTCATTGCACATTTCATTTCACGTTTCACTTTTAATTTAACTTCATTTCTCATTTCATTTCCCGTTTCACATTTAAATTTATTTCATTTCATATTTCATTTTCCATTTCACATTGAATTGTATTTCATTTAACATTTCATAGCATTTTATTTCACGTTTCTCAGTTAAATTTCCTTCAGTTCACATTTAATTACTTTTGAATTCACGTGTAACATTTAAATCTACTTCATTTCACAATTCATTTAATTTGATTTCACGTACCACATTTAAATGTACTTCATTGCACATTTCTTTAATTTTGATTTCACGTTTCACATTTAAATCTACTTCATTTCACATTTCATTAATTTTGATTTCAAATTTCACATTTAAATGTACTTCATTTCAAATTTCATTAATTTTGATTTCAAGTTTCACATTTAGTTTTACTTCATTTCACATTACATTACTTTTCAATTCTGGATTCACATTTAAATTTGCTTCATTTCACATTTCATTACTTTTCGTTTCACGTTTCACATTTAAATTTACTTCAATTCACATTTCATTAATTTTGATTTCAGGTTTCACATTTAGATTTACTTCATTTCACATTTCTTTACTTTTCAATTTTTGTTTCTTATTTAAATTTAGTTCATTTCACATTTCATTTTTCAAATTTAAATTTACTTCATTCCGCAGTTTATTAAATTTGATTTCACATTTCACATTTAAATTTACTTCATTTCTAATTTCATTAATTTGATTTCACGTTTCACATTTAAATTTACTTCACTTCGCTTTTCATTTCATTACATTTCACGTTTCACATTTTAATTTACTTCATTTCACATTTCATTACTTTTGATTTCATTTTCTACATTCAAATTTACTTCATTTCACATTTCATTTCACATATCACATTTAAATTTACTTCATTTCACATTTCATTATTTTTCTTTTCATGTTTCACTTTTAAATTTACTTCATTTCACATTACATTTCAAGTTTCACATTTTAATATATTTTATTTCACATTTCATTAATTTTGATTTCAAGTTTCACATTTAAATTTACTTCATTTCACATTTCATAACATTTCATTTCACGTTTCACATTAAAATTTACTTCATTTCACATTTCATTACTTTTAATTTTTGTTTCAAATTTAAATATACTTCATTTAACTTTTCATTACTTTTCTTTTCATGTTTCACTTTTAAATTTACTTCGTTTCACATTACATTTCTATTTCGAGTTTTACATTTAAATTTACTTCATTTCACATTGCATTACTTTTCATTTAACGTTTCACATTAATTTACTTCTTTTCACATTTCTATTCACATTTCATATTTAACTTTACTTCATTTCACATTTCATTACATTTTATTTGTTGTTTCACATTTAAATTTACTTATTTTCTCATTTCTTTTTTCACGTTTAAATTTACTTCATTTCACATTTCATTAATTTAATTTTCGTTTCAATATTAAATTTACTTCATTTCACATTTCATTTCATTTTATTTCACGTTTCACATGTAAATTTACATCATTCCACATTTCTTTAATTTTCATTTTTCGTTTCATATTTAAATTTACTTCATTTCACATTTCATTAATTTCGATTTCACGTTTCACATTTAGATTTATTACATTTCACATTTCGATTCACGTTTCAGATTTAAATTTACTTCATTTCACGTTTCATTACAATTGATTTCATTTTTAACATTTAAATTTATTTCATTTCAAAATTAATTAATATACCGTTTCACATTTAAATTTACTTCATTTCACATTTCATTACTTTTCATTTCACGTTTCACATTTAAATTTATTCATTTCACATTTCTTTACATTTCACGTTTCACATTTAAATTTACTTCATTTCACATTTCATGAATTTTGATTTCACATTTCACATTTAAATTTACTTCATTTCACATTGAATTATTTTTAAATTTTCTTTTCACTTTTAAATTTACTTCATTTCACATTTCATTACTTTTCATTTCACGTTTCACATTTAAATTTATTCATTTCACATTTCTTTACTTTACATTTCACGTTTCACATTTAAATTTACTTCATTTCACTTTTCATTAATTTTGATTTTACGTTACACATTTAAATTTACTTCATTTCACATTTCATTTCTTTTCAATACACGTTTCAGATTTAAATTTACTTCATTTCACATTTCATTACTTTTCTTTATTCGTTTAAAATTTAAATTTAATTCATTTCACATTTTTTTTACTTTTCATTTCACGTTTCATATTAAATTTACTTCATTACACTTTATTATATTACTTATTTCATGTTTTATATTTCGGTTGACGATTCGGTTGACGTTTCGGTTGACGTTTGACTTTTCGTTTGACGTTTGACTTTTCGTTTGACGTTTCATTTTACATTTCATTACTTTTCATATTTCATTTCTTGTTTCAAATTTAAATTTTCTTCATTTCACGTTTCATTACTTTCCTTTTCACGTTTCACATTAATTTACTTATTTTCACATTTCTTTTCAATTTTCATATTTAAATTTACTTAATTTCACATTTCATTACATTTCATTTCATGTTTCACATTTAAATTTACTTCATTTCACATTTCACTAATTATGATTTCACGTTTCACATTTATATTTACTTCATTTCACATTTCATTAATTTTGATTTCACGTTTCAGATTTAAACTTACTTCATTTCACATTTCATTAGTTTTGATTTCAAATTTCTCATTAAAATTTACTTCATTTCACATTTCATTACATTTCATTTCACGTTTCACATTTAAATTTACTTCATTTCACATTTCATTACATTTCATTTCACGTTTCACCTTTAAATATACATCATTTCACATTTAATTTTGATTTCAGGTTTCACATTTAAATGTACTTCATTTCACATTTCATAAATTTTGATCTCACGTTTCACATTAAAATTTACTACATTTCACTTTTCGATTCACGTTTCAGATTTAAATTTACTTCATTTCACATTTCATTACTTTTCATTCCACGTTTCTCATTTAAATTTACTTCATTTCACATATCATTAATTTTCATTTTAAGTTTCACATTTAAATTTACTTCATTTCACATTTCATTAATTTTGATTTTACCTTTCACATTCAAATTTACTTCATTTCACATTTCATTAATTTTGATTTTACCTGTCACATTAAAATTTACTTCATTTCACATTTCATTACATTTCATTTCACATTTCACGTTTAAATTTACTTCAATTCGCGTTTCATTAATTTTGATTTCACGTTCCATATTTAAATTTACTTCATTTCAAATTTCATTTCACGTTTCACATTTAAATTTACTTCATTTCACATTTCATTTCACGATTCACATTTAAATTTAATTCTTTTCAAATGTTATTAATTACTTATTTCAAGTTTCACATCTCATTTCACATTTTATTTCACAAATCATTACTTTTCCTATTTCATTTCACGTTTCACATTTAAATTTAATTCATTTCACATTTCATTTCACGTTTCACATTTAAATTTACTACTTTTCACATTTCATTTCGCTTTTCACATTTAAATTTACTTCATTTCACATTTCATTTCATGTTTCACATTTAATTTTACTTCATTTCGTATTCCATTTCCATTTCATGTTTCACATTTTAATTAACTTCATTTCACATTTCATTACATTTCATTTCACGTTTCACATTTAAATTTACTTCATTTCACATTTCATTTCACGTTTCACATTTAAATTTACTTCATTTCACATTTCATTTCACGATTCACATTTAAATTTACTTCTTTTCAAATGTTATTACGTTACTTATTTCAAGTTTCACATCTCATTTCACATTTTATTTCACAAATCATTACTTTTCTTATTTCATTTCACATTTCACATTTAAATTTAATTCATTGCACATTTCAATTCACGTCTCACATTTAAATGTACTACTTTTCACATTTCATATCGCTTTTCACATTTAAATTTACTTCATTTCACATTTTGATTCACGTTTCACATTTAAATTTACTTCATTCACATTTCATTACCTTTTATTGCACGTTTCACTTTTAATTTAACTTCATTTCTCATTTCATTTCCCGTGTCACATTTAAATTTACTTCATTTTATATTTCATTTTCCGTTTCACATTTAATTGTATTTCATTTAACGTTTCATAGCATTTTATTTCACGTTTCTTAGTTAAATTTCCTTCAGTTCACATTTCATTAATTTGATTTCACGTTTCACATTCAAATTTATTTCATTTCACATTTCATTTAATTTGATTTCACGTTTCACATTTAAATTTACTTCATTTCACGTTTCATTACTTTTCTTTTAATGATTCACATTTAAATTTACTTCATTTCACATTTCATTACTTTTCATTTCACGTTTCACTTTTAAATTTACTTCATTTCACATACAATTACATTTAAATTTTCTTTGCACATTTAAATTAACTTCATTTCACATTTCATTACTTTTCATTTCACGTTTCACATTTAAATTTAGTTCATTCTACGTTTCACATTTAAATTTACTTCATTGTACATTTCATTACCTTTAATTTCATGTTTCACATTTAAATTTTCTTCATTTCACATTCCATTATTTTTAAATATTCTTTTCACATTTAAATTTTCTACATTTCACTTACCATTACTTTTCATTTATCATTTCACATTAAAAATTACTCCATTTTACATTTCATTAATTTTCATTCCACGTTTCACATTTAAATGTACTTCATTTCACATTTCATTTTTCACATTTAAATGAACTTCATTTCACATTTCATTAAATTTGATTTCACGTTTCACATTTAAATGTACTTCATTTCACATTTCATTAATTTTGATTTCAAATTTCACATTTAAACTTACTTCATTTCACATTTCATAACTTTTCATTCCACGTTTAACATTTAAATTTACTTCATTTCACATTTCACTAATTATGATTTCACGTTTAACATTTAAATTTACTTCATTTCACATATCATTAATTTTCATTTTCGTTTCAATTTTAAATTTACTTCATTTCACATTTCATTAATTTTTATTTCACGTTTCACTTTTAAATTTACTTCATTTCACCTTTCATTAATTTCGATTTAACGTTTCACATTTGAATTTACTACATTTCACTTTACGATTCACTTTTCAGGTTTAAATTTATTTCATTTCACATTTCATTAGTTTTCATTTCACGTTTCACATTTAAATTTACTTCATTTCACATTTCATTACTTTTCATTTCATGTTTCACATTTAAATTTACTTCATTTCACATTTCATTTAACGTTTCATATTTAAATTTACTTCATTTCACATTTCATTACTTCTCATTTCACGTTTCACATTTAAATTTTCTTCTTTTCACTTTTCATTACTTTTCATTTCACGTTTTACATTTAATTTTTCTTCATTTCTCATTTCATTAATTTTGATTTTACGTTTCACATTTAAATTTACTTCATTTCACATTTCATTAATTTCGATTTCACATTTCACATTTAAATTTACTACATTTCACATTTCGATTCACTTTTCAGATTTAAATTTATTTCATTTCACATTTCATTACTTTTCATTTAATGTTTCATATTTTAATTTACTTCTTTTCACATTTCATTACTTTTAATTTCACGTTTCACGTTTCCTTACGTTTCATTTCAAATTTAACATTTAAATTTACTTATTTTCACATTTCATTACTTTTAATTTCACGTTTCACATTTCATTACATTCCATTTAACGTTTCACATTTAAATTTACTTCATTTCATGTCACGTTCCACATTTAATTTTACTTGATTTCAAATTTCATTACTTTTCACATTTCATTTCACATTTCATTTCACGTTTCACATTTAAATTTACTTCATTTCTCATTTCATTTCGCGTTTCACATTTAAATTTACTTCTTTTCACATTTCATTACATTTCATTTCATGTTTCATATTTAAATTAACTTCATTTCACATTTCTTTACTTTTCATTTCACGTTTCACATTAAAATTTACTTCATTTCATATTTCATTTCACGTTTAACATTTAAACTTAATTCATTTTACATTTCATTTCACGTTTTGCATTTAGATTTACTTCATTTCACATTTCATGTCACGTTCCACATTTAATTTTATATGATTTCAAATTTCCTTACTTTTCACATTTCATTTCACGTTTCACATTTAAATTTTCTTATTTTCATAGTTCATTTCACGTTTCGCATTTAAATTAACTTCATTTCACAATTCATTACTTTTCATTTCCCCTTTCACATATTAATTTTCTTTATTTCACATTTCATTTCACGTTTCACATATATATTTACTTCATTTCACGTTTCATTACATTTTATTTCACGTTTCACATTTAAATTTACTTCATTTCACATTTCATTACATCTCATTTCTCGTTTCACATTTTAAGTTACTTCATTTAATAATTCATTACATTTCATTTCACGTTTCACATTTAAATTTAATTCATTTCACATTTCATTTCTCGTTTCACATTTAAATTTACTTCATTTCACATTTCATTTCACGTTTCACATTTAAATTTACTTCATTTCACATTTCATTTCTCGTTTCACATTTTAATTTACTTCTTTTAATAATTCATTGCATTTCATTTCATGTTTTACATTTAAATTTAATTCGTTTCATATTTCATTTCACGTTTCACGTTTAAATTTACTTCATTTCGCATTTCATTTCACGTTTCACATTTCAATTTATATATTTTCACACTTAATTACATTTCATATCACGTTTCACATTTAAATTTATATCATTTCATAATTCATTTTACGTTTCACATTTAAATATACTTCATTTCACATTTTTTTACTTTTCATTTCACGTTTCACTTTTAAATTTACTTCATTTCACTTTATTATTTTACTTATTTCATGTTTTTAATTTCGGTTGACGTTTCGTTTGACGTTTTGGTTGATGTTTCGATTGACGTTTCATTTCACATTTAAATTTTCATCACTTAACATTTCATTACTTTTCATTTCACGTTTCACATTTAGATTTACTTCATTTTACATTTCATTAGTTTTCATTTCGCGTTTCACATTAAATTTACTTCATTTCACATTTCATTAGTTTTGTTTTCACGTTTTGCATTTAAATTTTTTTCATTTCACATTTCATTAATTTTGATTAAACGTTTCACATTTTTATTTACTTCATTTCACATTTCATTAATATTGATTTCACATTTCACATTTAAATTTACTTCATTTCACTTTTCATTAATTTTGAATAAATGTTTCACATTTAAATTTACTTCATTTCACATCTCGATTTACGTTTCAGATTTAAATTTACTTAATTTAACGTTTCACAGTCAAATTAACTTCATTTCACATTTCATTAATTTTGATTAAACGTTTCACATTTAGATTTACTTCATTTCACATTTCATTAATGCTGATTTCACATTTCACATTTAAATTTACTTCATTTCACATTTCGATTTACGTTTCAGATTTAAATTTACTTCATTTCACGTTTCACATTTAAATTTGCTTCATTTCACATTTCATTAGTTTTCATTTCACGTTTCAAATTTAAATTTACTTCATTTAACATTTCATTACTTTTCATTTCATGTTTCACATTTAAATTTACTTCATATCACTGTTCGATTCAAGTTTCAGATTTAAATTTACTTCATTTCACACTTCATTTCACGTTTCACTTTTAAATATTCTTCATTTCACATTTCATTTCACGTTTCACATTTAAATTTACTTCTTTTCACATTTCATTATTTTTCATTTCATGTTTCACATTTAAATTTACTTCATTTCACATTTCATTTCACGTTTTACATTTAAATTTACTCCATTTCACATTTCATTACTTTTCATTTCATGTTTCACATTTAAAATTACTTCATTTCACATTTCATTACTTTTCATTTCGCGTTTCACATTAAATTTACTTCATTTCACATTTCATTAGTTTTGTTTTCACGTTTTGCATTTAAATTTTCTTCATTTCACATTTCATTAATTTTGATTAAACGTTTCACATTTATATTTACTTCATTTCACATTTCATTAATATTGATTTCACATTTCACATTTAAATTTACTTCATTTCACTTTTCATTAATTTTGCTTTCACGTTTCACATTTAAATTTACTTCATTTCACATTTCGATTTACGTTTCAGATTTAAATTTACTTAATTTAACGTTTCACAGTCAAATTTACTTCATTTCACATTTCATTAATTTTGATTAAACGTTTCACATTTAGATTTACTTCATTTCACATTTCATTAATGCTGATTTGACATTTCACATTTAAATTTACTTCATTTCACATTTCGATTTACATTTCAGATTTAAATTTACTTCATTTCACTTTTCACATTTAAATTTACTTCATTTCACATTTCATTAGTTTTCATTTCACGTTTCAAATTTAAATTTACTTCATTTAACATTTCATTACTTTTCATTTCATGTTTCACATTTAAATTTACTTCATATCACTGTTCGATTCACGTTTCAGATTTAAATTTACTTCATTTCACATTTCATTAATTTTGATTAAACGTTTCACATTTATATTTACTTCATTTCACATTTCATTAATATTGATTTCACATTTCACATTCAAATTTACTTCATTTCACATTTCATTAATTTTGATTTTACCTGTCACATTAAAATTTACTTCATTTCACATTTCATTACATTTCATTTCACATTTCACGTTTAAATTTACTTCAATTCGCGTTTCATTAATTTTGATTTCACGTTCCATATTTAAATTTACTTCATTTCAAATTTCATTTCACGTTTCACATTTAAATTTACTTCATTTCACATTTCATTTCACGATTCACATTTAAATTTAATTCTTTTCAAATGTTATTAATTACTTATTTCAAGTTTCACATCTCATTTCACATTTTATTTCACAAATCATTACTTTTCCTATTTCATTTCACGTTTCACATTTAAATTTAATTCATTTCACATTTCATTTCACGTTTCACATTTAAATTTACTACTTTTCACATTTCATTTCGCTTTTCACATTTAAATTTACTTCATTTCACATTTCATTTCATGTTTCACATTTAATTTTACTTCATTTCGTATTCCATTTCCATTTCATGTTTCACATTTTAATTAACTTCATTTCACATTTCATTACATTTCATTTCACGTTTCACATTTAAATTTACTTCATTTCACATTTCATTTCACGTTTCACATTTAAATTTACTTCATTTCACATTTCATTTCACGATTCACATTTAAATTTACTTCTTTTCAAATGTTATTACGTTACTTATTTCAAGTTTCACATCTCATTTCACATTTTATTTCACAAATCATTACTTTTCTTATTTCATTTCACATTTCACATTTAAATTTAATTCATTGCACATTTCAATTCACGTCTCACATTTAAATGTACTACTTTTCACATTTCATATCGCTTTTCACATTTAAATTTACTTCATTTCACATTTTGATTCACGTTTCACATTTAAATTTACTTCATTCACATTTCATTACCTTTTATTGCACGTTTCACTTTTAATTTAACTTCATTTCTCATTTCATTTCCCGTGTCACATTTAAATTTACTTCATTTTATATTTCATTTTCCGTTTCACATTTAATTGTATTTCATTTAACGTTTCATAGCATTTTATTTCACGTTTCTTAGTTAAATTTCCTTCAGTTCACATTTCATTAATTTGATTTCACGTTTCACATTCAAATTTATTTCATTTCACATTTCATTTAATTTGATTTCACGTTTCACATTTAAATTTACTTCATTTCACGTTTCATTACTTTTCTTTTAATGATTCACATTTAAATTTACTTCATTTCACATTTCATTACTTTTCATTTCACGTTTCACTTTTAAATTTACTTCATTTCACATACAATTACATTTAAATTTTCTTTGCACATTTAAATTAACTTCATTTCACATTTCATTACTTTTCATTTCACGTTTCACATTTAAATTTAGTTCATTCTACGTTTCACATTTAAATTTACTTCATTGTACATTTCATTACCTTTAATTTCATGTTTCACATTTAAATTTTCTTCATTTCACATTCCATTATTTTTAAATATTCTTTTCACATTTAAATTTTCTACATTTCACTTACCATTACTTTTCATTTATCATTTCACATTAAAAATTACTCCATTTTACATTTCATTAATTTTCATTCCACGTTTCACATTTAAATGTACTTCATTTCACATTTCATTTTTCACATTTAAATGAACTTCATTTCACATTTCATTAAATTTGATTTCACGTTTCACATTTAAATGTACTTCATTTCACATTTCATTAATTTTGATTTCAAATTTCACATTTAAACTTACTTCATTTCACATTTCATAACTTTTCATTCCACGTTTAACATTTAAATTTACTTCATTTCACATTTCACTAATTATGATTTCACGTTTAACATTTAAATTTACTTCATTTCACATATCATTAATTTTCATTTTCGTTTCAATTTTAAATTTACTTCATTTCACATTTCATTAATTTTTATTTCACGTTTCACTTTTAAATTTACTTCATTTCACCTTTCATTAATTTCGATTTAACGTTTCACATTTGAATTTACTACATTTCACTTTACGATTCACTTTTCAGGTTTAAATTTATTTCATTTCACATTTCATTAGTTTTCATTTCACGTTTCACATTTAAATTTACTTCATTTCACATTTCATTACTTTTCATTTCATGTTTCACATTTAAATTTACTTCATTTCACATTTCATTTAACGTTTCATATTTAAATTTACTTCATTTCACATTTCATTACTTCTCATTTCACGTTTCACATTTAAATTTTCTTCTTTTCACTTTTCATTACTTTTCATTTCACGTTTTACATTTAATTTTTCTTCATTTCTCATTTCATTAATTTTGATTTTACGTTTCACATTTAAATTTACTTCATTTCACATTTCATTAATTTCGATTTCACATTTCACATTTAAATTTACTACATTTCACATTTCGATTCACTTTTCAGATTTAAATTTATTTCATTTCACATTTCATTACTTTTCATTTAATGTTTCATATTTTAATTTACTTCTTTTCACATTTCATTACTTTTAATTTCACGTTTCACGTTTCCTTACGTTTCATTTCAAATTTAACATTTAAATTTACTTATTTTCACATTTCATTACTTTTAATTTCACGTTTCACATTTCATTACATTCCATTTAACGTTTCACATTTAAATTTACTTCATTTCATGTCACGTTCCACATTTAATTTTACTTGATTTCAAATTTCATTACTTTTCACATTTCATTTCACATTTCATTTCACGTTTCACATTTAAATTTACTTCATTTCTCATTTCATTTCGCGTTTCACATTTAAATTTACTTCTTTTCACATTTCATTACATTTCATTTCATGTTTCATATTTAAATTAACTTCATTTCACATTTCTTTACTTTTCATTTCACGTTTCACATTAAAATTTACTTCATTTCATATTTCATTTCACGTTTAACATTTAAACTTAATTCATTTTACATTTCATTTCACGTTTTGCATTTAGATTTACTTCATTTCACATTTCATGTCACGTTCCACATTTAATTTTATATGATTTCAAATTTCCTTACTTTTCACATTTCATTTCACGTTTCACATTTAAATTTTCTTATTTTCATAGTTCATTTCACGTTTCGCATTTAAATTAACTTCATTTCACAATTCATTACTTTTCATTTCCCCTTTCACATATTAATTTTCTTTATTTCACATTTCATTTCACGTTTCACATATATATTTACTTCATTTCACGTTTCATTACATTTTATTTCACGTTTCACATTTAAATTTACTTCATTTCACATTTCATTACATCTCATTTCTCGTTTCACATTTTAAGTTACTTCATTTAATAATTCATTACATTTCATTTCACGTTTCACATTTAAATTTAATTCATTTCACATTTCATTTCTCGTTTCACATTTAAATTTACTTCATTTCACATTTCATTTCACGTTTCACATTTAAATTTACTTCATTTCACATTTCATTTCTCGTTTCACATTTTAATTTACTTCTTTTAATAATTCATTGCATTTCATTTCATGTTTTACATTTAAATTTAATTCGTTTCATATTTCATTTCACGTTTCACGTTTAAATTTACTTCATTTCGCATTTCATTTCACGTTTCACATTTCAATTTATATATTTTCACACTTAATTACATTTCATATCACGTTTCACATTTAAATTTATATCATTTCATAATTCATTTTACGTTTCACATTTAAATATACTTCATTTCACATTTTTTTACTTTTCATTTCACGTTTCACTTTTAAATTTACTTCATTTCACTTTATTATTTTACTTATTTCATGTTTTTAATTTCGGTTGACGTTTCGTTTGACGTTTTGGTTGATGTTTCGATTGACGTTTCATTTCACATTTAAATTTTCATCACTTAACATTTCATTACTTTTCATTTCACGTTTCACATTTAGATTTACTTCATTTTACATTTCATTAGTTTTCATTTCGCGTTTCACATTAAATTTACTTCATTTCACATTTCATTAGTTTTGTTTTCACGTTTTGCATTTAAATTTTTTTCATTTCACATTTCATTAATTTTGATTAAACGTTTCACATTTTTATTTACTTCATTTCACATTTCATTAATATTGATTTCACATTTCACATTTAAATTTACTTCATTTCACTTTTCATTAATTTTGAATAAATGTTTCACATTTAAATTTACTTCATTTCACATCTCGATTTACGTTTCAGATTTAAATTTACTTAATTTAACGTTTCACAGTCAAATTAACTTCATTTCACATTTCATTAATTTTGATTAAACGTTTCACATTTAGATTTACTTCATTTCACATTTCATTAATGCTGATTTCACATTTCACATTTAAATTTACTTCATTTCACATTTCGATTTACGTTTCAGATTTAAATTTACTTCATTTCACGTTTCACATTTAAATTTGCTTCATTTCACATTTCATTAGTTTTCATTTCACGTTTCAAATTTAAATTTACTTCATTTAACATTTCATTACTTTTCATTTCATGTTTCACATTTAAATTTACTTCATATCACTGTTCGATTCAAGTTTCAGATTTAAATTTACTTCATTTCACACTTCATTTCACGTTTCACTTTTAAATATTCTTCATTTCACATTTCATTTCACGTTTCACATTTAAATTTACTTCTTTTCACATTTCATTATTTTTCATTTCATGTTTCACATTTAAATTTACTTCATTTCACATTTCATTTCACGTTTTACATTTAAATTTACTCCATTTCACATTTCATTACTTTTCATTTCACGTTTCACATTTAAAATTACTTCATTTCACATTTCATTACTTTTCATTTCGCGTTTCACATTAAATTTACTTCATTTCACATTTCATTAGTTTTGTTTTCACGTTTTGCATTTAAATTTTCTTCATTTCACATTTCATTAATTTTGATTAAACGTTTCACATTTATATTTACTTCATTTCACATTTCATTAATATTGATTTCACATTTCACATTTAAATTTACTTCATTTCACTTTTCATTAATTTTGCTTTCACGTTTCACATTTAAATTTACTTCATTTCACATTTCGATTTACGTTTCAGATTTAAATTTACTTAATTTAACGTTTCACAGTCAAATTTACTTCATTTCACATTTCATTAATTTTGATTAAACGTTTCACATTTAGATTTACTTCATTTCACATTTCATTAATGCTGATTTGACATTTCACATTTAAATTTACTTCATTTCACATTTCGATTTACATTTCAGATTTAAATTTACTTCATTTCACTTTTCACATTTAAATTTACTTCATTTCACATTTCATTAGTTTTCATTTCACGTTTCAAATTTAAATTTACTTCATTTAACATTTCATTACTTTTCATTTCATGTTTCACATTTAAATTTACTTCATATCACTGTTCGATTCACGTTTCACATTTAAATTTACTTCATTTCACATTTCATTAATTTTGATTAAACGTTTCACATTTATATTTACTTCATTTCACATTTCATTAATATTGATTTCACATTTCACATTTAAATTTACTTCTTTTCACTTTTCATTAATTTTGATTTCATGTTTCACATTTAAATTTACTTCATTTCACATTTCATTTCACGTTTTACATTTAAATTTACTCCATTTCACATTTCATTACTTTTCATTTCATGTTTCACATTTAAATTTACTTCATTTCACATTTCATTACTTTTCATTTCGCGTTTCACATTTAAATTTACTTCATTTCACATTTCAATACTTTTACTTTCACGTTTCACATCTATATTTACTTCATTTCCCGTTTCATTACATTCTTTTCTCGTTTCACGATTCACATTTATATTTACTTCATTTTACATTTCATTAATTTTGATTTCAAATTTCACATTTAAATTTTCTTCATTTCACATTTCATTACACATTTCACATTTAAATTTAGTTATTTTCACATTTCATTTCACGTTTCTCTTTTAAATTTATTTCATTTCTTGTTTCACATTTAAATTACTTCATTTCACATTTCATTAGATATCATTTCAACTTTCACATTTAAATTTACTTCATATCACATTTCATATCATTTCAGACCATATTTCACATTTAAATTTTCTTCATTAAATATTTTATAACATTTTATTCCTCGTTTAACTTAAATGTTTTCTTCATTTCACATTTCAATACTTTTCATTTCACGTTTCACATTTAAATTTACTTCATTTCACATTACATTTCACATTTCACATTTAAATTTATTTCATTTCACATTTCATCACATTTCATTTCACGTTTCACATTTAAATTTATTTCATTTCTTGTTTCACATTTAAATTTCTTCATTTCACATTTCATTATATATCATTTCACATTTCACATTTAAATTTACTTCATTTGACTTTATTATTTTACTTATTTCATGTGTTGAATTTCGGTAGGCGTTTTGGTTGGCGTTTTGGTTGGCGTTTTGGTTGACATTTTGGTTGACGTTTGACGTTTCGGTTGAAGTTTCATTTCAAATTTCATTACATTTCTTATTTCATTTCTCGTTTTACATTTAATTTTACTTCAGTTCACATTTCATTACTTTTCTTTTAAAGTTTCACTTTTAAATTTCTTTCATTTCACTTTTCATTACATTTCATTTCTCGTTTCACATTTAATTTTACTTCATTTCAGATTTCATTGCTTTTCCTTTCTGGTTTCAAATTTAAATTTACTTCATTTCAAATTTCATTACTTTTCATTTTACTTTTCAAATTTAAATTTACTTCATTTCCCGTTTCAAATTTAAATTTACTTTATTTCACATTTCATTACATTTCCCTTCGCGTTTAACATATAAATCCATTTCGTTTCTCATTTCAAATTTAAATTTAATACATTTAACTTTTGATTACTTTACATTTCACGTTTCACATTTAAATTTACTTCATTTCACATTTCATTACTTATCATTTTACCTTTCACATTTAATTTTACTTCATATCACATTTCATTACTTTTCATTTCACGTTTCATATTTAATATTATTTCATTTCTGGTTTCAAATTTAAATTTACTTCATTTCACATATCATTATTTTGATATCGGGTGTTTCACATTTAATTTTACTTCTTTTTAAATATCATTTCACGTTTCGCATTTTAACTTACTTCATTTCAGATTTCATTACTTTTCATTTCACGTTTCAGATTTAAATTTACATCATTTCACATTTCATTTCTCGTTTCACATTTAAATGTTCATCATTTCACATTTTATTTCACGTTTCACATTTCAATTTACTTCATTTCACATTTCATTAATTTTGATTTCACGTTTTGCATTTAAATTTTCTTTATTCCACATTTCATTACATTTTTATTTCATTTCATGTTTCACATTTAAATTTACTTCATTTCACATTTTTTTTACTTTTCATGTCATGTTTCACATTTAAATTCACATAATTTTACATTATTATTTTACTTATTTCATGTTTTGAATTTCGGTTGACGTTTCGGTTGACATTCAATTACATTTCATATTTCATTTCTCGTTTCACATTTAAATTTACTTCATTTCACATTTCATTAATTTTCATTTCATGTTACACATTTAAGTATACTTCATTTCACAGTTTGATTTACATTTCAAATTTAAATTTACTTCAATTCACATTTCATTAATTTTGATTTCACATTTCACATTTATATTTACTTCATTTCACATTTTGATTTACGTTTCAGATTTAAATTTACTTAATTTCACTTTTCGCAGTTAAATTTACTTCATTTCACATTTCATTAATTTTGATTAAAAATTTCACATTTTAATTTACGTCATTTCACATTTCATTAATTCTGATTTTGCATTTCACATTTAAATTTACTTCATTTCACATTTCGATTTACGTTTCAGATTTAAATTTACTTCATTTCACATGTCATTAGTTTTCATTTCACATTTCATTACTTTTGATTTAATTTTTCACATTTAAATTTACTTCATTTCACATTACATTAATTTTGATTTACGTTTCACATTTAAATTTACTTCATTTCACATTTCGATTTACATTTCAGATTTTAATTTACTTCATTTCACAATCCAATAGCTTTCATTTCACGTTTCACATTTAAATTTACTTCATTTCACATTTCTTTACTTTTCAATTTTTGTTTCAAATTTAAATTTACTTCATTTCACATTTCATTACTTATTTCACGTTTTACATTTACTTTCACATTTAATTCCACTTTTCATTATTTTCATATTTCATTTCAAGTTTCGCGTTTCATTTTTCAGTTCTTTTCACATTTTATTACTTTTCAATTCACGTTTCACATTTAAATTCACTTTATTTCACATTTCATGACATACGATATTTCATTTCAAGTTTCACATTTCATTTCACAAATCATTACGTTTCTTATTTCATTTCATGTTTCTCTTTTAAATTTACTTCATTTCACATTTCTTTAATTTTGATTTCACATTTCACATTTAAATTTACTTCATTTCACATTTCATTAATTTTGATTTTACTTTTCACATTTAAATTTACTTCATTTAACATTTCATTACTTTTCATTTCATGTTTCACATTTAAATTTACTTCATTTCACTATTCGATTCACGTTTCAGATTTAAATATACTTCATTTCATATTTCGTTTCACGTTTATATATTCTTCATTACACATTTCATTTCAAATTTCACTTTTAAATTTACTTCTTTTCACAGTTCATTTCCATTTCACGTTTCACATTTAAATTTACTTCCTTTCACTTTTCATTAATTTTGATTAAATTTTTCACATTTAAATGTACTTCACTTCACATTTTGATTTACGTTTCAGATTTAAATTTACTTAATTTAACGTTTCACATTTAAATTTACTTCATTTCACATTTCATTAATTTTGATTAAAAATTTCACATTTAAATTTACTTCATTTCACATTTCATTAATTCTGATTTCACATTTCACATTTAAATTTACTTCATTTCACTTTTCATTAATTTTGATTAAACGTTTCACATTTAAATTTACTTCACATTTCGTTAGTTTTCATTACATTTTTCAAATTTAAATTTACTTCATTTCACATTTCATTACTTTTGATTTCATTTTTCACAATTAATTTTACCTCATTTCAAATTTCATTACTTTTCATTTCCTGTTTCACATATAAATTATTACATTTCACATTTCATTTCACGTTTCACATTTAAATTTACTTCTTTTCACATTCCATTAATTTTGATTTCTTGTTTCACTTTTTAATTTACTTCTTTTCACATTTCATTAATTTTCATTTCATATTTCAACTATAAATTTACTTCATTTCACATTTCATTACTTTTCATTTCATCTTTCACATTCAAATTTACTTCATTTCACATTTCGATTTGCGTTTTAGATTTAAATTTACATCATTTCAAATTTCAATAGATTTCTTTTCACGTTTCACATTTTAATTTTCTTCATTTCACATTTCATTACTTTTCATTTCAAGTTTCACATTTAAATTTACTTCATTTCACACTTCATTACTTTTGATTTCATTTTTCACAGTTAAATTTACATCATTTCACATTTAATTAATTTTGATTTCACGTTTCACATTTATATTTACTTCATTTCACATTTCATTAATTTCACACTTCATTACTCTACATTTCTCGTTTCACATTTAAATTTACTTCAATTCACATTTCGTTAAATTTCATTTCACGTTTCACATTTAAATTTACTTCAATTCACATTTCATTAATTTTGATTTCACATTTCACATTTAAATTTACTTCATTTCACATTTCTTTGCTTTTTATTCCACGTTTCACATTTATATTAAATACATTTCAAATCTAATTACTTTTCTTTTCACGTTTTCATTTAAATATATATCACTTTTTTTACATTTCCATATTCGTTTCACATTTAAATTAACTTCATTTCATATTTCATTACATTTCCTTTCGCGTTTAATATTAAATATATTTCACTTCACGTTTCAAATTACATTTCACATTTCATTTCACAGTCAATTACATTTCATATTTCATTTTATGTTTCAAAATTAATTTTACTTCATTTCACATTTCCTTACAATTCCTTTCAGTTTTTTCATGTGAATTTACTTCAATTCATATTTCATTATATTTCCATTTTTAATTTACTTCATTTCACATTTCATTAAATTTCAATTCACATTTCACGTTTAAATTTACTTCATTTCACATTTCATTACTTTTAATTTCTCGTTTCACAATGAACCTTCATTTCACACTTCATTACTTTTGTTTTCATGCTTTAGATTTAAATTTACTTCATTTCACATTTCATTAATTTTGATTTAACGTTCCACATTTAAATTTACTTCATTTCACATTACATTTCACATTTCAAATTTCAATTTACTTCATTTCACATTTCATTACATTTGATTTCACGTTTCACATTTAATTTTACTTCATTTCACATTTCATTACATTTGATTTCATGTTTCAAATTTAAATTTACTTCATTTCAATTTTAATTGCTTTTAATTTCACATTTCACATTTAAATTTACTTCATTTCACATTTCATTACTTTTCATTTCATGTTTCACATTTAAATTTACTTCATATCACATTTCGACTCACGTTTCAGATTTAAATTTACTTCATTTCACATTTCATTACTTTTCATTTCACGTTTCACATTTAAATATTCTTAATTTCACATTTCATTTCATATTTCACATTTAAATTTACTTCTTTTCACATTTTATTTCCCGTTTCACATTTAAATTTACTTAATTTCACGTTTTTTTTACTTTTCATTTCACGTTTCAAATTTAAATATACTTCATTTCACTTTATTATTTTACTTATTTCATGTTTTGCATTTCGGTTGACGTTTCGGTTGACGTTTCGGTTGACGTTTGACTTTTCGGTTGACGTTTCATTTCACATTTAGTTACATTTCATATTTCATTTCTCATTTCACATTTAAATTTTCATCATTTCGCATTTCATTACATTTCATTTCACGTTTCACATTTAAATTTACTTCATTTCACATTTCATTAATTTTCATTCCACGTTTCAAATTTAGATTTACTTCATTTCACATTTCATTACTTTTCATTTAACGTTTCAAATTTAAGTTTACTTCATTTCACATTTCATTAATTTTGATTAAATGTCTCACATTTAAATTTACTTCATTTCACATTTCTTTACTTTTCATTTCATGTTACACATTCAAATTTACTTCATTTCACATTTCGATTCACGTTTCAGATTTAAATTTACTTCATTTCACATTTCATTTCACGTTTCACATTTAAATATTCTTAATTTCACATTTCATTTCACGTTTCACATTTAAATTTACTTCATTTCACATTTCATTTCACGTTTCACATTTAAGTTTACTTCATTTCACTTTATTATTTTACTTATTTCATGTTTTGAATTTCGGTTTACGTTTCGGTTGATGTTTCGTTTGACGTTTCATTTCACATTTCATTACGTAACATATTTCATTTCATGTTTCACATTTAAATTTACTTCATTTCGCGTTTCATTACAATTCATTTCTCGTTTCACATTTAAATTTACTTCATTTCACATTTCATTTCACGTTTCACATATTTAATTCATTTCACATTTCATTTCATGTTTCCCATTTAAATTACTTTATTTTACATTTCATTTCACGTTTCACATTTAAATTTACTTCATTTCACATTTCATTACATTACATTTCACGTTTCAAATTTAAATTTACTTCACTTCACAATTCATTACTTTGGATTTCATTTTCCACATTTAAATTTACTTCATTTCACATTTCATTGATTTTGATTTTACGTTTCACATTTAAATTTATTTCATTTCAAAATTCATTAATTTTGATCTCACGTTTCACATTTAAATTTACTTCATATCACATTTCATTTCACATTTCATTTCATAAATCATTACTTTCCTTATTTCATTTCACGTTTCACATTTAAATTTACTTCATTTCACATTTCATTTCACGTTTCACATATTTAATTCATTTCACATTTCATTTCACGTTTCCCATTTAAATTACTTTATTTTACATTTCATTTCACGTTTCACATTTAAATTTACTTCATTTCACATTTCATTACATTACATTTCACGTTTCAAATTTAAATTTACTTCACTTCACAATTCATTACTTTGGATTTCATTTTCCACATTTAAATTTACTTCATTTCACATTTCATTGATTTTGATTTTACGTTTCACATTTAAATTTATTTCATTTCAAAATTCATTAATTTTGATCTCACGTTTCACATTTAAATTTACTTCATATCACATTTCATTTCACATTTCATTTCATAAATCATTACTTTCCTTATTTCATTTCACGTTTCACATTTAAATTTACTTCATTTCACATTTCATTACGTTTCTTTTTTCTTTTAACATTTAAATTTTCTTCATTTCAAATTTCATTAATTTCCTTTCACATTTCACATTTAAACTTATCTCATTTCACGTTTCACATTTAAATTCACTTCATTTCACATTTCATTTCACGTTTCACATTTAAAATTTCTTAATTTCACATTACATTTCACGTTTGTCTTTTTAATTTACTTCATTTCACATTTCATTAATTTCATTTCACATTTCACGTTTAAATTTACTTCATTTCACATTTCATTACTTTTAATTTCTCGTTTCACAATGAACCTTCATTTCACATTTCATTACATTTCTTTTCATGCTTTAGATTTATATTTACTTCATTTCACATTTCATTACATTTCATTTTTAGTTTCACATTTAAATTTACTTCACTTCACATTTCATTACTTTTCATTTTGCGTTTAACATCTAAATTTACTTCATTTCACATTTCATTACTTTTGATTTCACGTTTCACATTTAAATTTACTTCATTTCACATTTCATTTGACATTTCATTGCTTTTCATGTCACATTTCACAATTAAATTTTTTCATTTCACTTTTCATTGTTTTTCATTTCACGTTTCACATTTAAATTTACTTCATTAAATATTTTATAACATTTAATTCCACGTTTATATTATATATTTACTTCATTTCACATTTCATTACTTTTCATTTCACGTTTCACATTTAAATTTACTTCATTTCACATTACATTTCATGTTTCACATTTAAATTTACTTCATTTCACATTTCATTACTTTTTTCGTTTCAAATTAAAATTTACTTCATTTCACATTTCATTAATTTTGATTTCACGTTCCACATTTAAATTTACTTCATTTCACATTTCATTAATATTGAATTCACGTTTCACATTTAAATTTACTTCATTTCACGTTTCATTACTTTTCTTTTAATGATTCACATTTAAAATTACTTCGTTTCACATTTCGATTCATGTTTCAGATTTAAATTTACTTCATTTCACATTTCATTAAATTTCAATTCACGTTTCACATTTAAATTTAGTTCATTTCACTTCACGTTTCACGTTTAAATTTTCTTCATTTCACATTTCATTAATTTTGATTTCATGTTTCACAATTAAATTTACTTCATTTCTCATTTCATTTCACATTTCATATTTCAATTTACTTCATTTCACATTTCTTTACTTTTCTTTTCACGTTTCACATTTAAATTTTCTTCATTTTACATTACATTTCACGATTTACATTTAAATTTACTTATTTTCAAATTTTATTACTTTACTTATTTCAAGTTTCACATTTCATTTCACATTTTATTTCACAAATCATTAACTTTCTTATTTCATTTCAGGTTTCACATTTAAATTTACTTCATTTCACATTTCATTACTTTTGATTTGTTTCACATTTAATTTTACGTTATTTCACATTTAATTAACTTTGTTTTCACGTTCCACATTTAAATATATTTCATTTAAAATTTTATATTTCATATTTAAATTTACTTCGTTACACATTTCATTAAATTTGATTTCACGTTTCACATTTAATTTTACTTCATTTCACATTTCATTACTTTTGATTTCATTTTTCACAGTTAATTTTTATATCATTTTACATTTAATTAATTTTGATTTCACTTTTAACATTTAAATTTACTACATTTCACATTTCGATTCACTTTTCAGATTTAAATTTATTTCATTTCACATTTCATTACTTTTCATTTAATGTTTCATATTTTAATTTACTTCTTTTCACATTTCATTACTTTTAATTTCACGTTTCACGTTTCCTTACGTTTCATTTCAAATTTAACATTTAAATTTACTTATTTTCACATTTCATTACTTTTAATTTCACGTTTCACATTTCATTACATTCCATTTAACGTTTCACATTTAAATTTACTTCATTTCATGTCACGTTCCACATTTAATTTTACTTGATTTCAAATTTCATTACTTTTCACATTTCATTTCACATTTCATTTCACGTTTCACATTTAAATTTACTTCATTTCTCATTTCATTTCGCGTTTCACATTTAAATTTACTTCTTTTCACATTTCATTACATTTCATTTCATGTTTCATATTTAAATTAACTTCATTTCACATTTCTTTACTTTTCATTTCACGTTTCACATTAAAATTTACTTCATTTCATATTTCATTTCACGTTTAACATTTAAACTTAATTCATTTTACATTTCATTTCACGTTTTGCATTTAGATTTACTTCATTTCACATTTCATGTCACGTTCCACATTTAATTTTATATGATTTCAAATTTCCTTACTTTTCACATTTCATTTCACGTTTCACATTTAAATTTTCTTATTTTCATAGTTCATTTCACGTTTCGCATTTAAATTAACTTCATTTCACAATTCATTACTTTTCATTTCCCCTTTCACATATTAATTTTCTTTATTTCACATTTCATTTCACGTTTCACATATATATTTACTTCATTTCACGTTTCATTACATTTTATTTCACGTTTCACATTTAAATTTACTTCATTTCACATTTCATTACATCTCATTTCTCGTTTCACATTTTAAGTTACTTCATTTAATAATTCATTACATTTCATTTCACGTTTCACATTTAAATTTAATTCATTTCACATTTCATTTCTCGTTTCACATTTAAATTTACTTCATTTCACATTTCATTTCACGTTTCACATTTAAATTTACTTCATTTCACATTTCATTTCTCGTTTCACATTTTAATTTACTTCTTTTAATAATTCATTGCATTTCATTTCATGTTTTACATTTAAATTTAATTCGTTTCATATTTCATTTCACGTTTCACGTTTAAATTTACTTCATTTCGCATTTCATTTCACGTTTCACATTTCAATTTATATATTTTCACACTTAATTACATTTCATATCACGTTTCACATTTAAATTTATATCATTTCATAATTCATTTTACGTTTCACATTTAAATATACTTCATTTCACATTTTTTTACTTTTCATTTCACGTTTCACTTTTAAATTTACTTCATTTCACTTTATTATTTTACTTATTTCATGTTTTTAATTTCGGTTGACGTTTCGTTTGACGTTTTGGTTGATGTTTCGATTGACGTTTCATTTCACATTTAAATTTTCATCACTTAACATTTCATTACTTTTCATTTCACGTTTCACATTTAGATTTACTTCATTTTACATTTCATTAGTTTTCATTTCGCGTTTCACATTAAATTTACTTCATTTCACATTTCATTAGTTTTGTTTTCACGTTTTGCATTTAAATTTTTTTCATTTCACATTTCATTAATTTTGATTAAACGTTTCACATTTTTATTTACTTCATTTCACATTTCATTAATATTGATTTCACATTTCACATTTAAATTTACTTCATTTCACTTTTCATTAATTTTGAATAAATGTTTCACATTTAAATTTACTTCATTTCACATCTCGATTTACGTTTCAGATTTAAATTTACTTAATTTAACGTTTCACAGTCAAATTAACTTCATTTCACATTTCATTAATTTTGATTAAACGTTTCACATTTAGATTTACTTCATTTCACATTTCATTAATGCTGATTTCACATTTCACATTTAAATTTACTTCATTTCACATTTCGATTTACGTTTCAGATTTAAATTTACTTCATTTCACGTTTCACATTTAAATTTGCTTCATTTCACATTTCATTAGTTTTCATTTCACGTTTCAAATTTAAATTTACTTCATTTAACATTTCATTACTTTTCATTTCATGTTTCACATTTAAATTTACTTCATATCACTGTTCGATTCAAGTTTCAGATTTAAATTTACTTCATTTCACACTTCATTTCACGTTTCACTTTTAAATATTCTTCATTTCACATTTCATTTCACGTTTCACATTTAAATTTACTTCTTTTCACATTTCATTATTTTTCATTTCATGTTTCACATTTAAATTTACTTCATTTCACATTTCATTTCACGTTTTACATTTAAATTTACTCCATTTCACATTTCATTACTTTTCATTTCATGTTTCACATTTAAAATTACTTCATTTCACATTTCATTACTTTTCATTTCGCGTTTCACATTAAATTTACTTCATTTCACATTTCATTAGTTTTGTTTTCACGTTTTGCATTTAAATTTTCTTCATTTCACATTTCATTAATTTTGATTAAACGTTTCACATTTATATTTACTTCATTTCACATTTCATTAATATTGATTTCACATTTCACATTTAAATTTACTTCATTTCACTTTTCATTAATTTTGCTTTCACGTTTCACATTTAAATTTACTTCATTTCACATTTCGATTTACGTTTCAGATTTAAATTTACTTAATTTAACGTTTCACAGTCAAATTTACTTCATTTCACATTTCATTAATTTTGATTAAACGTTTCACATTTAGATTTACTTCATTTCACATTTCATTAATGCTGATTTGACATTTCACATTTAAATTTACTTCATTTCACATTTCGATTTACATTTCAGATTTAAATTTACTTCATTTCACTTTTCACATTTAAATTTACTTCATTTCACATTTCATTAGTTTTCATTTCACGTTTCAAATTTAAATTTACTTCATTTAACATTTCATTACTTTTCATTTCATGTTTCACATTTAAATTTACTTCATATCACTGTTCGATTCACGTTTCAGATTTAAATTTACTTCATTTCACATTTCATTAATTTTGATTAAACGTTTCACATTTATATTTACTTCATTTCACATTTCATTAATATTGATTTCACATTTCACATTTAAATTTACTTCTTTTCACTTTTCATTAATTTTGATTTCATGTTTCACATTTAAATTTACTTCATTTCACATTTCATTTCACGTTTTACATTTAAATTTACTCCATTTCACATTTCATTACTTTTCATTTCATGTTTCACATTTAAATTTACTTCATTTCACATTTCATTACTTTTCATTTCGCGTTTCACATTTAAATTTACTTCATTTCACATTTCAATACTTTTACTTTCACGTTTCACATCTATATTTACTTCATTTCCCGTTTCATTACATTCTTTTCTCGTTTCACGATTCACATTTATATTTACTTCATTTTACATTTCATTAATTTTGATTTCAAATTTCACATTTAAATTTTCTTCATTTCACATTTCATTACACATTTCACATTTAAATTTAGTTATTTTCACATTTCATTTCACGTTTCTCTTTTAAATTTATTTCATTTCTTGTTTCACATTTAAATTACTTCATTTCACATTTCATTAGATATCATTTCAACTTTCACATTTAAATTTACTTCATATCACATTTCATATCATTTCAGACCATATTTCACATTTAAATTTTCTTCATTAAATATTTTATAACATTTTATTCCTCGTTTAACTTAAATGTTTTCTTCATTTCACATTTCAATACTTTTCATTTCACGTTTCACATTTAAATTTACTTCATTTCACATTACATTTCACATTTCACATTTAAATTTATTTCATTTCACATTTCATCACATTTCATTTCACGTTTCACATTTAAATTTATTTCATTTCTTGTTTCACATTTAAATTTCTTCATTTCACATTTCATTATATATCATTTCACATTTCACATTTAAATTTACTTCATTTGACTTTATTATTTTACTTATTTCATGTGTTGAATTTCGGTAGGCGTTTTGGTTGGCGTTTTGGTTGGCGTTTTGGTTGACATTTTGGTTGACGTTTGACGTTTCGGTTGAAGTTTCATTTCAAATTTCATTACATTTCTTATTTCATTTCTCGTTTTACATTTAATTTTACTTCAGTTCACATTTCATTACTTTTCTTTTAAAGTTTCACTTTTAAATTTCTTTCATTTCACTTTTCATTACATTTCATTTCTCGTTTCACATTTAATTTTACTTCATTTCAGATTTCATTGCTTTTCCTTTCTGGTTTCAAATTTAAATTTACTTCATTTCAAATTTCATTACTTTTCATTTTACTTTTCAAATTTAAATTTACTTCATTTCCCGTTTCAAATTTAAATTTACTTTATTTCACATTTCATTACATTTCCCTTCGCGTTTAACATATAAATCCATTTCGTTTCTCATTTCAAATTTAAATTTAATACATTTAACTTTTGATTACTTTACATTTCACGTTTCACATTTAAATTTACTTCATTTCACATTTCATTACTTATCATTTTACCTTTCACATTTAATTTTACTTCATATCACATTTCATTACTTTTCATTTCACGTTTCATATTTAATATTATTTCATTTCTGGTTTCAAATTTAAATTTACTTCATTTCACATATCATTATTTTGATATCGGGTGTTTCACATTTAATTTTACTTCTTTTTAAATATCATTTCACGTTTCGCATTTTAACTTACTTCATTTCAGATTTCATTACTTTTCATTTCACGTTTCAGATTTAAATTTACATCATTTCACATTTCATTTCTCGTTTCACATTTAAATGTTCATCATTTCACATTTTATTTCACGTTTCACATTTCAATTTACTTCATTTCACATTTCATTAATTTTGATTTCACGTTTTGCATTTAAATTTTCTTTATTCCACATTTCATTACATTTTTATTTCATTTCATGTTTCACATTTAAATTTACTTCATTTCACATTTTTTTTACTTTTCATGTCATGTTTCACATTTAAATTCACATAATTTTACATTATTATTTTACTTATTTCATGTTTTGAATTTCGGTTGACGTTTCGGTTGACATTCAATTACATTTCATATTTCATTTCTCGTTTCACATTTAAATTTACTTCATTTCACATTTCATTAATTTTCATTTCATGTTACACATTTAAGTATACTTCATTTCACAGTTTGATTTACATTTCAAATTTAAATTTACTTCAATTCACATTTCATTAATTTTGATTTCACATTTCACATTTATATTTACTTCATTTCACATTTTGATTTACGTTTCAGATTTAAATTTACTTAATTTCACTTTTCGCAGTTAAATTTACTTCATTTCACATTTCATTAATTTTGATTAAAAATTTCACATTTTAATTTACGTCATTTCACATTTCATTAATTCTGATTTTGCATTTCACATTTAAATTTACTTCATTTCACATTTCGATTTACGTTTCAGATTTAAATTTACTTCATTTCACATGTCATTAGTTTTCATTTCACATTTCATTACTTTTGATTTAATTTTTCACATTTAAATTTACTTCATTTCACATTACATTAATTTTGATTTACGTTTCACATTTAAATTTACTTCATTTCACATTTCGATTTACATTTCAGATTTTAATTTACTTCATTTCACAATCCAATAGCTTTCATTTCACGTTTCACATTTAAATTTACTTCATTTCACATTTCTTTACTTTTCAATTTTTGTTTCAAATTTAAATTTACTTCATTTCACATTTCATTACTTATTTCACGTTTTACATTTACTTTCACATTTAATTCCACTTTTCATTATTTTCATATTTCATTTCAAGTTTCGCGTTTCATTTTTCAGTTCTTTTCACATTTTATTACTTTTCAATTCACGTTTCACATTTAAATTCACTTTATTTCACATTTCATGACATACGATATTTCATTTCAAGTTTCACATTTCATTTCACAAATCATTACGTTTCTTATTTCATTTCATGTTTCTCTTTTAAATTTACTTCATTTCACATTTCTTTAATTTTGATTTCACATTTCACATTTAAATTTACTTCATTTCACATTTCATTAATTTTGATTTTACTTTTCACATTTAAATTTACTTCATTTAACATTTCATTACTTTTCATTTCATGTTTCACATTTAAATTTACTTCATTTCACTATTCGATTCACGTTTCAGATTTAAATATACTTCATTTCATATTTCGTTTCACGTTTATATATTCTTCATTACACATTTCATTTCAAATTTCACTTTTAAATTTACTTCTTTTCACAGTTCATTTCCATTTCACGTTTCACATTTAAATTTACTTCCTTTCACTTTTCATTAATTTTGATTAAATTTTTCACATTTAAATGTACTTCACTTCACATTTTGATTTACGTTTCAGATTTAAATTTACTTAATTTAACGTTTCACATTTAAATTTACTTCATTTCACATTTCATTAATTTTGATTAAAAATTTCACATTTAAATTTACTTCATTTCACATTTCATTAATTCTGATTTCACATTTCACATTTAAATTTACTTCATTTCACTTTTCATTAATTTTGATTAAACGTTTCACATTTAAATTTACTTCACATTTCGTTAGTTTTCATTACATTTTTCAAATTTAAATTTACTTCATTTCACATTTCATTACTTTTGATTTCATTTTTCACAATTAATTTTACCTCATTTCAAATTTCATTACTTTTCATTTCCTGTTTCACATATAAATTATTACATTTCACATTTCATTTCACGTTTCACATTTAAATTTACTTCTTTTCACATTCCATTAATTTTGATTTCTTGTTTCACTTTTTAATTTACTTCTTTTCACATTTCATTAATTTTCATTTCATGTTTCAACTATAAATTTACTTCATTTCACATTTCATTACTTTTCATTTCATGTTTCACATTCAAATTTACTTCATTTCACATTTCGATTTGCGTTTTAGATTTAAATTTACATCATTTCAAATTTCAATAGATTTCTTTTCACGTTTCACATTTTAATTTTCTTCATTTCACATTTCATTACTTTTCATTTCAAGTTTCACATTTAAATTTACTTCATTTCACACTTCATTACTTTTGATTTCATTTTTCACAGTTAAATTTACATCATTTCACATTTAATTAATTTTGATTTCACGTTTCACATTTATATTTACTTCATTTCACATTTCATTAATTTCACACTTCATTACTCTACATTTCTCGTTTCACATTTAAATTTACTTCAATTCACATTTCGTTAAATTTCATTTCACGTTTCACATTTAAATTTACTTCAATTCACATTTCATTAATTTTGATTTCACATTTCACATTTAAATTTACTTCATTTCACATTTCTTTGCTTTTTATTCCACGTTTCACATTTATATTAAATACATTTCAAATCTAATTACTTTTCTTTTCACGTTTTCATTTAAATATATATCACTTTTTTTACATTTCCATATTCGTTTCACATTTAAATTAACTTCATTTCATATTTCATTACATTTCCTTTCGCGTTTAATATTAAATATATTTCACTTCACGTTTCAAATTACATTTCACATTTCATTTCACAGTCAATTACATTTCATATTTCATTTTATGTTTCAAAATTAATTTTACTTCATTTCACATTTCCTTACAATTCCTTTCAGTTTTTTCATGTGAATTTACTTCAATTCATATTTCATTATATTTCCATTTTTAATTTACTTCATTTCACATTTCATTAAATTTCAATTCACATTTCACGTTTAAATTTACTTCATTTCACATTTCATTACTTTTAATTTCTCGTTTCACAATGAACCTTCATTTCACACTTCATTACTTTTGTTTTCATGCTTTAGATTTAAATTTACTTCATTTCACATTTCATTAATTTTGATTTAACGTTCCACATTTAAATTTACTTCATTTCACATTACATTTCACATTTCAAATTTCAATTTACTTCATTTCACATTTCATTACATTTGATTTCACGTTTCACATTTAATTTTACTTCATTTCACATTTCATTACATTTGATTTCATGTTTCAAATTTAAATTTACTTCATTTCAATTTTAATTGCTTTTAATTTCACATTTCACATTTAAATTTACTTCATTTCACATTTCATTACTTTTCATTTCATGTTTCACATTTAAATTTACTTCATATCACATTTCGACTCACGTTTCAGATTTAAATTTACTTCATTTCACATTTCATTACTTTTCATTTCACGTTTCACATTTAAATATTCTTAATTTCACATTTCATTTCATATTTCACATTTAAATTTACTTCTTTTCACATTTTATTTCCCGTTTCACATTTAAATTTACTTAATTTCACGTTTTTTTTACTTTTCATTTCACGTTTCAAATTTAAATATACTTCATTTCACTTTATTATTTTACTTATTTCATGTTTTGCATTTCGGTTGACGTTTCGGTTGACGTTTCGGTTGACGTTTGACTTTTCGGTTGACGTTTCATTTCACATTTAGTTACATTTCATATTTCATTTCTCATTTCACATTTAAATTTTCATCATTTCGCATTTCATTACATTTCATTTCACGTTTCACATTTAAATTTACTTCATTTCACATTTCATTAATTTTCATTCCACGTTTCAAATTTAGATTTACTTCATTTCACATTTCATTACTTTTCATTTAACGTTTCAAATTTAAGTTTACTTCATTTCACATTTCATTAATTTTGATTAAATGTCTCACATTTAAATTTACTTCATTTCACATTTCTTTACTTTTCATTTCATGTTACACATTCAAATTTACTTCATTTCACATTTCGATTCACGTTTCAGATTTAAATTTACTTCATTTCACATTTCATTTCACGTTTCACATTTAAATATTCTTAATTTCACATTTCATTTCACGTTTCACATTTAAATTTACTTCATTTCACATTTCATTTCACGTTTCACATTTAAGTTTACTTCATTTCACTTTATTATTTTACTTATTTCATGTTTTGAATTTCGGTTTACGTTTCGGTTGATGTTTCGTTTGACGTTTCATTTCACATTTCATTACGTAACATATTTCATTTCATGTTTCACATTTAAATTTACTTCATTTCGCGTTTCATTACAATTCATTTCTCGTTTCACATTTAAATTTACTTCATTTCACATTTCATTTCACGTTTCACATATTTAATTCATTTCACATTTCATTTCATGTTTCCCATTTAAATTACTTTATTTTACATTTCATTTCACGTTTCACATTTAAATTTACTTCATTTCACATTTCATTACATTACATTTCACGTTTCAAATTTAAATTTACTTCACTTCACAATTCATTACTTTGGATTTCATTTTCCACATTTAAATTTACTTCATTTCACATTTCATTGATTTTGATTTTACGTTTCACATTTAAATTTATTTCATTTCAAAATTCATTAATTTTGATCTCACGTTTCACATTTAAATTTACTTCATATCACATTTCATTTCACATTTCATTTCATAAATCATTACTTTCCTTATTTCATTTCACGTTTCACATTTAAATTTACTTCATTTCACATTTCATTTCACGTTTCACATATTTAATTCATTTCACATTTCATTTCACGTTTCCCATTTAAATTACTTTATTTTACATTTCATTTCACGTTTCACATTTAAATTTACTTCATTTCACATTTCATTACATTACATTTCACGTTTCAAATTTAAATTTACTTCACTTCACAATTCATTACTTTGGATTTCATTTTCCACATTTAAATTTACTTCATTTCACATTTCATTGATTTTGATTTTACGTTTCACATTTAAATTTATTTCATTTCAAAATTCATTAATTTTGATCTCACGTTTCACATTTAAATTTACTTCATATCACATTTCATTTCACATTTCATTTCATAAATCATTACTTTCCTTATTTCATTTCACGTTTCACATTTAAATTTACTTCATTTCACATTTCATTACGTTTCTTTTTTCTTTTAACATTTAAATTTTCTTCATTTCAAATTTCATTAATTTCCTTTCACATTTCACATTTAAACTTATCTCATTTCACGTTTCACATTTAAATTCACTTCATTTCACATTTCATTTCACGTTTCACATTTAAAATTTCTTAATTTCACATTACATTTCACGTTTGTCTTTTTAATTTACTTCATTTCACATTTCATTAATTTCATTTCACATTTCACGTTTAAATTTACTTCATTTCACATTTCATTACTTTTAATTTCTCGTTTCACAATGAACCTTCATTTCACATTTCATTACATTTCTTTTCATGCTTTAGATTTATATTTACTTCATTTCACATTTCATTACATTTCATTTTTAGTTTCACATTTAAATTTACTTCACTTCACATTTCATTACTTTTCATTTTGCGTTTAACATCTAAATTTACTTCATTTCACATTTCATTACTTTTGATTTCACGTTTCACATTTAAATTTACTTCATTTCACATTTCATTTGACATTTCATTGCTTTTCATGTCACATTTCACAATTAAATTTTTTCATTTCACTTTTCATTGTTTTTCATTTCACGTTTCACATTTAAATTTACTTCATTAAATATTTTATAACATTTAATTCCACGTTTATATTATATATTTACTTCATTTCACATTTCATTACTTTTCATTTCACGTTTCACATTTAAATTTACTTCATTTCACATTACATTTCATGTTTCACATTTAAATTTACTTCATTTCACATTTCATTACTTTTTTCGTTTCAAATTAAAATTTACTTCATTTCACATTTCATTAATTTTGATTTCACGTTCCACATTTAAATTTACTTCATTTCACATTTCATTAATATTGAATTCACGTTTCACATTTAAATTTACTTCATTTCACGTTTCATTACTTTTCCTTTAATGATTCACATTTAAAATTACTTCGTTTCACATTTCGATTCATGTTTCAGATTTAAATTTACTTCATTTCACATTTCATTAAATTTCAATTCACGTTTCACATTTAAATTTAGTTCATTTCACTTCACGTTTCACGTTTAAATTTACTTCATTTCACATTTCATTAATTTTGATTTCATGTTTCACAATTAAATTTACTTCATTTCTCATTTCATTTCACATTTCATATTTCAATTTACTTCATTTCACATTTCTTTACTTTTCTTTTCACGTTTCACATTTAAATTTTCTTCATTTTACATTACATTTCACGATTTACATTTAAATTTACTTATTTTCAAATTTTATTACTTTACTTATTTCAAGTTTCACATTTCATTTCACATTTTATTTCACAAATCATTAACTTTCTTATTTCATTTCAGGTTTCACATTTAAATTTACTTCATTTCACATTTCATTACTTTTGATTTGTTTCACATTTAATTTTACGTTATTTCACATTTAATTAACTTTGTTTTCACGTTCCACATTTAAATATATTTCATTTAAAATTTTATATTTCATATTTAAATTTACTTCGTTACACATTTCATTAAATTTGATTTCACGTTTCACATTTAATTTTACTTCATTTCACATTTCATTACTTTTGATTTCATTTTTCACAGTTAATTTTTATATCATTTTACATTTAATTAATTTTGATTTCACTTTTAACATTTAAATTTACTTCATTTCACATTTCATTAATTTCGATTTCACGTTTCACATTTAGATTTACTTCATTTCACATTTCATTACTTTTCATTTCACGTTTCACGTTAATTTACATCTTTTCACATTTCTATTCACGTTTCATATTTATATTTACTTCATTTCACATTTCTTTACATTTCATTTCACGTTTCACATTTAGATTTACTTCATTTCACAATTAATTACTATTAAATTTTCTTTTCACATATAAATTTTCTTCAGATCACATTTCATTACTTTTCATTTCAAGTTTCACTTTTAAATTTCCTTCATTTTTCGTTTCATATTTATTTCATTTCACTTTTCATTACATTTCATTTCTCGTTTCACATTTAAATTAACTTGATTTTATATTTCATTTCATGTTTCTCATTTAAATTATCTTCAATTCACATTTCAATTTTCTTCATTTCACATTTCATTTCACATTTTGATTTACATCATTTCACATTTCATTACTTTTCATTTCACGTTTCACATTTAAATTTTCTTCATTTCACACTTTATTACATTTCATTCCAAGTTTCTCATTTAAATTTACTTCATTTCACTTTTCATCAATTTTCATTTCACGTTTCACATTTAAATTTAATTCATTCCACATTTAATTACATTTGATTTCACGTTTCAGATTTAAATTTACTTCATTTCACATTTCATTAATTTTCATTTCGTGTTTCACATTTAAATTTACTTCATTTCACATTAAATTACATTTCATTTCAAGTTTAACATTTACATTTAGTTCATTTCACATTTCATTACATTTCATTTCAAGTATAACATTTATATTTTCTTCATTTCACATTTCATTACATTTCATTTCACGTTTCACATTTAAATTTACTTCATTTCACATTTCATTACTTTTCATTTCATATTTCACATTAAAATTTACATCATTTCACATTTCATTACATTTAGATTCACGTTTCAGATTTAAATTTACTTCATTTCACATTTGATTACTTTTGATTTCACGTTTCACATTTAATTTTTCTTCTTTTCACATTCAATTACTTTTAAACTTTCTTTTCACATTTAAATTTACTTCGTATCACATTTCATTACACTTCATTTATCGTTTCACGTTTAATTTTACTTCATTTCTCATTTCATTTCCCGTTTCACATTTCAATTTTCTTCATTTCACATATCATTTCATATTTCACATTTAAATTTACTTCATTTCACATTTCATTACTTTTCATTTCACGTTTCACATTTAAATCTACTTCATTTCACATTTTATTACTTTTCATTTCACGTTTCACATTTAAATCTACTTCATTTCACATTTCATTACTTTTGATTTAATTTTTCACTGTTAAATTTACTTCATTTCACATTTCATTACATTTCATTTCACGTTTCACATTTAAAATTACTTCATTTCACATTTCATTACTTTTGATTTCATTTTTCACAGTTAATTTTACATCATTTCACATTTAATTAATTTTGATTTCACATTTAACATTTAAATTTACTTCATTTCACATTTAATTAATTTCGATTTCACATTTCACATTTAGATTTACTTCATTTCACATTTCATTACTTTTCATTTCACGTTTCACATTCATTTACATCTTTTCACATTTCTATTCACGTTTCATATTTATATTTAAATCATTTCACATTTCTTTACATTTCATTTTACGTTTCACATTTAAATTTTTTTCATTTCACATTTCATTACTTTTCATTTCATGTTTCACATTTAAATTTACTTCACATTTCGTTACATTTGATTTCATTTTTAACATTTAAATTTATTTCATTTCAAGATTAATTAATTAATATAACATTTCACATTTAAATTTACATCATTTCACGTTTCATTACTTTTCATTTCACATTTCACATTAAAATTTACATCAATTCACATTTCATTAATTTTAATTTTTTTTCAATTTTAAATTTACTTCATTTCACATTTCATTACTTTTCATTTAACGTTTCACATTTAAATTTTCTTCATTTCACATTTCACTACATTTCATTTCAAGTTTCTCATTTAAATTTACTTCATTTCACGTTTCATCAATTTTCATTTCACGTTTCACATTTAAATTTACTTTATTCCACATTTGATTAATTTTCATTTCAAGTTTCACATTTAAATTTACTTCATTTCACATTTCAATACTTTTCATTTCATATTTCACATTTAAATTTATTTCATTTCAAATTACATTTCCATTTCAAGTTTCACATTTAAATTTACTTCATTTCACATTTCATTTAACGTTTCATATTTAAATTTACTTCATTTCACATTTCATTACTTTTCATTTCATTTTTCACATTTAAATTTACTTCATTTCACATTTCATTAATTTTAATTTTCGTTTCACTTTTTAATTTACTTCATTTCACATTTCATTACTTTTCATTTCACGTTTCACATATAAATTTACATCATTTCACATTATACTACTTTTCAATTCAGGTTTCACATTTATATTTACTTCATGTCACATTTCATTTCACGTTTCACAATTAAATTTACTTCATTTCACATTTCTTTACATTTCATTTCATGTTTCAAATTTAAATTTACTTCATTTCATATTTCATTACATTTAATTTTCGTTTCAATTTTAAATTTACTTCATTTCACATTGCATTACATTTCATTTCATGTTTCAAATTTAAATTTACTTCATTTCATATTTCATTACATTTAATTTTCGTTTCAATTTTAAATTTACTTCATTTCACATTGCATTACATTTCGATTCACGTTTCACATTTAAATTTACTTCATTTCACATTTCATTACTTTTCTTTTTTCGTTTCAAATATAAATTTACTTTATTTCATGTTTCATTACTTCTCCTTTCGCGTTTCACATTTCAATTTACTTCATTTCACATTTCATTGCACTTGATTTCATTTTTAACATTTAAATTTACTTCATTTCAAAAATAATTAATTAATATGACGTTTCACATTTAAATTTACTTCATTTCTAATTCATTATTTTGATTTCATTTTTCACATTTAAATTTCCTACATTACACATTTCATTACTTTTCATTTCACGTTTCACATTCAAATTTACTTCATTTCACATTTCATAACTTTTCATTTCACGTTTAACATTTAAATATTCTTCATTTCACATTTCATTACATTTCATGTCACGTTTCACATTTAGATGTACTTTATTTCATGTTTCATTTTTCACATTTAAATTTACTTCATTTCACATTTAATTTATTTTGAATTCACGTTTCACAATTAAATTTACTTCATTCCACATTTCATTAATTTTGATTTCACATTTCACAATTAAATTTATTACATTTCACATTTCGATTCACGTTTTAGATTTAAATTTTTCATTTCACATTTCATTACTTTTATTTTTGTTTCAAATTTAAATTTTTTTCATTTCATGTTTCATTAATTTTCATTTCACGTTTCTCATTTAAATTTAGTTCATTTCACGTTTCATTACACTCGATTTAATTTTTAACATTTAAATTTACTTCATTTCAAAATTAATTAATATAACGTTTCACATTTAAATTTAGTTCATTTCACATTTCATTATTTTGATTTCATTTTTCACATTTAAATTTACTTCATTACACTTTTCATTAGTTTTCATTTCACGTTTCACATTTAAATTTACTTCATTTCACGTTTCATTACTTTTCATTTCACTTTTCACATTTAAATTTACTTTATTTCGCATTTCATTACTTTTTGATTCACGTTTCAGATTAAAATTTTAATTATTATTTTGAAGGAAGGCTCACCCTGTAGTTTACTTGATGGCTGGTTCACTTTGTGAAGGGGTGGAGTGTATGGGAACTGTTGAATTTTGGCCTGAAGCACTGATGGATCATGTGAGGTAAGCACTGAGTCAGCTGCGGGAGCACAGGTGAAGGCAATGCACCTGTGACTGGAAGGGGTGGAGTCTGGCTCCACCTCTCCCAGACCCCATTTAAGGACTGACCACGACTGGGGAAGGTTCTTTTGTTGGAGATCCCCTCCCCTGTGGAGGTCCAGGCAAGCCTTGACCTTCAGTGACAGGTTAGCCTTTCCTAATTTACTGCTTGTCTTTATACCACCTGGATAAGTCATACAAAAACACATTGTCCACCTTCGTTATTTGGTGTGGGTATTATTCTTTTGGGGGATTCACTGTGCACACCCTAAGCTTCAGCTCTAAATCCTTGCTTTTTTACCCCAAAGTCTAGCCCCTAGTCCTTGCTATTCCACCCCATATTCCTGCCCTAAGCCCTCGCTATTTCCTCCCAAACAGTAGTCCCAAGTCCTCATTATTACCCTTAAACTCAGGCCCTGAATCCTTGCCATTTCACCCCAGGCTCAAGTGCCACATCTTGCCTAATTCACCCCAAAGCTCCGTCCCAGCTTCTCGCCATTCGGTGCCAAACTCCAGCCCCAAACGTTTACTATTTCATCCCAATCTCCAGTTCCTTTGTTCTCACTGCTTCACCCCGAACTCCAACATCAAACCCTCTCTGTTTCGCCCCAATCTCCAGCTCTAAATTCTTGCTATTATATCCCAAACTGTAACACCTAGTCCTTGTTATTCCTCCCCACGTTCCTACCCCAAACCTACCCTACTTCATTCCGAGCAGTAGTCCCAAATCCTCATTATTACCCTCAAACTCTGGCCCCAAGCGCTCACTATTTCCTCCCAAACTAAACTCCAAAATCCAGGCTCATTCATCCAAAACTCCATCCCAACTTCTTGCAGTTTCACCCTGAACTTCAGCCTCGCAACTGTGAGGCCCAAATCCTCACAGTTTCACCCTATATTGCAGCTCCCAATCCTCTCTCGCTTTCCCCAAACTCCGTATAAAATTCCTCACTACTTCTCCCCAAGTTTCAGTCCCATGTCTGGCTGTCTCACACCAGTGTCAAGCATCATATCCTCGCAATTTCTTCCCAAATTCTAGCCCGAATTCCATATTACATATCATTTCATATTTTATTTTATATTTAATTCCAGTTGATATTTCATTTCATATTTCCTCTTCATTTTATATCATTTTATTTCATATCCTTTTCTCACATCTGCTTCATTTCATTTCTTTTCAGTCCTTTTTATTGCTTATTTCATTTCATTTCTCAGCCCTCTGGTTCCTGCCCACGTTTTGCCTGCGTTGATCTCAGCCTGCTAACAGGGCAGCAGTTCCCGGGGTCGTCCATTTTCCCCTTGATGGAAATGGGTGTGAGTTTTCTCTTACTTTCTGCTACCTGTGGACTTGCCCTGGATGCCACAGCGTTTCGGATCTCACTGAGAGTGGCCTGCTGACTGCAACGGCTGATTCCCTCTGCACTCCCTGATGCATCCACTGGGACAGGCGGACCTGTGCATGTTCGGAGTCAGGTAGGACTCAGAGTGCCACATTTTTGTGTTGTCAGGTGCTATATGCTGCACAGACATTTCATTTCAACTATTTCATACATTTCGTATTATTTCTCATTTCGTATTATTTCACATTTCGTATTATTTCACATTTCAATCCATTATATTTCATTGAAAATATTGCGCACTTCGCGTTTCATTGCGCATTTCATGTTTCATTTAATGTTTCATTTTATTTCTCGTTTCATTTCAAGTTTATTTTCAAGTTTCTGTTCATTTCAAATTTCATATTTCATATTTAGCTTCATCTCATTTTTATTTTTATCATTTTATATCTCATTTCAAATCATATTTCACTTCATATCACATTTCATTTCGTTTCCTATTTCATGTCATTTCGCACCATTACATTCTATTTCACTTTATATTTCAGATTTCATTTCAAATTTCTGATTTAAATTTCCGATCTCTTTTCCCACTTCCCATTTCCGAACTCTTTTCCCACTTCCCATTTCCGAACTCTTTTCCCACTTCCCATTTCCGAACTCTTTTCCCACTTCGTGTTTCACATTTAAATAAACTACATTTCAAAATTAATTACTTTTCATTTCACGATTTCATTAATATTTTCTTCATTTCACATTTCATTACATTTCCATTTTTGTTTCACATTTAAATTTACTTCATTTCACATTTTGATTTACGTTTCACATTTAAATTTAATTCATTTCACACTTCATTACTTTTCATTTCACACTTCATTACTTTTCATTTCACACTTCATTACTTTTCATTTCACACTTCATTACTCTTCATTTCACGTTTCACATTTAAATTTACTTCATTTCTCATTTCGTTAAATTTCATTTCACGTTTCACATTTAAATTTACTTCAATTCAAATTTCATTAATTTTGATTTCACATTTCACATTTAAATTAACTTCAATTCACATTTCATTACTTTTGATATTTCATTTCACGTTTCACATTTAAATTAACTTCATTTCACGTTTCTTTGCTTTTCATTTCATGTTTCACATTTAAATTTACTTCATTTCACATTTCTTTGCTTTTTATTCCACGTTTCACATTTATATTAAATACTTTTCAAATCTAATTACTTTACTTTTCACATTTTCATTTAAATATATATCACATTTTTTACATTTCCATATTCGTTTCACATTTAAATTAACTTCATTTCATATTTCATTACATTTCCTTTCGCGTTTAATATTAAATATATTTCACTTCACGTTTCACATTACATTTCACATTTCATTTCACAATTAATTACATTTCAATTTCATTTTATGTTTCAAAATTAATTTTACTTCATTTCACATTTCCTTACAATTCCTTTCAGTTTTTTCATGTGAATTTACTTCAATTCACATTTCATTATATTTCCATTTTCGTTTCACTTTTAAATTCACTTCATTTCACATTTCATTACTTTACATTTCACGTTTCGCATTTAAATTTGCTTCATTTCACATTTCATTAATTTTCATTTCACGTTTCACATTTAAATTTACTTCAATTCACATTTCATTAATTTTGATTTCAGGTTTCACATTTAAATTTACTTCATATCACATTTCATTACTTTTCATTTCAAGTTTCACATTTAAATTTACTTCATTTCACATTTCATTTCCATTTAAATTTTCACATTTAAATTTACTTCATTTCAAATTTCATTTAACGTTTCATATTTAAATTTACTTCATTTCACATTTCATTACTTCTCTTTTCACGTTTCACATTTAAATTTACTTCATTTCAGTTTTCATTACTTTTCATTTCACGTTTCACATTTAATTTTTCTTCATTTCTCATTTCATTAATTTTGATTTTACGTTTCACATTTAAATTAATTTCATTTCACATTTCATTAATTTCGATTTCACGTTTCACATTTAAATTTACTACATTTCACATTTCATGTCACGTTCCACATTTAATTTTACTTGATTTCAAATTTCATTGCTTTTCACATTTCGTTTCACATTTCTTTTCAGGTTTCACATTTAAATGTACTTATTTTCATAGTTCATTTCACGTTTCGCATTTAAATTAACTTCATTTCACAATTCATTACTTTTCATATTTCATTTCATGTTTCAAAATTAAATTTAATTCATTTCACATTAGATAACTTTTCATTTCACGTTTCACATTTAAATTTACCTCATTTCATATTTCATTACTTTTCATTTCACGTTTCACATGTAAATATACTTCATTTCACATTTCATTACTTTTCATATTTCATTTATTGTTTCACATTTAATTTCACTTCATTTAATATTTCATTACTTTTCATATTTCATTTAATGTTTCAAAATTAAATTTACTTCATTTCACATTTCCTTACATTTCATTTTACTTTTCACATCTAAATTTACTTCATTTCATGTTTCATATCTTTTCATTTCACTTTTCACAGTTAAATTTACTTCATTTCTCGTGTCAGATTTAAATTTACTTCATTTCACATTTCATTACTATTCATTTCACGTTTCACATTAAAAGTTACTTCATTTCACATTTCATTACTTTTCGTTTCACGATTCACATTTAAATTTACTTCAATTCACATTTCAATAATTTTGATTTCAGGTTTCACATTTAAATTTACTTCATTTCACATTATATTACTTTTCAATTCAGGTTTCACATTTATATTAACATCATTTCACATTTCATTCCACGTTTCACATTTTAATTTATTTCATTAAACATTTCATTGCTTTTCATTTCACGTTTCCCATTTAAATTTACTTCATTTCACATTTCATTACTTTTCTTTTTCGTTTCAATTTTAAATATACTTCATTACAGATTTCATTTCTTTTTATTTCACATTTCACTTTTAAGTTTACTTCATTTCATTTTTCATTAATTTCGATTTCACGTTTCACATTTAAATTTACTTCATTTCATATTTCATTCCCATTTAAAGTTTCACATTTAAATTTACTTCATTTCAAATTTCATTTAACGTTTCATATTTAAATTTACTTCATTTCACATTTCATTATTTCTCATTTCACGTTTCACATTTAAATTTACTTCATTTCACTTTTCATTACTTTCCATTTCACGTTTCACATTTAAATTTCCTTCATTTCACATTTCATTAATTTTGATTTCACGTTTCATATTTAGTTTTACTTCATTTCACATTACATTACTTTTCAATTCAGGATTCACATTTGATTTTACTTCATTTCACATTTCATTACTTTTCATTTCATGTTTCACATTTAAATTTACTTAATTTCAACTTTCAATTCCATTTCAAGTTTCACATTTAAATTTAGTTCATTTCAAATTTCATTACATTTCATTTTTATCTTCACATTTAAATTTACTTCATTTCACATTTCATTACATTTGATTTCACGTTTCACATTTAAATTTACTTCATTTCACATTTCATTACATCTCATTTCTCGTTTCACATTTTAATTTACTTCATTTAATAATTCATTACATTTCTTTTCACGTTTCACATTTAAATTTAATTCATTTCACATTTTATTCCAAGTTTCACATTTAAATTTACTTCATTTCATATTTCATTTCATGTTTTACATTTAAATTTAATTCGTTTCATATTTCATTTCACGTTTCACGTTTCATTTCACGTTTCACATTTAAATTTACTTCATTTCATATTTCATTTCAAGTTTCACATTTAAATTTACTTTATTTCCCATTTTATTACACGTTTCACATTTAAATTTACTTTATTTCACATTTCATTACACGTTTCACGTTTAAATTTAGTTCATTTCACATTTCATTACATTTCATTTCTCGTTTCACATTTAAATTTATTTTATTTCTTGTTTCACATTTAAATTACTTCATTTCGCATTTCATTACATATCATTTCAACTTTCACATTTAAATTTAATTCATATCACATTTCATAACATTTCAGACCATATTTCACATTGAAATTTTCTTCATTAAATATTTTATAACATTTAATTTTACGTTTAACTTATATATTTACTTTATTTCACATTTCAATACTTTTCATTTCACATTTTACATTTAAATTTATTTCATTTCACATTTCATTACTATTTTCGTTTCAAATTTAAATTTACTTCATTTCACGTTTCATTACTTTTGATTAAACGTTTCACATTTACTTTTACTTCATTTCACATTTAATTAATTTTGATTTCAAGTTCCACATTTAAATTTACTTCATTTCACATTTCATTAATTTTGAATTCACGTACACATTTAAATTTACTTCATTTCACGTTTCATTACTTTTCTTTTAATGATTCACATTTAAATTTACTTATTTTCACATTTCGATTCATGTTTCATATTTACATTTACTTCATTTCACATTTCATTTCACGTTTCACGTTTAAATTAACTTCATTTCACATTTCATTTCACATTTCAAATTTCAATTTACTTCATTTCACATTTCACTACATTTGATTTCACGTTTCACATTTAATTTTACTTCATTTCACATTTCATTACATTTTATTTCACATTTTGCATTTAAATTTACTTCATTTTACATTTCATTAATTTTGATTTTACCTTTCACATTAAAATTTACTTCATTTCACATTTCATTAATTTTGACTTAACGTTCCACATATAAATTTACTTCATTTCACATTTCATTAACTTTAATTTCGCGTTTCACATTTAAATTTACTTCATTTCACAGTTTGTTTCACGTTTCAGATGTAAATTTACTTCATTTTACATTTCATTACTTTTCATTTCATGTTTCACATTTAATTTTACTTCATTTCACATTTCATTTCTCGTTTCACATTTAAATTTACTTTATTGCACATTTCATTTCCTTTCATTTCAAGTTTCACATTTAAATTTAATTCATTTCACATTCCATTATTTTTAAATATTCTTTTCACATTTAAATTTTCTACATTTCACTTACCATTACTTTTCATTTCTCATTTCACATTTAAAATTACTCCATTTTACATTTCATTAATTTTGATCTCACGTTTCACATTTAAATTTACTTCATTTCACATTTCATTTTTCACATTTAAATGTACTTCATTTCACATTTCATTAATTTTGATTTCACGTTTCACAATTAAATGTACTTCATTTCACATTTCATTAATTTTGATCTCACGTTTCACATTTAAATTTACTACATTTCACATTTCGATTCACGTTTCAGATTTAAATTTACTTCATTTCACATTTCATTACTTTTCATTCCACGTTTCTCATTTTAATTTACTTCATTTCACTTTTCATTACTTTTCATTTCAAGTTTCACATTTAAATTTACTTCATCTCACATTTCATTAATTTTGATTATACCTTTCACATTTAAATTTACTTCATTTCACATTTCATTACATTTCATTTCACGTTTCACATTTAAATTTATTTCATTTCACATTTCATTAATTTTGATTTTACCTTTCACATTTAAATTTATTTCATTTCACATTTCATTAATTTTGATTTTACCTTTCACATTTAAATTTACTTCATTTCACATTTTATTAATTATGACTTAACGTTCCACATTTAAATTTACTTCATTTCACATTTCATTAATTTTTATTTCACGTTTCACATTTAAATTTTCTTCTTTTCACATTTTCTTTCACGTTTCTGATTTAAATTTACTTCATTTCACATTTCATTACTTTTCATTTCATGTTTCACATTTAATTTTACTTCATTTCATATTCCATTTCCATTTCACGTTTCACATTTAAATTAACTTCATTTCACATTTCATTTCACGTTTCACATTTAAATTTACTTCATTTCACATTCCATTTCACGTTTCACATTTAAATTAACTTCATTTCACATTTCATTTCACGATTCACATTTAAATTTAATTCTTTTCAGATTTTATTACTTTACTTATTTCAAGTTGCACATCTCATTTCACATTTTATTTCACAAATCATTTCTTTTCTTATTTCATTTCATGTTTCACATTTAAATTTACTACTATTCACATTTTATTTCTCTTTTCACATTTACATTTATTTCATTTCACATTTCATTACATTTGATTTCGTTTCACATTTAAATTTACTTCATTTCATATTTCATTTTTCACAATTAAATTTACTTCATTTCATTAATATTCATTCCACGTTTCACATTTTAATTTATTTCATTTCACATTTCATTAATTTCGATTTCACGTTTCACATTTAAATATACTACATTTCACATTTCGATTCACGTTTCACATTTATATTTACTTCATTTCACATTTGATTACATTTGATTTCACGTTTAACATTTAAATTTACTTCATTTCACATTTCATTAATTTTCATTTCAAGTTTTACATTTAAATTTTCATCATTCCACATTTCATTAGTTTTCATTTCAAGTTCCACATTTAAATTTAATTCATTTCACATTTCATTACTTTTCATTTCGCGTTTCACATTTAAATATACTTCATTTTTCGTTTCACATTTATGTCATTTTACTTTTCATTACATTTCATTTTTCGTTCCACATTTAATTTTGCTTTATTTCTCATTTCATTTCATGTTTCACATTTAAATAAACTTGATTTTATATTTAATTTCACGTTTCACATATAAATTTACTTCATTTCACATTTCATTTGTTTTCAATTCACGTTTCAAATTTATATTTACTTCATTTCACATTTCATTACTTTTAATTTCACGTTTCACATTTAAATTTACTTCATTTAACTTTTCATTACTTTTGATTACATTTCTCGCATTTAAATTTACTTCATTTCACATTTCATTACTTTTAATTACAAGTTTCACATTTAAATTTACTTCATTTCACATTGCATTACATTTTTATTTCACGTTTCACATATAAATTTACTACATTTCAAATTTTGATTCACGTTTCAGATTTACATTTACTTCATTTCACATTTCATTACATTTCATTTCGAGTTACACATTTAAATTTACTTCATTTCACGTTCAATTACTTTTAAATTTACTTTTCACAGTTAAATTTCCTTCAGATCTCATTTCAGTACTTTTAATTTCAAGTTTCACTTTTAAATTTCCTTCATTATTCGTTTCACATATATGTCATTTTACTTTTCATTACATTTCATTTTTCGTTCCACATTTAATTTTACTTAATTTCTCATTTCATTTCACGTTTCACATTTAAATTAACTTGATTTTATATTTAATTTCACGTTTCAAATTTATATTTACTTCATTTCACATTTCATTGCTTTTCATTTTTTGTTTCAAATTTAAATTTAATTCATTTCACTTTTCATTACATTTGATTACATTTCTCGCATTTAAATTTACTTCATTTCACATTTCATTAATTTTGATTTCACGTTTCACATTTATATTTACTTCATTTTACATTTCTTTTCATGTTTCACATTTAAATTTACTGCAATTCACATTTCATTTCACATTTCACAATTAAATATACTTCATTTCATAATTCATTACATTTTACTTCACGTTTCACATATAAATTTATTTCATTTATCATTTCATTTCACGTTTCTCATTTAAATTTACTTCATTTCAAATTCAATTACTTTTAAATTTTCTTTTCAAATTTAAATTTACTTCATTTCACATTTCATTACTTTTCATTTCACGTTTCACATCTATATTTACTTCTTTTCTTGTTTCATTACATTTCTTTTCTCGTTTCACGAATCACATTTATACTTACTTCATTTTAAATTTCATTAATTTTGATTTCAAATTTCACATTTAAATTTACTTCATTTAACATTTCATTTCACGTTTCTCATTTAAATTTATTTCATTTCACATTTCATTACATTTCATTTAACGTTTCACATTTAAATTTATTTCATTTCTTGTTTCACATTTAAATTATTTCATTTCACATTTCATTACATATCATCTCAACTTTCACATTTAAATTTTCTTCATATCACATTTCATAACATTTCAGACCATATTTCACTTTTAAATTTTCTTCATTAAATATTTCATAACATTTAATTCCACGTTTATCTTATATATTTTCTCCATTTCACATTTCAATACTTTTCATTTCACGTTTCACATTTAAATTTACTTCATTTCACATTTCATTACTTTTAATTTCACGTTTCACATTTAAATTTACTTCTTTTCACATTACATTTCACGTTTCACATTTAATTTTATTTCATTTCTTGTTTCACATTTAAATTTCTACATTTAACATTTCATTACTTTTCATTTCACCTTTCACATTTAAATTTACTTCATTTCACATTGCATTACATTTTGATTTCACATTTCCCATTTATATTTACAACATTTCAAATTTTGATTCACATTTCAGATTTAAATTTACTTCATTTAACTTTTCATTTCTTTTCCATTCACGTTTCAGATTTAAATTTACTTCATTTCACCTTTCATTACTTTTCTTTATTCGTTTCAAATTTAAATTTAATTCATTTCACATTTCATTACATTTGATTACATTTTTCACATTTAAATTTACTTCATTTCACATTCCATTACTTTTTAATTTACTTTTCACAGTTAAATTTCCTTCAGATCTCATTTCATTACTTTTCATTTCAAGTTTCACTTTTAAATTTCCTTCATTTTTCGTTTCACATTTATTTCATTTTACTTTCCTTTACATTTCATTTTACGTTCCACATTTAAATTAACTTGATTTTATATTTAATTTCACGTTTCACATATAAATTTAAGTCATTTCAAATTTCATTTGTTTTCAATTCACGTTTCAAATTTATATTAACTTCATTTCACATTTCATTACTTTTCATTTTTTGTTCCAAATTTAAATTTAATTCATTTCACTTTTCATTAATTTTGATTACACTTTTCGCATTTAAATTTACTTCATTTCACATTTCATTACTTTCAATTTCACGTTTCTCATTTAAATTTACTTCATTTCAAATTCAATTACTTTTAAATTTTCTTTTCAAATTCAAATTTACTTCACATTTCATTTCGCATTTCACAATTAAATATACTTCATTTAATAATTCATTACATTTCATTTCACATTTCACATTTAAATTTATTTCATTTATCATTTCATTTCACGTTTCTCATTTAAATTTACTACATTTCACATTTCATTTAAAGATTCACATTTTAATTTACTTCATTTCACATTTCATTAATTTTCATTTCACGTTTCACATTAAAATTTAATTCATTTCACATTTCATTACATATAATTTTTGTTTCAAATTTAAATTTACTTCATTTCACATTCAATTACTTTTAAATTTTCTTTTCAAATTTAAATTTACTTCATTTCACATTTCATTACTTTTCATTTCACGTTTCACATTTAAAATTACTTCATTTTACATTGCATTTCATGTTTCACATTTAAATTTAATTCAATTCACATTTCATTTCTCATTTCACAATTAAATATAATTCATTTAATAATTCATTACATTTCATTTCACATTTCACATATAAATTTATTTCATTTATCATTTCATTTCACGTTTCTCATTTAAATTTACTTCATTTCACATTTCATTTAAAGTTTCACGTTTTAATTTACTTTATTTCACATTTCATTAATTTTGATTTCAAGTTTCACATTTAAATTTACTTCATTTCACATTTCATTCTTTTCATTTCAGGTTTCACATTAAAATTTAATTCATTTCACATTTCATTACTTATAATTTTTTTTTCAAATTTAAATTTACTTCATTTCACATTCAATTACTTTTAAATTTTCTTTTCAAATTAAAATTTACTTCATTTCACATTTCATTACTTTTCATTTCACGTTTCACATTTAAATTTACTTCATTTCACATTTCATTACTTTTCATTTTGCGTTACACATTTAAATTTACTTCATTTCACATTTCATTACTTTTCATTTCACGTTTCACACATTTAAATTTACTTCATTTCACATTTCATTACATTTCTTTTCTCGTTTCACGATTCATATTTATATTTACTTCTTTTTACATTTCATTAATTTTGATTTCAAATTTCACATTTAAATTTACTTCATTTCACATTTCATTACACGTTTCACATTTAAATTTAGTTCATTTCACATTTCATTTCACGTTTCAAATTTAAATTTATTTCATTTCACATTTCATTACATTTCATTTAACGTTTCACATTTAAATTTATTTCATTTCTTGTTTCACATTTAAATTTCTTCATTTCACATTTCATTATATATCATTTCACGTTTCACATTTAAATTTACTTCATTTCACTGTATTATATTACTTATTTCATGTTTCGATTGGCGTTTTGGGTGGTTGGCGTTTTGGGTGGTTGGCGTTGTGGTTGGCGTTGTGGTTGGCGTTGTGGTTGGCGTTGTGGTTGGCGTTGTGGTTGGCGTTGTGGTTGGCGTTGTGGTTGGCGTTGTGGTTGGCGTTGTGGTTGGCGTTGTGGTTGGCGTTTTGGTTGGCGTTTTGGTTGGCGTTTTGGTTGGCGTTTTGGTTGGCGTTTTGGTTGGCGTTTTGGTCGGCGTTTTGGTCGGCGTTTTGGTTCGCGTTTTGGTTCGCGTTTCGGTTGACGTTTTGGTTCGCGTTTCGGTTGACGTTTGACGTTTCGGTTGAAGTTTCATTTCAAATTTCATTACATTTCTTATTTCATTTCACGTTTTACATTTAAATTTACTTCAGTTCACATTTCATTACTTTTCATTTCAAGTTTCACTTTTAAATTTCCTTCATTTCACGTTTCACATTTATTTCATTTCACTTTTAATTACATTTCATTTCCCGTTTCACATTTAATTTTACTTCATTTCAGATTTCATTGCTTTTCCTTTCTCGTTTCAAATTTAAATTTACTTCATTTCAAATTTCATTACTTTTCATTTTACTTTTCAAATTTAAATTTACTTCATTTCCCGTTTCAAATTTAAATTTACTTCATTTCACATTTCATTACATTTCCCTTCGCGTTTCACATATAAATCCATTCTGTTTCTCGTTTCAAATTTAAATTTAATACATTTAACTTTTGATTACTTTACATTTCACGTTTCACATTTAAATTTACTTCATTTCACATTTCATTACTTATCATTTCACCTTTCACATTTAATTTTACTTCATATCACATTTCATTACTTTTCATTTCACGTTTCATATTTAATTTTATTTCATTTCTGGTTTCAAGTTTAAATTTACTTCATTTCACATATCATTACTTTTGATTTCGCGTGTTTCACATTTAATTTTACTTCTTTTTAAAATTCATTTCACGTTTCGCATTTTAATATACTTCATTTCACATAGCATTTTACTTATCAAATTTAAATTTACTTCATTTCACATTTCATTACTTTTCATTACACGTTTCACATTTAAATTTACTTCATTTAATAATTCATTACATTTCAATTCCCATTTCACATTTAAATTTACTTCATTTCTCATTTCATTTCCCATTTCACATTTAAATTTACTTCATTTCTCATTTCATTTCGCGTTTCACATTTAAATTTACTTCATTTAACATTTCATTACTTTTCATTTCACGTTTCACATTTATTTACTTCTTTTCACATTTCTATTCACGTTTCATATTTAAATTTACTTCATTTCACATTTCATTACATTTCATTTCATGTTTCACATTTAAATTTACTTCATTTCACATTTTTTTTACTTTTCATGTCACGTTTCACATTTAAATTCACTTTATATTACTTTATTATTTTACTTATTTCATGTTTTGAATTTCGGTTGACGTTTCGGTTGACGTTTTGGTTGACGTTTCGGTTGAGATTCAATTACATTTCATATTTCATTTCTCGTTTCACATTTAAATTTTCTTCATTTCACGTGTCATTTCACGTTTCTCTTTTAAATTTATTTCATTTCACATTTCATTACATTTCATTTGTTTCACATTTAAATTTATTTCATTTCTTGTTTCACATTTTAATTACTTCATTTCACATTTCATTAGATGTCATTTCAACTTTCACATTTAAATTTACTTCATATCACATTTCACATCATTTCAGACCATATTTCACATTTCAATTTTCTTCATTAAATATTTTATAACATTTAATTCCACGTTTAACTTAAATGTTTTCTTCATTTCACATTTCAATACTTTTCATTTTACGTTTCACATTTAAATTTATTTCATTTCACATTTCATTACTTTTCATTTCACGTTTCACATTTAGTTTTACTTCATTTCACGTTACATTACTTTTCAATTCAGGATTCACATTTAAATTTACTACATTTCACATTTCATTACATTTCATTTCACGTTTCACATTAAAATTTACTTCATTTCACATATGATTACATTTGATTTCACGTTTAACATTTAAATTTACTTCATTTCACGTTTCATTACTTTTCATTTCACTCATTCACATTTAAATTTACTTCATTTCACATATGATTACATTTGATTTCACGTTTAACATTTAAATTTACTTCATTTCACATTTCATTAATTTTCATTTATATTTTCACATTTAAATTTACATCATTTCACATTTCATTAGTTTTCATTTCAAGTTCCACATTTAAATTTACTTCATTTAATATTTCATTACTTTTCATTTCAAGTTTCACATTTAAATTTACATCATTTCACATTGCATTTCAATTTGATTTCACGTTTCACACTTAAATTTACTATATTTCAAGTTTTGATTCACGTTTCAGATTTACATTTACTTCATCTCACATTTCATTACATTTCATTTCACTTGTCTCATATAACTTTACTTCATTTCACATTCAATTACTTTTAAATTTACTTTTCACATTTAAATTTCCTTCAGATCTCATTTCATTACTTTTCATTTCAAGTTTCAGTTTTTAATTTCCTTCATTTTTCGTTTCGCATTTATTTCATTTTACATTTTTCGTTCCACATTTAATTTAACTTCATTACTCATTTCATGTCTTGTTTCACATTTAAATTAACTTGATTTTATATTTAATTTCACGTTTCACATATAAATTTACTTCATTTCACATTTCATTACTTTTAATTTTTTGTTTCAAATTTAAATTTACTTCATTTCACATTTGATTACTTTTGATTTCACGTTTCACATTTAATTTTTCTTCATTTCACATTTCATTAATTTTGATTTCACGTTTCACATTTAACTTTTCTTCATTTCACATTTCAATACTTTTGATTTCATTTTTCACATTTAAATCTACTTCATTTCACATTTCATTACTTTTGATTTCATTTTTCACTGTTAAATTTACTTCATTTCACATTTCATTAGTTTTGATTTCATTTTCACAGTTAAAGTTACATCATTTCACATTATATAATTTTGATTTCACATTTCACATTTAAATTTACTTCATTTTACATTTCAATACTTTTGATTTCATTTTTCACAGTTAAATTAATATCATTTCACATTTAATTAATTTTGATTTCACGTTTCACATTTAAGTTTACTTCATTTCACTTTTCATTACTTTTCATTTCACGTTTCACATTTAAATTTACTTCATTTCACTTTTCAAAACTTTTCATGTTTCACTTTAAATTTACTTCATTTCACATTTCATTAATTTTCTTCTTACGATTCACATTAATTTACTTCTTTTCACATTTTTATTCACGTTTCATATTTAATTTACTTCATTTCACATTTCATTAATTTTGATTTCACGTTTCACTTTTAAATTTATCTCAATTCACATTTCATTAATTTTGCTTTCACGTTTCACATTTAAATTTACTTCATTTCACATTTCATTAATTTTGATTTCACGTTTCACATTTAGTCTTACTTCATTTCACATTACATTACTTTTCAATTCAGTATTCACATTTAAATTTACTTCATTTCACATTTCATTACATTTCATTTCACGTTTCACATTAATTTACTTCTTTTCACATTTCTATTCACGTTTCATATTTAAATTTACTTCCTTTCGCATTTCATTACATTTCATTTCATGTTTCACATTTAAATTTACTTCATTTCACATTTTTTTTACTTTTCATGTCACGTTACACATTTAAATTCACTTTATATTACTTTATTATTTTACTTATTTCATGTTTTGAATTACAGTTGACGTTTCGGTTGACGTTTCGGTTGACGTTTCGGTTGACGTTTCGGTTGACGTTTCGGTTGACGTTTCGGTTGACGTTTCGGTTGACGTTTCGGTTGACGTTTCGGTTGACGTTTCGGTTGACGTTTCGGTTGACGTTTCCGTTGACGTTTCGGTTGACGTTTCCGTTGACGTTTCCGTTGACGTTTCCGTTGACGTTTCCGTTGACGTTTCCGTTGACGTTTCCGTTGACGTTTCCGTTGACGTTTCCGTTGACATTCAATTACATTTCATATTTCATTTCTCGTTTCAAATTTAAATTTTCATCGTTTCACATTTGAATTTACATTTCAGATTTAAATTCACTTCACATTTCATTACTTTTCATTTCATGTTTCTCATTTAAATTTACTTCATTTCACATTTCATTAGTTTTTATTTCACGTTTTACATTTAGATTTACTTCATTTCACATTTCGATTCATGTTTCACATTTAAATTTACTTCATTTCACATTTCATTACTTTTCATTTCATATTTCACATTTAAATTTACTTCATTTCACATTTCATTAATTTTGCTGAAACGTTTCACATTTAAATATTCTTCCTTTCACATTACATTTCATGTTTCCCATTTAAATTTATTTCATTTCACATTTCATAACTTTTCATTTCACGTTTCACATTAAAATTTACTTCATTTCACATTTCGATTCACGTTTCACATTTAAATTTACTTCATATAATTATTCATTACATTTCATTTCAAGATTTACATTTAAATTTAAATCATTTCACATTTCATTTAAAGTTTCACATTTAAATTTACATCATTTCACATTTCATTACATTTAGATTCACGTTTCAAATTTATATTTACTTCATTTCACATTTGATTAATTTTGATTTCACGTTTCACATTTAATTTTTTTTCTTTTCACATTCAATTACTTTTATTAAACTTTCTCCTCACATTTAAATTTACTTCATATCACATTTCATTACATTTCATTTCTCGTTTCACGTTTAATTTTACTTCATTTCTCATTTAATTTCCCGTTTCACATTTCAATTTCTTCATTTCACATTTCATTTCATGTTTAACATTTAAATTTACTTCATTTCACATTCCATTAATTTTCATTTCACGTTTCACATTTAAATCTACTTCATTTCACATTTCATTACTTTTGATTTCATTTTTCACTGTTAAATTTACTTCATTTCACATTTCATTACTTTTCATTTCACGTTTCACATTTAAATTTACTTCATTTCACATTTCATTACTTTTTATTTCACGTTTCACATTTATATTTCCTTCATTTCACTTTTCATTACTTTTCAACTTTCTTTTCACATTTAAATTTCCTTCAGATCACATTTCATTACTTTTAATTTCAAATTTCACGTTTAATTTTACTTCATTTCTCATTTCATTTCCCGTTTCACATTTAAATTTACTTCATTTAATAATTCATTATATTTCATGTCAAGATTTACATTTTAATTTAAATCATTTCACATTTCATTTAAAGTTTCACATTTAAATTTCCTTCATTTCACATTTCATTACTTTTCAATTTTCTTTCAAATTTACTTCATTTCACATTTCATTAATTATGATTTCACGTTTCACATTTAAAATTACTTCAATTCACATTTAATTAATTTTGATTTCTAGTTTCACATTTATATTTACTTCATTTCACATTTCATTCCACGTTTCACGTTTTATTTCATTAAACATTTCATTGCATTTCATTTCACGTTTCATATTTAAATTTACTTCATTTCACATTTCATTAATTTCGATTTCACGTTTCACATTTAGATTTATTACATTTCACATTTCGATTCACGTTTCAGATTTATATTTACTTCATTTTACATTTCATTACTTTTCATTTCACGTTTCACATTTAAAATTACTTCATTTCACAATTCATTACTTCTAATTTTCGTTTCAAATTTTAATTTACTTCATTTCACATTTCATTACTTTTCATTTCACGTTTCACATTTAAAATTACTTCATTTCACATTTCATTACTTCTAATTTTCGTTTCAAATTTAAATTTACTTCATTTCAAATTTCATTACATTTCATGTCACGTTTCACATTTAAATGTACTTTATTTCATGTTTCATTTTTCACATTTAAATTTACTTCATTTCACATTTAATTTATTTTGAATTCACGTTTCACAACTAAATTTACTTAATTCCACATTTAATTAATTTTGATTTCACATTTCACAATTAAATATATTACATTTCACATTTCGATTCACGTTTCAGATTTAAATTTATTTCATTTCACATTTCATTACTTTTATTTTCGTTTCAAATTTAAATCTTTTTCATTTCATGTTTCATTACTTTTCATTTCACGTTTCACATTTAAATTTACTTCATTTCACGTTTCATTACACTCGATTTAATTTTTAACATTTAAATTTATTTCATTTCGAAATTAATTAACTAATGTAACGTTTCACATTTAAATTTACTTCATTTCACATTTCATTATTTTGATTTCATTTTTCACATTTAAATTTACTTCATTACACTTTTCATTAATTTTCATTTCACGTTTCACATTTAAATTTACATCATTTCACGTTTCATTACTTTTCATTTCACTTTTCACATTTAAATTTACTTTATTTAACATTTCATTACTTTTTGATTCACGTTTCAGATTAAAATTTTCATTTCACATTTCATTACCTTTAACTTTTTGTTTCAATTTTAAATTTACTTCATTTCACATTTGATTACTTTTGATTTCATGTTTCACATTTAATTTTTCTTCATCTCACATTTCATTACTTTTCTTCTAATGTTTCACTTTTAAATATACTTCATTTCAAATTTTGATTTACGTTTCACATTTAAATTTACTTCATTTCACATTTCATTACATTTCATTTCACGTTTCACATTTAAAGTTAATTCATTTCACATTTCATTATATTTCATATCACGTTTCACATTTAAAATTACTTCATTTCAGATTTCATTACTTTTCATTTCACGTTTCACATTTAAAATTACTTCATTTCACATTTCATTACTTTTGATTTCATTTTTCACAGTTAAATTTACATCATTTCACATTTAATTGATTTTGATTTCACGTTTCACATTTATATTTACTTCATATCACATTTCATTAATTTCGATTTTACGTTTCACATTAATTTACATCTTTACACACTTCTATTCGCATTTCATATTTATATTTACTTCATTTCACATTTCATTACATTTCATTTCACGTTTCACATTTAAATTTACTTCATTTCACATTTCATTCTTTTAATTTCAAGTTTCACATTTAAATTTACTTCATTTCACTTTTCATTATTTTTCATTTCATGTTCCACATTTAAATTTAGTTAATTTCACATTACATTTCCATTTCAAGTTTCACATTTATATTTACTTAATTTAACATTTCAGTAATTTCGATTTCACGTTTCACTTTGAGATTTACTTCATTTCAAATTACATTACTTTTCATTTCACGTTTCACATATAAATTTATTTCATTTCTCATTTCATTTCACATTTCACATTCAATTTTACTTCATTTCACATTTCATTTCTTTTCAATTCATGTTTCAGATTCAAATTTGCTTCATTTAACATTTCATTACATTTCAAGTTAAACATTTAAATTTACTTCATTTCACGTTTTATTACTTTTCATTTCACGTTTCATATTTAAATTTACTTCAATTCACATTTCATTAATAATGATTTCACGTTTCACATTTAAATTTAATTATATTCACTTTTCATTAATTTTGATTTCACGTTTCACATTTAAATTTACTTCATTTCACATTTCATTACATTTCTTTATTCGTTTCAAATTTATATTTACTTCTCATTTCGTTACTTTTCATTTTTTGTTTCAAATTTAAATTTAATTCATTTCACATTTCATTAATTTTCATTACATTTCTCACTTTTAAATTTGTTTCATTTCACATTTCATTACTTTTCATTTCGCGTTTCACATTTAAATTTACTTCATTTCACGTTTCATTACTTTTCATTTCAAGTTTCATATTTAAATTTACTTCATTTCACAGTTGATTACATTTGATTTCACGTTTAAGATTTAAATTTACTTCTTTTCTCATTTGATTACATTTCATTTCACGTTTCAGATTTAAATTTACTCATATTCACATTTCATTAATTTTGATTTCACGTTTCACTTTTAAATTTACTTCATTTCACATTTCATTAATTTTGATTTCACGTTTTACATTGAAATTTACTTATAATCACATTTCATTAATTTTGATTTCACGTTTCACATTTAAATTTACTTCATTTCACATTTCATTAATTTTGATTAAACGTTTCACATTTAGATTTACTTGCTCCAGCCGCAAAACCTCGCTATTTTCTCCCCAACAGGAGCTTCAAATCCTCACCATCACCCTCACATTCAAGTCCTAATTCCTTGCATTTTCACCCCAGGCTCAAGTGCCAAATCTAGATATTTCACTCAAAGCTCCTTCTTATCTTCTTGCTATTCTACATCAGTCTACATCCCCAAATTTTCCATATTTCTCCCTAAACTGCTGCCCTGTATTGTCACTCTTTCACCCCGAACTCCAGTCACTTTTGGGGTCACTCAGGGTCCCTTTTAAATTCTCTTTTTTGGGTTCCCCACTTTTCAGGGTCACTTGGGGTCACTTTTAGCATCCATTTTTCGGGGTCTCCCTCTTTTTCAGTCGCTTTTGGGGTCACTCGGGGTCCATTTTAGGATCTCTCTTTCGGGGTACCCTCTTTTTTGGGGTCATATTTAGGTTCTCTTTTTTGGGGTCCCCCTCTTTTTGGGGTCCCCCTCTATATATCCCCTCTTTTCATTTCAGAGCGTAGGACAGACCTGCATCACGTGACGGCGTGCTTCCAGTAAACACCACTGAGCACTGGCCCAAGGAAGAACACGAGCCATACGCCGATCATCATTCATCCCGGATGATATCACTATGCATTGGATGTCTGTATGAAGGAAGGCTCACCCTATAGTTAACTTGATGGCTGGTTCACTTTGTGAAGGGGTGGAGTGTATGGGAACTGTTGAATTTTGGCCTGAAGCACTGATGGATCATGTGAGGTAAGCACTGAGTCAGCTGCGGGAGCACAGGTGAAGGCAATGCACCTGTGACTGGAAGGGGTGGAGTCTGGCTCCACCTCTCCCAGACCCCATTTAAGGACTGACCACGACTGCGGAAGGTTCTTTTGTTGGAGATCCCCTCCCCTGTGGAGGTCCAGGCAAGCCTTGACCTTCAGTGACAGGTTAGCCTTTCCTAATTTTCTGCTTGTCTTTATACCACCTGGATAAGTCATACAAAAACACATTGTCCACCTTCGTTATTTGGTGTGGGTATTATTCTTTTGGGGGATTCACTGTGCATACCCTAAGCTTCAGCTCGAAATCCTTGCTTTTTTACCCCAAAGTCTAGCCCCTAGTCCTTGCTATTCCACCCCATATTCCTGCCCTAAGCCCTCGCTATTTCCTCCCAAACAGTAGTCCCAAGTCCTCATTATTACCCTTAAACTCAGGCCCTGAATCCTTGCCATTTCACCCCAGGCTCAAGTGCCACATCCTGCCTAATTCACCCCAAAGCTCCGTCCCAGCTTCTCGCCATTCGGTGCCAAACTCCAGCCCCAAACGTTTACTATTTCATCCCAATCTCCAGTTCCTTTGTTCTCACTGCTTCACCCCGAACTCCAACATCAAACCCTCTCTGTTTCGCCCCAATCTCCAGCTCTAAATTCTTGCTATTATATCCCAAACTGTAACACCTAGTCCTTGTTATTCCTCCCCACGTTCCTACCCCAAACCTACCCTACTTCATTCCGAGCAGTAGTCCCAAATCCTCATTATTTCCCTCAAACTCTGGCCCCAAGCGCTCACTATTTCCTCCCAAACTAAACTCCAAAATCCAGGCTCATTCATCCAAAACTCCATCCCAACTTCTTGCAGTTTCACCCTGAACTTCAGCCTCGCAACTGTGAGGCCCAAATCCTCACAGTTTCACCCTATATTGCAGCTCCCAATCCTCTCTCGCTTTCCCCAAACTCCGTATAAAATTCCTCACTACTTCTCCCCAAGTTTCAGTCCCATGTCTGGCTGTCTCACACCAGTGTCAAGCATCATATCCTCGCAATTTCTTCCCAAATTCTAGCCCGAATTCCATATTACATATCATTTCATATTTTATTTTATATTCCAGTTGATATTTCCTTTCATATTTCCTCTTCATTTTATATCATTTTATTTCATATCCTTTTCTCACATCTGCTTCATTTCATTTCTTTTCAGTCCTTTTTATTGCTTATTTCATTTCATTTCTCAGCCCTCTGGTTCCTGCCCACGTTTTGCCTGCGTTGATCTCAGCCTGCTAACAGGGCAGCAGTTCCCGGGGTCGTCCATTTTCCCCTTGATGGAAATGGGTGTGAGTTTTCTCTTACTTTCTGCTACCTGTGGACTTGCCCTGGATGCCACAGCGTTTCGGATCTCACTGAGAGTGGCCTGCTGACTGCAACGGCTGATTCCCTCTGCGCTCCCTGATGCATCCACTGGGACAGGCGGACCTGTGCATGTTCGGAGTCAGGTAGGACTCAGAGTGACACATTTTTGTGTTGTCAGGTGCTATATGCTGCACAGACATTTCATTTCAACTATTTCATACATTTCGTATTATTTCGCATTTCATATTTCACATTTCGTATTATTTCACATTTCAATCCATTATATTTCATTGAAAATATTGCGCATTTCATGTTTCATTTAATGTTTCATTTTATTTCTCGTTTCATTTCAAGTTTATTTTCAAGTTTCTGTTCATTTCAAATTTCATATTTCATATTTAGCTTCATCTCATTTTTATTTTTATCGTTCTATATCTCATTTCTAATCATATTTCATTTCATATTTCATGTCATTTCGCACCATTACATTCTATTTCATTTTATATTTCAGATTTCATTTCAAATTTCTGATTTAAATTTCCGATCTCTTTTCCCACTTCCCATTTCCGATCTCTTTTCCCACTTCCCATTTCCGAACTCTTTTCCCACTTCCCATTTCCGAACTCTTTTCCCACTTCCCATTTCCGAACTCTTTTCCCACTTCCCATTTCCGAACTCTTTTCCCACTTCGCGTTTCACATTTAAATTAACTACATTTCAAATTTAATTACTTTTCATTTCACGATTTCATTAATATTTTCTTCATTTCACATTTCATTACATTTCCATTTTTGTTTCACATTTAAATTTACTTCATTTCAAATTTCATTACATTTCATTTCACGTTTCACATTTAAATTTATATCATTACATATTTAATTACTTTTGATTTCACGTTTCACATTTAAATCTACTTCAATTCACATTTCATTACATGTCCTTTCGCGATTCACATTTAAATTTACTTCATTTCATATTTCGATTTACGTTTCAGATTTAAATTGAATTCATTGCACACTTCATTACTTTTCATTGCACACTTCATTACTTTTCATTGCACACTTCATTACTTTTCATTGCACACTTCATTACTTTTCATTGCACACTTCATTACTTTTCATTGCACACTTCATTACTTTTCATTGCACACTTCATTACTTTTCATTGCACACTTCATTACTTTTCATTGCACACTTCATTACTTTTCATTGCACACTTCTTTACTTTTCATTTCACGTTTCACTTTTAAATTTACTTCAATTCACATTTCATTTCACATTTCACATTTACTTTTACTTCATATCACATTTCGTTACATTTCATTTCACGTTTCATTTTTAATTTTATTTCATTTCTGGTTTCAAATTTAAATTTACTTCATTTCACACATCATTATTTTTGATTTAGGGTGTTTCACATTTAATTTTACTTCTTTTTAAATATCATTTCACGTTTCGCATTTAAACTTACTTCATTTCACATTTCATTTTACGTATCAAATTTAAGATTACTTCATTTCACATTTCATTACTTTTCATTTTACTTTTCACATTTAAATTTACTTCATTTTATATTTCATTTCACGTTTCACATTTAAATTTTCTTCATTTCACATTTCATTACTTTTCATTTCACGTTTCACATTTAATTTTCCTTCATTTCACATTTCATTAATTTTGACTTCAATTTTCACATTTAAATTTACTTCATTTCACATTTCGATTCATGTTTCAGATTTAAATTTATTAAATTTCACATTTCATTTCACGTTTCACGTTTAAATTTACTTCAATTCGCCTTTCATTAATTTTTATTTCGCGTTTCACATTTAAATTTACCTCTTTTCAAATTTCGATTCACGTTCCACATTTAAATTTACTTCATTTCACATTTCATTAATTTTGATTTTACGTTACACATTTAAATTTACTTCATTTCACATTTCATTACTTTTCATTTCATGTTTCAGATTTAAATTTACTTCATTTCACATTTCATTTAACGTTTCACATATAAATTTACTTCATTTCACATTTCATTACTTTTCATTTCATGTTTCATATTTAAATTTACTTCATATCACATTTCATTTCACATTTCACATTTAAATTTACTTCATATCACATTTCATTTTACGTTTCACATTTAAATTTACTTCATTTCACATTTCATTACAGATTTCATACACTTCTCATATTTCATATCAAATTTCTCATTTTATTTCACATTTTGTTACTTTTCAATTCACGTTTCACGTTTAAATTTTCTTTATTTTACAATTCATTACTTTTCTTATTTCATTATATGTTTCACTTTTAAATTTACTTCAATTCACATTTCATTACTTTTCATTTCATGTTTCACATTTAAATTTACTTCATTTCAAATTTCGATTCACGTTTCAGATTTAAATTTACTTCATTTCACATTTTATTTCACGTTTCACATTTAAATTTATTTCATATCTCATTTTAAATTTAAATTTACTTCATTTTTCATTTCATTTCGCGTTTCACATTTAAATTTACTTTATTTCACATTTCATTACATTTCATTTCACGTTTCACAGTTAAATTTACTTCATTTCAGATTTTATTTCCCATTTCACATTTATTTATACTTCATTTCACATTTCATTACTTTTCATTTCACGTTTCACATTAAAATTTACTTCATTTCACATTTCATTAATTTTGCTTAAACGTTTCACATTTAAATTTACTTCATTTCACATTTCATTTCACATTTCAAATTTCAATTTACTTCATTTCACTTTTCATTTCACGTTTCACATTTAAATATTATTCATTTCACATTTCATTTCACGTTTCACATTTAAATATACTTCTTTTCACATTTCATTCATTTTGATTTCACGTTTCACATTTAAATTTACTTCATTTCACATTTCATTTCTCGTTTCACATTTAAATTTACTTCATTTCTTATTTCATTTCTCGTTTCACTTTTAAATTTATTTCATTTCACATTTCATATCACGTTTCGCATTTAAATTTAATTCATTTCACATTTCACTTCAAGTTTCACATTATATTTACTTCATTTCATATTTCATTTCATGTTTTACATTTAAATTTAATTCGTTTCATATTTCATTTCACGTTTCACGTTTAAATTTACTTCTTTTCAAATTTCATTTCACGTTTCACATTTAATTTTACATTATTTCACATTTCATTACACGTTTCACTTTTAAATTTAGTTCATTTCACATTTCATTTCATGTTTCACATTTCAATTTATTTCATTTCACATTTAATTACATTTCATTTCATGTTTCACATTTCAATTTATTTCATTACTTTTTTCACATTTAAATTACTTCATTTCACATTTCATAACATTTCAGACCATATTTCACATTGAAATTTTTTTCATTAAATATTTTATCACATTTAATTCCACGTTTAACTTATATATTTACTTCATTTCACATTTCAATACTTTTTATTTCACGTTTCACATTTAAATTTCTTTCATTTCACATTTCATTACCTTTCATTTCACGTTTCACATTTAAATTTACTTTACTTCACAATTCATTACTTTGTATTTCATTTTCCACATGTAAATTTACTTCATTTCACATTTCTTTGATTTTGATTTTACGTTTCACATTTAAATTTATTTCATTTCACATTTCATTACACATTTCATACACTTTTCATATTTCATTTCAAGTTTCTCATTTTATTTCACATTTTATTAATTTTCAATTCACGTTTCACGTTTAAATTTACTTTATTTCACATTTCACTATTTTTCTTATTTCATTATATGTTTCACTTTTAAATTTACTTCATTTCACTTTTCATTACTGTTCATATTTCATTTAAAGGTCACATTTTATTTCACATTTCATTTCATAAATCATTACTTTCCTTATTTCATTTCACGTTTCACTTTTATAATTTCTTCATTTCATATTACATTTCACGTTTCTCTTTTTAATTTACTTAGTTTCACATTTCAATACTTTTTATTTCACGTTTCACATTTAAATTTACTTCATTTCACATTTCATTACTTTTAATTTCTCGTTTCACAATGAACCTTCATTTCACACTTCATTACTTTTCTTTTCGTGTTTCAGATTTAAATTTACTTCATTTTACATTACATTTCACGTTTCCCATTTAAATTTTCTTCATTTTTCATTTCATTTCTCGTTTCACATTTAAATTTACTTCTTTTCACATTTCATTACATTTCATTCCACATTTCACAGTTAAATTTAGTTCATTTCACATTTCGATTCATGTTTCACATATAAATTTATTTCATTTCACATTTCGATTCACGTTTCACATTTAAATTTACTTCATTTCACATTTCATTTCACGTTTCACATTTAAATTTACTTCATTTCATATTTCATTTTACGTTTAACATTTAAACTTAATTCATTTTACATTTCATTTCACGTTTCACATTTAAATTTACTTCATTTCACATTTCATGTCTCGTTCCACATTTAAATTTACTTCATTTCACATTTCATTAGTTTTCATTTCGCGTTTCACATTTCATTACTTTTCATTTCACGTTTCACATTTAAATTTACTTCATTTCACATTTCATGTCACGTTCCACATTTAAATTTAGTTCATTTCACATTTCATTAGTTTTCATTTCGCGTTTCACATTTATATTTACTTCATTTCACATTTCATTACTTTTCGTTTCACATTTAAATTTACTTCAATTCACATTTCATTAATTTTGATTTCAGGTTTCACATTTAAATTTACTTCATTTCGCATTATATTACATATCAATTCAGGTTTCACATTTATATTTACTTCATTTCACATTTCATTCCACGTTTCACATTTTAATTTATTTCATTAAACATTTCATTACTATTCATTTCACGTTTCACATTTAAATTTACTTCATTTCACATTTCATTACATTTCATTTTTCGTTTCACATTTTAATTTACTTCATTTAATAATTCATTGCATTTCATTTCACGTTTCACATTTAAATTTACTTCGCTTCACATTTCATTTTTCAAATTTATATTTACTTCATTTCAAATTTAATTTATTTTGAATTAACGTTTCACAATTAAATTTACTTCATTTAAAATTTCATTAATTTTGATTTCACGTTTCACATTTAAATTTACTATATTTCACATTTCGATTCAAGATTCAGATTTAAATTTACTTCATTTCACATTGCACTGCTTTTCATTTCACGTTTCACATTTAAATTTATTTCATTTCAGATTTCATTAATTTTCATTTTATGTTTCACATTTAAATTTACTTCATTTCACATTTCATTACATTTCATTTCACGTTTCAAATTTAATTTACTTCATTTCACATTTCATTTGTTTTCAATTCACGTTTCAAATTTATATTTACTTCATTTCACATTTCATTACTTATAATTACACGTTTCACATTTATATTTACTTCATTTTACATTTCTTTTCATGTTTCACATTTAAATTTACTGCAATTCACATTTCATTTCACATTTCATAATTAAATTTACTTCATTTCACATACAATTACTTTTAAATATTCTTTTCAAATTTAAATTTACTTCATTTCACATTTCATTACATTTCATTTCACGTTTCACTTTTAAATTTACTTCATTTCACATTTCATTACTTTTAATTTCGCGTTACACATTTAAATTTACTTCATTTCACATTTCATTACTTTTCATTTCACGTTTCACATCTATATTTACTTATTTTCTAGTTTCATTACATTTTATTTTTCGTTTCACGAATCACATTTATATTTACTTCATTTTACATTTCATTAATTTTGATTTCAAATTTCACATTTAAATTTACTTCATTTCACATTTCATTACATTTCATATCATGTTTCACATTTAAATTTACTTCATTTCACATTTTTTTAACTTTTCATGTCACATTTCACATTTAAATTCACTTTATATTACTTTATTATTTTACTTATTTCATGTTTTGTATTTCTGTTGACGTTTCGGTTGACATTCAATTACATTTCATATTTCATTTCTCGTTTCACATTTAAATTTTCATCGTTTCACATTTCAATTTACATTTCAGATTTAAATTTACTTCAGTTCACATTTCATTAGTTTTAATTTCAAGGTTTACCTTTAAATTTACTTCATTTCACATTTCATTTCATGTTTCAGATTTAATTTTACTTCTTTTCACATTTCATTTCATGTTTCAGATTTAATTTTACTTCTTTTCACATTTCATTTCATGTTTCACATTTTAATATTCTTCATTTCACGTTTCACATTTAAATTTACTTCATTTCACATTTTATTTCCCGTTTCACATTTATATTTACTTCATTTCACATTTCATTACATTTCATTTCACGTTTCACTTCTAAATTTACTTCATTTCACATTACATTTCACGTTTCTCATTTAAATTTACTTCATTTCACATTTTATTTCATGTTTCACATTTAAATTTACTTCTTTTCACATTGCATTCATTTTGATTTCACGTTTAACATTTAAATTTACTTCATTTCACATTTCATTTCACATTTCAAATTTAAAATTACTTCATTTCACATTTCATTACTTTTCATTTCGCGTTTCACGTTTAAATTTACTTCATTTCACATTTCATTAATTTTGTTTTCACGTTTAACATTTAATTTTTCTTCATTTCACATTTCATTAATTTTGATTTCACGTTTCACATTTAACTTTTCTTCATTTCACATTTCATTTCTTTTCTTTTAATGTTTCACAATTAAATATACTTCATTTCAATTTCGATTTGCGTTTAAGAATTAAATTTACTTCAGTTCACGTTTCATATTTAAATCTACTTCATTTCTCATTTCATTAATTTTGATTTTATGTTTAACATTTAAATTTACTTCATTTAACATTTCATTAATTTCGATTTCACGTTTCACATTTAAATTTACTACATTTCACATTTCGATTCACTTTTCAGATTTAAATTTATTTCATTTCACATTTCATTATTTTTCATTTAACGTTTCATATTTTAATTTACTTCTTTTCACATTTCATTACTTTTAATTTCACGTTTCCTTACGTTTCATTTCAAATTTAACATTTAAATTTACTTATTTTCACATTTCATTACTTTTAATTTCACGTTTAACATTTCATTACATTCCATTTAACGTTTCACATTAATATTTACTTCATTTCATGTCACGTTCCACATTTAATTTTACTTGATTTCAAATTTCATTACTTTTCACATTTCATTTCACATTTCATTTCACGTTTCACATTTAAATTTACTTCTTTTAACATTTCGATTCACGTTTCATATTTACATTTACTTTATTTCACATTTCATTATTTTCATTTCACATTTCAAATTAAAATTTACTTCATTTCACATTTCATTTATTTGATTTCATTTTACACAGTTAAATTTACTTCATTTCACATTTCATTTATTTGATTTCATTTTACACAGTTAAATTTACTTCATTTCACATTTCATTAATTTTCATTTCACGTTTCACATTTAAATTTACTTCATTTCACATTTCATTAATTTTGATTTCAAGTTTCACATTTAGTTTTACTTCATTTCACATTACATTAATTTTAAATTCAGGATTCACATTTAAATTTACTTCATTTAACATTTCAATACTTTTCGTTTCACGTTTCACATTTAAATTTACTTCAATTCACATTTCATTAATTTTGATTTCAGGTTTCACATTTAAATTTACTTCATTTCACATTATATTACATATCAATTCCGGTTTCACATTTATATTTACTTCATTTCACATTTCATTCCACGTTTAACATTTTAATTTATTTCATTAAACATTTCATTACTATTCATTTCACGTTTCCCTTTTAAAGTTACTTCATTTCACATTTCATTACTTTTCATTTCACGTTTCACATTTAAATTTACTTCATTTCACTTTTCATTACTTTTCATTTCATGTTTCACATTTAAATTTACTACATTTCACATTTCGATTTACTTTTCAGATTTAAATTTATTTCATTTCACATTTCATTAATTTTCATTTAACGTTTCACATTTTAATTTACTTCGTTTCACATTTCATTACTCTTAATTTCACGTTTCAAATTTCTTTACATTTCATTTCACATTTTACATTTAAATTTTTTTCATTTCACATTTCATTACTTTTAATTTCACGTTTCACATTTCATTACATTTCATTTCACATATCACATTTAAATTTTCTTCATTTCACATTTCATTACATTTCCTTTCACGTTTCACCTTTTAATTTACTTCATTTCACATTTCATTTCACGTTTCACATTTAAATTTACTCCATTTCTCATTTCATTACCTTTCTTTTCACGTTTCACATTTAAATTTACTTCATTTCGCATTTCATTTCACGTTTCACATTTATATTTACCTCTTTTCGCATTTCATTTCTCGATTCACATTTCAATTTTCTTCATTATACATTTCATTTCGCTTTTCACATTTAAATTTATATCATTTCACATTTAATTACTTTTGATTTCGCGTTTCACATTTAATTTTACTTCATTTCACATTTCATTACTTTTCATTACGCTTTTCACATTTAAATTTACTTCATTTCACATTTCATTACTTTTGATTTCGTGTTTCACATTTAATTTTACTTCATTTCACATTTCATTTCTCGTTTCACATTCAAATTTACTTCTTTGCACATTTCATAATTTCATTTCTAGTTTCACGTTTAAATATACTTCATTTCACTTTCCATTATTTTTAAATTTTCTTTTCACATTTAAATTTTCTACATTTCACTTACCATTACTTTTCATTTCTCATTTCACATTTAAAATTACTCCATTTCACATTTCATTAATTTTCATTCCACGTTTCACATTTCAATTTACTTCATTTCACATTTCATTTTTCACATTTAAATTTACTTCATTCCACATTTCATTATTTTTATTTCACTTTTCACATTTAAATGTACTTCATTTCACATTTCATTAAATTTGATTTCACGTTTCACATTTAATTTTACTTCATTTCACATTTCATTACATTTGATTTCATTTTTCACAGTTAATTTTTATGTCATTTCACATTTAATTAATTTTGATTTCACTTTTAACATTTAAATTTACTTCATTTCACATTTCATTACTTTTCATTTCACGTTTCACGTTAATTTACATCTTTTCACATTTCTATTCACGTTTCATATTTATATTTACATCATTTCACATTTCTTTACATTTCATTTCACGTTTCACATTTAGATTTACTTCATTTCACATTTCATTACTTTTAAATTTTCTTTTCACATTTAAATTTTCTTCAGATCATATTTCATTACTTTTCATTTCAAGTTTCACTTTTAAATTTCCTTCATTTTTTGTTTCACATTTATTTCATTTCACTTTTCATTACATTTCATTTCTCGTTTCACATTTAATTTTACTTCATTTCTCATTTCATTTCCCGTTTCACATTTAAATTAACTTGATTTTATATTTCATTTCATGTTTCACATTTAAATTATCTTCAATTCACATTTAAATTTTCTTCATTTCACATTTCATTTCATGTTTCTCATTTAAATTTACTTCATTTCACGTTTCATTAATTTTCATTTCATGTTTCACATTTAAATTTACTTCATTTCACATTTCATTACATTTCATTTCAATTATAACATTTATATTTACTTCATTTCACATTTCATTACATTTCATTTCACGTTTCACATTTAAATTTACTTCATTTCACATTTCATTACTTTTCATTTCATATTTCACATTAAAATTTACATCATTTCACATTTCATTACATTTAGATTCACGTTTCAGATTTAAATTTACTTCATTTCACATTTGATTACTTTTGATTTCACATTTCACATTTAATTTTTCTTCTTTTCACATTCAATTACTTTTAAACTTTCTTTTCACATTTAAATTTACTTCATATCACATTTCATTACACTTCATTTCTCGTTTCACGTTTAATTTTATTTAATTTCTCATTTCATTTCCCGTTTCACATTTCAATTTTCTTCATTTCACATTTCATTTCACGTTTCACATTTAAATCTACTTCATTTCACATTTCATTCCTTTTGATTTCATTTTTCACTGTTAAATTTACTTCATTTCACATTTCATTACTTTTCATTTAACGTTTCACATTTAATATTACTTCATTTCACATTTCATTACTTTTGATTTCATTTTTCACAGTTAATTTTACATCATTTCACATTTAATTAATTTTGATTTCACGTTTAACATTTAAATTTACTTCATTTCACATTTAATTAATTTTGATATCACATTTCACATTTAGATTTACTTCATTTCAAATTTCATTACCTTTCATTTCACGTTTCACATTAATTTACATCTTTTCACATTTCTATTCACGTTTCATATTTATATTTAAATCATTTCACATTTCTTTACATTTCATTTTACGTTTCACATTTAAATTTTTTTCATTTCACATTTCATTACTTTTATTTTCGTTTCAAATTTAAATTTTTTTCATTTCATGTTTCATTAATTTTCATTTCACGTTTCACATTTAAATTTAGTTCATTTCACATTTCATTATTTTGATTTCATTTTTCACATTTAAATTTACTTCATTACACTTTTCATTAGTTTTCATTTCACGTTTCACATTTAAATTTACTTCATTTCACGTTTCATTACTTTTCATTTCACTTTTCACATTTAAATTTACTTTATTTCGCATTTCATTACTTTTTGATTCACGTTTCAGATTAAAATTTAAATTATTATTATGAAGGAAGGCTCACCTTATAGTTAACTTGATGGCTGGTTCACTTTGTGAAGGGGTGGAGTGTATGGGAACTGTTGAATTTTGGCCTGAAGCACTGATGGATCATGTGAGGTAAGCACTGAGTCAGCTGCGGGAGCACAGGTGAAGGCAATGCACCTGTGACTGGAAGGGGTGGAGTCTGGCTCCACCTGTCCCAGACCCCATTTAAGGACTGACCACGACTGCGGAAGGTTCTTTTGTTGGAGATCCCCTCCCCTGTGGAGGTCCAGGCAAGCCTTGACCTTCAGTGACAGGTTAGCCTTTCCTAATTTTCTGCTTGTCTTTATACCACCTGGATAAGTCATACAAAAACACATTGTCCACCTTCGTTATTTGGTGTGGGTATTATTCTTTTGGGGGATTCACTGTGCACACCCTAAGCTTCAGCTCTAAATCCTTGCTTTTTTACCCCAAAGTCTAGCCCCTAGTCCTTGCTATTCCACCCCATATTCCTGCCCTAAGCCCTCGCTATTTCCTCCCAAACAGTATTCCCAAGTCCTCATTATTACCCTTAAACTCAGGCCCTGAATCCTTGCCATTTCACCCCAGGCTCAAGTGCCACATCCTGCCTAATTCACCCCAAAGCTCCGTCCCAGCTTCTCGCCATTCGGTGCCAAACTCCAGCCCCAAACGTTTACTATTGCATCCCAATCTCCAGTTCCTTTGTTCTCACTGCTTCACCCCGAACTCCAACATCAAACCCTCTCTGTTTCGCCCCAATCTCCAGCTCTAAATTCTTGCTATTATATCCCAAACTGTAACACCTAGTCCTTGTTATTCCTCCCCACGTTCCTACCCCAAACCTACCCTACTTCATTCCGAGCAGTAGTCCCAAATCCTCATTATTTCCCTCAAACTCTGGCCCCAAGCGCTCACTATTTCCTCCCAAACTAAACTCCAAAATCCAGGCTCATTCATCCAAAACTCCATCCCAACTTCTTGCAGTTTCACCCTGAACTTCAGCCTCGCAACTGTGAGGCCCAAATCCTCACAGTTTCACGCTATATTGCAGCTCCCAATCCTCTCTCGCTTTCCCCAAACTCCGTATAAAATTCCTCACTACTTCTCCCCAAGTTTCAGTCCCATGTCTGGCTGTCTCACACCAGTGTCAAGCATCATATCCTCGCAATTTCTTCCCAAATTCTAGCCCGAATTCCATATTACATATCATTTCATATTTTATTTTATATTTAATTCCAGTTGATATTTCATTTCATATTTCCTCTTCTTTTTATATCATTTTATTTCATATCCTTTTCTCACATCTGCTTCATTCCATTTCTTTTCAGTCCTTTTTATTGCTTATTTCATTTCATTTCTCAGCCCTCTGGTTCCTGCCCACGTTTTGCCTGCGTTGATCTCAGCCTGCTAACAGGGCAGCAGTTCCCGGGGTCGTCCATTTTCCCCTTGATGGAAATGGGTGTGAGTTTTCTCTTACTTTCTGCTACCTGTGGACTTGCCCTGGATGCCACAGCGTTTCGGATCTCACTGAGAGTGGCCTGCTGACTGCAACGGCTGATTCCCTCTGCACTCCCTGATGCATCCACTGGGACAGGCGGACCTGTGCATGTTCGGAGTCAGGTAGGACTCAGAGTGCCACATTTTTGTGTTGTCAGGTGCTATATGCTGCACAGACATTTCATTTCAACTATTTCATACATTTCGTATTATTTCATTCATTTCGTATTATTTCACATTTCGTATTATTTCACATTTCAATCCATTATATTTCATTGAAAATATTGCGCACTTCGCGTTTCATTGCGCATTTCATGTTTCATTTAATGTTTCATTTTATTTCTCGTTTCATTTCAAGTTTATTTTCAAGTTTCTGTTCATTTCAAATTTCATATTTAGCTTCATCTCTTTTATTTTTATCGTTCTATATCTCATTTCAAATCATATTTCACTTCATATCACATTTCATTTCGTTTCATATTTCATGTCATTTCGCACCATTACATTCTATTTCATTTTATATTTCAGATTTCATTTCAAATTTCTGATTTAAATTTCCGATCTCTTTTCCCACTTCCCATTTCCGATCTCTTTTCCCACTTCCCATTTCCGATCTCTTTTCCCACTTCCCATTTCCGATCTCTTTTCCCACTTCCCATTTCCGATCTCTTTTCCCACTTCCCATTTCCGATCTCTTTTCCCACTTCCTGTTTCACATTTAAATTAACTACATTTCAAAATTAATTACTTTTCATTTCACGATTTCATTAATATTTTCTTCATTTCACATTTCATTACATTTCCATTTTTGTTTCACATTTAAATTTACTTCATTTCAAATTTCATTACATTTCATTTCACGTTTCACATTTAATTTATATCATTACACATTTCATTACTTTTGATTTCACGTTTCACATTCAAATTTACTTCAATTCACGTTTCATTACATTTTATTTCACGTTTCACATTTAAATTTACTTCATTTCACATTTCATTAATTTTGATTTCACGTTCCACATTTAAATTTACTTCTTTTCTCATTTCATTTAACATTTCAAATTTCAATTTACTTCATTTCACATTTCTTTACTTTTCTTCTTTTGTTTCACATTTAAATTTTCTTCATTTCACATTACATTTCTCGATTCACATTTAAATTTACTTCTTTTGAAATTATATTACTTTACTTATTTCAAGTTTCACATTTCATTTCACATTTTATTCCACAAATCATTACTTTTCTTATTTCATTTCAGGTTTCACATTTAAATTTAATTCATTTCACATTTCATTATTCTTCATTTCACGTTCCACTTTTAAATTTAATTCATTTCACATTACATTAATTTTCATTTCACATTTCAAATTTAAATTTACTTCATTTCACATTTCATTACTTTTGATTTGTTTCACATTTAATTTTACTTTATTTCACATTTATTTAACTTTGTTTTCACGTTCCACATTTAAATTTATTTCATTTAACATTTCATTTTTCACATTTAAATTTACTTCATTTCACATTTAGTTAATTTTTAATTCACGTTTACATTTTACGTTTCAAATTAATATTTACTTCATTTCTCATTTTATTACTTTTCATTTTTCGTTTCAAATTTAAATCTACTTCATTTCACATTTCATTACTTTTCATTTCACGTTTCACATTTAAATTTACATCATTTCATATTTCATTACTTTTCATTTCATGTTTCACATTTAAATTTACTTCATTTCACATTTCATTACTTTTAATTTTCGTTTCAATTTTAAATTTTCTTCAATTCACATTTCATTACATTTTATTTCACGTTTCACATTTAAATTTACTTCATTTCACATTTCTTTACTTTTCTTTTTTCTTTTCTAATTTTAATTTCCTTCATTTCATATTTCATTTTTCACATTTAAATTTACTTCATTCAACATTTCATTAATTTCGATTTCACGTTTCACATTTAAATTAATTACATTTCACATTTCGATTCACGTTTCAGATTTAAATTTATTTGATTTCACATTTCATTATTTTTCTTTTTTCGTTTCAAATTTAAATTTACTTCATTTGATGTTTCATTACTTTGCTTTTCACGTTTCACATTTAAATTTACTTCATTTCACATTTCATTAATTTTGATTTCATTTTTCACATTTAAATTTACTTCATTTCACGTTTCATTACTTTTCATTTCACGTTTCACATTTAAATTTACTTCATTTCACATTTGATTACATTTGATTTCACGTTTCAGATTTAAATTTACTTCATTTCACATTTTTTACTTTTCATTTCACGTTTCACATTTAAATTTTCTTCATTTCACTTTATATTACATTTCAATTCAGATTTCACATTTATATTTACATCATTTCTCATTTCATTCAACGTTTCACATTTTAATTTATTTCATTAAACATTTCATTGTTTTTCATTTCACACTTCACATTAAAATTTACTTCATTTCACGTTTAATTACTTTTCATTTCACATTTCAAATTAAAATTTCCTACATTTCACATTACATTTCCATTTCACGTTTCACATTTAAATTTACTTCATTTCACGTTACAAATTAAAATTTACTTCATTTCACGTTTCATTTCTTTTGATTTCAAGTTTTTCATTTAACTTTTCTTCATTTCACATTTCATTACTTTTCTTTTAATGTTTTACATTTAAATATACTTCATTTCAAATTTCGATTTACGTTTCAGATTTAAATTTACTTCATTTCACCTTTCATTACGTTTGATTTCATTTTTCACAGTTAAATTCATAAGATTTCACAGTTAATTAATTTTGATTTCACGTTTCACATTTAAATTTACTACATTTCACTTTTCATTACATTTCATTTCACGATTCACATTTAAATTTAATTCATTTCAAATTTCATTAGTTTTCATTTCGCGTTTCACTTTTAAATTTAATTCTTTTCACATTTCGATTCACGTTTCACATTTAAATTTACTTCATTTCACATTCAATTACTTTTAAATTTTCTTTTCATATTTAAATTTACTTCATTTCTCAATTCATTACCTTTCTTTTCATGTTACACATTTAAATTTACTTCATTTCTTTACATTTCACGTTTCACATTTAAATTTACTTCATTTCGCATTTCATTTCTCGTTTCACATTTAAATTTACTTCATTTCGCATTTCATTTCACGTTTCACATTTCAATTTACTTCTTTTCGCACTTCATTTCTCGTTTTACATTTCAATTTATATCATTTCACATTTAATTACATTTCATATCACGTTTCACATTAAAATTTACTTCATTTCACATTCAATTATTTTTAAATTTTCTTTTCATTTTTAAATTTACTTCATTTCTAATTTCATTACCTTTCTTTTCATGTTACACATTTAAATTTACTTCATTTCTTTACATTTCACGTTTCACATTTAAATTTACTTCATTTCGCATTTCATTTCTCGTTTCACATTTAAATTTACTTCATTTCTTTACATTTCACGTTTCGCATTTAAATTTACCTCATTTCTTATTTCAATGCTTTTCATTTCTCGTTTCACATTTAAATTTACTTCATTTCACATTTCGTTACTTTTCATTTCACGTTTCACTTTTAAATTTACTTCCTTTCACTTTTCATTACATTTCATTTCACTTTTCATATTTAAATTTACTTCATTTCACGTTTCATTAATATTTTTATTTCACTTTTCACATTTAAATTTACTACCTTTCACATTTCATTTCACATTTCACATTTAAATTTACTTCATTTCACATTTCATTATTTTTCATTTCGCGTTTCACATTTAAATTTACTTCATTACACATTTGATTACATTTGATTTCACGTTTAACATTTAAATTTACTTCATTTCACATTTCATTAGTTTTCATTTCATGTTCCACATTTAAATTTACTTCATTTCACATTTCATTAATTTTCATTTCACGTTTCACATTTAAATTTACTTCATTTTATATTGCATTAGGTTTTGATTTCACGTTTCACATTTAAATTTACTTCATATCACATTTCATTGCTTTTCATTTCACGTTTCACTTTTTATTTTATTTCATTTCACGTTTCATTATTTTTCATTTCACGTTTCACATTTAAATTTACTTCATTTCACATTTCATTAATTTTCATTTCACGTTTCACATTTGAATTTACTTCATTTCACATTTCATTACTTTTCATTTCACGTTTCACATTTAATTTTAAATTATTTCACATTTCATTTCACGTTTCACATTTCATTAATTTTAATTTCACGATTCACATTTAAATTTTCTTTATTTCACATTCCATTAGTTTTCAATTCTTGTTTCACATTTATATTTTATTTATTTCACATTTCATTAATTTTCTTATTTCATTTCACTTTTCTCATTTCATTTCTCATTTAATTTCACTTTTCATTTCACATTTAATTACATTTCACTTCACATATAAATTTAGTTCATTTCACATTTAATTACTTTTCTTTTCATGTTTCACATTTAAATTTATTTCTTTTCACATTTCATTTCTTTTCTTTTTTCATTTCAATTTTCGCATTTCATTTCTCTTTTTATAACTTTTCAATTCACGTTTCACGTTTAAATTTACTTCATTTTATTTTCATTACTTTCGATATTTCATTTTACATTTCATTTCACATTTCATTACATTTCATTTCTCGTTTCACAATAAAATTTATTTCGTTTCACATTTCATTACTTTTAATTTCAAGTTTTACATTTAAATTTACTTCATTTCTCAATTCATTACCTTTCTTTTCCTGTTACACATTTAAATTTACTTCATTTCTTTACATTTCACGTTTCACATTTAAATTTACTTCATTTCGCATTTCATTTCTCGTTTCACATTTAAATTTACTTCATTTCGCATTTCATTTCACGTTTCACATTTCAATTTACTTCTTTTTGCACTTCATTTCTCGTTTCACATTTCAATTTATATCATTTCACATTTAATTACATTTCATATCACGTTTCACATTTAAATTTACTTCATTTCACAATTCAATTTACATTTCACTTTTAAATTTACTTCTTTTTGCATTTCATTACTTTTAATTTTTCGTTTCACATTTAAATATTCTTCATTTCACATTTCATTGCTTTTCTTTTCACGTTTCACATAAAAATTTACTTCATTTCACATTTCATTTCACGTTTCGCATTTAAATTTACCTCATTTCATATATCAATGCTTTTCATTTCACGTTTCACTTTTAAATTTACTTCATTTCACTTTTCATTACATTTCATTTCACTTTTCATATTTAAATTTACATAATTTCACGTTTCATTAATATTTTTATTTCATTTCACGTTTCACATTTAATTTTCCTTCATTTCACATTTCATTATTTTCACTTTTCATTTCACATTTCAAAATTAAATTTACTTCATTTCTCATTTCATTTCACGTTTCACATTTAAATTTACTTCGTTTCGTTTCTCGTTTCGTTTCTCATTTCATTTCACAACTGTCGCTTCGTTTCTCGTTTCGTTTCTCATTTCGTTTCTCGTTTCGTTTCTCGAAATTTAAATTTAATTTTTCTCGTTAAATTTACTTCATTTCACATTTATTAATTTTGATTTCACGTTTCACATTTAGTCTTTCTTCATTTCACATTACATAACTTTTGAATTCAGGATTCTCATTTAAATTTACTTCATTTCACATTTAGTTACTTTTCATTTCACGTTTCACTTTTAAATGTACTTCATTTCACATTTCATTACATTTCATTTCACTTTTCATATTTAAATTTACATCATTTCACGTTTCATTTATTATTATATTTCATTTCACATTTCACATTTCATTTTCCTTCATTTCACATTTCATTATTTTCACATTTAAATTTACTTCGTTTCACATTTCATTACTTTTCATTTCACGTTTCTCGTTTCATTTTACGTTTCTCGTTTCGTTTCTCGTTTCGTTTCTCGTTTCGTTTCTTGTTTCGTTTCTCGTTTCGTTTCTCGAAATTTAAATTTAATTTTTCTCGTTAAATTTACTTCATTTCACATTTATTAATTTTGATTTCACGTTTCACATTTAGTCTTTCTTCATTTCAGATTACATAACTTTTGAATTCAGGATTCTCATTTAAATTTACTTCATTTCACATTTCATTACTATTCATTTCATGTTCCATATTTAAATTTACTTCATTTCACATTACATTACATTTCATTTCATGTTTCACATTTAAATTTACTACATTTCACATTTCATTTAACGTTTCACAATTAAATTTACTTCATTTCACATTTAATTATTTTTCATTTCACGTTTCACATTTAAATTTACTTCATTTCACATTTGATTACATTTGATTTCACGTTTAACATTTAAATTTACTTCATTTCACATTTCATTAGTTTTCATTTCCCGTTTCAAATTTAAATATACTTCATTTAACTTTTCATTACTTTTCTTTTCATGTTTCACTTTTAAATTTACTTCATTTCACATTACATTTCCATTTCGAGTTTTACATTTAAATTTACTTCTTTTCACATTTCTATTCACATTTCATATTTAACTTTACTTCATTTCACATTTCATTACATTTTATTTGTTGTTTCACATTTAAATTTACTTCATTTCACATTTCTTTTTTCACATTTAAATTTACTTCATTCCACATTTCATTAATTTTGAATTCACGTTTCACATTTAAATTTACTTCATTTCTCATTTCATTAATTTTGATTTCACGTTTCACATTTAAACTTATTACATTTCTTTTCAATTCACGTTTCAGATTTCAATTTATTTCATTTCAAATTTCATTACTTTTCTTTTTTCTTTTCAAATTTAAATTCACTTCATTTCATGTTTCATTACTTTTCATTACACGTTTCACATTTAAATTTACTTCATTTCACGTTTCATTATATTTGATTTCACGTTTCACATTTAAATTTACTTCATTTCACCTTTCATTAATTTCGATTTCATGTTTCACATTTAAATTTACTTCGTTTCGCGTTTCATTACTTTTCTTTTAAAGATTCACATTTAAATTTACTTCATTTTATATTTTCACATTTCACATTTCATTACTTTTCATTTCACGTTTCACATTTTAATTTACTTCATTTCACATTACATTTCACGTTTCACATTTAAATTTACTTCATTTCACATTTCATTACATTTCTTTTTTTTATTTCAAATTTAAATTTACTTCATTTCACATTTCATTACTTTTGATTTCACGTTTCACATTTAAATTTATTTCATTTCTTGTTTCACATTTAAATTTACTTCATATCGCATTTCATATCATTTCAGACCATATTTCACATTGAAATTTTCTTCATTAAATATTTTATAACATTTAATTCCACGTTTAACTTAAATGTTTTCTTCATTTCACATTTCAATACTTTTCATTTCATGTTTCACATTTAAATTTACTTCATTTCACATTACATTTCACGTTTCACATTTAATTTTATTTCATTTCACATTTCATTACATTTCATTTCACGTTTCACATTTAAATTTATTTCATTTCTTGTTTCACATTTAAATTTTTTCATTTCACATTTCATTATGTATCATTTCACGTTTCACATTTAAATTTACTTCATTACACTTTATTATTTTACTTATTTCATGTTTTGAATTTCGGTTGACGTTTCGGTTGACGTTTGACTTTTCGGTTGACGTTTGACTTTTCGGTTGACGTTTGACTTTTCGGTTGACGTTTGACTTTTCGGTTGACGTTTCATTTCACATTCAGTTACATTTCATTTTTCATTTCTCCTTTCACATTTAAATTTTCATAATTTCACATTTCATTACATTCCATTTCACGTATCACATTTAAATTTACTTCATTTCACATTTCATTACTTATCATTACACCTTTCACATTTAATTTTACTTCATATCACATTTCATTACTTTTCCTTTCACGTTTCATATTTAATTTTATTTCATTTCTTGTTTGAAATTTAAATCTACTTCATTTCACATATCATTACTTTTGATATCGGGTGTTTCACATTTAATTTTACTTATTTTTAAATATCATTTCACGTTTCGCATTTAAACTTACTTCATTTCACATTTCATTACTTTTGATTTCACGTTTCACATTTAATTTTACTTCATTTCAAATTTCATTAATTTTGATTTCTCGTTTCACATTTAAATTTACTTCGTTTCACATTTCGATTCATGTTTCAGATTTAAATTTATTACATTTCACATTTCATTTCACGTTTCACGTTTAAATTTACTTCAATTCGCCTTTCATTAATTTTTATTTCGCGTTTCACATTTAAATTTACCTCTCTTCAAATTTCGATTCACTTTTAACATTTAAATTTACTTCATTTCACATTTCATTTCCATTTCACGTTTCACATTTAAATTTACTTCATTTAACATTTCATTAATATTGATTTCACATTTCACATTTAAATTTACTTCATTTCACATTTCATTAATTTTGACTTTACGTTACATATTTAAATTTACTTCATTTCACATTTCATTACTTTTCATTTCATGTTTCAGATTTAAATTTACTTCATTTCACATTTCATTTCACGTTTCACATTTAAATATTCTTCATTTCACATTTCATTTCACGTTTCACATATAAATTTACTTCATTTCACATTTCATTAATTTTTATTTCGCGTTTCACATTTAAATTTACTTCATATCACATTTCATTTCACGTTTCACATATAAATTTACTTCATATCACATTTTATTTTAATTTCACATTTAAATTTACTTCATTTCACATTTCATTACAGATTTCATACACTTTTCATATTTCATTTCAAATTTCTCAGTTTATTTCACATTTTATTACTTTTCAATTCACGTTTCAAGTTAAAATTTTCTTTATTTCACATTTCATTACTTTTCTTATTTCATATCATGTTTCACATTTAAATTTACTTCATTTCACATTTTTTTTACTTTTCATGTCATGTTTCACATTTAAATTCACTTAATTTTACATTATTATTTTACTTATTTCATGTTTTGTATTTCGGTTGACGTTTCGGATGACATTCAATTACATTTCATATTTTATTTCTCGTTTCACATTTAAATTACTTCATTTCACATTTCATTAATTTTCATTTCATGTTTCACTTTTAAGTTTACTTCATTTCACATTTCGATTTACATTTCAAATTTAAATTTACATCATTTCACATTTCATTACTTTTCATTTCATGTTTCTCATATAAATTTACTTCATTTCACATTTTATTAGTTTTAATTTCACGTTACACATTTAAATTTACCTCATTTCACATTTCGGTTCACGTTTCACATTTAAATTTACTTCATTTCACATTTCATTACTTTTCATTTCATGTTTCACATTTAAATGTACTTCATTTCACATTTCGATTCACGTTTCAGATTTAAATTTACTTCATTTCACATTTAATTTCACGTTTCACATTTAAATTTATTTCTTTTCACATTTCATTCCACATTTCACAGTTAAATTTACTTCATTTCACATTTTATTTCCCGTTTCACATTTAAATTTACTAAATTTCACTTTGTTATTTTACTTATTTCATGTTTTGAATTTCGGTGGACGTTTCGGATGACGTTTGACTTTTCGTTTGACGTTTCATTTCTCTTTCATTTACATTTCATATTTCATTACTCGTTTCAAATTTAAATTTTCATCATTTCACATTTCATTACATTTCATTTCATGTTTCACATTTAAATTTACTTCATTTCACATTTCATTTCACGTTTCACATTTAAATTTACTTCATTTCACATTTCATTACACTTCATTTCAAGTTTGACTTTTAAAATTCCTTCATTTCACATTTCACATTTATTTCATTTCACTTTTCATTACATTTCATTTCTCGTTTCACATTTAATTTTACTTCATTTCAGATTTCATTGCTTTTCCTTTCTCGTTTCAAATTTAAATTTACTTCATTTCAAATTTCATTACTTTTCATTTTACTTTTCAAATTTAAATTTAATTCATTTCCCGTTTCAAATTTAAATTTACTTCATTTCACATTTCATTAATTTTGATTTCAAGTTTCAAATTTAGTTTTACTTCATTTCACATTACATTAGTTTTCAATTCAGGATTCACATTTAAATTTACTTCATTTCAAATTTCATTTCCCGTTTCACTTTTAAATTTACTTCCATCCGCGTTTCATTAATTTTGATTTCACGTTTCATATTTAAATTTACTACATTTCACATTTTGATTCACGTTTCATATTTAAATTTACTTCAATTCACATTTCATTTCTTTTCATTTCATGTTTCAGATTTAAATTTTCTTCATTTCACATTTAGTTATTTTTGATTTCATATTTCACTGTTAAATTTACTTCATTTCACATTTATTAATTTTGATTTCACGTTTCACATTTACTTTTTCTTCATTAAACATTTCATTAATTTTGATTTCACGTTTCACATTTAACTTTTCTTCATTTCACATTTCATTACTTTTCTTTTAATGTTTCACATTTAAATATACTTCCTTTCAAATTTCAATTTACGTTTCACATTTAAATTTACTTCATTTTAAATTTCATTAAACGTTTCACATTTAAATTTACTTCATTTGATATTTGATTACACTTGATTTCACGGTTAACATTTAAATTTACTTCATTTCACATTTCATTACATTTCATTTCAAGTTTAACATTTAAATTTACTTCATTTCACATTTCATTATTTTTATTTCAAGTTTCACATTTAAATTTACTTCATTTCACATTTCATTACTTTTCATTTCGAGTTTAACATTTAAATTTACTTCATTTCACATTTCATTACTTTTCATTTCACGTTTCACATTTAAATTTACTTCATTTCACATTTCATTACTTTTCATTTCGAGTTTAACATTTAAATTTACTTCATTTCACATTTCATTACTTTTCATTTAAAGTTTCACATTTAAATTTACTTCATTTCACATTTCATTAATTTTGATTTCATGTTTCACTTTTAAATTTACTTCAATTCACATTTCATTAATTTTGCTTTCACGTTTCACATTTAAATTTACTTCATTTCACATTTCATTACTTTTCGTTTCAAGTTTAACATTTAAATTTACTTCATTTCACATTTCATTACTTTTCATTTCGAGTTTAACATTTAAATTTACTTCATTTCACATTTCATTACTTTTCATTCCACGTTTCACATTTTAATTTATTTCATTAAACATTTCATTGCTTTTCATTTCACGTTTCCCATTTAAATTTACTTCATTTCACATTTCATTACTTTTCATTTTCGTTTCAATTTTAAATATACTTCATTACACATTTCATTTCTTTTTATTTCACGTTTCACTTTAAATACACTTCAATTCACATTTCATTAATTTTGCTTTCACGTTTCACAATTAAATTTACTTCATTTCAGATTTCATTAATTTTGATTTCACGTTTCATATTTAGTTTTACTTCATTTCACATTACATTACTTTTCAATTCAGGATTCACATTTAAATTTACTTCATTTCACATTTCATTACTATTCATTTCAAGTTTCACATTTAAATTTACTTCATTTCACATTTCGTTACATTTCATTTTTATCTTCACATTTAAATTTACTTCATTTCTCATTTCATTTCATTTGATTTCACGTTTCACATTTAAGTTTACTTCATTTCACTTTTCATTAATTTCGATTTCACGATTCACATTTAAATTTACTACATTTCACATTTCGATTCACTTTTTAGATTTAAATTTATTTCATTTCACATTTCATTACTTTTCATTTCACTTTTCAGATTTAAATTTATTTCATTCCACATTTCATTACTTTTTATTTAATGTATAACTTTTAAATTTGCTTCATTTCACATTTCATTTATTTTGATTTCACGTTTCACTTTTAAACATACTTCAATTCACATTTCATTAATTTTGCTTTCACGTTTCACATTTAAATTTGCTTCATTTCACATTTCATTACTTTTCATTTCACGTTTCACATTTAAATATTCTTCATTTCACATTTCATTTCACGTTTCACATATAAATTTACTTCATTTCACATTTCATTAATTTTTATTTCGCGTTTCACATTTAAATTTACTTCATATCACATTTCATTTCACGTTTCACATATAAATTTACTTCATATCACATTTCATTTCACGTTTCACATATAAATTTACTTCATATCACATTTTATTTTAATTTCACATTTAAATTTACTTCATTTCACATTTCATTACAGATTTCATACACTTTTCATATTTCATTTCAAATTTCTCAGTTTATTTCACATTTTATTACTTTTCAATTCACGTTTCAAGTTAAAATTTTCTTTATTTCACATTTCATTACTTTTCTTATTTCATATCATGTTTCACATTTAAATTTACTTCATTTCACATTTTTTTTACTTTTCATGTCATGTTTCACATTTAAATTCACTTAATTTTACATTATTATTTTACTTATTTCATGTTTTGTATTTCGGTTGACGTTTCGGATGACATTCAATTACATTTCATATTTTATTTCTCGTTTCACATTTAAATTACTTCATTTCACATTTCATTAATTTTCATTTCATGTTTCACTTTTAAGTTTACTTCATTTCACATTTCGATTTACATTTCAAATTTAAATTTACATCATTTCACATTTCATTACTTTTCATTTCATGTTTCTCATATAAATTTACTTCATTTCACATTTTATTAGTTTTAATTTCACGTTACACATTTAAATTTACCTCATTTCACATTTCGGTTCACGTTTCACATTTAAATTTACTTCATTTCACATTTCATTACTTTTCATTTCATGTTTCACATTTAAATGTACTTCATTTCACATTTCGATTCACGTTTCAGATTTAAATTTACTTCATTTCACATTTAATTTCACGTTTCACATTTAAATTTATTTCTTTTCACATTTCATTCCACATTTCACAGTTAAATTTACTTCATTTCACATTTTATTTCCCGTTTCACATTTAAATTTACTAAATTTCACTTTGTTATTTTACTTATTTCATGTTTTGAATTTCGGTGGACGTTTCGGATGACGTTTGACTTTTCGTTTGACGTTTCATTTCTCTTTCATTTACATTTCATATTTCATTACTCGTTTCAAATTTAAATTTTCATCATTTCACATTTCATTACATTTCATTTCATGTTTCACATTTAAATTTACTTCATTTCACATTTCATTTCACGTTTCACATTTAAATTTACTTCATTTCACATTTCATTACACTTCATTTCAAGTTTGACTTTTAAAATTCCTTCATTTCACATTTCACATTTATTTCATTTCACTTTTCATTACATTTCATTTCTCGTTTCACATTTAATTTTACTTCATTTCAGATTTCATTGCTTTTCCTTTCTCGTTTCAAATTTAAATTTACTTCATTTCAAATTTCATTACTTTTCATTTTACTTTTCAAATTTAAATTTAATTCATTTCCCGTTTCAAATTTAAATTTACTTCATTTCACATTTCATTAATTTTGATTTCAAGTTTCAAATTTAGTTTTACTTCATTTCACATTACATTAGTTTTCAATTCAGGATTCACATTTAAATTTACTTCATTTCAAATTTCATTTCCCGTTTCACTTTTAAATTTACTTCCATCCGCGTTTCATTAATTTTGATTTCACGTTTCATATTTAAATTTACTACATTTCACATTTTGATTCACGTTTCATATTTAAATTTACTTCAATTCACATTTCATTTCTTTTCATTTCATGTTTCAGATTTAAATTTTCTTCATTTCACATTTAGTTATTTTTGATTTCATATTTCACTGTTAAATTTACTTCATTTCACATTTATTAATTTTGATTTCACGTTTCACATTTACTTTTTCTTCATTAAACATTTCATTAATTTTGATTTCACGTTTCACATTTAACTTTTCTTCATTTCACATTTCATTACTTTTCTTTTAATGTTTCACATTTAAATATACTTCCTTTCAAATTTCAATTTACGTTTCACATTTAAATTTACTTCATTTTAAATTTCATTAAACGTTTCACATTTAAATTTACTTCATTTGATATTTGATTACACTTGATTTCACGGTTAACATTTAAATTTACTTCATTTCACATTTCATTACATTTCATTTCAAGTTTAACATTTAAATTTACTTCATTTCACATTTCATTATTTTTATTTCAAGTTTCACATTTAAATTTACTTCATTTCACATTTCATTACTTTTCATTTCGAGTTTAACATTTAAATTTACTTCATTTCACATTTCATTACTTTTCATTTCACGTTTCACATTTAAATTTACTTCATTTCACATTTCATTACTTTTCATTTCGAGTTTAACATTTAAATTTACTTCATTTCACATTTCATTACTTTTCATTTAAAGTTTCACATTTAAATTTACTTCATTTCACATTTCATTAATTTTGATTTCATGTTTCACTTTTAAATTTACTTCAATTCACATTTCATTAATTTTGCTTTCACGTTTCACATTTAAATTTACTTCATTTCACATTTCATTACTTTTCGTTTCAAGTTTAACATTTAAATTTACTTCATTTCACATTTCATTACTTTTCATTTCGAGTTTAACATTTAAATTTACTTCATTTCACATTTCATTACTTTTCATTCCACGTTTCACATTTTAATTTATTTCATTAAACATTTCATTGCTTTTCATTTCACGTTTCCCATTTAAATTTACTTCATTTCACATTTCATTACTTTTCATTTTCGTTTCAATTTTAAATATACTTCATTACACATTTCATTTCTTTTTATTTCACGTTTCACTTTAAATACACTTCAATTCACATTTCATTAATTTTGCTTTCACGTTTCACAATTAAATTTACTTCATTTCAGATTTCATTAATTTTGATTTCACGTTTCATATTTAGTTTTACTTCATTTCACATTACATTACTTTTCAATTCAGGATTCACATTTAAATTTACTTCATTTCACATTTCATTACTATTCATTTCAAGTTTCACATTTAAATTTACTTCATTTCACATTTCGTTACATTTCATTTTTATCTTCACATTTAAATTTACTTCATTTCTCATTTCATTTCATTTGATTTCACGTTTCACATTTAAGTTTACTTCATTTCACATTTCATTAATTTCGATTTCACGATTCACATTTAAATTTACTACATTTCACATTTCGATTCACTTTTTAGATTTAAATTTATTTCATTTCACATTTCATTACTTTTCATTTCACTTTTCAGATTTAAATTTATTTCATTCCACATTTCATTACTTTTTATTTAACGTATAACTTTTAAATTTGCTTCATTTCACATTTCATTTATTTTGATTTCACGTTTCACTTTTAAACATACTTCAATTCACATTTCATTAATTTTGCTTTCACGTTTCACATTTAAATTTGCTTCATTTCACATTTCATTAATTTTGATTTCACGTTTCATATTTTGTTTTACTTCATTTCACATTACCTTACTTTTCAATTCAGGATTCACATTTAAATTTACTTCATTTCACATTTCATTACTTTTCATTTCAGTTTCACATTTAAATTCACTTCATTTCACATTTCATTACATTTCATTTTTATCTTCACATTTAAATTTACTTCATTTCACATTTCATTACATCTCATTTCACGTTTCACATTTAAATTTACTTCATTTCATATTTCATTTCATGTTTTACATTTAAATTTAATTCGTTTCATATTTCATTTCACGTTTCACATTTAAATTTACTTCATTTCATATTTCATTTCAAGTTTCACATTTAAATTTACTTTATTTCACATTTCATTACACGTTTCACATTTAAATTTAGTTCATTTCACATTTCATTTCACGTTTCACATTTAAATTTATTTCATTTCACATTTCATTTCTCGTTTCACATTTAAATTTATTTCATTTCTTGTTTCACATTTAAATTACTTCATTTCGCATTTCATTACATATCATTTCAACTTTCACATTTAAATTTAATTCATATCACATTTCATATCATTTCAGACCATATTTCACATTGAAATTTTCTTCATTAAATATTTTATAACATTTAATTCCACGTTTAACTTATATATTTACTTTATTTCACATTTATATAATTTTCATTTCACGTTTTACATTTAAATTTATTTCATTTCACATTTCATTACATTTCATTTCCCGTTTCACATTTAAATTTACTTCATTTCATATTTCATTTTACGTTTCACATTTAATTGTATTTCATTTAACGTTTCATAGCATTTTATTTCACGTTTCTCAGTTAAATTTCCTTCAGTTCACATTTCATTACTTTTGATTTCACGTTTCACATTTAAATTTACTTCATTTCAAATTTCATTATTTTTCTTTTAATGATTCACATTTAAATTTACTTCATTTCATATTTCATTACTTTTCATTTCACGTTTCACTTTTAAATTTACTTCATTTCACATTCAATTACTTTTAAATTTTCTTTTCACATTTATATTAACTTCATTTCACATTTCATTACTTTTCATTTCACGTTTCACATTTAAATACACTTCATTTCACATTTCATTTAGCGTTTCACATTTAAATTTACTTCATTTCACATTTCATTTCACGTTTCACATTTAAATTTACTTCATTTCATATTTCATTTCACGTTTCACATTTAAATTTACTTCATTTCACATTTCATTACTTTTCATTCCACGTTTCTCATTTAAATTTACTTCATTTCACATTTCATTACATTTCATTCCATGTTCCACATTTAAATTTACTTCATTTCACATTTCATTATTTTTTATTTTCGTTTCAATTTTAAGTTTACTTCATTTCACATTTCATTAATTTTGATGTCACGTTTCACATTTAAATTTTCTTCATTTCACATTTGATTACATTTGATTTCACGTTTAACATTTAAATTTACTTCATTTAATATTTCATTAATTTTCATTTCAAGTTTTACATTTAAATTTAATACATATAACATTTCATTACTTTTCTTTACACCTTTCACATTTAATTTTACTTCATATCACATTTCATTACTTTTCATTTCACGTTTCACGTTTAAATTTACTTCTTTTCACATTTCATTTCCCATTTCACATTTAAATTTACTTCATTTCATATTTCATTTTACGTTTCACATTTAATTGTATTTCATTTAACGTTTCATAGCATTTTATTTCACGTTTCTCAGTTAAATTTCCTTCAGTTCACATTTCATTACTTTGAATTTCACGTTTAACATTTAAATTTACTTCATTTCACATTTCATTACATTTCATTTCACGTTTCACATTTAAATTTACTTCGTTTCACATTTCATTTATTTTGATTTCACGTTTCACATTTAAATGTACTTCATTTCACATTTCATAAATTTTGATCTCACGTTTCACATTAAAATTTACTACATTTTACGTTTCGATTCACTTTTCAGATTTAAATTTTCTTCATTTCACAATTCATTACTTTTCATTCCACGTTTCTCATTTAAATTTTCTTCATTTCACATTTCATTACTTTTCAATTTAAGTTTCACATTTAAATTTACTTCATTTCACATTTCATTAATTTTGATTTTACCTTTCACATTTATTTTTACTTCATTTCACATTTCATTAATTTTGACTCAACGTTCCACATATAAATTTACTTCATTTTACATTTCATTAATTTTTATTTCGCGTTTCACATTTAAATTTACTTCATTTCACATTTTGTTTCACGTTTCATATTTAAATTTACTTCATTTCACATTTCATTATTTTTCATTTCATGTTTCACATTTAATTTTACTTCATTTCATATTCCATTTCCATTTCATGTTTTACATATAAATTAACTTCATTTCACATTTCATTACATTTCATTTCACGTTTCACATTTAAATTTTCTTCATTTCACATTTCATTACATTTCATTTCACATTTCACGTTTAAATTTACTTCCATTCGCGTTTCATTAATTTGGATTTCACGTTCCACATTTAAATTTACTTCATTTCACATTTCATTTCACGTTTCACATTTAAATTTAATTTATTTCTCATTTCAATTCACGTTTCACATTTAAATTTACTATTTTTCACATTTCATTTCGCTTTTCACATTTAAATTTACTTCATTTCACATTTCGATTCACATTTCACATTTAAATTTACTTCATTTCACATTTCATTACATTTGATTTCATGTTTCACATTTAAATTTACTTCATTTCATTAATATTCATTTCACGTTTCTGATTTAAATTTACTTCATTTCACATTTCATTACTTTTCATTTCACGTTTCACATTTAAATATAATTCATTTCAAATTTCATTTACTTTTCATTACACGTTTCAAATATAAATTTACTTCATTTCACCTTTCATTACATTTCATTTCAAGTTTCACATTTAAATTTATTTCATTTCATATTTCATTAAATTTCATTTCAAGTTCCACTTTTAAATTTCCATTTCACAATTCACATTTATATTTTCTTCATTTTACATTTCATTAATTTTGATTTCATATTTCTCATTTACATTTACTTCATTTCACATTTCATTACACGTTTCACATTTAAATTTAGTTCATTTCACATTTCATTTCAAGTTTCACATTTAAATTTTCTTCATTTCACATTTCGTTTCACGTTTCTCATTTATATTTATTTCATTTCACATTTAATGACATTTCATTTAACGATTCACATTGAAATTTATTTCATTTCTTGTTTCACATTTAAATTACTTCATTTCACATTTCATTACTTTTCATTTCACGTTTCACATTTAAATTTTCTTCATTAAATACTTTATAACATTTTATTCCATGTTTAACTTATATATTTTCTTCATTTCAGATTTCAATATTTTTCATTTAAATTTTCACATTTAAATTTACTTCATTTCACATTTCATTACTTTTCATTTCACGTTTCACATTTAAATTTACTTCATTTCATATTTCATTAATTTCTTTTCACGTTTCAAATTTAAATTTACTTTATTTCCCATTTCATTAATTTTGATTTCACGTTTCATATTTTGTTTTACTTCATTTCACATTACCTTACTTTTCAATTCAGGATTCACATTTAAATTTACTTCATTTCACATTTCATTACTTTTCATTTCAGTTTCACATTTAAATTCACTTCATTTCACATTTCATTACATTTCATTTTTATCTTCACATTTAAATTTACTTCATTTCACATTTCATTACATCTCATTTCACGTTTCACATTTAAATTTACTTCATTTCATATTTCATTTCATGTTTTACATTTAAATTTAATTCGTTTCATATTTCATTTCACGTTTCACATTTAAATTTACTTCATTTCATATTTCATTTCAAGTTTCACATTTAAATTTACTTTATTTCACATTTCATTACACGTTTCACATTTAAATTTAGTTCATTTCACATTTCATTTCACGTTTCACATTTAAATTTATTTCATTTCACATTTCATTTCTCGTTTCACATTTAAATTTATTTCATTTCTTGTTTCACATTTAAATTACTTCATTTCGCATTTCATTACATATCATTTCAACTTTCACATTTAAATTTAATTCATATCACATTTCATATCATTTCAGACCATATTTCACATTGAAATTTTCTTCATTAAATATTTTATAACATTTAATTCCACGTTTAACTTATATATTTACTTTATTTCACATTTATATAATTTTCATTTCACGTTTTACATTTAAATTTATTTCATTTCACATTTCATTACATTTCATTTCCCGTTTCACATTTAAATTTACTTCATTTCATATTTCATTTTACGTTTCACATTTAATTGTATTTCATTTAACGTTTCATAGCATTTTATTTCACGTTTCTCAGTTAAATTTCCTTCAGTTCACATTTCATTACTTTTGATTTCACGTTTCACATTTAAATTTACTTCATTTCAAATTTCATTATTTTTCTTTTAATGATTCACATTTAAATTTACTTCATTTCATATTTCATTACTTTTCATTTCACGTTTCACTTTTAAATTTACTTCATTTCACATTCAATTACTTTTAAATTTTCTTTTCACATTTATATTAACTTCATTTCACATTTCATTACTTTTCATTTCACGTTTCACATTTAAATACACTTCATTTCACATTTCATTTAGCGTTTCACATTTAAATTTACTTCATTTCACATTTCATTTCACGTTTCACATTTAAATTTACTTCATTTCATATTTCATTTCACGTTTCACATTTAAATTTACTTCATTTCACATTTCATTACTTTTCATTCCACGTTTCTCATTTAAATTTACTTCATTTCACATTTCATTACATTTCATTCCATGTTCCACATTTAAATTTACTTCATTTCACATTTGATTACATTTGATTTCACGTTTAACATTTAAATTTACTTCATTTAATATTTCATTAATTTTCATTTCAAGTTTTACATTTAAATTTAATACATATAACATTTCATTACTTTTCTTTACACCTTTCACATTTAATTTTACTTCATATCACATTTCATTACTTTTCATTTCACGTTTCACGTTTAAATTTACTTCTTTTCACATTTCATTTCCCATTTCACATTTAAATTTACTTCATTTCATATTTCATTTTACGTTTCACATTTAATTGTATTTCATTTAACGTTTCATAGCATTTTATTTCACGTTTCTCAGTTAAATTTCCTTCAGTTCACATTTCATTACTTTGAATTTCACGTTTAACATTTAAATTTACTTCATTTCACATTTCATTACATTTCATTTCACGTTTCACATTTAAATTTACTTCGTTTCACATTTCATTTATTTTGATTTCACGTTTCACATTTAAATGTACTTCATTTCACATTTCATAAATTTTGATCTCACGTTTCACATTAAAATTTACTACATTTTACGTTTCGATTCACTTTTCAGATTTAAATTTTCTTCATTTCACAATTCATTACTTTTCATTCCACGTTTCTCATTTAAATTTTCTTCATTTCACATTTCATTACTTTTCAATTTAAGTTTCACATTTAAATTTACTTCATTTCACATTTCATTAATTTTGATTTTACCTTTCACATTTATTTTTACTTCATTTCACATTTCATTAATTTTGACTCAACGTTCCACATATAAATTTACTTCATTTTACATTTCATTAATTTTTATTTCGTGTTTCACATTTAAATTTACTTCATTTCACATTTTGTTTCACGTTTCATATTTAAATTTACTTCATTTCACATTTCATTATTTTTCATTTCATGTTTCACATTTAATTTTACTTCATTTCATATTCCATTTCCATTTCATGTTTTACATATAAATTAACTTCATTTCACATTTCATTACATTTCATTTCACGTTTCACATTTAAATTTTCTTCATTTCACATTTCATTACATTTCATTTCACATTTCACGTTTAAATTTACTTCCATTCGCGTTTCATTAATTTGGATTTCACGTTCCACATTTAAATTTACTTCATTTCACATTTCATTTCACGTTTCACATTTAAATTTAATTTATTTCTCATTTCAATTCACGTTTCACATTTAAATTTACTATTTTTCACATTTCATTTCGCTTTTCACATTTAAATTTACTTCATTTCACATTTCGATTCACATTTCACATTTAAATTTACTTCATTTCACATTTCATTACATTTGATTTCATGTTTCACATTTAAATTTACTTCATTTCATTAATATTCATTTCACGTTTCTGATTTAAATTTACTTCATTTCACATTTCATTACTTTTCATTTCACGTTTCACATTTAAATATAATTCATTTCAAATTTCATTTACTTTTCATTACACGTTTCAAATATAAATTTACTTCATTTCACCTTTCATTACATTTCATTTCAAGTTTCACATTTAAATTTATTTCATTTCATATTTCATTAAATTTCATTTCAAGTTCCACTTTTAAATTTCCATTTCACAATTCACATTTATATTTTCTTCATTTTACATTTCATTAATTTTGATTTCATATTTCTCATTTACATTTACTTCATTTCACATTTCATTACACGTTTCACATTTAAATTTAGTTCATTTCACATTTCATTTCAAGTTTCACATTTAAATTTTCTTCATTTCACATTTCGTTTCACGTTTCTCATTTATATTTATTTCATTTCACATTTAATGACATTTCATTTAACGATTCACATTGAAATTTATTTCATTTCTTGTTTCACATTTAAATTACTTCATTTCACATTTCATTACTTTTCATTTCACGTTTCACATTTAAATTTTCTTCATTAAATACTTTATAACATTTTATTCCATGTTTAACTTATATATTTTCTTCATTTCAGATTTCAATATTTTTCATTTAAATTTTCACATTTAAATTTACTTCATTTCACATTTCATTACTTTTCATTTCACGTTTCACATTTAAATTTACTTCATTTCATATTTCATTAATTTCTTTTCACGTTTCAAATTTAAATTTACTTTATTTCCCATTTCATTAGATTTCGTTTCACGTTTAAATTTACTTCATTTCACATTTCATTAGTTTTAAATTCTCGTTTCACAATTAACCTTCATTTCCCACTTCATTACTTTTCATTTCACGTTTCAGATTTAAATTTACTTCATTTCACATTTCATTAATTTTCATTTCGCGTTTCACATTTATATTTACTTCATTTCACATTTCATTTCACGTTTCACATTTTAATTTACTTCATTTCACATTTCATTTCTTTTCATTTCAGGTTTCAAATTGACATTTACTTCATTTCACATTTTATTTTACGTTTCAGTTTTAAATTTACTTCATTTCACATTTCATTACTTTTCATTTCACGTTTCGCATTTCATTTCACATTACTTTTCACATTTCATTTATTTTCCTTTCAAGTTTAACATTTAAATTTACTTCATTTCACATTTCATTACATTTCATTTCTCGTTTCACATTTTAATTTACTTCATTTCACATTTCATTACTTTTCCTTTCACGTTTCATTAAAATGTACTTCATTTCACATTTCATTGCTTTTTATTTCACGATTCACATTTAAATTTACTTCATTTCTATTTTCATTGCTTTTCATTTCATGTTTCACATTTAAATTTACTTCATTTCACGTTTTTTTACTTTTCATTTCACGTTTCACATTTAATTTTACTTCATTTCACTTAATTATTTTACTTATTTCATGTTTTGAATTTCGGTTGACGTTTCGGTTGATGTTTCTGTTGACGTTTCATTTCACATTCAATTACATTTCATATTTCATTTCTCGTTTCACATCTAATTTTTCATCATTTCACATTTCATTAATTTTCATTTCATGTTTCACATTTAAATTTACTTCATTTCACATTTCATTACTTTTCATTTCATGTTTCAGTTCAGTTCATTTCAGTTCGCGTTTCGCATTTCGCGTTTCTCATTTCACATTTCATTACTTTTCATATTTCATTTCCCTTTACTCATTTGAATTTACTTCATTTCACATTTCATTACTTTTCATATTTCATTTCACGTTTCTCATTTGAATTTACTTCATTTCACATTTCATTACTTTTCATATTTCATTTCACGTTTCACATTTCATTTCAAATTTCATTTCCCCACCTCCTCTTCTTTTCATTTTTTATCTTTTCATTTCATTTCCTTTTTCACATCCGCTTCATTTCATTTCTTTTCTGTTCTTTTTATTGCTTATTTCATTTCATTTCATTTCTCAGCCCTCTGGTTCCTGCCCACTTTTTGCCTGCATTGATCTCAGCCTGCTAACAGGGCAGCAGTTCCCGGGGTCGTCCTTTTTCCCCTTGATGGAAATGGGTGAGAATTTTCTCTTACTTTCTGCTACCTGTGGACTTGCCCTGGATGCCACAGCGTTTCGGATCTCACTGAGAGTGGCCTGCTGACTGCAACGGCTGATTCCCTCTGCACTCCATGATGCATCCACTGGGACGAGCGGACCTCTGCATGTTCGAAGTCAGGTAGGACTCAGTGTGCCACATTTTTGTGTTGTCAGGTGCTGTATGCTGCACAGACATTTCATTTCAACTATTTCATATATTGCGTATAATTTCTCATTTTGTATTTCACATTTCATTTTATTTCACATTTCAATCCATTATATTTCACTGAAAATATTTCCCATTTCACTGAAAATATTTCCCATTTCACTGAAAATATTTCCCATTTCATTGCGCATTTAGTTGCACGTTTCCTTTCATTGCATTTCCCATTTCACTGCATTTCAAGTTTCAAGTTGCATTTTGCGTTGTTGCGTTTTGCGTTTCCATTTAATATTTCACATTTCTTTTCATATTTCATTCAATTTCATATTTGATTTAATATTTAATATTTCATATTTTTTATATTTCATTCAATTTCGTATTTAATTCCATTTCGTATTTAATTTATTAATTTAATTTCAGGTTTCATTTCATATTTCATTTCATACTTCATTTCATATTTCAAATTTCATTTCAGGTTTCACGTTTCACGTTTCACTTTTCACTGCACATCTCATCGCATTTCATTTTTCGCATTTCCTCACCTCCTCTTCATTTCATTTTATAACTTTTCTTTTCAATTAGTATTCTCACATCCGCTTTATTTCATTTCTTTTCAGGCTTTTTTTATTTCTTCTTTTTTTTTTTTTAATTTCATCATAGGCTCCACCTCTCCCAGATAATATTTAAGGGCTCACCACCACTCTGTAGTCCTCTCTGCTTGGAGATCGCTCATTTGGAGGCTCTTTTTGCCAGCCAGGTACACGGATTTCTTTTCCTCTTTCATTCTCTTGTTCCTTTCCATCTTGGTAATCTTTCTAAATGCACCATCTCTAAAATATCTTGACTGACAATCTCTCTGGCTTTCATTCTTTTTGTTGAACACCCTATGGTGCGACCTCCTTTTTGGCACTGCTCAGTCCTACTCGTGGCATAATTTTTGCATGCTGCAGTGAGTGCTAGGAAGTAAAAGGGATCGTAGCAAAGCTGGGCGGTGCTGTTGTGAGGAGAGGGGATGAGTGCGGCTCAGACCGCAGAAGGCTGGCAAACTTTTGGGCTCGCGTTGATCTCAGCCTGCTAATGGCTGCGCAGTTCCAGGGGTATTCCTTTCTCTGCAGGCATGAAATGGGTGTGAATGTTTTCTTCTGAACTGCTGCCCTTTGGACTTGCCCTGGACTCCACTGTGTTTCAGATCTTACTAACAGCGGCCTGCTGACTGCAACGGCTCATTCCCTCTGCACACCGTCATGCATCCATCGGGACCGGCGAACCTCTGCATGTTAAGGTTCAGGTAGGACTAGGAATGCCTGGTTTGTGTGTTGTCAGGTGCCGCATGCTGCGCAGCCAGATTCTCCGTCCAAATCCTCCCTTTCTCACCCCAGTGTCTGTCCCTAACTTTTCACTTTTCCACACCTAATTGCAGCCTTAATTCCATTCTATTCCAACACCGATTGCAGCCATCAATCTTATATATCTTGTCCAAAACTCCGGCCCTTATTCCTCGCTCTTTTAGGCCGACCTCTGACGCAAATCCTCACTCTCTCACCCCAATCTGCGGCCCTAAATTCTCCCGCTTTCAGAATAGACTCCAGTCCAAACCCCTCAGCATTTTCACCTCAAATTCCAGTCCTAAATCCTCAGTGTTTCTCCCCATGCTCCAGCCGCAAAACCTCACTATTTTCTCCCCAACAGGAGCTTCAAATCCTCACCATCACCCTCACATTCAAATCCTAATTCCTTGCATTTTCACCCCAGGCTCAAGTGCCAAATCTAGATATTTCACTCAAACCTCCTCCTTATCTTCTTGCTATTCTACATCAGTCTACATCCCCAAATTTTCCATATTTCTCCCTAAACTGCTGCCCTGTATTGTCACTCTTTCACCCCGAACTCCAGTCACTTTTGGGGTCACTCAGGGTCCCTTTTAAATTCTCTTTTTCGGGTTCCCCACATTTCAGGGTCACTTGGGGTCACTTTTAGCATCTCTTTTTCGGGGTCTCCCTCTTTTTCAGTCGCTTTTGGGGTCACTCGGGGTCCATTTTAGGATCTCTCTTTCGGGGTACCCTCTTTTTTGGGGTCATATTTAGGTTCTCTTTTTTGGGGTCCCCCTCTTTTTGGGGTCCCCCTCTATATATCCCCTCTTTTCATTTCAGAGCGTAGGACAGACCTGCATCACGTGACGGCGTGCTTCCAGTAAACACCACTGAGCACTGGCCCAAGGAAGAACACGAGCCATACGCCGATCATCATTCATCCCGGATGATATCACTATGCATCGGATGTCTGTATGAAGGAAGGCTCACCTTATAGTTAACTTGATGGCTGGTTCACTTTGTGAAGGGGTGGAGTGTATGGGAACTGTTGAATTTTGGCCTGAAGCACTGATGGATCATGTGAGGTAAGCACTGAGTCAGCTGCGGGAGCACAGGTGAAGGCAATGCACCTGTGACTGGAAGGGGTGGAGTCTGGCTCCACCTCTCCCAGACCCCATTTAAGGACTGACCACGACTGCGGAAGGTTCTTTTGTTGGAGATCCCCTCCCCTGTGGAGGTCCAGGCAAGCCTTGACCTTCAGTGACAGGTTAGCCTTTCCTAATTTACTGCTTGTCTTTATACCACCTGGATAAGTCATACAAAAACACATTGTCCACCTTCGTTATTTGGTGTGGGTATTATTCTTTTGGGGGATTCACTGTGCACACCCTAAGCTTCAGCTCTAAATCCTTGCTTTTTTACCCCAAAGTCTAGCCCCTAGTCCTTGCTATTCCACCCCATATTCCTGCCCTAAGCCCTCGCTATTTCCTCCCAAACAGTAGTCCCAAGTCCTCATTATTACCCTTAAACTCAGGCCCTGAATCCTTGCCATTTCACCCCAGGCTCAAGTGCCACATCCTGCCTAATTCACCCCAAAGCTCCGTCCCAGCTTCTCGCCATTCGGTGCCAAACTCCAGCCCCAAACGTTTACTATTTCATCCCAATCTCCAGTTCCTTTGTTCTCACTGCTTCACCCCGAACTCCAACATCAAACCCTCTCTGTTTCGCCCCAATCTCCAGCTCTAAATTCTTGCTATTATATCCCAAACTGTAACACCTAGTCCTTGTTATTCCTCCCCACGTTCCTACCCCAAACCTACCCTACTTCATTCCGAGCAGTAGTCCCAAATCCTCATTATTTCCCTCAAACTCTGGCCCCAAGCGCTCACTATTTCCTCCCAAACTAAACTCCAAAATCCAGGCTCATTCATCCAAAACTCCATCCCAACTTCTTGCAGTTTCACCCTGAACTTCAGCCTCGCAACTGTGAGGCCCAAATCCTCACAGTTTCACCCTATATTGCAGCTCCCAATCCTCTCTCGCTTTCCCCAAACTCCGTATAAAATTCCTCACTACTTCTCCCCAAGTTTCAGTCCCATGTCTGGCTGTCTCACACCAGTGTCAAGCATCATATCCTCGCAATTTCTTCCCAAATTCTAGCCCGAATTCCATATTACATATCATTTCATATTTTATTTTATATTCCAGTTGATATTTCATTTCATATTTCCTCTTCATTTTATATCATTTTATTTCATATCCTTTTCTCACATCTGCTTCATTCCATTTCTTTTCAGTCCTTTTTATTGCTTATTTCATTTCATTTCTCAGCCCTCTGGTTCCTGCCCACGTTTTGCCTGCGTTGATCTCAGCCTGCTAACAGGGCAGCAGTTCCCGGGGTCGTCCATTTTCCCCTTGATGGAAATGGGTGTGAGTTTTCTCTTACTTTCTGCTACCTGTGGACTTGCCCTGGATGCCACAGCGTTTCAGATCTCACTGAGAGTGGCCTGCTGACTGCAACGGCTGATTCCCTCTGCACTCCCTGATGCATCCACTGGGACAGGCGGACCTGTGCATGTTCGGAGTCAGGTAGGACTCAGAGTGCCACATTTTTGTGTTGTCAGGTGCTATATGCTGCACAGACATTTCAGTTCAACTATTTCATACATTTCGTATTATTTCTCATTTCGTATTATTTCACATTTCGTATTATTTCACATTTCAATCCATTATATTTCATTGAAAATATTGCGCACTTCGCGTTTCATTGCGCATTTCATGTTTCATTTAATGTTTCATTTTATTTCTCGTTTCATTTCAAGTTTATTTTCAAGTTTCTGTTCATTTCAAATTTCATATTTCATATTTAGCTTCATCTCATTTTTATTTTTATCGTTCTATATCTCATTTCAAATCATATTTCACTTCATATCACATTTCATTTCGTTTCTTATTTCATGTCATTTTGCACCATTTCATTCTATTTCATTTTATATTTCAGATTTCATTTCAAATTTCTGATTTAAATTTCCGATCTCTTTTCCCACTTCCCATTTCCGATCTCTTTTCCCACTTCCCATTTCCGAACTCTTTTCCCACTTCCCATTTCCGAACTCTTTTCCCACTTCCCATTTCCGAACTCTTTTCCCACTTCCCATTTCCGATCTCTTTTCCCACTTCCCATTTCCGATCTCTTTTCCCACTTCCCATTTCCGAACTCTTTTCCCACTTCCCATTTCCGAACTCTTTTCCCACTTCGTGTTTCACATTTAAATTAACTACATTTCAAATTTAATTACTTTTCATTTCACGATTTCATTAATATTTTCTTCATTTCACATTTCATTACATTTCCATTTTTGTTTCACATTTAAATTTACTTCATTTCAAATTTCATTACATTTCATTTTACGTTTCACATTTAAATTTATATCATTACATATTTAATTACTTTTGATTTCACGTTTCACATTCAAATCTACTTCAATTCACATTTCATTACATGTCCTTTCGCGATTCACATTTAAATTTACTTCATTTCACATTTCGATTTACGTTTCAGATTTAAATTAAATTCATTGCACACTTCATTACTTTTCATTGCACACTTCATTACTTTTCATTGCACACTTCATTACTTTTCGTTGCACGCTTCATTACTTTTCGTTGCACGCTTCATTACTTTTCGTTGCACGCTTCATTACTTTTCGTTGCACGCTTCATTACTTTTCGTTGCACGCTTCATTACTTTTCGTTGCACGCTTCATTACTTTTCATTTCACGTTTCACATTTAAATTTACTTCAATTCACATTTCATTAATTTTTATTTCACATTTCACATTTAAATTTACTTAATTCACATTCCATTTTTCAAATTTATATTTACTTCATTTCAAATTTAATTTATTTTGAATTAATGTTTCACAATTAAATTTACCTCATTTCAAATTTCATTAATTTTGATTTCACGTTTCACATTTAAATTTACTAAATTTCACATTTCGATTCAAGATTCAGATTTAAATTTACTTCATTTCACATTGCATTGCTTTTCATTTCACGTTTCACATTTAAATTTAGTTCATTTCACATTTCATTAATTTTCATTTTATGTTTCACATTTAAATTTACTTCATTTCACATTTCATTACATTTCATTTCACGTTTCACATTTAAATTTACATCATTTCACATTTCATTACATTTCATTTCAAGTTTCACATTTAAATTTACTTCTTTTCACATTTCATTCCACATTTCACAGTTAAATTTACTTCATTTCACATTTTATTTCCCGTTTCACATTTAAATTTATTTCATATCTTGTTTTAAATTTAAATTTACTTCATTGTTTATTTCATTTCGCGTTTCACATTTAAATTTACTTCATTTCACATTTCATTACATTTCATTCCACATTTCACAGTTAAATTTACTTCATTTCACATTTTATTTCCCGTTTCACATTTAAATTTACTTAATTTCACGTTTTTTTTACTTTTCATTTCACGTTTCACATTTAAATTTACTTCATTTCACTTTGTTATTTTACTTATTTCATGTTTTGAATTTCGGTGGACGTTTCGGTTGACGTTTGACTTTTCGGTTGACGTTTCATTTCACTTTCATTTACATTTCATATTTCATTTCTCGTTTCACATTTAAATTTTCATCATTTCACATTTCATTACATTTCATTTAACGTTTCACATTTAATTTTTCTTCTTTTCACATTCAATTACTTTTAAATTTTCTTTTCACATTTAGATGTACTTCATATCACATTTCATTACATTTCATTTCTCGTTTCACGTTTAATTTTACTTCATTTCTCATTTCATTTCCCGTTTCACATTTAAATTTATTTCATTTTACGTTTAACATTTATATTTATTCATTTCACATTTCATTACTTTTCATTTCGCTTTTCACATTTAAATTTACTTCATTTCACATTTCATTACTTTTGATTTCGCGTTTCACATTTAATTTTACTTCATTTCACATTTCATTCCTCGTTTCACATTTAAATATACTTCATTTCACATTTCATTTCAAGTTTCACATTTAAATTTACTTCATTTCATATTTCATTACATTTCATTTCACGTTTCACATTTAACTTCTCTTCATTTCACATTTCATTACTTTCTTTTAATGTTTCATATTTAAATATACGTCATTTCAAATTTCGATTTACGTTTCAGATTTAAATTTACTTCATTTCACGTTTCACATTTAAATCTTCTTCATTTCACATTTCATTATTTTTTATTTCATTTTTCACAGTTAATTTTACATCATTTCACATTTAATTAATTTTGATTTCACGTTTAACATTTAAATTTAATTCATTTCACATTTAATTAATATAGATCTCACATTTCACATTTAGATTCACTTCATTTCACATTTCATTACCTTTCATTTCACGTTTCACATTAATTTACATCTTTTCACATTTCTATTCAGGTTTCATATTTATATTTAATTCATTTCACATTTCTTTACATTTCATTTCATGTTTTACATTTAAATTTTTTTCATTTCACGTTTCATTACTTTCATTTCATGTTTCACATTTAAATTAACTTCATTTCACGTTTCATTACTTTTCATTTCACATTTCATATTAAAATTTACATCATTTCACATTTCATTATTTTTATTTTTTTTTACTTTAAATTTACTTCATAACATATCTCATTATTTTGATTTCACGTTTCACGTTTAAATTTACTTCATTTCACATTTCATTAATTTTGATCTCACGTTTCACATTTAAATTTACTTCATTTCACATTTCATTACTTTTCATTTAACGTTTCACATTTCAATTTACTTCATTTCACATTTCATTACTTTGATTTCATTTTTCTTTGTTAAATTTACTTCATTTCACATTTCATTAATTTTTATTTCGCGTTTTTCACATTTCATTACATTTCAAGTTTCTCATTTAAATTTACTTCATTCCACATTTGATTACATTTGATTTCACGTTTCAGATTTATATTTTCTTCATTTCACATTTCATTACATTTCATTTCTAGTTTAACATTTATATTTTCTTCATTTCACATTTCATTTAACGTTTCATATTTAAATTTACTACATTTCACATTTCATTACTTCTCATTTCTCGTTTCACATTTAAATTTACTTCATTTCACATTTCATTAATTATGATTTCACGTTTCACATTAATATTTACTTCATTTCACATTATATTACTTTTCAATTCTGGTTTCACATTTATATTTACTTCATTTCACATTTCATTCCACGTTTCACATTTTAATTTATTTCATTAAACATTTCATTGCATTTCATTTCACGTTTCATATTTAAATTTACTTCATTTCACATTTATTTACTTTTCATTTTTCGATTCAAATTTAAATATACTTCATTTCACATTACATTTTTCACATTTAAATTTTCTTCATTTCACATTTCATTAATTTTGATTTCACGTTTCAGGTTTAAATTTAATTCATTTCACATTTCCTTAATTTTGATTCCACGTTTCACATTTAAATTTACTTCATTTCATGTTTCATTATATTTTATTTCTTGTTTCTCACTTAATATTACTGCATTTAACATTTCATTACATTTCATTTCACATATCACATTTAAATTTACTTCATTTCACTTTTCATTACATTTCCTTTCACGTTTCACATTTAAATTTACTTCATTTTGTATTTCATTTCACGTTTCACATTGCAATTTACCTCTTTTCGCATTTCATTTCTCGATTCACATTTCAATTTACTTCATTATACATTTCATTTCTCGTTTCACATTTAAATTTATATCATTTCACATTTAATTACATTTCATTTCACGTTTTACATTAAATTTATTTCATTTTACCTTTCACATTTATATTTATTCATTTCACATTTCATTACTTTTCATTTCGCTTTTCACATTTAAATTTACTTCATTTCACATTTCATTACTTTTGATTTCGCGTTTCACATTTAATTTTACTTCATTTCACATTTCATTTCTCGTTTCACATTCAAAATTACTTCATTGCACATTTCATACTTTACATTTGTAGTTTCACGTTTAAATTTACTTCATTTCACTTTCCATTACTTTTATATTTTCTTTTCACATTTAAATTTTCTACATTTCTCTTACCATTACTTTTCATTTCTCATTTCACATTTAAAATTACTCTATTTCACATTTCATTAATTCTCATCTCTCGTTTCATGTTTAAATTTACTTCATTTCACATTTCATTAATTATGATTTCACGTTTCACATTTAAATTTACTTCAATTCACATTTCATTAATTTTGATTTCAAGTTTCACTTTTAAATTTTCTTCATTTCATATTATATTACTTTTCAATTCAGGTTTCACATTTATAGTTACTTCATTTCACATTTCATTCCACGTTTCACATTTTAATTTATTTCATTAAACATTTCATTGCATTTCATTTCACGTTTCATATTTAAATTTACTTCATTTCACATTTCATTAATTTCGAATTCACGTTTCACATTTAGATTTTTTACATTTCACATTTCGATTCACGTTTCAGATTTAAATTTACTTCATTTTACATTTCATTACTTTTCTTTTTTCATTTCAAATTTAAATTTACTTTATTTCATTTTTCATTACTTCTCATTTCGCGTTTCACATTTAAATTTACTTCATTTCACATTTCATTGATTTTGATTTTACGCTTCACATTTAAATTTATTTCATTTCAAATTTCATTAATTTTGATCTCACGTTTCACATTTAAATTTACTTCATATCACATTTCATTTCACGTTTCGCATTTAAATTTATTTCATTTCACATTTCATTACACATTTCATACACTTTTCATATTTCATTTCAAGTTTCTCATTTTATTTCACATTTTATTACTTTTCAATTCACGTTTCACGTTTAAATTTATTTTACATTTCATTACTTTTCTTATTTCATTTCACATTTCATTTCACATTTCATTTCATAAATCATTACTTTCCTTATTTCATTTCACGTTTCACAATTAAATTTACTTCATTTCACATTTCATGTAACGTTCCACATTTAATTTTACTTGATTTCAAATTTCATTACTTTTCACATTTCATTTCACGTTTCACATTTAAATTTTCTTATTTTCATAGTTCATTTCACGTTTCTCATTTAAATTTACTTCATTTCACAATTCATTACTTTTCATTTCCCCTTTCACATATACATTTTCTTCATTTCACATTTCATTTCACGTTTCACATATAAATTTACTTCATTTCACATTTCATTGCATCTAATTTCTCGTTTCACATTTTAAGTTACTTCATTTAATAATTCATTACATTTCATTTCACGTTTCACATTTAAATTTAATTCATTTCACATTTCATTTCTCGTTTCACATTTAAATTTACTTCAGTTCATATTTCATTTCTCGTTTCACATTTAAATTTAATTCATTTCACATTTCATTTCAAGTTTCACATTTAAATTTACTTCATTTCAAATTTCATATCATGTTTTACATTTAAATTTAATTCGTTTCATATTTCATTTCACGTTTCACGTTTAAATTTACTTCTTTTCACATTTCATTTATCATTTCACATTTAAATTTAATTTATTTCATATTTCATTTCAAGTTTCACTTTTAATTTTACATTATTTCACATTTCATTACACGTTTCACATTTAAATTTAGTTCATTTCATATTTCATAATATTTCAGACCATATTTCACATTGAAATTTTCTTCATTAAATATTTTATAACATTTAATTCCACCTTTAACTTATATATTTACTTCATTTCACATTTCAATACTTTTTATTTCACGTTTCACGTTTAAATTTAGTTCATTTCACATTTCATTACATTTCATTTCACATTTCACATTTAAGTTTATATTATTTCACATTTCATTTCACGTTTCACATTAAAATTTACTTCATTTTACGTTTCATTACTTTTCATTTCACGATTCACATTTCATTACTTTTAATTTCACGATTCACATTTAAATTTTCTTCATTTCACATTCCATTACTTTTTAATTTTCTTTTCACATTTAAATTTACTTCATTTCACATTTCATTACTTTTCATTTCAGGTTTCACATTTAATTTTCTGTTTCACATTTAAATTTATTTCATATCTCATTTTATATTTAAATTTACTTCATTTTTCATTTCATTTCGCGTTTCACATTTAAATTTACTTGATTTTACATTTCATTACATTTCATTCCACATTTCACAGTTAAATTTACTTCATTTCACATTTTATTTCCCGTTTCACATTTATATTTACTTCATTTCACAATTCATTACATTTCATTTCACGTTTCACTTTTAAATTTACTTCATTTCACATTACATTTCATGGTTCCCATTTAATTTTACTTCATTTCACATTTCGATTCACGTTTCACATTTAAATATTCTTCATTTCACATTTTATTTCACGTTTCACATTTAAATTTTCTTCTTTTCACATTTCATTCATTTTGATTTCACGTTTCACATTTAAATTTACTTCATTTCAAATTTCATTTCACATTTCAAATTTAAAATTACTTCATTTCACATTTCATTAGTTTTCATTTCGCGTTTCACATTAAATTTACTTCATTTCACATTTCATTAATTTTGATTAAACGTTTCACATTTATATTTACTTCATTTCTCATTTCATTAATATTGATTTCACATTTCACATTTAAATTTACTTCATTTCACTTTTCATTAATTTTGATTTCATGTTTCACATTTAAATTTACTTCATATCACATTTCATATCATTTCAGACCATATTTCACATTTAAATTTTCTTCATTAAATATTTTATAACATTTTATTCCTCGTTTAACTTAAATGTTTTCTTCATTTCACATTTCAATACTTTTCATTTCACGTTTCACATTTAAATTTACTTCATTTCACATTACATTTCACGTTTCACATTTAAATTTATTTCATTTCACATTTCATCACATTTCATTTCACGTTTCACATTTAAATTTATTTCATTTCTTGTTTCACATTTAAATTTCTTCATTTCACATTTCATTATATATCATTTCACGTTTCACATTTAAATTTACTTCATTTGACTTTATTATTTTACTTATTTCATGTGTTGAATTTCGGTAGGCGTTTTGGTTGGCGTTTTGGTTGGCGTTTTGGTTGACGTTTCACGTTTCGGTTGAAGTTTCATTTCAAAATTCATTACATTTCTTATTTCATTTCTCATTTTACATTTAATTTTACTTCAGTTCACATTTCATTACTTTTCATTTAAAGTTTCACTTTTAATTTTCCTTCATTTCACGTATCACATTTATTTCATTTCACTTTTCATTACATTTCATTTCTCGATTCACATTTAATTTTACTTCATTTCAGATTTCATTGCTTTTCCTTTCTCGTTTCAAATTGAAATTTACTTCATTTCACATTTCATTTCACGTTTTGCATTTAAATTTACTCCATTTCACATTTCATTACTTTTCATTTCAAGTTTTACTTTTAAAATTCCTTCATTTCACGTTTCACATTTATTTCATTTCACTTTTCATTACATTTCATTTCTCGTTTCACATTTAATTTTACTTCATTTCAGATTTCATTGCTTTTCCTTTCTCGTTTCAAATTTAAATTTACTTCATTTCCCGTTTCAAATTTAAATTTACTTCATTTCACATTTCATTACATTTCCCTTCGCGTTTCACATATAAATCCATTTCGTGTCTCGTTTCAAATTTAAATTTAATACATTTAACTATTGATTACTTTACATTTCATGTTACATTACTTATCATTTCACCTTTCACATTTAATTTTACTTCATATCACATTTCATTACTTTTCATTTCACGTTTCATATTTAATTTTATTTCATTTCTGGTTTCAAATTTAAATTTACTTCATTTCACATATCATTACTTTTGATTTCGGGTGTTTCACATTTAATTTTATTCTTTTTAAATATCATTTCACGTTTCGCATTTAAACTTACTTCATTTCACATTTCATTTTACGTATCAAATTTAAATTTACTTCATTTCACATTTCATTACTTTTCATTTTACTTTTCAAATTTAAAGTTACTTCATTTAATAATTCATTACATTTCAATTCCCATTACACATTTAAATTTACTTCATTTCTCATTTCATTTCCCATTTAACATTTAATTTACTTCATTTTATATTTCATTTCACGTTTCACATTTAAATTTTCTTCATTTCACATTTCATTACTTTTCTTTTTTCATTTCAAATTTAAATTTACTTCATTTCACATTTCATTAATTTTGACTTCAATTTTCACATTTAAATTTACTTCGTTTCGCGTTTCATTACTTTTCTTTTAAAGATTCACATTTAAATTTACTTCATTTTATATTTTATTTCACGTTTCACATTTAAATTTTCTTCATTTCACATTTCATTACTTTGCATTTCACGTTTCACATTTTAATTTACTTCATTTCACATTACATTTCACGTTTCACATTTAATTTTATTTCATTTCACATTTCATTTATTTTGACTTCAATTTTCACTTTTAAATTTACTTCGTTTCACGTTTCATTAATTTTCTTTTAAAGATTCACATTTAAATTTGTGTCTTTTCAAATTTCGATTCACGTTTCACATTTAAGTTTACTTCATTTAACATTTCATTTCACATTTCAAATTTCAATTTACTTCATTTCACATTTCATTAGTTTTCATTTCGCGTTTCACATTTAAATTTACTTCAATTCACATTTCATTAATTTTGTTTTCACGTTTTGCATTTAAATTTTCTTCATTTCACATTTCATTAATTTTGATTAAACGTTTCACATTTATATTTATTTCATTCCATATATCATTAATATTGATTTCACATTTCACATTTCAATTTACTTCATTTCACTTTTTGATTTACGTTTCAGATTTAAATTTACTTCATTTCACGTATCACATTTAAATTTACTTCATTTCACATTTCATTAGTTTTCATTTCATATTTCAAATTTTAATTTTCTTCATTTCACTTTTCATTACTTTTCATTTCATGTTTCACATTTAAATTTACTTCATTTCACTTTTCGATTCACGTTTCAGATTTAAATTTACTTCATTTCACATTTCATTTCTCGTTTCACATTTAAATGTTCATAATTTCAAGTTTTATTTCACGTTTGACATTTCAATTTACTTCATTTCATATTTCATTAATTTTGATTTCACGTTTTGCATTTAAATTTTCTTCATTTCACTTTTCATTAATTTTGATTAAACGTTTCATATTTATATTTACTTCATTTCGCTTTTCATTAATTTTGATTTCACATTTCACATTTAAATTTACTTCATTTCACTTTTCATTAATTTTGATTAAATGTTTCACATTTAAATTTACTTCATTTCACATTTCGATTTACTTTTCAGATTTAAATTTACTTAATTTAACGTTTCACAGTCAAATTTACTTCATTTCACATTTCATTATTTTTGATTAAATATTTCACATTTATATTTACTTCATTTCACATTTCATTAATTCTGATTTCAAGTTTCACATTTAAATTTTCTTCATTTCACTTTACATTAATTTTGATTAAACCTTTCATATTTCAATTTACTTCATTTCACATTTCGATTTACGTTTCAGATTTAAATTTAATTCATTTCACATTTCATTAGTTTTCATTTCACGTTTCAAATTTAAATTTACGTCATTTAACATTTCATTACTTTTCATTTCATGTTTCACGTTTAAATTTATATCATTTCACTTTTCGATTCACGTTTCAGATTTAAATTTACTTCATTTCACACTTCATATCACGTTTCACATTTAAATTTACTTCTTTACACATTTCATTACTTTTCATTTCATGTTTCACATTTAAATTTTCTTCATTTCACATTTCATTTCACGTTTCACATTAAAATTTACTTCATTTCACATTTCATTACTTTTCATTTCATGTTTCACTTTTAAATTTACTTCATTTCACATTTTATTTCACGTTTCACATTTAAATTTACTTCATTTCACATTTCATTACTTTTCATTTCAAATTTAAATTTACTTCATTTCACATTTCGATTCACGTTTCACATTTAGATTTACTTCATTTCACATTTCTTTACTTTTCAATTTTTGTTTCAAATTTAAATTTAGTTCATTTCACATTTCATTTTTCAAATTTAAATTTACTTCATTCCACAGTTCATTAATTTTGATTTCACATTTCACATATTAATTTACTTCATTTCTAATTTCATTAATTTGATTTCACGTTTCACATTTAAATTTACTTCACTTCGCATTTCATTTCATTATATTTCACGTTTCACATTTTTATTTACTTCATTTCACATTTCATTACTTTTGATTTCATTTTCCACATTTAAATTTACTTTATTTCACATTTCATTGATTTTGATTTCACGTTTCAAATTTAAATTTACTTCATTTTAAATTTCATTCATTTTTATCTCACTTTTCACATTTAAATTTACTACTTTTCACATTTCATTTTACGTTTTACATTTACATTTACGTCATTTCACATTTCATTTCACGTTTCACTTTTAAACTTATTTCATTTCTCATTTCATTACACATTTCATACACTTTTCATATTTCGTTTCAATTTTCTCATTTTATTACACATTTTATTACTTTTCAATTCACGTTTCACGTTTAAATTTACTTTATTTCACATTTCATTACTTTTCATTTTTCATTACATGTTTCACTTTTAAATTTACTTCATTTCACTTTTCATTACTTTTCATATTTCATTTCAAGTTCAAATTTCATTTCACATTTCATTTCATAAATCATTACTTTCCTTATTTCATTTCACATTTCACATTTAAATTTACTTCATTTTACATTTCATTTCACGTTCCACTTTTTAATTTACTTCATTTCACAATTCATTAAATTTCAATTCACTTTTCACATTTTAATTTACTTCATTTCATATTTCATTAATTTCATTTCACGTTTCAAATTTAAATTTATTTATTTCCCATTTCATTAGATTTCTTTTCACGTTTAAATTTACTTCATTTCACATTTCATTACTTTTAAATACTCATTTCACAATTAACCATTTCACACTTCATTACTTTTCTTTTCTTGTTTCAGGTTTAATTTCACTTCATTTATCATATCATTACTTTTCATTTCACGTTTCACATTTAAATTTATTTCATTTCACATTTCAATTCACGTTTCACATTTAAATTTACTTTATTTCACATTTCATTACTTTTCATTTCAGGTTTCATATTTACATTTATTTCATTTCACATTTTATTTTACGTTTCACATTTAAATTTACTTCATTTCACATTTCATTAAATTACAATTCACGTTTCACATTTAAATTTACTTCATTTCGAATTTCTTTAATTTCATTTCACGTTTCAAAGTTAAATTTACTTCATTTCCCATGTCATTACTTTTCATTTCACGTTTTACATTTTAATTTACTTCATTTCCCATTTCATTACTTTTAAATTCTCGTTTCACAATTAACCATTTCACACTTCATTCCTTTTCTTTTCTTGTTTCACATTTAAATTTACTTAATTTCACATTTCATTACTATTCATTTCGCGTTTCACATTTAATATTTATTTCATTCCACATTTCATTAATTTTGATTCCACGTATCACATTTAAATTTACTTCATTTCACATTTATTTACTTTTCATTTTTCGATTCAAATTTAAAGATACTTCATTTCACATTACATTTTTCACATTTAAATTTTCTGCATTTCACATTTATTAATTTTGATTTCACGTTTCACGTTTAAATTTACTTCATTCCGCATTTCATTAATTTTGATTACACTTTTCACATTTAAATTTACTTAATTTCACATTTCATTAATTTTGATTTCACGTTTCAGATTTAAATTTACTTCATTTCACATTTCATTAATTTTGATTCCACGTTTCACATTTAAATTTACTTCATTTCATGTTTCATTTTATTTTATTTCTTGTTTCACATTTAATATTCCTGCATTTCACATTTCATTACATTTCATTTCACATATCACATTTAAATTTTCTTCATTTCACATTTCATTAATTTTGATTTCATTTTTCACATTTAAATTTACTTCATTTCACATTTCATTACATTTCCTTTCACAATCCCCATTTTAATTTACTTCATTTCACATTTCATTTCACGCTTCACATTTAAATTTACTTCATTTCTCATTTCATTAATTTCGATTTCACGTTTCACATTTAGATTTACTTCATTTCACATTTCATTACTTTTCATTTCACGTTTCACGTTAATTTACATCTTTTCACATTTCTATTCACGTTTCATATTTATATTTACTTCATTTCACATTTCTTTACATTTCATTTCACGTTTCACATTTAGATTTACTTCATTTCACAATTAATTACTATTAAATTTTCTTTTCACATGTAAATTTTCTTCAGATCACATTTCATTACTTTTCATTTCAAATTTCACTTTTAAATTTCCTTCATTTTTCGTTTCATATTTATTTCATTTCACTTTTCATTACATTTCATTTCCCGTTTCACATTTAAATTAACTTGATTTTATATTTCATTTCATGTTTCACATTTAAATTATCTTCAATTCACATTTCAATTTTCTTCATTTCACATTTCATTTCATGTTTCACATTTTGATTTACATCATTTCACATTTCATTACTTTTCATTTCACGTTTCACATTTAAATTTTCTTCATTTCACATTTTATTACATTTCATTTCAAGTTTCTCATTTAAATTTACTTCATTTCACTTTTCATCAATTTTCATTTCACGTTTCACATTTAAATTTAATTCATTCCACATTTAATTACATTTGATTTCACGTTTCAGATTTAAATTTACTTCATTTCACATTTCATTACATTTCATTTCAAGTTTCTCATTTAAATTTACTTCATTTCACGTTTCATTAATTTTCATTTCGTGTTTCACATTTAAATTTACTTCATTTCACATTTCATTACATTTCATTTCAAGTTTAACATTTACATTTACTTCATTTCACATTTCATTACATTTCATTTCAAGTATAACATTTATATTTTCTTCATTTCACATTTCATTACATTTCATTTCACATTTCACATTAAAATTTACATCATTTCACATTTCATTACTTTTGATTTCACGTTTCACATTTAATTTTTCTTCTTTTCACATTCAATTACTTTAAAACTTCCTTTTCACTTTTAAATTTACTTCATATCACATTTCATTACACTTCATTTCTCGTTTCACGTTTAATTTTACTTCATTTCTCATTTCATTTCCCGTTTCACATTTCAATTTTCTTCATTTCACATATCATTTCATATTTCACATTTAAATTTACTTCATTTCACATTTCATTACTTTTCATTTCACGTTACACATTTAAATCTACTTCATTTCACATTTCATTACTTTTGATTTCATTTTTCACTGTTAAATTTACTTCATTTCACATTTCATTACATTTCATTTCACGTTTCACATTTAAAATTACTTCATTTCACATTTCATTACTTTTGATTTCATTTTTCACAGTTAATTTTACATCATTTCACATTTAATTAATTTTGATTTCACGTTTAACATTTAAATTTACTTCATTTCACATTTAATTAATTTCGATTTCACATTTCACATTTAGATTTACTTCATTTCACATTTCATTACCTTTCATTTCACGTTTCACATTAATTTACATCTTTTCACATTTCTATTCACGTTTCATATTTATATTTAAATCATTTCACATTTCTTTACATTTCATTTTACGTTTCACATTTAAATTTTTTTCATTTCACATTTCATTACTTTTCATTTCATGTTTCACATTTAAATTTACTTCACGTTTCGTTACATTTGATTTCATTTTTAACATTTAAATTTACTTCATTTCAAGATTAATTAATTAATATAACATTTCACATTTAAATTTACATCATTTCACGTTTCATTACTTTTCATTTCACATTTCACATTAAAATTTACATCAATTCACATTTCATTAATTTTAATTTTTTTTTCAATTTTAAATTTACTTCATTTCATATCTCCTTATTTTGATTTCACGTTTCACATTTAAATTTACTTCATTTCACATTTCAATACTTTGATTTCATTTTTCTTTGTTAAATTTACATAATTTCACATTTAATTAATTTTGATTTCACGTTTCACATTTAAATTTACTTCATTTCACGTTTCATCAATTTTCATTTCACGTTTCACATTTAAATTTTCTTCATTTCACATTTCACTACATTTCATTTAAAGTTTCTCATTTAAATTTACTTCATTTCACGTTTCATCAATTTTCATTTCACGTTTCACATTTAAATTTACTTCATTTCACATTTCAATACTTTTCATTTCATATTTCACATTTAAATTTATTTCATTTCAAATTACATTTCCATTTCAAGTTTCACATTTAAATTTACTTCATTTCACATTTCATTTAACTTTTCATTTCATTTTTCACATTTAAATTTACTTCTTTTCACATTTCATTACATTCTATTTCACGTTTCACATTTAAATTTACTTCATTTCACATTTCATTACTTTTAATTTTCGTTTCACTTTTTAATTTACTTCATTTCACATTTCATTACTTTTCATTTCACGTTTCACATATAAATTTACATCATTTCACATTATACTACTTTTCAATTCAGGTTTCACATTTATATTTACTTCATGTCACATTTCATTACATTTCATTTCATGTTTCAAATTTAAATTTACTTCATTTCATATTTCATTACATTTAATTTTCGTTTCAATTTTAAATTTACTTCATTTCACATTGCATTACATTTCGATTCACGTTTCACATTTAAATTTACTTCATTTCACATTTCATTACTTTTCTTTTTTCGTTTCAAATTTAAATTTACTTTATTTCATGTTTCATTACTTCTCCTTTCGCGTTTCACATTTCAATTTACTTCATTTCACGTTTCATTGCACTTTATTTCATTTTTAACATTTAAATTTACTTCATTTCAAAAATAATTAATATGACGTTTCACATTTAAATTTACTTCATTTCTAATTCATTATTTTGATTTCATTTTTCACATTTAAATTTACTACACTACACATTTCATTACTTTTCATTTCATATTTCACATTAAAATTTACATCATTTCACATTTCATTACATTTAGATTCACGTTTCAGATTTAAATTTATTTCATTTCACATTTCATTACTTTTAATTTTTTGTTTCAAATTTAAATTTACTTCATTTCACATTTGATTACTTTTGATTTCACTTTTCACATTTAATTTTTCTTCTTTTCACATTCAATTAATTTTAAATTCTTTTCACATTTATATTTACTTCATATCACATTTCATTACATTTCATTTCTCGTTTCACGTTTAATTTTACTTCATTTCTCATTTCATTTCCCTTTTCACATTTCAGTTTTCTTCATTTCACATTTCATTTCACGTTTCACATATAAATTTATTTCATTTATCATTTCATTTCACGTTTCACATTTAAATTTACTTCATTTTACATTTCATTTAGAGTTTCACATTTTAATTTACTTTATTTCACTTTTCATTAATTTTGATTTCATGTTTCACATTCAAATTTACTTCATTTCACATTTCATAACTTTTCATTTCACGTTTAACATTTAAATATTCTTCATTTCACATTTCATTACATTTCATGTCACGTTTCACATTTAGATGTTCTTTATTTCATGTTTCATTTTTCACATTTAAATTTACTTCATTTCACATTTAATTTTTTTTGAATTCACGTTTCACAATTATATTTACTTCATTCCACATTTCATTAATTTTGATTTCACATTTCACAATTAAATTTTTTACATTTCACATTTCGATTCACGTTTTAGATTTAAATTTTTCATTTCACATTTCATTACTTTTATTTTAGTTTCAAATTTAAATTTTTTTCATTTCATGTTTCATTAATTTTCATTTCACGTTTCTCATTTAAATTTAGTTCATTTCACGTTTCATTACACTCGATTTAATTTTTAACATTTAAATTTACTTCATTTCAAAATTAATTAATATAACGTTTCACATTTAAATTTAGTTCATTTCACATTTCATTATTTTGATTTCATTTTTCACATTTAAATTTACTTCATTACACTTTTCATTAGTTTTCATTTCACGTTTCACATTTAAATTTACTTCATTTCACGTTTCATTACTTTTCATTTCACTTTTCACATTTAAATTTACTTTATTTCGCATTTCATTACTTTTTGATTCACGTTTCAGATTAAAATTTAAATTATTATTATGAAGGAAGGCTCACCCTGTAGTTAACTTGATGGCTGGTTCACTTTGTGAAGGGGTGGAGTGTATGGGAACTGTTGAATTTTGGCCTGAAGCACTGATGGATCATGTGAGGTAAGCACTGAGTCAGCTGCGGGAGCACAGGTGAAGGCAATGCACCTGTGACTGGAAGGGGTGGAGTCTGGCTCCACCTCTCCCAGACCCCATTTAAGGACTGACCACGACTGGGGAAGGTTCTTTTGTTGGAGATCCCCTCCCCTGTGGAGGTCCAGGCAAGCCTTGACCTTCAGTGACAGGTTAGCCTTTCCTAATTTACTGCTTGTCTTTATACCACCTGGATAAGTCATACAAAAACACATTGTCCACCTTCGTTATTTGGTGTGGGTATTATTCTTTTGGGGGATTCACTGTGCACACCCTAAGCTTCAGCTCTAAATCCTTGCTTTTTTACCCCAAAGTCTAGCCCCTAGTCCTTGCTATTCCACCCCATATTCCTGCCCTAAGCCCTCGCTATTTCCTCCCAAACAGTAGTCCCAAGTCCTCATTATTACCCTTAAACTCAGGCCCTGAATCCTTGCCATTTCACCCCAGGCTCAAGTGCCACATCCTGCCTAATTCACCCCAAAGCTCCGTCCCAGCTTCTCGCCATTCGGTGCCAAACTCCAGCCCCAAACGTTTACTATTGCATCCCAATCTCCAGTTCCTTTGTTCTCACTGCTTCACCCCGAACTCCAACATCAAACCCTCTCTGTTTTGCCCCAATCTCCAGCTCTAAATTCTTGCTATTATATCCCAAACTGTAACACCTAGTCCTTGTTATTCCTCCCCACGTTCCTACCCCAAACCTACCCTACTTCATTCCGAGCAGTAGTCCCAAATCCTCATTATTTCCCTCAAACTCTGGCCCCAAGCGCTCACTATTTCCTCCCAAACTAAACTCCAAAATCCAGGCTCATTCATCCAAAACTCCATCCCAACTTCTTGCAGTTTCACCCTGAACTTCAGCCTCGCAACTGTGAGGCCCAAATCCTCACAGTTTCACGCTATATTGCAGCTCCCAATCCTCTCTCGCTTTCCCCAAACTCCGTATAAAATTCCTCACTACTTCTCCCCAAGTTTCAGTCCCATGTCTGGCTGTCTCACACCAGTGTCAAGCATCATATCCTCGCAATTTCTACCCAAATTCTAGCCCGAATTCCATATTACATATCATTTCATATTTTATTTTATATTTAATTCCAGTTGATATTTCATTTCATATTTCCTCTTCATTTTATATCATTTTATTTCATATCCTTTTCTCACATCTGCTTCATTTCATTTCTTTTCAGTCCTTTTTATTGCTTATTTCATTTCATTTCTCAGCCCTCTGCTTCCTGCCCACGTTTTGCCTGCGTTGATCTCAGCCTGCTAACAGGGCAGCAGTTCCCGGGGTCGTCCATTTTCCCCTTGATGGAAATGGGTGTGAGTTTTCTCTTACTTTCTGCTACCTGTGGACTTGCCCTGGATGCCACAGCGTTTCGGATCTCACTGAGAGTGGCCTGCTGACTGCAACGGCTGATTCCCTCTGCACTCCCTGATGCATCCACTGGGACGAGCGGACCTGTGCATGTTCGGAGTCAGGTAGGACTCAGAGTGACACATTTTTGTGTTGTCAGGTGCTATATGCTGCACAGACATTTCAGTTCAACTATTTCTTACATTTCATATTATTTCTCATTTCGTATTATTTCACATTTCGTATTATTTCACATTTCAATCCATTATATTTCATTGAAAACATTGCGCACTTCGCATTTCATTGCGCGTTTCATGTTTCATTTAATATTTCATTTTATTTCTCGTTTCATTTCAAGTTTATTTTCAAGTTTCTGTTCATTTCAAATTTCATAATTCATATTTAGTTTCATCTCATTTTTTTTATCATTTTATATCTCATTTCAAATCATATTTCACTTTAGATCACATTTCATTTCGTTTCATATTCCATGTCATTTCGCACCATTACATTCTATTTCACTTTATATTTCAGATTTCATTTCAAATTTCTGATTTAAATTTCCGATCTCTTTTCCCACTTCCCATTTCCGATCTCTTTTCCCACTTCCCATTTCCGATCTCTTTTCCCACTTCCCATTTCCGATCTCTTTTCCCACTTCCCATTTCCGATCTCTTTTCCCACTTCCTGTTTCACATTTAAATTAACTACATTTCAAAATTAATTACTTTTCATTTCACGATTTCATTAATATTTTCTTCATTTCACATTTCATTACATTTCCATTTTTGTTTCACATTTAAATTTACTTCATTGCACACTTCATTACTTTTCATTTCACGTTTCACATTTAAATTTATGTCATTAAACATTTAATTACTTTTGATTTCACGTTTCACATTAAATTAACTTCAATTCACATTTCATTACATTTCATTTCACGTTTCACAGTTAAATTAACTTCATTTCACACTTCATTACATTTCCTTTCACGTTTCACATTTAAATTTACTTCATTTCACATTTCATTAATTTCGATTTCACATTTCACATTTAAATTTATTACATTTCACATTTCGATTCACGTTTCAGATTTAAATTTATTTCATTTCACATTTCATTACTTTTCTTTTTTTGTTTAACATTTAAATTTACTTTCATTTCATGTTTCATTACTTTTCATTTCACGTTTCTCATTTACATTTATTTCATTTCACATTTCATTATTCTGATTACATTTCTCACATTTAATTTACTTCATTACACATTTCACTTGTTTTCATTTTACATTTCAAAATAATATTTACATCATTTCTCATTTCATTACTTTTCATTTTTCGTTTCAAATTTAAATCTACTTCATTTCACATTTCATTACATTTCATTTCACGTTTCACATTTAAATTTACTTCATTTCACATTTCATTACTTTTCATTTCATGTTTCACATGTAAATTTAATTCATTTCACATTTCATTACTTTTAATTTTCGTTTCAATTTTAAATTTACTTCAATTCACATTTCATTACATTTTATTTCACGTTTCTCATTTAAATTTACTTCATTTCACATTTCTTTACTTTTCATTTTTCTTTTCTAATTTTAATTTCCTTCATTTCACATTTCATTTTTCACATTTAAATTTACTTCATTCAACATTTCATTAATTTTGAATGCAGTTTTCACATTTAAATTTACTTCATTTCACATTTCATTAATTTCGATTTCACGTTTTATTTAAATTTATTACATTTCACATTTCGATTCACATTTCAGATTTAAATTTATTTGATTTCACATTTCATTACTTTTCTTTTTTCGTTTCAAATTTAAATTTACTTCATTTCATGTTTCATTACTTTGCATTTCACGTTTCACATTTAAATTTACTTCATTTCACATTTCATTATTCTGATTTCATTTTTCACATTTAAATTTACTTCATTACACATTTCATTAGTTTTCATTTTACGTTTCACATTTAAATTTACTACATTTCACGTTTCATTAATTTTCATTTCACGTTTCACATTTAGATTTACTTCATTTCACATTTCATTACATTTCATTTCACGTTTCACTGTTAAATTTACATAATTTCACAATTAATTAATTTTGATTTCACGTTTCAGATTTAAATTTACTTAATTTCACATTTCATTGCTTTTCATTTCACGTTTCACATTTAAATTTACTTCATTTGACATTTCATTAATTTTGATTTCACGTTTCACATTTAAGTTTACTTCATTTCACATTTCATTACTTTTTGATTCACGTTTCACATTTAAGTTTACTTCATTTCACATTTCATTACTTTTTGATTCACGTTTCACATTTAAATTTACTTCATTTCACATTAAATTACTTTTAGATTTTCTTTTCACATTTAAATTTACTTCATTTCACATTTCATTACTATTCATTTCACGTTTCACATTTAAATTTACTTCATTACAATTATTATTACTTAATTAATTAATTATTAATTAATTATATTAAGTCATGTTTTAAATTTTTGTAGACGTTTTGGTAGACGTTTTGGTAGGCGTTTTGGTAGACGTTTTGGTAGGCGTTTTGGTAGGCGTTTTGGTAGACGTTTTGGTAGACGTTTCATTTTACATTTCATTACATTTCATATTTCATTTCTCGTTTCACATTTTAATTTTCTTCATTTCACAATATATTACATTTTAATTCAGGTTTCTCATTTATATTTACATAATTTCACATTTCATTACATTTTATTTCACGTTTCACATTTAAATTTCCTTCATTTAACATTTCTTTCCTTTTCATTTTTTGTTTCAAATTTTAATTTCCTTCATTTCACATTTCATTTTTCACATTTAATTTTACTTCATTCAACATTTCATTAATTTCGATTTCACGTTTCACATTTAGATTTATTACATTTCACATTTTGATTCACGTTTCAGATTTAAATTTATTTCATTTCACATTTCATTACATTTCATTTTTCTTTTCAAATTTAAATTTTCTTAATTTCATGTTTCATTACTTTTCATTTCACGTTACACATTTAAATTTATTTCATTTCACGTGTCATTACACTTGATTTCATTTTTAACATTTAAATTTACTTCATTTCAAAATTAATAAATTAATATAACGTTTCACATTTAAATTTACTTCATTTCACATTTGATTACTTTTGATTTCACGTTTCACGTTTAACTTTTCTTCATTTCACATTTCATTACTTTTCTTTTAATGTTTCACATTTAAATATATATCATTTCAAATTTTAATTTACGTTTCACATTTAAATTTACTTCATTTCACATTACATTTCCATTTCAAGTTTCACATTTAAATTTACTTCATTTCACATTTCAATAATTATGATTTCACGTTTCACGTTTTAATTTACTTCATTTCACATTATATTACTTTTCAATTCAGGTTTCACAATTATATTTACTTCATTTCACATTTCATTTCAAGTTTCACATTTTAATATATTTTATTTCACATTTCATTAATTTTGATTTCAAGTTTCACATTTAAATTTACTTCATTAAACATTTCATAACTTTTCATTTCACGTTTCACATTAAAATTTACTTCATTTCACATTTCATTATTTTAATTTTTGTTTCAAATTTAAATTTACTTCATTTCACTTTTCATTTAACGTTTCATATTTAAATTTACTTCATTTCACATTTCATTACGTCTCATTTCACGTTTCACATTTAAATTTACTTCATTTCACTTTTCATTACTTTTAATTTCAAGTTTCACTTTTAAATTTCCATCATTTTTTGTTTCTCATTTTTTGCATTTCACTTTTCATTACGTTTCATTTCTCGTTTCACATTTAATTTTTCTTCATTTTTTCATTTCATTTCCAATTTCACATTTAAATTAACTTGAATTTATATTTCATTTCACGTTTCACATATAAATTTATTTCGTATCTCATTTCATTTCACATTTCACATTTAAATTTACTTCATTTCACATTTCATTTCTTTTCAATACACGTTTCAGATTTAAATTTACTTCATTTCACATTTCATTACTTTTCTTTATTCGTTTCAAATTTATATTTACTTCATTTCACATTTAAATTTACTTCATTTCACATTTTTTTAACGTTTCAAATTTAAATTTAATTCTTTTCACATTTCATTACATTTGATTACATTTCTCACATTTAAATTTACTTCATTTCACGTTTCATTACTTTTCATTTCACGTTTCACATTTAAATTTACTTCATTTCACATTTGATTACATTTGATTTCACAGTTAACATTTAAATTTACTTCATTTCACATTTCATTACTTTTTATTTCAAGTTTCACATTTAAATTTACTTCATTTCACATTTCATTACTTTTCATTTTAAGATTCACATTTAAATTTACTACATTTCAGATTTTGATCCACGTTTAAGATTTAAATTTACTTCATTTCACTTTTCATTTCTTTTCAATTCACGTTTCAGATATAAATTTACTTCATTTCACATTTCAAAGCTTTCCTGTATTCGATTCAAATTTATATTTACTTCATTTCTCATTTAATTACTTTTCATTTTTCGTTTCAAAATTAAATTTACATCATTTCACTTTTTTTTTCACATTTAAGTTTACTTCATTTCACATTTAATTAATTTTGAATTCACGTTTCACATTTTAATTTACTTCATTCCACATTTCATTAATTTTGATTTCATGTTTCATATTTAAATTTACTACATTTCACATTTTGATTCACGTTTCAGATTTAAATTTACTTCATTTCACATTTCATTTCTTTTGATTTCATGTTTCAGATTTAAATTTACTTCATTTCACATTTCATTAATTTTGATTTCATTTTTCATATTCAAATTTACTTCATTTCACATTTCATTACATTTCATTTCTAGTTTCACATTTAAATTTACTTCATATCACATTTCATTAATTTTTATTTCGCGTTTCATATTTAAATTTACCTCTTTTTACATATCAATTCACGTTTCACATTTAAATTTACTTCATTTCACATTTCATTTCCATTTCGCGTTTCACATTTAAATTTACTCCATTTCATATTTCATTAATCTTATTTCACGTTTTGCATTTAGATTTACTTCATTTCACATTTCATTAATTTTGATTAAACGTTTCACATTTAAATTTACTTCATTTCACATTTCGATTTACGTTTCAGATTTAAATTTACTTTATTTCACGTTTCAAGTTTAAATTTACTTCATTTCACATTTCATTAGTTTTCATTTTACGTTTCACATTTAAATTTACTTCATTTCACATTTCATTACACATTTCATTCAGTATTCATATTTCGATTCAAGTTTCTCATTTTATTTCACATTTTATTACTTTTAAATTCAAGTTTCACGTTTAAATTTACTTCAGTTCACATTTCATTACTTTCCTTTTTTCATTACGTTTCACTTTTAAGTTTACTTCATTTCACTTTTCATTACTTTTCATATTTCATTTCAAGTTCACATTTCATTTCACATTTCATTTCATAAATCATTACTTTCCTTATTTCATTTCACGTTTCACATATAAATTTACTTCATTTCACATTTCATTTCAAGTTTCACATTTAAATTTTCTTCATTTCATATTACATTTAACATTTCAATTTTTAATTTTCTTCTCATCACTTCATTAAATTTCAATTCACGTTTCACATTTAAATTTACTTCATTTCAAATTTCATTAATTTCATTTCACGTTTCATATTTAAATTTACTTCATTTCCCATGTCATTACTTTTCATTTAACGTTTCACATTTAAATTTATATCATTACATATTTAATTACTTTTGATTTCACGTTTCACATTCAAATTTACTTCAATTCACATTTCATTACATGTCCTTTCGCGATTCACATTTAAATTTACTTCATTTCACATTTCGATTTACGTTTCAGATTTAAATTGAATTCATTTCACACTTCATTACTTTTCCTTTCACACTTCATTACTTTTCCTTTCACACTTCATTACTTTTCCTTTCACACTTCATTGCTTTTCATTGCGCACTTCATTGCTTTTCATTGCACACTTCATTGCTTTTCATTGCACACTTCATTGCTTTTCATTGCACACTTCATTACTTTTCATTGCACACTTCTTTACTTTTCATTGCACACTTCATTACTTCTCATTGCACACTTCATTACTTCTCATTGCACACTTCATTACTTCTCATTGCACACTTCATTACTTCTCATTGCACACTTCATTACTTTTCACGTTTCACATTAAAATTTACTTCAATTCACATTTCATTAATTTTTATTTCACATTTCACATTTAAATTTACTTCACTTCACATTTCATTTTTCACTTTTAGATTTACTTCATTTCACATTTATTTAATTTTTAATTCACGTTCCACATTTAAATTTACTTCGTTTCACATTTCATTACTTTTGATTTCACGTTTCACATTTAAATTTACTTCATTTCACATTTCATTAATTTTGATTTCACATTTCACATTTATATTTACTTCATTTCACATTTTGATTTATGTTTCAGATTAAAATTTACTTAATTTCACTTTTCGCAGTTAAATTTACTTCATTTCACATTTCATAAATTTTGTTTTAAAATTTCACATTTTAATTTACGTCATTTCACATTTCATTAATTTTGATTTTACGTTTCACATTTAAATTTACTTCATTTCACATTTCGATTTACATTTCAGATTTTAATTTACTTCATTTCACATTCCAATAGCTTTCATTTCACGTTTCACATTTAAATTTACTTCATTTCACATTTCTTTACTTTTCAATTTTTGTTTCAAATTTAAATTTACTTCATTACACATTTCATTACTTATTTCACGTTTTACATTTACTTTCACATTTAATTACATTTTCATTATTTTCATATTTCATTTCAAGTTTCGCGTTTCATTTTTCAGTTCTTTTCACATTTTATTACTTTTCAATTCACGTTTCACAGTTAAATTCATTTTATTTCACATTTCATGACATACTATATTTCATTTCAAGTTTCACATTTCATTTCACAAATTATTACGTTTCTTATTTCATTTCACATTTCACATTTAAATTTACTTCATTTCACATTTCATTACTTTTCATTTCATGTTTCACATTTAAATTTACTTCATTTCACTTTTCATTACTTTTCATTTCATGTTTCACATTTAAATTTACTTCATTTCACATTTCATTACTTTTCATTTCCTGTTTCACATTTAAATTTACTTCATTTCACTATTCGATTCATGTTTCAGATTTAAATATACTTCATTTCATATTTCATTTCACGTTTCACGTTTATATATTCTTCATTACACATTTCATTTCAAATTTCACTTTTATATTTACTTCTTTTCACATTTTGATTTACGTTTCAGATTTAAATTTACTTAATTTAACGTTTCACATTTAAATTTACTTCATTTCACATTTCATTAATTTTGATTAAAAATTTCACATTTAAATTTACTTCATTTCACATTTCATTAATTCTGATTTCACATTTCACATTTAAATTTACTTCATTTCACTTTTCATTACATTTGATTTCATTTTTCACATTTAATTTTACCTCATTTCAAATTTCATTACTTTTCATTTCATGTTTCACATTCAAATTTACTTCATTTCACATTTCATTACTTTTTATTTCACGTTTCACAATTAAATTTACTTAATTCCACATTTCATTAATTTTGATCTCACGTTTCACATTTCAATTTACTTCATTTCACATTTCATTATTTTTCATTTCATGTTTCACATTCAAATTTACTTCATTTCACATTTCGATTTACGTTTTAGATTTAAATTTACATCATTTCAAATTTCAATAGCTTTCTTTTCACGTTTCACATTTTAATTTTCTTCATTTCACATTTCATTAGATATCATTTCAACTGTCACATTTAAATTTACTTCATATCACATTTCACATCATTTCAGACCATATTTCACATTAAAATTTTCTTCATTAAATATTTTATAACATTTAATTCCACGTTTAACTTAAATGTTTTCTTCATTTCACATTTCAATAATTTTTATTTCACGTTTCACATTTAAATTTACTTCATTTCACATTTCATTTTTCACATTTAAATTTACTTCACTCCACATTTCATTAAATTTGATTTCACGTTTCACGTTTAATTTTACTTCATTTCACATTTCATTACATTTCGCGTTTCACATTTAAATTTACTTCATTTCATATTTCATTACATTTCATTTCACGTTTCACATTTAACTTCTCTTCATTTCACATTTCATTACTTTTCTTTTAATGTTTCACATTTAAATATACTTCATTTCAAATTTCGATTAACGTTTAAGATTTAAATTTACTTCATTTCACGTTTCACATTTAAATCTACTTCATTTCACATTTCATTACCTTTCATTTCACGTTTCACATTTAGATTTACATCTTTTCACATTTCTATTCACGTTTCATATTTATATTTAATTCATTTCACATTTCTTTACATTTCATTTCACGTTTTACATTTAAATTTTTTTCATTTCACATTTCATTACTTTTCATTTCATGTTTCACATTTAAATTTACTTCACGTTTCATTACATTTGATTTCATTTTTAACATTTAAATTTACTTCATTTCAAGATTAATTAATTAATATAACGTTTCACATTTAAATTAACTTCATTTCACATTTCATTACTTTTCATTTCATGTTTCACATTTAAATTTACTTCATTTCACATTTCATTACATTTCATTTTTATCTTCACATTTAAATTTACTCCATTTCACATTTCATTACATTTGATTTCACGTTTCACATTTAAATTTACTTCATTTCACTTTTCATTACTTTTCATTTCATGTTTCACATTTAAATTTACTTCATTTCACATTTCATTACTTTTCATTTCCTGTTTCACATTTAAATTTACTTCATTTCACTATTCGATTCATGTTTCAGATTTAAATATACTTCATTTCATATTTCATTTCACGTTTCACGTTTATATATTCTTCATTACACATTTCATTTCAAATTTCACTTTTATATTTACTTCTTTTCACATTTTGATTTACGTTTCAGATTTAAATTTACTTAATTTAACGTTTCACATTTAAATTTACTTCATTTCACATTTCATTAATTTTGATTAAAAATTTCACATTTAAATTTACTTCATTTCACATTTCATTAATTCTGATTTCACATTTCACATTTAAATTTACTTCATTTCACTTTTCATTACATTTGATTTCATTTTTCACATTTAATTTTACCTCATTTCAAATTTCATTACTTTTCATTTCATGTTTCACATTCAAATTTACTTCATTTCGCATTTCATTACTTTTTATTTCACGTTTCACAATTAAATTTACTTAATTCCACATTTCATTAATTTTGATCTCACGTTTCACATTTCAATTTACTTCATTTCACATTTCATTATTTTTCATTTCATGTTTCACATTCAAATTTACTTCATTTCACATTTCGATTTACGTTTTAGATTTAAATTTACATCATTTCAAATTTCAATAGCTTTCTTTTCACGTTTCACATTTTAATTTTCTTCATTTCACATTTCATTAGATATCATTTCAACTGTCACATTTAAATTTACTTCATATCACATTTCACATCATTTCAGACCATATTTCACATTAAAATTTTCTTCATTAAATATTTTATAACATTTAATTCCACGTTTAACTTAAATGTTTTCTTCATTTCACATTTCAATAATTTTTATTTCACGTTTCACATTTAAATTTACTTCATTTCACATTTCATTTTTCACATTTAAATTTACTTCACTCCACATTTCATTAAATTTGATTTCACGTTTCACGTTTAATTTTACTTCATTTCACATTTCATTACATTTCGCGTTTCACATTTAAATTTACTTCATTTCATATTTCATTACATTTCATTTCACGTTTCACATTTAACTTCTCTTCATTTCACATTTCATTACTTTTCTTTTAATGTTTCACATTTAAATATACTTCATTTCAAATTTCGATTAACGTTTAAGATTTAAATTTACTTCATTTCACGTTTCACATTTAAATCTACTTCATTTCACATTTCATTACCTTTCATTTCACGTTTCACATTTAGATTTACATCTTTTCACATTTCTATTCACGTTTCATATTTATATTTAATTCATTTCACATTTCTTTACATTTCATTTCACGTTTTACATTTAAATTTTTTTCATTTCACATTTCATTACTTTTCATTTCATGTTTCACATTTAAATTTACTTCACGTTTCATTACATTTGATTTCATTTTTAACATTTAAATTTACTTCATTTCAAGATTAATTAATTAATATAACGTTTCACATTTAAATTAACTTCATTTCACATTTCATTACTTTTCATTTCATGTTTCACATTTAAATTTACTTCATTTCACATTTCATTACATTTCATTTTTATCTTCACATTTAAATTTACTCCATTTCACATTTCATTACATTTGATTTCACGTTTCACATTTAAATTTACTTCATTTCACATTTCATTACATCTCATTTCTCGTTTCACATTTTAATTTACTTCATTTAATAATTCATTACATTTCATTTCACGTTTCACGTTTAAATTTACTTCTTTTAACATTTCATTTCACGTTTCACATTTAAATTTAGTTCATTTCACATTACATTTCATGTTTCACATTTAAATTTACGTCATTTCACATTTCATTACTTTATTCGTTTCAAATTTAAATTTACTTCATTTCACTTTTCATCAATTTTGAATTCACGTTTCACATTTAAATTTACTTCATTTCACGTTTCATTACTTTTCCTTTAATGATTCACATTTAAATTTAGTTCTTTTCACATTTCGATTCATTTTTAATATTTACATTTACTTCATTTCACATTTCATTTCATGTTTCACATTTAAAATTTCTTCATTTCATATTACATTTCACGTTAGTCTTTTTAATTTACTTCATTTCACATTTCATTAAATTTCAATTCACATTTCACGTTTAAATTTACTTCATTTCACATTAAATTACTTTCAATTTCTCGTTTCATAATGAACCTTCATTTCACAATTCATTACTTTTGTTTTCATGCTTTAGATTTAAATTTACTTCATTTCACATTTCATTACCTTTGATTTCACGTTTCACATTTAATTTTACTTCATTTCACATTTCATTACTTTTGATTTCACATTTTGCATTTAAATTTACTTCATGTTACATTTCATTTGTTTTCAGTACACGTTTATTTCATGTTTCAAATTTGAATTTACTTCATTTCAATTTTAATTGCTTTTAATTTCACATTTCACATTTAAATTTACTTCATTTCACATGTCATTACTTTTCATTTCATGTTTCAGATTTAAATTTACTTCATTTCACATTTCGACTCACGTTTCAGATTTAAATTTACTTCATTTCACATTTCTTTTCACGTTTCACATTTAAATATTCTTAATTTCACATTTCATTTCACGTTTCACATTTAAATTTACTTCTTTTCACATTTTATTTCCCGTTTCAGATTTAAATTTACTTAATTTCACGTTTTTTTAGTTTTCATTTCACGTTTCAAATTTAAATATACTTCATTTCACTTTATTATTTTACTTATTTCATGTTTTGCATTTCAGTTGACGTTTCGGTTGACGTTTGACTTTTCGGTTGACGTTTCATTTCACATTCAGTTACACTTCACTTTTCATTTCTCGTTTCACATTTAAATTTTAATCATTTCACATTTCATAACATTTCATTTCACGTTTAACATTTAAATTTACTTCATTTCACATTTCATTAATTTTCATTCCACGTTTCAAATTTAGATTTACTTCATTTCACATTTCATTAATTTTGATTAAAGTTTCACATTTAAATTTACTTCGTTTCACATTTCTTTACTTTTCATTTCATGTTTTACATTCAAATTTACTTCATTTCACATTTCGATTCACGTTTCAGATTTAAATTTACTTCATTTCACATTTCTTTTCACGTTTCACATTTAAATATTCTTAATTTCACATTTCATTTCACGTTTCACATTTAAATTTACTTCTTTTCACATTTTATTTCCCGTTTCAGATTTAAATTTACTTAATTTCACGTTTTTTTAGTTTTCATTTCACGTTTCAAATTTAAATATACTTCATTTCACTTTATTATTTTACTTATTTCATGTTTTGCATTTCAGTTGACGTTTCGGTTGACGTTTGACTTTTCGGTTGACGTTTCATTTCACATTCAGTTACACTTCACTTTTCATTTCTCGTTTCACATTTAAATTTTAATCATTTCACATTTCATAACATTTCATTTCACGTTTAACATTTAAATTTACTTCATTTCACATTTCATTAATTTTCATTCCACGTTTCAAATTTAGATTTACTTCATTTCACATTTCATTAATTTTGATTAAAGTTTCACATTTAAATTTACTTCGTTTCACATTTCTTTACTTTTCATTTCATGTTTTACATTCAAATTTACTTCATTTCACATTTCGATTCACGTTTCAGATTTAAATTTACTTCATTTCACATTTCTTTTCACGTTTCACATTTAAATATTCTTAATTTCACATTTCATTTCACGTTTCACATTTAAATTTACTTCTTTTCACATTTTATTTCCCGTTTCAGATTTAAATTTACTTAATTTCACGTTTTTTTAGTTTTCATTTCACGTTTCAAATTTAAATATACTTCATTTCACTTTATTATTTTACTTATTTCATGTTTTGCATTTCAGTTGACGTTTCGGTTGACGTTTGACTTTTCGGTTGACGTTTCATTTCACATTCAGTTACACTTCACTTTTCATTTCTCGTTTCACATTTAAATTTTAATCATTTCACATTTCATAACATTTCATTTCACGTTTAACATTTAAATTTACTTCATTTCACATTTCATTAATTTTCATTCCACGTTTCAAATTTAGATTTACTTCATTTCACATTTCATTAATTTTGATTAAAGTTTCACATTTAAATTTACTTCGTTTCACATTTCTTTACTTTTCATTTCATGTTTTACATTCAAATTTACTTCATTTCACATTTCGATTCACGTTTCAGATTTAAATTTACTTCATTTCAAATTTCATTTCACGTTTCACATTTAAATATTCTTAATTTCACATTTCATTTCATGTTTCACATTTAAATTTACTTCATTTCACATTTCATTTCACTTTTCAAATTTTAATTTACTTCATTGCACATTTCATTAGTTCTCATTTCGCATTTCACATTTAAATTTAGTTCATTTCACATTTCATTACTTTTGATTTCATGTTTTGTATTTAAATTTTCTTCATTTCACATTACATTTGATTTCACGTTTCAGATTTAAATTTACTTCATTTCACATTTCATTAATTTTCATTTCACATTTCACATTTAATTTTACTTCATTTCACATTTCATTTCACATTTCACGTTTAAATTTACTTCATTTCACATTTCATTACTTTTAATTTCTCGTTTCACAATGAACCTTCATTTCACACTTCATTACATTTCTTTTCATGCTTTAGATTTAAATTTACTTCATTTCACATTTCATTACATTTCATTTTTAGTTTCACATTTAAATTTACTTCACTTCACATTACATTACTTTTGATTTCACGTTTCACATTTAAATTTACTACCTTTCACATTTCATTTCACATTTCATTGCTTTTCATGTCACATTTCACAATTAAATTTTTTCATTTCACTTTTCATTGCTTTTCATTTCACGTTTCACATTTAAATTTACTTCATTAAATATTTTATAACATTTAATTCCACATTTAAATTATATATTTACTTCATTTCACATTTCAATAATTTTTCATTTCACGTTTCACATTTATATATTCTTCATTTCACATTTCATTACTTTTCATTTCACGTTTCACATTTAAATTTACTTCATTTCACATTACATTTCATGTTTCACATTTAAATTTACTTCATTTCACATTTCATTACTTTTTTCGTTTCAAATTTAAATTTACTTCATTTCACATTTCATTGTTTTTTATTTCATGTTTCAAATTTAAATTTACTTCATTTCAATTTTAATTGCTTTTAATTTCACATTTCACATTTAATTTTCTTCATTTCACGTTTCATTACTTTACTTTTAATGATTCACATTTAAAATTACTTCGTTTCACATTTCGATTCATGTTTCAGATTTAAATTTACTTCATTTCACATTTCATTAAATTTCAATTCACGTTTCACATTTAAATTTAGTTCATTTCAGATTTCATTAATTTCATTTCACGTTTCACGTTTAAATTTACTTCATTTCACATTTCATTAATTTTGATTTCACGTTCCACATTTGAATTTACTTCATTTCTCATTTCATTTCACATTTCATATTTCAATTTACTTCATTTCACATTTCTTTACTTTTCTTTTCACGTTTCACATTTAAATTTTCTTCTTTTTACATTACATTTCACGATTTACATTTAAATTTACTTCTTTTCAAATTTTATTACTTTACTTATTTCAAGTTTCACATTTCATTTCACAATTTATTTCACAAATCATTAATATTCTTTTTTCATTTCAGGTTTCACATTTCAATTTACTTCATTTCACATTTCATTATTCTTCATTTCACGTTCCACTTTTAAATTTAATTCATTTCACATTACATTAATTTTCATTTCACATTTCAAATTTAAATTTACTTCATTTCACATATCATTACTTTTGATTTGTTTCACATTTAATTTTACGTTATTTCACATTTAATTAACTTTGTTTTCATGTTCCACATTTAAATATATTTCATTTAAAATTTTATATTTCACATTTAAATTTACTTCGTTTCACATTTCATTACTTTTGATTTCATGTTTCTCATTTAAATTTACTTCATTTCACATTTCATTAATTTTGATTTCACGTTTCATTAATAATAAAATTAATATATAATTAACTAATAATTATTATTAATAATATAATTAATAAATTAATAATTAATTATAAAATTAATAATTTCATTAATTTTGGTTTCACATTTAAATTTACTAAATTTCACATTTCGATTCAAGATTCAGATTTAAATTTACTTCATTTCACATTGAATTGCTTTTCATTTCACGTTTCACATTTAAATTCATTTCATTTCACATTTCATTACTTTTCATTTTATGTTTCACATTTAAATTCACTTTCACATTTCATTAATTTTTCTTTCATGTTTCACATTTAGTTTTACTTCATTTCACATTACATTATTTTTTAATTCAGGATTCACATTTAAATGTACTACTTTTCACATTTCATTAGTATTCTTTTCCTGTTTATCATTTAAATTTACTTAAAATCATATTTCATTATTATTCATTTCATGATTCACATTTAAATTTACTTCATTTCACATTTTATTTCAAGTTTCACATTTAAATTTACTTCATTTCACATTTCGATTCACGTTTCAGGTTAAAATTTACTTCATTTCACATTTCATTTTTTTTAAATTCACGTTTCAGATTTAAATTTACTTTATTTCACTTTTCATTACTTTTCATTTTTTGTTTCTAATTTAAATTTAATTCATTTCATATTTGATTACTTTTGATTACACTTTACACATTTAAATTTACTTCATTTCTCATTTCATTACATTTCTTTTCACGTTTCACATTTAAATTTACTTCATTTCACATTTCATTTCACGTTTCACATTTAAATTTAATTCTTTTCAAATTTTATTACTTATTTCAAGTTTCACATCGCATTTCACATTTTATTTTACAAATCATGTCTAATTTCAATTTAAGTTTCACATTTAAATTTACCTCATTGCACATTTCGATTCACGTTTCACATTTAAATTTACTTCATTTCACAATTCATTACTTTTCATTCCACGTTTCTCATTTAAATTTACTTCATTTCACATATCATTACTTTTCATTTCCCGTTTCACATTTAAATTTACTTCATTTCACATTTCATTTCGCTTTTCACATTTAAATTTACTTCATTTCACATTTCATTACATTTCATTTCACATTTCACGTTTAAATTTACTTCATTTCACATTTAATTTTGATTTCACGTTTGACATTAAAATGTACTTCATTTCACATTTAATAAATTTTGATCTCACGTTTCACATTAAAATTTACTACATTTCACTTTTCGATTCACGTTTCACATTTAAATTTACTTCATTTCACAATTCATTACTTTTCATTCCACGTTTCTCATTTAAATTTACTTCATTTCACATATCATTACTTTTGATTTTACCTTTCCCATTATATTTTACTTCATTTCACATTTCATTACATTTCATTTCACATTTCACGTTTAATTTTACTTCAATTCGCGTTTCATTAATTTTGATTTCACGTTCCACATTTAAATTTACTTCATTTCACATTTCATTTCACGTTTCACATTTAAATTTACTTCATTTCACATTTCATTACATTTGATTTCATGTTTCACATTTAAATTTACTTCATTACACATTTCATTTTTCACATTTAAATTTACTTCATTTCATTAATATTCATTTCACGTTTCAGATTTAAATTTACTTCATTTCACATTTCATTACTTTTCATTTCACGTTTCACATTTAAATTTACTTCATTTCACATTTCATTACATTTGATTTCATGTTTCACATTTAAATTTACTTCATTACACATTTCATTTTTCACATTTAAATTTACTTCATTTCATTAATATTCATTTCACGTTTCAGATTTAAATTTACTTCATTTCACATTTCATTACTTTTCATTTCACGTTTCACATTTAAATATAATTCATTTCAAATTTCATTACTTTTCATTACACGTTTCAAATTTAAATTTACTTCATTTCACATTTCATTACATTTCATTTAAAGTTTCACATTTAAATTTATTTCATTTCACATTTCAATAAATTTCATTTCAAGTTCCACATTTAAATTTCCTTCATTTCTCATTACATTTCCATTTCACAATTCACATTTAAATTTACTTCATTTTACATTTCATTAATTTTGATTTCAAATTTCACATTTACATTTACTTCATTTCACATTTCGATTCACGTTTCAGGTTAAAATTTACTTCATTTCACATTTCATTACATTTTGTTTCACGTTTAACATTTAAATTTTCTTCATTTCACATTTCATTATATTTCCATTTTTGTTTCACATTTTATTTTACTTCATATCACATTTCATTACTTTTCATTTCACGTTTCACATCTATATTTACTTCATTTCCCGTTTCATTACATTTCTTTTCTCGTTTCACGTTTAAATTTACTTCTTTTCATATTTCATTTTACGTTTCACATTTAATTGTATTTCATTTAACGTTTCATAGCATTTTATTTCACGTTTCTCAGTTAAATTTCCTTCAGTTCGCATTTCATTACTTTTGATTTCACGTTTCACATTTAAATTTACTTCATTTCACATTTCATTTAATTTTATTTCACGTATCACATTTAAATTTACTTCATTTCACGTTTCATTACTTTTCGTTTAATGATTCACTTTTAAATTTACTTCATTTCACATTCAATTACTTTTAAATTTTCTTTTCACATTTAAATTAACTTCATTTCACATTTCATTTTCATTTCACGTTTCACATTTAAATACACTTCATTTCACATTTCATTTAGCGTTTCACATTTAAATTTACTTCATTGCACATTTCATTTCACGTTTCACATTTAAATTTTATGCATTTCACATTTCAATTCACGTTTCACATTTTAATTTACTTCATTGCACATTTCGATTCACGTTTAACATTTAAATTTACTTCATTTCACATTTCATTACATTTTATTGCACGTTTCACTTTTAATTTAACTTCATTTCTCATTTCATTTCCCGTTTTACATTTAAATTTACTTCATTTCATATTTCATTTTCCGCTTCACATTTAATTGTATTTCATTTAAAGTTTCATAGCATTTTATTTCACGTTTCTCAGTTAAATTTCCTTCAGTTCACATTTCATTACCTTTCATTTCAAGTTTCACATTTAAATTTACTTCATTTCACATTCCATTATTTTTAAATAATCTTTTCACATTTAAATTTTCTACATTTCACTTACCATTACTTTTCATTTCTCATTTCACATTTAAAATTACTCCATTTTACATTTCATTAATTTTCATTTCACGTTTCACATTTAAATTTACTTCATTTCACATTTCATTTTTCACATTTAAATGTACTTCATTCACATTTCATTACTTTTGATTTCACGTTTCACATTTAAATCTACTTCATTTCACATTTCATTAATTTTGATTTCAAATTTCACATTTAAATGTACTTCATTTCAAATTTCATTAATTTTGATTTCAAGTTTCACATTTAGTTTTACTTCATTTCACATTACATTACTTTTCAATTCAGGATTCACATTTAAATTTGCTTCATTTCACATTTCATTACTTTTCGTTTCACGTTTCACATTTAAATTTACTTCAATTCACATTTCATTAATTTTGATTTCAGGTTTCACATTTAGATTTACTTCATTTCACATTTCTTTACTTCTCAATTTTTGTTTCTAATTTAAATTTAGTTCATTTCACATTTCATTTTTCAAATTTAAATTTACTTCATTCCGCAGTTCATTAATTTTGATTTCACATTTCACATTTAAATTTACTTCACTTCGCTTTTCATTTCATTACATTTCACGTTTCACATTTTAATTTACTTCATTTCACATTTCATTACTTTTGATTTCATTTTCTACATTCAAATTTACTTCATTTCACATTTCATTATTTTTCTTTTCATGTTTCACTTTGAAATTTACTTCATTTCACATTACATTTCCATTTCGAGTTTTACATTTTAATTTACTTCATTTCACATTATATTACTTTTCAATTCAGGTTTCACAATTATATTTACTTCATTTCACATTTCATTTCAAGTTTCACATTTTAATATATTTTATTTCACATTTCATTAATTTTGATTTCAAGTTTCACATTTAAATTTACTTCATTTCACATTTCATAACATTTCATTTCACGTTTCACATTAAAATTTACTTCATTTCACATTTCATTACTTTTAATTTTTGTTTCAAATTTAAATATACTTCATTTAACTTTTCATTACTTTTCTTTTCATGTTTCACTTTTAAATTTACTTCGTTTCACATTACATTTCCATTTCGAGTTTTACATTTAAATTTACTTCATTTCACATTGCATTACTTTTCATTTAACGTTTCACATTAATTTACTTCTTTTCACATTTCTATTCACATTTCATATTTAACTTTACTTCATTTCACATTTCATTACATTTTATTTGTTGTTTCACATTTAAATTTACTTATTTTCTCATTTCTTTTTTCACGTTTAAATTTACTTCATTTCACAATTCATTACTTTTAATTTTCGTTTCAATATTAAATTTACTTCATTTCACATTTCATTTCATTTTATTTCACGTTTCACATGTAAATTTACATCATTCCACATTTCTTTAATTTTCATTTTTCGTTTCAAATTTTAATTTCCTTCATTTCACATTTCATTTATCACATTTAAATTTACTTAATTCAACATTTCATTAATTTTGAATTCACGTTTCACATTTAAATTTACTTCATTTCACATTTCATTAATTTCGATTTCACGTTTCACATTTAGATTTATTACATTTCACATTTCGATTCACGTTTCAGATTTAAATTTACTTCATTTCACGTTTCATTACAATTGATTTCATTTTTAACATTTAAATTTATTTCATTTCAAAATTAATTAATATACCGTTTCACATTTAAATTTACTTCATTTCACATTTCATTACTTTTCATTTCACGTTTCACATTTAAATTTATTCTTTTCACATTTCTTTACTTTACATTTCACGTTTCACATTTAAATTTACTTCATTTCACATTTCATGAATTTTGATTTCACATTTCACATTTAAATTTACTTCATTTCACATTCAATTATTTTTAAATTTTCTTTTCACTTTTAAATTTACTTCATTTCACGTTTCATTACTTTTCATTTCACGTTTCACATTTAAATTTACTTCATTTCACTTTTCATTAATTTTGATTTTACGTTACACATTTAAATTTACTTCATTTCACATTTCATTTCTTTTCAATACACGTTTCAGATTTAAATTTACTTCATTTCACATTTCATTACTTTTCTTTATTCGTTTAAAATTTAAATTTACTTCATTTCACATTTTTTTTACTTTTCATTTCACGTTTCATATTAAATTTACTTCATTACACATTATTATATTACTTATTTCATGTTTTATATTTCGGTTGACGTTTGACTTTTCGTTTGACGTTTGACTTTTCGTTTGACGTTTGACTTTTCGTTTGACGTTTCATTTTACATTTCATTACATTTCATATTTCATTTCTCGTTTCAAATTTAAATTTTCTTCATTTCACGTTTCATTACTTTCCTTTTCACGTTTCACATTAATTTACTTATTTTCACATTTCTATTCAATTTTCATATTTAAATTTACTTAATTTCACATTTCATTACATTTCATTTCATCTTTCACATTTAAATTTACTTCATTTCACATTTCACTAATTATGATTTCACGTTTCACATTTATATTTACTTCATTTCACATTATACTACTTTTCAATTCAGGTTTCATATTTATATTTACTTCATTTCACATTTCATTTCAAGTTTCACATTTTAATATATTTTATTTCACATTTCATTAATTTTCATTTCACGTTTCACATTAAAATTTACTTCATTTCACATTTCATTACATTTAGATTCACGTTTCAGATTTAAATTTACTTCATTTCACATTTGATTACTTTTGATTTCACGTTTCACATTTAATTTTTCTTCATTTGATTTCATGTTTCACATTTAAATTTACTTCATTTCACATTACATTTTTCACATTTAAATTTACTTCATTTCATTAATATTCATTTCACGTTTCAGATTTAAATTTACTTCATTTCACATTTCATTACTTTTAATTTCACGCTTCACATTTATATATAATTCATTTCAAATTTCATTACATTTCATTACACGTTTCAAATTTAAATTTACTACATTTCACATATCATTACATTTCATTTCAAATTTCACATTTAGATTTATTTCATTTCACATTTCAATAAATTTCATTTCAAGTTCCACATTTAAATTTCCTTCATTTCACATTACATTTCCATTTCACAATTCACATTTATATTTACTTCATTTTTACATTTCATTAATTTTGATTTCAAATTACACATTTACTTTTACTTCATTTCACATTTCATTTCACATTTCACATTTAAATTTTCTTCATTAAATACTTTATAACATTTAATTCCACGTTTAACTTATATATTTTTTTCATTTCACGTTTCACATTTAAATTTACTTCATTTCACATTTCATTACTTTTCAATTCATGTTTCACATTTAAATTTATTTCATTTCAAATTACATTTCCATTTCAAGATTCACATTTAAATTTACTTCATTTCACATTTCATTTAACGTTTCATATTTAAATTTACCTCATTTCACTTTTCATTACTTCTCATTTCTCGTTTCACATTTAAATTTACTTCATTTCACATTTCATTTATTTTGATTTCAAGTTTCACATTTAAATTTACTTCATTTCACATTATATTACTTTTCAATTCAGGTTTCACATTTATATTTACTTCATTTCACATTTCATTCCACGTTTCACATTTTAATTTATTTCATTAAACATTTCATTGCAATTCATTTCACGTTTCACATTTAAATTTACTTCATTTCACATTTCATTACATTTCATTACAGGTTTCACAATTAAATTTAATTCATTTCACAATTCATTTCACGTTTCACATTTAAATTTACTTCTTTTCAAATTTTATTACTTTACTTATTTCAAGTTTCACATCTCATTTCACATTTTTTTTCACAAATCATTACTTTTCTTATTTCATTTCACGTTTCACATTTGAATTTACTTCATTACACATTTCATTTCACTTTTCACATTTAAATTTACTACTTTTCACATTTCATTTCTCTTTTCACATTTAAATTTACTTCATTTCACATTTCATTATTCTTCATTTCACGTTCCACTTTTAAATTTAATCATTTCACATTACATTACTTTTCATTTCAGGTTTCACATTTAAATTTACTTCATTTCACATTTCATTACTTTTCATTCCACGTTTCTCATTTAAATTTACTTCATTTCACATTTCATTACATTTCATTTCATGTTTCACATTTAAATTTACTTCATTTCACATTTCATTATTTTTAATTTTCGTTTCAATTTCAAGTTTACTTCATTCCATATTTCATTAATTTTGATTTCACGTTTCACATTTAAATTTATTTCATTTCACATTTGATTACATTTGATTTCACGTTTAACATTTAAATTTACTTCATTTAACATTTCATTAATTTTGATTTCAAGTTTTACATTTAAATTTAATACATATCAAATTTCATTACTTTTCTTTTCACCTTTCACATTTAATTTTACATCATATCACATTTCATTACTTTTCATTTCATGTTTCACATTTAAATTTACTTCATTTCACGTTTCATTACACTTGATTTCATTTTTAACATTTAAATTTACTTCATTTCAAAATTTATTAATATAACGTTTCACAATTAAATTTACTTCATTTCTAATTCATTATTTTGATTTCATTTTTCACATTTAAATTTAATACATTACACATTTCATTACTTTTCATTTCATATTTCACATTAAAATTTACTTCATTTCACTTTTCATTACTTTTAATTTCACGCTTCACATTTATATATAATTCATTTCAAATTTCATTACTTTTAATTTCACGCTTCACATTTATATATAATTCATTTCAAATTTCATTACATTTCATTACACGTTTCAAATTTAAATTTACTTCATTTCACATATCATTACATTTCATTTCAAGTTTCACAATTAAATTTATTTCATTTCACATTTCAATAAATTTCATTTCGAGTTCCACATTTAAATTTCCTTCATTTCACATTACATTTCCATTTCACAATTCACATTTATATTTATTTCATTTTACATTTCATTAATTTTGATTTTAAATTACACATTTACTTTTACTTCATTTCACATTTCATTACACGATTCACATTTAAATTTAGTTCATTTCACATTTCATTTCACGTTTCACATTTAAATTTTATTCATTTCACATTTCATTTCACGTTTCTCATTTAAATTTATTTCATTTCACATTTCATTACATTTCATTTAACGTTACACATTTAAATTTATTTCATTTCTAATTCATTATTTTGATTTCATTTTTCACATTTAAATTTACTACATTACACATTTCATTACTTTTCATTTCATATTTCACATTAACATTTACATCATTTCACATTTCATTACATTTAGATTCACGTTTCAGATTTAAATTTACTTCATTTCACATTTCATTACTTTTAATTTTTCGTTTCAATTTTAAATTTACTTCATTTCACATTTGATTACTTTTGATTTCACGTTTCACATTTAATTTTTCTTCATTTGATTTCATGTTTCACATTTAAATTTACTTCGTTTCACATTTCATTAGTTTTCAGTTCACGTTTCAAATTTAAATTTTCTTCATTTCACATTCCATTACTTTTGATTTCATTTTTCACATTTAAATTTTCTTCATTTCAAATTTCGATTCACGTTTCAGATTTAAATTTACTCCATTTCACATTTCATTTCAGGTTTCAAATTTGAATTTACTTCATTTCACATTTCAGATTTAAATTTAGTTCATTTCACATTTCATTACATTTCATTTCACATTTCATTAATTTTAATTTCATGATTCACATTTAAATTTTCTTCATTTCACATTCCATTACTTTTCAATATTCTTTTCACATATAGATTTACTTCATTTCACATTTCATTACTTTTCATTTCGCTTTTCATATTATAATTTACTTCATTTCACATTTATTTACTTTTCATTTTTCTATTCAAATTTCAATATACTTCATTTCACATTACATTTTTCACATTTAAATTTTCTTCATTTCACATTTATTAATTTTGATTTCACGTTTCACGTTTAAATTTACTTCATTCCACATTTCATTAATTTTGATTACACGTTTCACATTTAAATTTACTTAATTTCACATTTCATTAATTTTGATTCCAAGTTTCACATTTAAATTTACTTCATTTCATGTTTCATTATATTTTATTTCTTGTTTCACATTTAATATTACTGCATTTCACATTTCATTACATTTCATTTCACATATCACATTTAAATTTTTTTCATTTCACATTTCATTAATTTTGATTTCATTTTTCACATTTAAATTTACTTCATTTCACATTTCATTACATTTCCTTTCACGTTTCACATTTTAATTTACTTCATTTCACATTTCATTTCACGTTTCACATTTAAATTTACTTCATTTCTCATTTCATTACCTTTCTTTTCACGTTTCACATTTAAATTTACTTCATTTCGCATTTCATTTCACGTTTCACATTTCAATTTACCTCTTTTCGCATTTCACTTCTCGATTCACATTTCAATTTACTTCATTATACATTTCATTTCTTGTTTCACATTTAAATTTATATCATTTAACATTTAATTACATTTCATTTCACGTTTCACATTAAATTTATTTCATTTTACGTTTCACATTTATATTTATTCATTTCACATTTCATTACTTTTCATTTCACGTTTCACATTTTAATTTACTTTATATCATATTTCATTTCACGTTTCATATTTAAATTTACTTCATTTCACATTTCATTACTTTTCATTTCAAGTTTCTCTTTTATATTTACTTCATTTCACGTTTCATCGATTTTCATTTCACGTTTCACACTTAAATTTACTTCATTCCACTTTTGATTACATTTGATTTCACGTTTCAGATTTAAATTTACTTAATTGCACATTTCATTAATTTTCATTTCAAGTTTAACGTTTATATTTACTTCATTTCACATTTCATTACTTTTCATTTCATGTTTCACATTTAAATATATTTCATTTCGAATTACATTTCTATTTCAAGTTTCACATTTAAATTTACTTCATTTCACATTATATTACTTTTCAATTCAGGTTTCACATTTGTATTTACTTCATTTCACTTTTCATTCCACGTTTCACATTTTAATTTATTACATTAAACATTTCATTGCATTTCATTTCACGTTTCATATTTAAATTTACTTCATTTCTCATTTCATGTTTCACATTTAAATTTACTTCATTTCACGTTTCATTACTTTTCATTTCAAGTTTCACTTTTAAATTTCCTTCATTTTTCATTTCACATTTATTTCATTTCAATTTTCATTACATTTCATTTCTCGTTTCACATTTAGTTTTACTTCGTCATTTCATTTCCCGTTTCACATTTAAATTAACTTCGTTTCACATTTCAATTTTCTTCATTTCATATTTCATTTCATGTTTCACATTTAAATTTACTACATTTCACATTTAATTTATTTTGAATTCACGTTTCACAATTAAATTTACGTTATTCCACATTTTATTAATTTTGCTTTCACGTTTCACATTTAAATTTACTTCTTTCCACTTTTAATTACATTTGATTTCACGTTTCAGATTTAAATTTACTTCATTACACATTTCATTTCACGTTTCAAATTTCATTGTACTTCATTTCACATTTCTTTACTTTTCACGTTTCACATTTAAATTTTCTTCATTTCACATTACATTTCACGATTCACATTTAAATTTACTTATTTTCAAATTTTATTAATTATTTCAAGTTTCACATCTCATTTCACATTTATTTCACAAGTCATTACTTTTCTTATTTCATTTCACGTTTCACATTTAAATTTTATTCATTTCACATTTCAATTCACGTTTCACATTTAAATTTACTACATTACAAATTTCATTTCACTTTTCACATTTAAATTTACTTCTTTTCACATTTCATTATTCTTCATTTCACGTTCCACATTTAAATTTAATTCATTTCACATTACATTACTTTTCATTTCACGTTTCATATTTAAATTTACTTCATTTCACATTTCTTTACTTTTAATTTAATATTTCACATTTAATTTTTCTTCATTTAACATTTAATTAATTTTGATTTTACGTTCCACATTTAAATTTACTTCATTTAACATTTCATTTTTCACATTTAGATTTACTTCATTTCACATTTAATTAATATTTAATTCACGTTTCACATTTAAATTTAATACATTTTACATTTCATTACTTTTGATTTCACGTTTCACATTTAAATTTACTTCATTTCACATTTCATTAGTTTTCATTTCACGTTTCACATTAAAATATACATCATTTCACATTTCATTTCATGTTTCACATTTAAATTTACTTCATTTAATAATTCATTACATTTCATTTCAAGATTTACATTTAAATTTAATTCATTTCACATTTCATTTAAAGTTTCACATTTAAATTTACTTCATTTCACATTTCATTACTTTTCATTTCATATTTCACATTAAAATTTACGTCATTTCACATTTCATTACATTTTGATTCACGTTTCAGATTTAAATTTACTTCATTTCACATTTGATTAATTTTGATTTCATGTTTCACATTTAATTTTTCTTCTTTTCACATTCTATTACTTTTAAACTTTCTTTTCACATTTAAATTTACTTCATGTCACATTTCATTACATTTCATTTCTCGTTTCACATTTCAATTTTCTTCATTTCACATTTCATTTCATGTTTCACATTTAAATTTACTTCATTTCACATTTTTACTTTTCATGTCACGTTTCACATTTAAATTCACTTTATATTACTTTATTATTTTACTTATTTCATGTTTTGAATTTCGGTTGACGTTTCGGTTGACGTTTTGGTTGACGTTTCGGTTGAGATTCAATTACATTTCATAATTCATTTCTCGTTTCACATTTAAATTTTCTTCATTTCACGTGTCATTTCACGTTTCTCTTTTAAATTTTTTTTCATTTCACATTTCATTACATTTCATTTGTTTCACATTTAAATTTATTTCATTTCTTGTTTCACATTTAAATTACTTCATTTCACATTTCATTAGATATCATTTCAACTTTCACATTTAAATTTACTTCATATCACATTTCACATCATTTCAGAACATATTTCACATTTAAACATCTTCATTAAATATTTTATAACATTTAATTCCACGTTTAACTTAAATGTTTTCTTCATTTCAAATTTCAATACATTTCATTTCACGTTTCACATTTAGTTTTACTTCATTTCACGTTACATTACTTTTCAATTCAGGATTCACATTTAAATTTACTTCATTTCACATTTCATTAATTTTCATTTCACGTTTCACATTAAAATTTACTTCATTTCACATATGATTACATTTGTTTTCACGTTTAACATTTAAATTTACTTCATTAAACATTTCATTGCATTTCATTACACTCATTCACATTTAAATTTACTTCATTTCACATATGATTACATTTGATTTCACGTTTAACATGTAAATTTACTTCATTTCACATTTCATTAATTTTCATTTATATTTTCACATTTAAATTTACTTCATTTCAAATTTCATTAGTTTTCATTTCAAGTTCCACATTTAAATTTACTTCATTTCATATTTCATTACTTTTCATTTCAAGTTTCACATTTAAATTTACATCATTTCACATTGCATTACAATTTGATTTCACGTTTCACACTTAAATTTACTATATTTCAAATTTTGATTCACGTTTCAGATTTACATTTACTTCATTTCACATTTCATTACATTTCATTTCACTTGTCTCATATAACTTTACTTCATTTCACATTCAATTACTTTTAAATTTACTTTTCACATTTAAATTTCCTTCAGATCTCATTTCATTACTTTTCATTTCAAGTTTCAGTTTTTAATTTCCTTCATTTTTCGTTTCGCATTTATTTCATTTTACATTTCATTACATTTCATTTTTCGTTCCACATTTAATTTAACTTCATTACTCATTTCATTTCTTGTTTCACATTTAAATTAACTTGATTTTATATTTAATTTCATGTTTCACATATAAATTTACTTCATTTCACATTTCATTACTTTTAATTTTTTGTTTCAAATTTAAATTTACTTCATTTCACATTTCATTAATTTAGATTTCACGTTTCACATTTAACTTTTCTTCATTTCACATTTCATTTCTTTTCTTTTAATGTTTCACAATTAAATATAATTCATTTCAAATTTCGATTTGCGTTTCAGATTTAAATTTACTTCAGTTCACGTTTCACATTTAAATCTACTTCATTTCACATTTCATTACATTTGATTTCATTTTTCACTGTTAAATTTACTTCATTTCACATTTCATTAGATTTCATTTCATTTTCACAGTTAAATTTACATCATTTCACATTATATAATTTTGATTTCACATTTCACATTTAAATTTACTTCATTTTACATTTCAATACTTTTGATTTCATTTTTCACAGTTAAATTTACATCATTTCACATTTAATTAATTTTGATTTCACTTTTCATATTTAAGTTTACTTCATTTCACTTTTCATTACTTTTCATTTCACGTTTCACATTTAAATTTACTTCATTTCACTTTTCAAAACTTTTCATGTTTCACTTTTAAATTTACTTCATTTCACATTTCATTAATTTTCATCTCACGATTCACATTAATTTACTTCTTTTCACATTTTTATTCACGTTTCATATTTAAATTTACTTCATTTCACATATCATTAATTTTGATTTCACGTTTCACATTTAAATTTACTTCATTTTACATTTCATTAATTTTGATTTCACGCTTCACATTTAGTCTTACTTCATTTCACATTACATTACTTTTCAATTCAGTATTCACATTTAAATTTACTTCATTTCACATTTCATTACATTTCATTTCATGTTTCACATTTAAATTTACTTCATTTCACATTTTATTTCACGTTTCACATTTAAATTTACTTCATTTCACATTTCATTACTTTTCATTTAACGTTTCGCATTAATTTACTTCTTTTCACATTTCTATTCACGTTTCATATTTAAATTTACTTCCTTTCGCATTTCATTACATTTCATTTCATGTTTCACATTTAAAATTACTTCATTTCACATTTTTTTTACTTTTCATGTCACGTTTCACATTTAAATTCACTTTATATTACTTTATTATTTTACTTATTTCATGTTTTGAATTACGGTTGACGTTTCGGTTGACGTTTCAGTTGACGTTTCGGTTGACGTTTCGGTTGACGTTTCGGTTGACGTTTCGGTTGACGTTTCGGTTGACGTTTCGGTTGACGTTTCGGTTGACGTTCAATTACATTTCATATTTCATTTCTCGTTTCACATTTAAATTTTCATCGTTTCACATTTGAATTTACATTTCAGATTTAAATTCACTTCACATTTCATTACTTTTCATTTCATGTTTCTCATTTAAATGTTTTTCATTTCACATTTCATTACTTTTCATTTCACGTTTCACATTTAAATTTACTTCATTTCACATTTCATTACATTTCTTTTTTCATTTAAAATTTAAATTTACTTCATTTAACATTTCATTGATTTTGATTTCACTTTTCACATTTAATTTTACTTATTTCACATTTCATTGATTTTGATTTCACGTTCCACATTTAAATTTACTTCGTTTCGCGTTTCATTACTTTTCTTTTAAAGATTCACATTTAAATTTACGTCATTTTATATTTTATTTCACGTTTCACATTTAAATTTTCTTCATTTCTCATTTCATTACATGTCATTTCACGTTTCACATTTAAATTTACTTCATTTCACATTACATTTCACGTTTCATATTTAAATTTACTTTATTTCACATTTCATTACATTTCTTTTTTCATTTCAAATTTAAATTTACTTCATTTCACATTTCATTAATTTTGATTTCACGTTCCACATTTAAATTTACTTCATTTCACATTTCATTAATTTTGACTTCAATTTTCACATTTAAATTTACTTCGTTTCACGATTCATTAATTTTCTTTTAAAGATTCACATTTAAATTTACTTCGTTTTACATTTCGATTCATGTTTCAGATTTAAATTTATTTCATTTCACATTTCATTTCACGTTTCACGTTTAAATTTACTTCAATTCGCCTTTCATTAATTTTTATTTCGCGTTTCACATTTAAATTTACCTCTTTTCAAATTTCATTCACTTTTCACATTTAAATTTACTTCATTTCACATTTCATTAATTTTGCTTTTACGTTACACATTTAAATTTACTTCATTTCACATTTCATTACTTTTCATTTCATGTTTCAGATTTAAATTTACTTCTTTTCACATTTCATTACACGTTTCACATATAAATTTGCTTCATTTCACATTTCATTAATTTTTATTTCGTGTTTGATATTTAAATTTACCTTTTTTTTAATTTCGATTCACGTTCCACATTTAAATTTACTTCATTTCACATTTCATTCCCATTTCACGTTTCTCATTTACATTTTCTTCATTTAACATTTCATTAATATTTATTTCAGATTTCACATTTAAATTTACTTCATTTCACATTTCATTACTTTTCATTTCATGTTTCAGATTTAAATTTACTTCATATCACATTTCATTTCACGTTTCACATTTAAATTTACTGCATATCACAGTGCATTTTACGTTTCACATTTAAATTTACTTCATTTCACATTTCATTACAGATTTCATACACTTTTCATATTTCATTTCAAATTTCTCATTTTATTTCACATTTTATTACTTTTCAATTCACGTTTCATGTTTAAATTTTCTTTATTTTACATTTCATTTCACTTTTCTTATTTCATGTTTCACTTTTAAATTTACTTCATTTCACATTTCATTTCACGTTTCACATTTAAATATTCTTCATTTCACATTTCATTTCACGTTTCACATTTAAATTTATTTCATATCTCATTTAAAATTTAAATTTACTTCATTTCACATTTCATTTCGCGTTTCACATTTAAATTTACTTCATTTCACATTTCATTACATTTCATTTCAGGTTTCACAGTTAAATTTACTTCATTTCACATTTTATTTCCCATTTCACATTTATATATACTTCATTTCACATTTCATTATTTTCATTTCACGTTTCACATTTAAATTTACTTCATTTCACATTTCATTACATTTTATTTCACGTTTCACATTTAAATTTACTTCATTTCACATTTCATTACTTTTTAATTTTCTTTTCACATTTAAATTTCCTTCAGATCACATTTCATTACTTTTCATTTCAAGTTTCACATTTAAATTTACTTCATTTCAATTTTCGATTCAATTTTCAGATTTAAATTTACTTCATTTCACATTTCATTTCACGTTTCACATTTAAATTTACTTCATTTAATAATTCATTACATTTCATTTCAAGATTTACATTTAAATTTACTTCATTTCACATTTAAATTTACTTCATTTCGCATTTCATTTCACGTTTCACATTTAAATTTACTTTATATCACATTTCATTTCACGTTTCACATTTAAATTTAGTTCATTTTTCTTTTCACATTTAGATTTACTTCATTTCACATTTCATTAATTTTGATTAAACGTTTCACATTTAAATTTACTTCATTTCACATTTATTTACTTTTCATTTTTCGATTCAAATTTAAATATACTTCATTTCACATTACGTTTTTCACATTTAAATTTTCTTCATTTCACATTTCATTAATTTTGATTTCACGTTTCAGGTTTAAATTTAATTCATTTCACATTTCATTAATTTTGATTCCACGTTGCACATTTAAATTTACTTCATTTCACTTTTCATTACATTTCCTTTCACGTTTCACATTTAAATTTACTTCATTTCCTATTTCATTTCACGTTTCACATTTCAATTTACCTCTTTTCGCATTTCATTTCTCGATTCACATTTCAATTTTCTTCATTATACATTTCATTTCTCGTTTCACATTTAAATTTATATCATTTCACATTTAATTACATTTCATTTCACGTTTTACATTAAATTTATTTCATTTTACCTTTCACATTTATATTTGATCATTTCACATTTTATTACTTTTCATTCCGCGTTTCACATTTAAATTTACTTCATTTCACATTTCATTACTTTTCATTTCACGTTTCACATTTAAATTTACTTCATTTCACATTTCATTACATTTCATTTCACGTTTCACATTTAAATTTACTTCATTTCACATTCCATTACTTTTCATTTCACGTTTCACATATAAATTTACTTCATTTCTCATTTCATTACTTTTCATTTCACGTTTCACATTAAAATATACTTCATTTCACATTTCATTTCATGTTTCACATTTAAATTTACTTCATTTAATAATTCATTACATTTCATTTCAAGATTTACATTTAAATTTAATTCATTTCACATTTCATTTAAAGTTTCACATTTAAATTTACTTCATTTCACATTTCATTACTTTTCATTTCATATTTCACATTAAAATTTACATCATTTCACATTTCATTACATTTCGATTCACGTTTCAGATTTAAATTTACTTCATTTCACATTTGATTAATTTTGATTTCATGTTTCACATTTAATTTTTCTTCTTTTCACATTCAATTACTTTTAAACTTTCTTTTCACATTTAAATTTACTTCATATCACATTTCATTACATTTCATTTCTCGTTTCACGTTTAATTTTACTTCATTTCTCATTTCATTTCATGTTTCACATTTCAATTTTCTTCATTTCACATTTCATTTCATGTTTCACATTTAAATTTACTTCATTTCATATTTCATTACTTTTCATTTCATGTTTCACATTTAAATCTACTTCATTTCACGTTTCATTACTTTTGATTTCATTTTTCACTGTTAAATTTACTTCATTTCACATTTCATTACTTTTCATTTCACGTTTCACATTTAAATTTACTTCATTTCACATTTCATTACATTTTATATCAGGTTTACATTTAAATTTCCTTCATTTCACATTTCATTACTTTTGATTTCATTTATCACAGTTAATTTTACATCATTTCACATTTAATTAATTTTGATTTCACATTTCACATTTAGATTTACTTCATTTCACATTTCATTACCTTTCATTTCACGTTTCACATTAATTTACATCTTTTCACATTTCTATTCACGTTTCATATTTATATTTAATTCATTTCACATTTCTTTACATTTCATTTCACGTTTTACATTTAAATTTTTTTCATTTCACATTTCATTACTTTTCATTTCATGTTTCACTTTTAAATTTACTTCACGTTTCATTACATTTGATTTCATTTTTAACATTTAAATTTACTTCATTTCAAGATTAATATAACGTTTCACATTTAAATTTACTTCAATTCACATTTCATTACTTTTTTTTTCAAATTTAAATTTACTTCATTTCATATCTCATTATTTTGATTTCACGTTTCACATTTAAATTTACTTCATTTCATGTTTCACATTAAAATATATTTCATTTCAAATTATATTTCCATTTCAAGATTCACATTTAAATTTATTTCATTTCACATTTCATTTAACGTTTCATATTTAAATTTACTTCATTTCACTTTTCATTACTTCTCATTTCACGTTTCACATTTAAATTTACTTCAATTCACATTTCATTAATTTTGATTTCAAGTTTCACATTTAAATTTACTTCATTTCACATTATATTACATTTCAATTCAGGTTTCACATTTATATTTACTTCATTTCACATTTCATTCCACGTTTCAAATTTTAATTTATTTCATTAAAGATTTCATTGCATTTCATTTCACGTTTCATATTTAAATTTACTTCATTTCACATTTCATTACTTTTAATTTTCGTTTCACATTAAAATTTACATCATTACACATTTCATTACATTTTGATTCACGTTTCAGATTTAAATTTACTTCATTTCACATTTGATTCATTTTGATTTCATGTTTCACATTTAATTTTTCTTCTTTTCGCATTCAATTACTTTTAAACTTTCTTTTCACATTTAAATTTACTTCATATCACATTTCATTACATTTCTCGTTTCACATTTTAATTTTCTTCATTACACATTTCATTTCATGTTTCACATTTAAATCTACTTCATTTCACGTTTCATTACTTTTGATTTCATTTTTCACATTTAAATTTACTTCATTTCACATTTCATTACTTTTCATTTCACGTTTCATTTTTAAATTTACTTCATTTCACATTTCATTACATTTCATTTCACTTTTCATATTTAAATTTACATCATTTCACGTTTCATTAATTTTTATATTTCTTTTAGTATTTCACATTTATATTTCCTTCATTTCACATTTCATTATTTTCACATTTCATTTCACGTTTCTCATTTCACATTTCATTACATTTCATTTCACGTTTCACATTTAAATTTATTTCATTTCTTGTTTCACATTTAAATTTCTTCATTTCACTTTTCATTATATATCATTTCACGTTTCACATTTAAATTTACTTCATTTCACTGTATTATATTACTTATTTCATGTTTTGGATTTTGGTTGGCGTTTTGGTTGGCGTTTTGGTTGGCGTTTTGGTTGGCGTTTTGGTTGGCGTTTTGGTTGGCGTTTTGGTTGGCGTTTTGGTTGGCGTTTTGGTTGGCGTTTTGGTTGACGTTTTGGTTGACGTTTTGGTTGACGTTTTGGTTGACGTTTTGGTTGACGTTTTGGTTGACGTTTTGGTTGACGTTTTGGTTGACGTTTTGGTTGACGTTTTGGTTGACGTTTTGGTTGACGTTTTGGTTGACGTTTTGGTTGACGTTTTGGTTGACGTTTTGGTTGACGTTTTGGTTGACGTTTTGGTTGACGTTTTGGTTGACGTTTTGGTTGACGTTTCGGTTGACGTTTGACGTTTCGGTTGAAGTTTCATTTCAAATTTCATTACATTTCTTATTTCATTTCTCGTTTTACATTGAAATTTACTTCAGTTCACATTTCATTACTTTTCATTTCAAGTTTCACTTTTAAATTTCCTTCATTTCACGTTTCACATTTATTTCATTTCACTTTTAATTACATTTCATCTGTCGTTTCACATTTATTTTTACTTCATTTCAGATTTCATTGCTTTTCCTTTCTCGTTTCAAATTTAAATTTACTTCATTTCACATTTCATTACTTTTCATTTCATGTTTCTCATTTAAATTTACTTCATTTCACATTTCATTAGTTTTAATTTCACGTTTTACATTTAAATTTACTTCATTTCACATTTCGATTCATGTTTCACATTTAAATTTACTTCATTGCACATTTCATTAATTTTAATTTCACATTTCACATTTAAATTTACTTCATTTCACATTTCATTATTTTTTCTTTTACTTTTCACATTTAAATTTACTTCATTTCACATTTCATTACTTTTCATTTCATGTTTCACATTTAAATTTACTTCATTTCACATTTCATTTCACATTTCAGATTTAAATTTACTTCTTTTCACATTTCATTTCACGTTTCACACTTAAATATTCTTCATTTCGCATTTCATTTCACGTTTCACATTTAAATTTACTTCTTTTCACATTCCATTACATTTCATTCCACATTTCACAGTTAAATTTACTTCTTTTCACATTTTATTTTCTGTTTCACATTTAAATTTATTTCATATCTCATTTTAAATTTAAATCTACTTCATTTTTCATTTCATTTCACGTTTCACATTTAAATTTACTTCATTTCACATTTCATTACATTTCATTCCACATTTCACAGTTAAATTTACTTCATTTCACATTTTATTTCCCGTTTCACATTTATATTTACTTCATTTCACATTTCATTACATTTCATTTCACGTTTCACTTTTAAATTTACTTCATTTCACATTATATTTCACGGTTCCCATTTAAATTTACTTCATTTCACATTTCGATTCACGTTTCAGATTTATATTTACTTCATTTCACATTTCATTTCATGTTTCACATTTAAATATTCTTCATTTCACATTTTATTTCACGTTTCACATTTAATTTTCTTCTTTTCACATTTCATTAATTTTGATTTCACGTTTCACTTTTAAATTTACTTCTTTTCAAATTTCATTTCACATTTCAAATTTAAAATTACTTCATTTCACATTTCATTAGTTTTGTTTTCACGTTTTGCATTTAAATTTTCTTCATTTCACATTTCATTAATTTTGATTAAACGTTTCACCTTTATATTTACTTCATTTCACATTTCATTAATATTGATTTCACATTTCACATTTAAATTTACTTCATTTCACTTTTCATTAATTTTGATTAAATGTTTCACATTTTAATTTACTTCATTTCACATTTCGATTTACGTTTCAGATTTAAATTTACTTAATTTAACGTTTCACAGTCAAATTTACTTCATTTCAAATTTCATTAATTTTGATTAAACGTTTCACATTTAGATTTACTTCATTTCTCATTTCATTAATGCTGATTTCACATTTCATATTTAAATTTACTTCATTTCACATTTCGATTTACGTTTCACATTTAAATTTACTTCTTTTCACATTTCATTATTTTTCATTTCATGTTTCACATTTAAATTTACTTCATTTCACATTTCATTTCACGTTTTACATTTAAATTTACTCCATTTCACATTTCATTACTTTTATTTTAATGTTTCACATTTAAATTTACTTCATTTCACATTTCATTACTTTTCATTTCACGTTTCAAATTTAAATTTAATTCATTTAACATTTCATTACTTTTCATTTCATGTTTCACATTTAAATTTACTTCATATCACTGTTCGATTCACGTTTCAGATTTAAATTTACTTCATTTCACACTTCATTTCACGTTTCACATTTAAATATTCTTCATTTCACATTTCATTTCACGTTTCACATTTAAATTTACTTCTTTTCACATTTCATTATTTTTCATTTCATGTTTCACATTTAAATTTACTTCATTTCACATTTCATTTCACGTTTTACATTTAAATTTACTCCATTTCACATTTCATTACTTTTCATTTCATGTTTCACATTTAAATTTATTTCATTTCACATTTCATTACTTTTCATTTCGCGTTTCACATTTAAATTTACTTCATTTCACATTTCAATACTTTTCCTTTCACGTTTCACATCTATATTTACTTCATTTCCCGTTTCATTACATGTCTTATCTCGTTTCACGATTCACATTTATATTTACTTCATTTTACATTTCATTAATTTTGATTTCAAATTTCACATTTAAATTTTCTTCATTTCACATTTCATTACACGTTTCACATTTAAATTTAGTTATTTTCACATTTCATTTCACGTTTCTCTTTTAAATTTATTTCATTTCTTGTTTCACATTTAAATTACTTCATTTCACATTTCATTAGATATCATTTCATCTTTAACATTTAAATTTACTTCATATCACATTTCATATCATTTCAGACCATATTTCACATTTAAATTTTCTTCATTAAATATTTTATAACATTTTATTCCTCGTTTAACTTAAATGTTTTCTTCATTTCACATTTCATTACTTTTCATTTCATGTTTCACATTTAAATTTACTTCATTTTACATTACATTTCACGTTTCACATTTAAATTTATTTCATTTCACATTTCATTACATTTCATTTCACGTTTCACATTTAAATTTATTTCATTTCTTGTTTCACATTTAAATTTCTTCATTTCACATTTCATTATATATCATTTCACGTTTCACATTTAAATTTACTTCATTTGACTTTATTATTTTACTTATTTCATGTGTTGAATTTCGGTAGGCGTTTTGGTTGGCGTTTTGGTTCGCGTTTTGGTTGGCGTTTTGGTTGGCGTTTGACGTTTCGGTTGAAGTTTCATTTCAAATTTAATTACATTTCTTATTTCATTTCTCATTTTACATTTAATTTTACTTCAGTTCACATTTCATTACTTTTCATTACAAGTTTGACTTTTAAAATTCCTTCATTTCACGTTTCACATTTATTTCATTTCACTTTTAATTACATTTCATTTCTCGTTTCACATTTAATTTTACTTCATTTCAGATTTCATTGCTTTTCCTTTCTCGTTTCAAATTTAAATTTACTTCATTTCACATTTCATTTCACGTTTTACATTTAAATTTACTCCATTTCACATTTCATTACTTTTCATTTCAAGTTTGACTTTTAGAATTCCTTCATTTCACGTTTCAAATTTATTTCATTTCACTTTTCATTACATTTCATTTCTCGTTTCACATTTAATTTTACTTCATTTCAGATTTCATTGCTTTTCCTTTCTCGTTTCAAATTTAAATTTACTTTATTTCCCGTTTCAAATTTAAATTTACTTCATTTCACATTTCATTACATTTCCCTTTGCGTTTAACATATAAATCCATTTCGTTTCTCGTTTCAAATTTAAATTTAATACATTTAACTTTTGATTACTGTGCATTTCACGTTTCACATTTAAATTTTCTTCATTTCACATTTCATTACTTATCATTTCACCTTTCACATTTAATTGTACTATATATCAAATTTCAATACTTTTCATTTCATGTTTCATATTTAATTTTATTTCATTTCTGGTTTCAAATTTAATTTTACTTCATTTCACATATCATTACTTTTGATTTCGGGTGTTTCACATTTAATTTTATTCTTTTTAAATATCATTTCACGTTTCCCATTTAAACTTACTTCATTTCACATTTCATTACTTTTCATTTTACTTTTCAAATTTAAAGTTACTTCATTTAATAATTCATTACATTTCAATTCCCATTTCACATTTAAATTTAATTCATTTCTCATTTCTTTTCCCATTTAACATTTAATTTACTTCATTTTATATTTCATTTCACGTTTCACATTTAAATTTTCTTCATTTCACATTTCATTAATTTTGATTTCACGTTCCACATTTATATTTACTTCATTTCACATTTCATTAATTTTGACTTCAATTTTCACATTTAAATTTACTTCATTTCACATTTCATTACTTTTCTTTTAAAGATTCACATTTTAATTTACTTCATTTCACATTACATTTAACGTTTCACATTTAAATTTACTTCATTTCACATTTCATTACTTTTGATTTCACGTTTCACATTTAATTTTACTTCATTTCACATTTCATTAATTTTGATTTCACGTTCCACATTTAAATTTACTTCATTTCACATTTCATTTATTTTGACTTCAATTTTCACTTTTAAATTTACTTTTTTTCACATTTCATTAATTTTCTTTTAAAGATTCACGTTTAAATTTACTTCGTTTCACATTTCGATTCATGTTTCAGATTTAAATTTATTTCATTTCACATTTCATTTCACGATTCACGTTTAAATTTACTTCAATTCGTCTTTCATTAATTTTTATTTCGCGTTTCACATTTAAATTTACCTCTCTTCAAATTTCGATTCACTTTTCACATTTAAATTTTCTTCATTGCACATTTCATTTCCATTTCACGTTTCACATTTAAATTTACTTCATTTAACATTTCATTAATTTTGATTTCACATTTCACATTTAAATTTACATTATTTCACATTTCATTACTTTTCATTTCATGTTTCAGATTTAAATTTACTTCATTTCACATTTCATTTCACGTTTCACATTTAAATATTCTTCATTTCACATTTCATTTCACGTTTCACATATAAATTTACTTCATTTCACATTTCATTAATTTTTATTTCGCTTTTCACATTTAAATTTACTTCATTTCACATTTCATTTTTCACATTTAAATGTACTTTATTTCACGTTTCATTAATTTTGATTTCACTTCTCACATTTACATTTACTTCATTTCACATTTCATTAATTTTGATTTCACGTTTCACATTTAAATATAATTCATTTCACATTTCATTAATTTTGCTTAAACGTTTCACATTTAAATTTACTTCATTTCACATTTCATTAGTTTTCATTCCGCGTTTCACATTAAATTTACTTCATTTCACATTTCATTAATTTTGTTTTCACGTTTTGCATTTAAATTTTCTTCATTTCACATTTCATTAATTTTGATTAAACGTTTCACATTTATATTTACTTCATTTCTCATTTCATTAATATTGATTTCTCATTTCAAATTTAAAATTACTTCATTTCACATTTCATTACTTTTCATTTCAAGTTTCATATTTAAATTTACTTCATTTCTCTTTTCATTTTTAACATTTAAATTTACTTCATTTCATTAATATTCATTTCACGTTTCAGATTTAAATTTACTTCATTTCACATTTCATTACTTTTGATTTCATTTTTCACAGTTAATTTTTATATCAATTCACATTTAATTAATTTTGATTTCACGTTTAACTTTTAAATTTACTTCATTTCACATTTCATTAATTTCGATTTCATGTTGCACATTGATTTACATCTTTTCACATTTCTATTCACGTTTCATATTTATATTTTATTCATTTCACATTTCTTTACATTTCTTTTCACGTTTCACATTTAAATTTCCTTCATTTCACATTTCATTACTTTTAAATTTTCTTTTCACATTTAAATTTCCTTCAGATCACATTTCATTACTTTTCATTTCAAGTTTCACTTTTAAATTTCCTTCATTTTTCGTTTCACATTTATTTCATTTCACTTTTCATTACATTTCATTTCTCGTTTCACATTTAATTTTACTTCATTTCTAATTTCATTTCCCGTTTCACATTTTAATTAACTTGATTTTATATTTCATTTCATGTTTCACATTTAAATTATCTTCAATTCACATTTCAATTTTCTTTATTTCACATTTCATTTCATGTTTCACATTTTAATTTACTTCATTTCACATTTCATTAATTTTCATTTCATGTTTCACATTTAAATTTTCTTCATTTCATATTTCATTACATTTCATTTCAAGTTTCTCATTTAAATTTACTTCATTTCACATTTCATTACTTTTCATTTCATGTTTCACATTTAAATATATTTCATTTCAAATTACATTTCCATTTCAAGTTTTACATTTAAATTTACTTCATTTCACATTTCATTTAACGTTTCATATATAAATTTACTTCATTTCACGTTTCATTACTTCTCATTTCTCGTTTCACATTTAAATTTACTACATTTCAAATTTTGATTCACGTTTCAGATTTAAATTTACTTCATTTCACTTTTCATTTCTTTTCAATTCACGTTTCAGATTTAAATTTACTATATTTCACATTTCATTGCTTTTTTTATTCGTTTAAACTTTATATTTACTTCATTTCTCATTTCATTACTTTTCATTTTTCGTTTCAAATTTTAATTTAATTCCTTTCACATTTCATTACTTCTGATTACATTTTTCACATTTAAATTTACGTCATTTAACATTTCATTACTTTTCATTTCACGTTTCACATTTACATTTACTTATATTCAAATTTCATTATTTTTGATTTCACGTTTCACTTATAAATTTTCTTCATTTCACATTATATTACATTTCAATTCAGATTTCACATTTATATTTACATCATTTCTCATTTCATTCAACGTTTCACATTTTAATTTATTTCATTAAACATTTCATTGTTTTTCATTTCACACTTCACATTAAAATTTACTTCATTTCACGTTTAATACTTTTCATTTCACATTTCACATTAAAATTTCCTACATTTCACATTACATTTCCATTTCACACTTCAAATTAAAATTTACTTCATTTCACATTTAATTACTTTTCATTTCACATTTCACATTAAAATTTTCTACATTTCACATTTCATTTCCATTTCACGTTACAAATTAAAATTTACTTCATTTCACATTTCATTACTTTTATTTTAATGTTTTACATTTAAATATACTTCATTTCAAATTTCGATTTACGTTTCAGATTTAAATTTACTTCATTTCACATTTCATTAGTTTTCATTTCACACTTCACATTTAAATTTACTTCATTTCACCTTTCATTACGTTTGATTTCATTTTTCACAGTTAAATTCATATCATTTCACAGTTAATTAATTTTGATTTCACGTTTCACATTTAAATTTACTTCATTTCACATTTCATTACTTTTCATTTCATGTTTCACATTTAAATAAATTTCATTTCAAATTACAATTCCATTTCAAGTTTCACATTTAAATTTACTTCATTTCACATTTCATTTAACGTTTCATATTTTAATTTACTTCATTTCACATTTCATTACTTCTCATTTCTCGTTTCACATTTATATTTACTTCATTTCACATTTCATTTTTTATGATTTCACGTTTCACATTTAAATTTACTTCATTTCACATTATATTACTTTTCAATTCAGGTTTCACAATTATATTTACTTCATTTCACATTTCATTCCATGTTTAACATTTTAATTTATTTCATTATACATTTCATTGCATTTCATTTCACGTTTCATATTTAAATTACTTCATTTCACATTTCATTACATTTCATTTTTTGTTTCTCTTTTAAATTTACTTCTTTTCACATTTCATTACATTTTATTTCACGTTTCACATTTAAATTTACTTCATTTCACATTTCATTACTTTTCATTTCACGTTTCACATATAAATTTACTTCATTTCACATTATATTACTTTTCAATTCAGGTTTCACATTTATATTTACTTCATTTCACATTTCATTTCACGTTTAACATTTAAATTTACTTCATTTCATATTTCATTACTTCTAATTTTCGTTTCAAATTTAAATTTACTTCATTTCACATTTGATTACATTTCATGTCACGTTTCACATTTAAATGTACTTTATTTCATGTTTCATTTTTCACATTTAAATTTACTTCATTTCACATTTAATTTATTTTGAATTCACGTTTCACAATTAAATTTACTTTATTCCACATTTCATTAATTTTGATTTCACATTTCACAATTAAATTTATTACATTTCACATTTTGATTCATGTTTCAGATTTAAATTTATTTCATTTCACATTTCATTACTTTTATTTTCGTTTCAAATTTAAATTTTTTTCATTTCATGTTTCATTACTTTTCATTTCACTTTTCACATTTAAATTTACTTCATTTCACATTTCATTAATTTCTAATTCACGTTTCACATTTAGATTTATTACATTTCACATTTTGATTCACGTTTCAGATTTAAATTTACTTCATTTTACATTTCATTACTTTTCTTTTTTCGTTTCAAATTTAATTTTTTTTCATTTCATGTTTCATTACTTTGCATTTCACGTTTCACATTTAAATTTACTTCATTTAACGTTTCATTACACTCGATTTAATTTTTAACATTTAAATTTACTTCATTTCAAAATTAATTAATATAACGTTTCACATTTAAATTTACTTCATTTCACATTTCAGTATTTTGATTTCATTTTTCACATTTAAATTTACTTCATTACACTTTTCATTAGTTTTCATTTCACGTTTCACATTCAAAATTACTTCGTTTCAAGTTTCATTACTTTTCATTTGACTTTTCACATTTAAATTTACTTTATTTCGCATTTCATTACTTTTTGATTCACGTTTCAGATTAAAATTTTCATTTCACATTTCATTACCTTCAACTTTTTGTTTCAATTTTAAATTTACTTCATTTCACATTTGATTTCTTTTGATTTCACGTTTCACATTAATTTTTCTTCATTTCACATTTCATTATTTTCTTTTAATGTTTCACATTTAAATATACTTCATTTCAAATTTTGATTTACGTTTCACATTTAAATTTACTTCATTTCACTTTTCACATTTAAATTTACTTCATTTCACATTTCATTATATTTGATTACATTTTTCACTTTTAAATTTACTTCATTTCACATTTCATTACTTTTGATTTCATTTTTCACAGTTAAATTTACATCATTTCACATTTAATTAATTTTGATTTCACGTTTCACATTTATATTTACTTCATTTCACATTTCATTAATTTCGATTTCATGTTTCACATTAATTTACATCTTTTCACACTTATAATCGCGTTTCATATTTATATTTACTTCATTTCACATTTCATTACATTTCATTTTACGTTTCACATTTAAATTTTCTTCATTTCACATTTCATTATTTTCATTTCAAGTTTCACATTTAAATTTACAACATTTCACTTTTCATTAGTTTTCATGTCAAGTTCCACATTTAAATTTACTTAATCTCACATTACATTTCCATTTCACGTTTCACATTTATATTTACTTAATTTAACATTTCATTAATTTCGATTTCACGTTTCACTTTGAGATTTACTTCATTTCACATTACATTACTTTTCATTTCACGTTTCACATATAAATTTATTTCATTTCTCATTTCATTTCACATTTCACATTAAATTTTACTTCGTTTCACATTTCATTTCTTTTCAATTCACGTTTCAGATTTAAATTTACTTCATTTAACATTTCATTACATTTCATTTCAAGTTAAACATTTAAATTTACTTCATTTCACGTTTTATTACTTTTCATTTCACGTTTCATATTTAAATTTACTTCAATTCACATTTCATTAATAATGATTTCACGTTTCACATTTAAATTTAATTATATTCACTTTACATTAATTTTGATTTCACGTTTCACATTTAAATTTACTTCATTTCACATTTCATTACATTTCTTTATTCGTTTCAAATTTATATTTACTTCTCATTTCGTTACTTTTCATTTTTTGTTTCAAATTTAAATTTAATTCATTTCACATTTCATTAATTTTCATTACATTTCTCACTTTTAAATTTGTTTCATTTCACATTTCATTACTTTTCATTTCGCGTTTCACATTTAAATTTACTTCATTTCACGTTTCATTACTTTTCATTTCAAGTTTCATATTTAAATTTACTTCATTTCACAGTTGATTACATTTGATTTCACGTTTAAGATTTAAATTTACTTCTTTTCTCATTTGATTACATTTCATTTCACGTTTTACATTTAAATTTACTTATAATCACATTTCATTAATTTTGATTTCACGTTTCACTTTTAAATTTACTTCATTTCACATTTCATTAATTTTGATTATACGTTTCACATTTAAATTTACTTGCTCCAGCCGCAAAACCTCGCTATTTTCTCTCCAACAGGAGCTTCAAATCCTCACCATCACCCTCACATTCAAGTCCTAATTCCTTGCATTTTCACCCCAGGCTCAAGTGCCAAATCTAGATATTTCACTCAAACCTCCTTCTTATCTTCTTGCTATTCTACATCAGTCTACATCCCCAAATTTTCCATATTTCTCCCTAAACTGCTGCCCTGTATTGTCACTCTTTCACCCCGAACTCCAGTCACTTTTGGGGTCACTCAGGGTCCCTTTTAAATTCTCTTTTTTGGGTTCCCCACTATTCAGGGTCACTTGGGGTCACTTTTAGCATCCATTTTTCGGGGTCTCCCTCTTTTACAGTCGCTTTTGGGGTCACTCGGGGTCCATTTTAGGATCTCTCTTTCGGGGTACCCTCTTTTTTGGGGTCATATTTAGGTTCTCTTTTTTGGGGTCCCCCTCTTTTTGGGGTCCCCCTCTATATATCCCCTCTTTTCATTTCAGAGCGTAGGACAGACCTGCATCACGTGACGGCGTGCTTCCAGTAAACACCACTGAGCACTGGCCCAAGGAAGAACACGAGCCATACGCCGATCATCATTCATCCCGGATGATATCACTATGCATTGGATGTCTGTATGAAGGAAGGCTCACCCTATAGTTAACTTGATGGCTGGTTCACTTTGTGAAGGGGTGGAGTGTATGGGAACTGTTGAATTTTGGCCTGAAGCACTGATGGATCATGTGAGGTAAGCACTGAGTCAGCTGCGGGAGCACAGGTGAAGGCAATGCACCTGTGACTGGAAGGGGTGGAGTCTGGCTCCACCTCTCCCAGACCCCATTTAAGGACTGACCACGACTGGGGAAGGTTCTTTTGTTGGAGATCCCCTCCCCTGTGGAGGTCCAGGCAAGCCTTGACCTTCAGTGACAGGTTAGCCTTTCCTAATTTACTGCTTGTCTTTATACCACCTGGATAAGTCATACAAAAACACATTGTCCACCTTCGTTATTTGGTGTGGGTATTATTCTTTTGGGGGATTCACTGTGCACACCCTAAGCTTCAGCTCTAAATCCTTGCTTTTTTACCCCAAAGTCTAGCCCCTAGTCCTTGCTATTCCACCCCATATTCCTGCCCTAAGCCCTCGCTATTTCCTCCCAAACAGTAGTCCCAAGTCCTCATTATTACCCTTAAACTCAGGCCCTGAATCCTTGCCATTTCACCCCAGGCTCAAGTGCCACATCCTGCCTAATTCACCCCAAAGCTCCGTCCCAGCTTCTCGCCATTCGGTGCCAAACTCCAGCCCCAAACGTTTACTATTTCATCCCAATCTCCAGTTCCTTTGTTCTCACTGCTTCACCCCGAACTCCAACATCAAACCCTCTCTGTTTCGCCCCAATCTCCAGCTCTAAATTCTTGCTATTATATCCCAAACTGTAACACCTAGTCCTTGTTATTCCTCCCCACGTTCCTACCCCAAACCTACCCTACTTCATTCCGAGCAGTAGTCCCAAATCCTCATTATTTCCCTCAAACTCTGGCCCCAAGCGCTCACTATTTCCTCCCAAACTAAACTCCAAAATCCAGGCTCATTCATCCAAAACTCCATCCCAACTTCTTGCAGTTTCACCCTGAACTTCAGCCTCGCAACTGTGAGGCCCAAATCCTCACAGTTTCACCCTATATTGCAGCTCCCAATCCTCTCTCGCTTTCCCCAAACTCCGTATAAAATTCCTCACTACTTCTCCCCAAGTTTCAGTCCCATGTCTGGCTGTCTCACACCAGTGTCAAGCATCATATCCTCGCAATTTCTTCCCAAATTCTAGCCCGAATTCCATATTACATATCATTTCATGTTTTATTTTATATTTAATTCCAGTTGATATTTCATTTCATATTTCCTCTTCTTTTCATTTTATATCATTTTATTTCATATCCTTTTCTCACATCTGCTTCATTTCATTTCTTTTCAGTCCTTTTTATTGCTTATTTCATTTCATTTCTCAGCCCTCTGGTTCCTGCCCACGTTTTGCCTGCGTTGATCTCAGCCTGCTAACAGGGCAGCAGTTCCCGGGGTCGTCCATTTTCACCTTGATGGAAATGGGTGTGAGTTTTCTCTTACTTTCTGCTACCTGTGGACTTGCCCTGGATGCCACAGCGTTTCGGATCTCACTGAGAGTGGCCTGCTGACTGCAACGGCTGATTCCCTCTGCACTCCCTGATGCATCCACTGGGACAGGCGGAGCTGTGCATGTTCGGAGTCAGGTAGGACTCAGAGTGCCACATTTTTGTGTTGTCAGGTGCTATATGCTGCACAGACATTTCATTTCAACTATTTCATACATTTCATATTATTTCACATTTCGTATTATTTCTCATTTCGTATTATTTCACATTTCGTATTATTTCACATTTCGTATTATTTCACATTTCAATCCATTATATTTCATTGAAAACATTGCGCACTTCACGTTTCATTGCGCATTTCATGTTTCATTTAATGTTTCATTTTATTTCTCGTTTCATTTCAAGTTTATTTTCAAGTTTCTGTTCATTTCAAATTTCATATTTCATATTTAGCTTCATCTCATTTTTATTTTTATCATTTTATATCTCATTTCAAATCATATTTCACTTCATATCACATTTCATTTTGTTTCCTATTTCATGTCATTTCGCACCATTACATTCTATTTCACTTTATATTTCAGATTTCATTTCAAATTTCTGATTTAAATTTCCGATCTCTTTTCCCACTTCCCATTTCCGATCTCTTTTCCCACTTCCCATTTCCGATCTCTTTTCCCACATCCCATTTCCGATCTCTTTTCCCATTTCCAATTTCCGATCTTTTTTCCCACTTCCTGTTTCACATTTAAATAAACTACATTTCAAAATTAATTACTTTTCATTTCACGATTTCATTAATATTTTCTTCATTTCACATTTCATTACATTTCCATTTTTGTTTCACGTTTAAATTTACTACATTTCAAATTTCATTACATTTCATTTCACGTTTCACATTTTAATTTATATCATTACACATTTAATTACTTTTGATTTCACGTTTCACATTCAAATTTACTTCAATTCACATTTCATTACATGTCCTTTCGCGATTCACATTTAAATTTACTTCATTTCACATTTTGATTTACGTTTCAGATTTAAATTGAATTCATTTCACACTTCATTACTTTTCATTTCACACTTCATTACTTTTCATTTCACACTTCATTACTCTACATTTCACACTTCATTACTCTACATTTCACGTTTCACATTTAAATTTACTTCATTTCTCGTGTCAGATTTAAATTTACTTCTTTTCACGTTTCATTAATTTTGATTTCATGTTTCACATTTAAATTTACTTCATTTCACATTTCATTTCACGTTTTACATTTAAATTTACTCCATTTCACATTTCATTACTTTTCATTTCATGTTTCACATTTAAATTTACTTCATTCCACATTTCATTACTTTTCATTTCGCGTTTCACGTTTAAATTTGCTTCATTTCACATTTCATTACTTTTCATTTCATGTTTCTTGTTTCATTTTACGTGTCTCGTTTCGTTTCTCGTTTCGTTTCTCATTTCATTTCACAACTGTCGTTTCGTTTCTCATTTCATTTCTCGTTTCGTTTCTCGTTTCGTTTCTCCAAATTTAAATTTAATTTTTCTCGTTAAATTTACTTCATTTCACATTTCATTTCACGTTTCGCATTTAAATTTACCTCATTTCATATTTCAATGCTTTTCATTTCTCGTTTCACATTTAAATTTACTTCATTTCACATTTCGTTACTTTTCATTTCACGTTTCACTTTTAAATTTACTTCATTTCACATTTCATTACATTTCATTTCAATTTTCATATTTAAATTTACATCATTTCACGTTTCATTAATTATTATATTTCATTTCACGTTTCACATTTCATTTTCCGTCATTTCACATTTCATTATTTTCACTTTTCATTTCACGTTTCACATTTAATTTTCCTTCATTTCACATTTCATTATTTTCACATTTAAATTTACTTCGTTTCACATTCCATTACTTTTCATTTCACGTTTCTCGTTTCTTTTTACGTGTCTCGTTTCGTTTCTCGTTTCGTTTCTCATTTCATTTCACAACTGTCGTTTCGTTTCTCGTTTCGTTTCTCGAAATTTAAATTTAATTTTTCTCGTTAAATTTACTTCATTTCACATTTATAAATTTTGATTTCACGTTTCACATTTAGTCTTCCTTCACTTCACATTACATAACTTTTGAATTCAGGATTCTCATTTAAATTTACTTCATTTCACATTTCATTTCTTTTCAATTCACGTTTCAGATTTAAATTTGCTTCATTTCACATTTCATTACATTTTTTTATTCGTTTCAAATTTATATTTACTTCTCATTTCGTTACTTTTCATTTTTTGTTTCAAATTTAAATTTAATTCATTTCACAGTTCATTAATTTTCATTACATTTCTCACTTTTAAATTTGTTTCATTTCACGTTTCATTACTTTTCATTTCGCGTTTCACATTTAAATTTACTTCATTTAACGTTTCATTACTTTTCATTTCAAGTTTCATATTTAAATTTACTTCATTTCACATTTGATTACATTTGATTTCACGTTTCAGATTTAAATTTACTTCATTTCACATTTGATTACATTTGATTTCACATTTCACGTTTAAATTTACTTCAATTCGCGTTTCATTAATTTTGATTTCACGTTTCACATTTAAATTTACTTCATTTCTCATTTCGTTAAATTTCATTTCACGTTTCACATTTAAATTAACTTCAATTCACATTTCATTCCTTTTAATATTTCATTTCACGTTTCACATTTAAATTAACTTCATTTCACGTTTCTTTGCTTTTCATTTCACGTTTCACATTTAAATTTACTTCATTTCACATTTCTTTGCTTTTTATTCCACGTTTCACATTTATATTAAATACGTTTCAAATCTAATTACTTTTCTTTTCACGTTTTCATTTAAATATATATCACTTTTTTACATTTCCATATTCGTTTCACATTTAAATTAACTTCATTTCATATTTCATTACATTTCCTTTCGCGTTTAATATTAAATATATTTCACTTCACGTTTCACATTACATTTCACATTTCATTTCACAATTAATTACATTTCAATTTCATTTTATGTTTCAAAATTATTTTTACTTCATTTCACATTTCCTTACAATTCCTTTCAGTTTTTTCATGTGAATTTACTTCAATTCACATTTCATTATATTTCCATTTTCGTTTCACTTTTAAATTCACTTCATTTCACATTTCATTACTTTACATTTCAGGTTTCGCATTTAAATTTGCTTCATTTCACATTTCATTAATTTTCATTTCACGTTTCACATTTAAATTTACTTCAATTCACATTTCATTTATTTTGATTTCAGGTTTCACATTTTAATTTAATTCATTTCACATTATATTACATATCAATTCAGGTTTCACATTTATATTTACTTCATTTCACATTTCATTCCACGTTTCACATTTTAATTTATTTCATTAAGCATTTCATTGCTTTTCATTTCACGTTTCCCATTTAAATTTACTTCATTTCACATTTCATTACTTTTCATTTCATGTTTCACATTTAAATTGACTTCATTTCACATTTCATTAATTTTGATTTCACGTTTCACTTTTAAATTTACTTCAATTCACATTTCATTTAATTTGCTTTCACGTTTCACATTTAAATTTACTTCATTTCACATTTCATTACTATTCATTTCACATTTCACATTTAAATTTACTTCATTTCGCATTTCATTACTTTTCGTTTCACGATTCACATTTAAATTTACTTCAATTCACATTTCAATAATTTTGATTTCAGGTTTCACATTTAAATTTACTTCATTTCACATTATATTACATATCATTTCAGGTTTCACATTTATATTTACTTCATTTCACATTTCATTCCACGTTTCACATTTTAATTTATTTCATTAAACATTTCATTGCTTTTCATTTCACGTTTCCCATTTAAATTTACTTCATTTCACATTGCATTACTTTTCATTTTCGTTTCAATTTTAAATATACTTCATTACACATTTCATTTCTTTTTATTTCACATTTCACTTCATGTTTACTTCATTTCACCTCTCATTAATTTCGATTTCACGTTTCACATTTAAATTTACTTCATTTCATATTTCATTCCCATTTAAAGTTTCACATTTAAATTTACTTCATTTCAAATTTCATTTAACGTTTCATATTTAAATTTACTTCATTTCACATTTCATTACTTCTCATTTCACGTTTCACATTTAAATTTACTTCATTTCACTTTTCATTACTTTTCATTTCATTTTTAACATTTAATTTTTCTTCATTTCTCATTTCATTAATTTTGATTTCACGTTTCACTTTTATATATACTTCAATTCACATTTCATTAATTTTGCTTTCACGTTTCACATTTAAATTTACTTCATTTCACATTTCATTAATTTTGATTTCACGTTTCATATTTAGTTTTACTTCATTTCACATTTCATTAATTTTCAATTCAGGATTCACATTTAAATTTACTTCATTTCACATTTCATTACATTTCATTTTTATCTTCACATTTAAATTTACTTCATTTCACATTTCATTACGTTTGATTTCACGTTTCACATTTAAATTTACTTCATTTCACATTTCATTAATTTCGATTTCACGTTTCACATTTAAATTTACTACATTTCACATTTCGATTCACTTTTCAGATTTAAATTTATTTCATATCACATTTCATTACTTTTCATTTCACTTTTCAGATTTAAATTTATTTTATTCCACATTTCATTTCTTTTCATTTAATGTATAACATTTAAATTTACTTCATTTCACATTTAATTACTTTTTATTTCACGTTTCACTTTTAAATATACTTCAACTCACATTTCATTAATTTTGCTTTCACGTTTCACATTTAAATTTACTTCATTTCACATTTCATTAATTTTGATTTCACGTTTCATATTTAGTTTTACTTCATTTCACATTACATTACTTTTCAATTCAGGATTCACATTTAATTTTACTTCATTTCACATTTCATTACTTTTCATTTCATGTTTCACGTTTAAATTTACTTCATTTCACCTTTCATTTCCATTTCAAGTTTCACATTTAAATTTACTTCATTTCACATTTCATTACAATTCATTTTTAACTTCACATTTAAATTTTCTTCATTTCACATTTCATTACATCTCATTTCTCGTTTCACATTTTAATTTACTTCATTTAATAATTCATTACATTTCATTTCACGTTACACATTTAAATTTAATTCATTTCACATTTTATTCCAAGTTTCACATTTAAATTTACTTCATTTCATATTTCATTTCATGTTTTACATTTAAATTTAATTCGTTTCATATTTCATTTCACATTTCACGTTTAAATTTACTTCTTTTCACATTTCATTTCACGTTTCACATTTATATTTACTTCATTTCATATTTCATTTCAAGTTTCACATTTAAATTTACTTGATTTCACATTTCATTACACGTTTCACATTTAAATTTAGTTCATTTCACATTTCATTTCACGTTTCACATTTAAATTTATTTCATTTCACATTTCATTATATTTCATTTCTCGTTTCGCATTTAAATTTATTTCATTTCTTGTTTCACATTTAAATTACTTCATTTCGCATTTCATTACATATCGTTTCAACTTTCACATTTAAATTTAATTCATATCACATTTCATAACATTTCAGACCATATTTCACATTGAAATTTTCTTCATTAAATATTTTATAACATTTAATTCCACGTTTAACTTATATATTTACTTCATTTCACATTTCAATACTTTTCATTTCACATTTTACATTTAAATTTATTTCATTTCACATTTCATTACTATTTTCGTTTCAAATTTAAATTTACTTCATTTCACGTTTCATTACTTTTGATTAAACGTTTCACATTTACTTTTACTTCATCTCACATTTAATTAATTTTGATTTCACTTTCCACATTTAAATTTACTTCATTTCACATTTCATTAATTTTGAATTCACGTACACATTTAAATTTACTTCATTTCACGTTTCATTACTTTTCTTTTAATGATTCACATTTATATTTACTTATTTTCGCATTTCGATTCATGTTTCATATTTACATTTACTTCATTTCACATTTCATTTCACGTTTCACGTTTAAATTTACTTCATTTCACATTTCATTAATTTTGATTTCAAGTTCCACATTTAAATTTACTTCATTTCACATTTCATTTCACATTTCAAATTTCAATTTACTTCATTTCACATTTCACTACATTTGATCTCACGTTTCACATTTAATTTTACTTCATTTCACATTTCATTATTTTTATTTCACATTTTGCATTTAAATTTACTTCATTTTACATTTCATTAGTTTTCATTTCACGTTTCACATTTAAATTTACTTCATTTCACATTTCATTGTTTTTCATTTCAATTTTAATTGCTTTTCATTTCACGTTTCACATTTAAATGTACTTCATTTCACATTTCATTAATTTTGATTTCAAGTTTCACATTTAAACTTACTTCATTTCACATTTCATTACATTTCATTTCACGTTTCACATTTAAATTTACTTCATTTCACATTTCATTTATTTTGATTTCACGTTTCACATTTAAATGTACTTCATTTCACATTTCATAAACTTTCATCTCACGTTTCACATTAACATCTACTACATTTCACGTTTCGATTCACGTTTCAGATTTAAATTTTCTTCATTTCACATTTCATTACATTTCATTTCACATTTCACGTTTAAATTTACTTCCATTCGCGTTTCATTAATTTTGATTTCACGTTCCACATTTAAATTTACTTCATTTCACATTTCATTTCACGTTTCACATTTAAATTTACTTCATTTCACATTTCATTTCACGATTCACATTTAAATTTACTTCTTTTCAAATTTTATTACTTTACTTATTTCAAATTTCACATCTCATTTCACATTTTATTTCACAAATCATTAGTTTTCTTATTTCATTTCACGTTTCACATCTAAATTTAATTCATTTCACATTTCATTTCTCGTTTCACATTTAAATTTACTTTATTGCACATTTCATTTCCTTTCATTTCAAATTTCACATTTAAATTTAATTCATTTAACATTCCATTATTTTTAAATATTCTTTTCACATTTAAATTTTCTACATTTCACTTACCATTACTTTTCATTTCTCATTTCACATTTAAAATTACTCCATTTTACTTTTCATTACTTTTCATTTCACGTTTCACATTTAAATTTACTTCATTTCACATTTCATTTTTCACATTTAAGTTTACTTCATTCGACATTTCATTACTTTTCATTTCACGTTTCACATTTAAATGTACTTCATTTCACATTTCATTCATTTTGATCTCACGTTTCACATTTAAATTTACTACATTTCACATTTCGATTCACGTTTCAGATTTAAATTTACTTCATTTCACATTTCATTACTTTTCATTCCACGTTTCTCATTTTATTTTACTTCATTTCACATTTCATTACTTTTCATTACAAGTTTCACATTTAAATTTACTTCATTTCACATTTCATTAATTTTGATTTTACCTTTCACATTTAAATTTACTTCATTTCACATTTCATTTCACGTTTCACATTTAAATTTATTTCATTTCACATTTCATTAATTTTGATTTTACCTTTCACATTTAAATTTACTTCATTTCACATTTTATTAATTTTGACTTAACGTTCCACATTTAAATTTACTTAATTTCACATTTCATTAATTTTTATTTCGCGTTTCACATTTAAATTTTCTTCTTTTCCCATTATCTTTCACGTTTCTGATTTAAATTTACTTCATTTCACATTTCATTACTTTTCATTTCATGTTTCACATTTAATTTTACTTCATTTCATATTCCATTTCCTTTTCACGTTTCACATTTAAATTTACTTCATTTCACATTTCATTACTTTTCATTTCAAGTTTCACATTTAAATTTACTTCATTTCACATTTCATTAATTTTGATTTTACCTTTCACATTAAAATTTACTTCATTTCACATTTAATTAATTTTTATTTCGCGTTTCACATTTAAATATTCTTCATTTCACATTTCATTACTTTTCATTTCATGTTTCACATTTAATTTTCATTTCATATTCCATTTCCATTTCACGTTTCACATTTAAATTAACTTCATTTCACATTTCATTACATTTCATTTCACGTTTCACATTTAAATTTACTTCAATTCGCGTTTCATTAATTTTAATTTCACGTTCCACATTTAAATTTACTTCATTTCACATTTCATTTCACGTTTTACATTTAAATTAACTTCATTTCACATTTCATTTCACGATTCACATTTAAATTTAATTCTTTTCAGATTTTATTACTTCACTTATTTCAAGTTGCACATCTCATTTCACATTTTATTTCACAAATCATTTCTTTTCTTATTTCGTTTCACGTTTCACATTTAAATTTACTTCATTTCACTTTATTATTTTACTTATTTCATGTTTTGAATTTTGGTTGGCGTTTTGGTTGGCGTTTTGGTTGGCGTTTTGGTTGGCGTTTTGGTTGGCGTTTTGGTTGGCGTTTTGGTTGGCGTTTTGGTTGGCGTTTTGGTTGGCGTTTTGGTTGGCGTTTTGGTTGGCGTTTTGGTTGGCGTTTTGGGTGGCGTTTTGGGTGGCGTTTTGGGTGGCGTTTTGGGTGGCGTTTTGGGTGGCGTTTTGGGTGGCGTTTTGGGTGGCGTTTTGGTTGGCGTTTTGGTTGGCGTTTTGGTTGGCGTTTTGGTTGGCGTTTTGGTTGGCGTTTGACGTTTCGGTTGAAGTTTCATTTCAAATTTCATTACATTTCTTATTTCATTTCTCGTTTTACATTTAAATTTACTTCAGTTCACATTTCATTACTTTTCATTTCAAGTTTCACTTTTAAATTTCCTTCATTTCATGTTTCACATTTATTTCATTTCACTTTTAATTACATTTCATTTCCCGTTTCACGTTTAATTTTACTTCATTTCAGATTTCATTGCTTTTCCTTTCTCGTTTCAAATTTAAATTTACTTCATTTCAAATTTCATTACTTTTCATTTTACTTTTCAAATATAAATTTACTTCATTTCCCGTTTCAAATTTAAATTTACTTCATTTCACATTTCATTACATTTCCCTTCGCGTTTCACATATAAATCCATTTTGTTTCTCGTTTCAAATTTAAATTTAATACATTTAACTTTTGATTACATTACATTTCACGTTTCACATTTAAATTTACTTCATTTCACATTTCATTACTTATCATTTCACCTTTCACATTTAATTTTACTTCATATCACATTTCATTACTTTTCATTTCACGTTTCATATTTAATTTTATTTCATTTCTGGTTTCAAGTTTAAATTTACTTCATTTCACATATCATTACTTTTGATTTCGCGTGATTCACATTTAATTTTACTTCTTTTTAAATTTCATTTCACGTTTCGCATTTTAATATACTTCATTTCACATAGCATTTTACTTATCAAATTTAAATTTACTTCATTTCACATTTCATTACTTTTCATTACACGTTTCACATTTAAATTTACTTCATTTAATAATTCATTACATTTCAATTCCCATTTCACATTTAAATTTACTTCATTTCTCATTTCATTTCCCATTTCACATTTAAATTTACTTCATTTCTCATTTCATTTCCCCTTTCACATTTAAATTTACTTCATTTCACATTTCATTACATTTCATTTCATGTTTCACATTTAAATTTACTTCATTTCACATTTTTTTTACTTTTCATGTCACGTTTCACATTTAAATTCAATTTATATTACTTTATTATTTTACTTATTTCATGTTTTGATTTTCGGTTGACGTTTCGGTTGACGTTTTGGTTGACGTTTCAGTTGAGATTCAAATACATTTCATATTTCATTTCTCGTTTCACATTTAAATTTTCTTCATTTCACGTGTCATTTCACGTTTCTCTTTTAAATTTATTTCATTTCACATTTCATTACATTTCATTTGTTTCACATTTAAATTTATTTCATTTCTTGTTTCACATTTAAATTACTTAATTTCACATTTCATTAGATATCATTTCAACTTTCACATTTAAATTTACTTCATATCACATTTCACATCATTTCAGACGATATTTCACATTTAAATTTTCTTCATTAAATATTTTATAACATTTAATTCCACGTTTAACTTAAATGTTTTCTTCATTTCACATTTCAATACTTTTCATTTCACGTTTCACATTTAAATTTATTTCATTTCACATTTCAATACTTTTCATTTCACGTTTCACATTTAGTTTTACTTCATTTCACGTTACATTACTTTTCAATTCAGGATTCACATTTAAATTTACTTCATTTCACATTTCATTAATTTTCATTTCACGTTTCACATTTAAATTTACTTCATTTCACGTTTCATTACTTTTCATTTCACTCATACACATTTAAATTTACTTCATTTCACATATGATTACATTTGATTTCACGTTTAACATTTAAATTTACTTCATTTCACATTTCATTAATTTTCATTTATATTTTCACATTTAAATTTACATCATTTCACATTTCATTAGTTTTCATTTCAAGTTCCACATTTAAATTTACTTCATTTAATATTTCATTACTTTTCATTTCAAGTTTCACATTTAAATTTACATCATTTCACATTGCATTACAATTTGATTTCACGTTTCACACTTAAATTTACTATATTTCAAATTTTGATTCACGTTTCAGATTTACATTTACTTCATTTCACATTTCATTACATTTCATTTCACTTGTCTCATATAACTTTACTTCATTTCACATTCAATTACTTTTAAATTTACTTTTCACATTTAAATTTCCTTCAGATCTCATTTCATTACTTTTCATTTCAAGTTTCAGTTTTTAATTTCCTTCATTTTTCGTTTCGAATTTATTTCATTTTACGTTTCATTACATTTCATTTTTCGTTCCACATTTAATTTAACTTCATTACTAATTTCATGTCTTGTTTCACATTTAAATAAACTTGATTTTATATTTAATTTCACGTTTCACATATAAATTTACTTCATTTCACATTTCATTACTTTTAATTTTTTGTTTCAAATTTAAATTTACTTCATTTCACATTTGATTACTTTTGATTTCACTTTTCACATTTAATTTTTCTTCATTTCACATTTCATTAATTTTGATTTCACGTTTCACATTTAACTTTTCTTCATTTCACATTTCATTTCTTTTCTTTTAATGTTTCACAATTAAATATAATTCATTTCAAATTTCGATTTGCGTTTCAGATTTAAATTTACTTCAGTTCACGTTTCACATTTAAATCTACTTCATTTCACATTTCATTACTTTTGATTTCATTTTTCACTGTTAAATTTACTTCATTTCACATTTCATTAGATTTGATTTCATTTTCACAGTTAAATTTACATCATTTCACATTATATAATTTTGATTTCACATTTCACATTTAAATTTACTTCATTTTACATTTCAGTACATTTGATTTCATTTTTCACGGTTAAATTTATATCATTTCACATTTAATTAATTTTGATTTCATGTTTCACATTTAAGTTTACTTCATTTCACTTTTCATTACTTTTCATTTCAAGTTTCACATTTAAATTTACTTCATTTCACTTTTCAAAACTTTTCATGTTTCACTTTTAAATTTACTTCATTTCACATTTCATTAATTTTCATCTCACGATTCACATTTAATTTTACTTATTTCACATTTCATTAATTTTGATTTCTAGTTTCACATTTATATTTACTTCATTTCACATTTCATTCCACGTTTCACATTTTTTTTCATTAAACATTTCATTGCATTTCATTTCACGTTTCATATTTAAATTTACTTCATTTCACATTTCATTAATTTCGATTTCACGTTTCACATTTAGATTTATTACATTTCACATTTCGATTCACGTTTCAGATTTAAATTTACTTCATTTTACATTTCATTACTTCTCATTTCACGTTTCACATTTAAAATTACTTCATTTCACATTTCATTACTTCTAGTTTTCGTTTCAAATTTTAATTTACTTCATTTCACATTTCATTACTTTTCATTTCACGTTTCACATTTAAAATTACTTCATTTCACATTTCATTACTTCTAATTTTCGTTTCAAATTTAAATTTACTTCATTTCACATTTCATTACATTTCATGTCACGTTTCACATTTAAATGTACTTTATTTCATGTTTCATTTTTCACATTTAAATTTACTTCATTTCACATTTAATTTATTTTGAATTCACGTTTCACAATTAAATTTACTTAATTCCACATTTCATTAATTTTGATTTCACATTTCACAATTAAATTTATTACATTTCACATTTCGATTCACGTTTCAGATTTAAATTTATTTCATTTCACATTTCATTACTTTTATTTTCGTTTCAAATTTAAATCTTTTTCATTTCATGTTTCATTACTTTGCATTTCACGTTTCACATTTAAATTTACTTCATTTCACGTTTCATTACACTCGATTTAATTTTTAACATTTAAATTTACTTCATTTCAAAATTAATTAATATAACGTTTCACATTTAAATTTACTTCATTACACTTTTCATTAGTTTTCATTTCACGTTTCACATTTAAATTTACTTCGTTTCACGTTTCATTACTTTTCATTTCACTTTTCACATTTAAATTTACTTTATTTCGCATTTCATTACTTTTTGATTCACGTTTCAGATTAAAATTTTCATTTCACATTTCATTACCTTCAACTTTTTGTTTCAATTTTAAATTTACTTCATTTCACATTTGATTACTTTTGATTTCACGTTTCACATTAATTTTTCTTCATTTCACATTTCATTATTTTCTTTTAATGTTTCACATTTAAATATACTTCATTTCAAATTTTGATTTACGTTTCACATTTAAATTTACTTCATTTCACATTTCATTACTTTTGATTTCATTTTTCACAGTTAAATTTACATCATTTCACATTTTATTAATTTTGATTTCACGTTTCACATTTATATTTACTTCATTTCACATTTCATTAATTTCGATTTCACGTTTCACATTAATTTACATCTTTTCACACTTCTATTCGCGTTTCATATTTATATTTACTTCATTTCACATTTCATTACATTTCATTTTACGTTTCACATTTAAATTTTCTTCATTTCACATTTCATTATTTTCATTTCAAGTTTCACATTTAAATTTACTTCATTTCACTTTTCATTAGTTTTCATGTCAAGTTCCACATTTAAATTTACTTAATCTCACATTACATTTCCATTTCACGTTTCACATTTATAATTACTTAATTTAACATTTCATTAATTTCGATTTCACGTTTCACTTTGAGATTTACTTCATTTCACATTACATTACTTTTCATTTCACGTTTCACATATAAATTTATTTCATTTCTCATTTCATTTCACATTTCACATTAAATTTTACTTCGTTTCACATTTCATTTCTTTTCAATTCACGTTTCAGATTTAAATTTACTTCAATTCACATTTCATTAATAATGATTTCACGTTTCACATTTAAATTTAATTATATTCACTTTTCATTAATTTTGATTTCACGTTTCACATTTAAATTTACTTCATTTCACATTTCATTACATTTCTTTATTCGTTTCAAATTTATATTTACTTCTCATTTTGTTACTTTTCATTTTTTGTTTCAAATTTAAATTTAATTCATTTCACATTTCATTAATTTTCATTACATTTCTCACTTTTAAATTTACTTCATTTCAAATTTCATTTATTTCATTTCGCGTTTCAAATTTAAATTTACTTCATTTCACAGTTGATTACATTTGATTTCACGTTTAAGATTTAAATTTACTTCTTTTCTCATTTGATTACATTTCATTTCACGTTTCATATTTAAATTTACTTATATTCACATTTCATTAATTTTGATTTCACGTTTCACTTTTAAATTTACTTCATTTCACATTTCATTTCACGTTTCACATTTAAATTTTCTTCATTTCATATTACATTTAACGTTTCAATTTTTAATTAACCTCTCATCACATTTCATTAAATTTCAATTCACGTTTCACATTTAAATTTACTTCATTTCGAATTTCATTAATTTCATTTCACGTTTCAAATTTAAATTTACTTCATTTCCCATGTCATTAGTTTTCATTTCACGTTTCACGTTTAAATTTACTTCATTTCACACTTCATTACTTTTCTTTTCACGTTTCAGATTTAATTTTACTTCATTTCACATTTCATTACTATTCATTTCGCGTTTCACATTTAAATTTACTTCATTTCACATTTCATTACTTTTGATTTCACTTTTCACCTTTAAATTTACTTCATTTCACATTTCATTAATTTTCATTAATTTTGATTTCTTCTTGCTATTCTACATCAGTCTACATCCCCAAATTTTCCATATTTCTCCCTAAACTGCTGCCCTGTATTGTCACTCTTTCACCCCGAACTCCAGTCACTTTTGGGGTCACTCAGGGTCCCTTTTAAATTCTCTTTTTTGGGTTCCCCACTATTCAGGGTCACTTGGGGTCACTTTTAGCATCCATTTTTCGGGGTCTCCCTCTTTTTCAGTCGCTTTTGGGGTCACTCGGGGTCCATTTTAGGATCTCTCTTTCGGGGTACCCTCTTTTGTGGGGTCATATTTAGGTTCTCTTTTTTGGGGTCCTCCTCTTTTTGGGGTTTCCCTCTATATATCCCCTCTTTTCATTTCAGAGCGTAGGACAGACCTGCATCACGTGACGGCGTGCTTCCAGTAAACACCACTGAGCACTGGCCCAAGGAAGAACACGAGCCATACGCCGATCATCATTCATCCCGGATGATATCACTATGCATTGGATGTCTGTATGAAGGAAGGCTCACCCTATAGTTAACTTGATGGCTGGTTCACTTTGTGAAGGGGTGGAGTGTATGGGAACTGTTGAATTTTGGCCTGAAGCACTGATGGATCATGTGAGGTAAGCACTGAGTCAGCTGCGGGAGCACAGGTGAAGGCAATGCACCTGTGACTGGAAGGGGTGGAGTCTGGCTCCACCTCTCCCAGACCCCATTTAAGGACTGACCACGACTGGGGAAGGTTCTTTTGTTGGAGATCCCCTCCCCTGTGGAGGTCCAGGCAAGCCTTGACCTTCAGTGACAGGTTAGCCTTTCCTAATTTACTGCTTGTCTTTATACCACCTGGATAAGTCATACAAAAACACATTGTCCACCTTCGTTATTTGGTGTGGGTATTATTCTTTTGGGGGATTCACTGTGCACACCCTAAGCTTCAGCTCTAAATCCTTGCTTTTTTACCCCAAAGTCTAGCCCCTAGTCCTTGCTATTCCACCCCATATTCCTGCCCTAAGCCCTCGCTATTTCCTCCCAAACAGTAGTCCCAAGTCCTCATTATTACCCTTAAACTCAGGCCCTGAATCCTTGCCATTTCACCCCAGGCTCAAGTGCCACATCCTGCCTAATTCACCCCAAAGCTCCGTCCCAGCTTCTCGCCATTCGGTGCCAAACTCCAGCCCCAAACGTTTACTATTTCATCCCAATCTCCAGTTCCTTTGTTCTCACTGCTTCACCCCGAACTCCAACATCAAACCCTCTCTGTTTCGCCCCAATCTCCAGCTCTAAATTCTTGCTATTATATCCCAAACTGTAACACCTAGTCCTTGTTATTCCTCCCCACGTTCCTACCCCAAACCTACCCTACTTCATTCCGAGCAGTAGTCCCAAATCCTCATTATTTCCCTCAAATTCTGGCCCCAAGCGCTCACTATTTCCTCCCAAACTAAACTCCAAAATCCAGGCTCATTCATCCAAAACTCCATCCCAACTTCTTGCAGTTTCACCCTGAACTTCAGCCTCGCAACTGTGAGGCCCAAATCCTCACAGTTTCACCCTATATTGCAGCTCCCAATCCTCTCTCGCTTTCCCCAAACTCCGTATAAAATTCCTCACTACTTCTCCCCAAGTTTCAGTCCCATGTCTGGCTGTCTCACACCAGTGTCAAGCATCATATCCTCGCAATTTCTTCCCAAATTCTAGCCCGAATTCCATATTACATATCATTTCATATTTTATTTTATATTTAATTCCAGTTGATATTTCATTTCATATTTCCTCTTCTTTTCATTTTATATCATTTTATTTCATATCCTTTTCTCACATCTGCTTCATTTCATTTCTTTTCAGTCCTTTTTATTGCTTATTTCATTTCATTTCTCAGCCCTCTGCTTCCTGCCCACGTTTTGCCTGCGTTGATCTCAGCCTGCTAACAGGGCAGCAGTTCCCGGGGTCGTCCATTTTCCCCTTGATGGAAATGGGTGTGAGTTTTCTCTTACTTTCTGCTACCTGTGGACTTGCCCTGGATGCCACAGCGTTTCGGATCTCACTGAGAGTGGCCTGCTGACTGCAACGGCTGATTCCCTCTGCACTCCCTGATGCATCCACTGGGACAGGCGGACCTGTGCATGTTCGGAGTCAGGTAGGACTCAGAGTGCCACATTTTTGTGTTGTCAGGTGCTATATGCTGCACAGACATTTCATTTCAACTATTTCATACATTTCATATTATTTCTCATTTCGTATTATTTCACATTTCGTATTATTTCACATTTCAATCCATTATATTTCATTGAAAACATTGCGCACTTCGCGTTTCATTGCGCATTTCATGTTTCATTTAATATTTCATTTTATTTCTCGTTTCATTTCAAGTTTATTTTCAAGTTTCTGTTCATTTCAAATTTCATAATTCATATTTAGTTTCATTTCATTTTTTTTATCATTTTATATCTCATTTCAAATCATATTTCACTTCATATCACATTTCATTTCGTTTCCTATTTCATGTCATTTCGCACCATTACATTCTATTTCACTTTATATTTCAGATTTCATTTCAAATTTCTGATTTAAATTTCCGATCTCTTTTCCCACTTCCCATTTCCGATCTCTTTTCCCACTTCCCATTTCCGATCTCTATTCCCACTTCCCATTTCCGATCTCTTTTCCCACTTCCCATTTCCGATCTCTTTTCCCACTTCCTGTTTCACATTTAAATTAACTACATTTCAAAATTAATTACTTTTCATTTCAAGATTTCATTAATATTTTCTTCATTTCACATTTCATTACATTTCCATTTTTGTTTCACATTTAAATTTACTTCATTTCAAATTTCATTACATTTCATTTCTTGTTTCACATTTAAATTTACTTCATTTCACATTTAATTACTTTTGATTTCACGTTTCACATTCAATTTTACTTCAATTCACATTTCATTACATGTCGTTTCGCGATTCACATTTAAATTTACTTCATTTCACATTTTGATTTACGTTTCAGATTTAAATTGAATTCATTTCACACTTCATTACTCTACATTTCACACTTCATTACTCTACATTTCACACTTCATTACTCTACATTTCACACTTCATTACTCTACATTTCACACTTCATTACTCTACATTTCACACTTCATTACTCTACATTTCACACTTCATTACTCTACATTTCACGTTTCACATTTAAATTTACTTCATTTCTCATTTCGTTAAATTTCATTTCACGTTTCACATTTAAATTTACTTCATTTCACATTTCATTAATTTTGATTTCACATTTCACATTTAAATTAACTTCAATTCACATTTCATTACTTTTAATATTTCATTTCACGTTTCACATTTATATTAACTTCATTTCACGTTTCTTTGCTTTTCATTTCACGTTTCACATTTAAATTTACTTCATTTAACATTTCTTTGCTTTTTATTCCACGTTTCACATTTATATTAAATACGTTTCAAATCTAATTACTTTTCTTTTCACGTTTTCATTTAAATATATATCACTTTTTTTACATTTCCATATTCGTTTCACATTTACATTAACTTCATTTCATATTTCATTACATTTCCTTTCGCGTTTCACATTAAATATATTTCACTTCACGTTTCACATTTCATTTCACATTTCATTTCACAATCAATTACATTTCATATTTCATTTTATGTTTCAAAATTATTTTTACTTCAATTCACATTTCATTACATTTCCATTTTCGTTTCACATTAAAATTCACTTCATTTCACATTTCATTACTTTTCATTTCCCCTTTTCGCATTTTAATTGACTGCATTTAAAATTTCATTACTTTTCATTTCATGTTTCACATGTAAATTTACTTCATTTCACATTTCATTAATTTTGATTTCACGTTTCACATTTAAACTTACTCCTTTTCACATTTCGATTCACGTTTCATATTTAAATTTACTTCATTTCACATTTCATTATTTTTCATTTCACGTTTCACATTAAAATATACTTCATTTCACATTTCATTACTTTTGATTTCATTTTACACAGTTAAATTTACTTCATTTCACATTTCATTACTTTTCTTTATTCGTTTCACATTTAAATTTACTTCATCTCACATTTCATTTATTTTGATTAAAAATTTCACATTTAGATTTACTTCATTTCACATTTCATTAATTCTGATTTCACGTTTCACATTTAAATTTTCTTCATTTCACTTTTCATTAATTTTGATTAAACCTTCATATTTCAATTTACTTCATTTCACATTTCGATTTACGTTTAAGATTTAAATTTACTTCATTTCACATTTCATTAGTTTTCATTTCACGTTTCAAATTTAAATTTACGTCATTTAACATTTCATTACTTTTCATTTCATGTTTCACGTTTAAATTTATATCATTTCAATTTTCGATTCACGTTTCAGATTTAAATTTACTTCATTTCACATTTCATTTCACGTTTCACATTTAAATTTACTTCATATCACATTTCATTACTTTTCATTTCGCGTTTCACATTTAAATTTACTTCATTTCACTTTTCATTTCACGTTTCACATTTAAATTTACTTCATTTTACATTTCATTACTTTTCATTTCACATTTAAATTTACTTCATTTCACATTTCATTAAATTTCAATTCACGTTTCACATTTAAATTCACTTCATTTCGAATTTCTTTAATTTCATTTCACGTTTCAAAGTTAAATTTACTTCATTTCCCATGTCATTACTTTTCATTTCACGTTTCACGTTTAAATTTACTTCATTTCACATTTCATTACTTTTAAATTCTCGTTTCACAATTAACCATTTCACACTTCATTACTTTTCTTTTCACGTTTCACATTTAAATTTAATTCATTTCACATTTCATTACTTTTCATTTCGCGTTTCACATTTAAATTTATTTCATTACACATTTAATTAATTTTGATTCCACGTTTCACATTTAAATTTACTTCATTTCATGTTTCATTATATTTTTTTTCTCGTTTCACATTTATAATTACAGCATTTCACATTTCATTACGTTTCATTTCACGTTTCATATTTAAATTTACTTCATTTCACATTTCATTTCATGTTTCACATTTAAATTTACTTAATTTCACATTTCATTACTTTTGATTTAACATTTTGCATTTCAATTTACTTCATTTCTTATTTCATTACTTGTGATTTCATGTGTCACATTTAAATTTACTTCATTTAAAATTTCATTAATTTTGATTTCACATTTCACATTTAAATTTACTTCATTTCACATTTCTATTCACGTTTCAGATTTAAATTTACTTCATTTCACGTTTCACATTTAAATTTACTTCGTTTCACATTTCATTAGTTTTGATTTCATTTTTCACATTTAAATTTTCTTCATTTCACATTTCGATTCACGTTTCAATTTTAAATTTACTTCATTTCACATTTCATTACATTTCATTTCAGGTTTCACATTTGAATTTACTTCATTTCACATTTCATTACTTTTCATTTCACATTTCACATTTAAATTTACTTCATTTCACATTTCATTACTTTTGATTTCACTTTTCAACTTTAAATTTACTTCATTTCACATTTCATTAATTTTCATTAATTTTGATTTCTTCTTGCTATTCTACATCATTCTACATCCCCAAATTTTCCATATTTCTCCCTAAACTGCTGCCCTGTATTGTCACTCTTTCACCCCGAACTCCAGTCACTTTTGGGGTCACTCAGGGTCCCTTTTAAATTCTCTTTTTTGGGTTCCCCACTTTTCAGGGTCACTTGGGGTCACTTTTAGCATCCATTTTTCGGGGTCTCCCTCTTTTTCAGTCGCTTTTGGGGTCACTCGGGGTCCATTTTAGGATCTCTCTTTCGGGGTACCCTCTTTTTTGGGGTCATATTTAGGTTCTCTTTTTTGGGGTCCCCCTCTTTTTGGGGTCCCCCTCTATATATCCCCTCTTTTCATTTCAGAGCGTAGGACAGACCTGCATCACGTGACGGCGTGCTTCCAGTAAACACCACTGAGCACTGGCCCAAGGAAGAACACGAGCCATACGCCGATCATCATTCATCCCGGATGATATCACTATGCATTGGATGTCTGTATGAAGGAAGGCTCACCCTATAGTTAACTTGATGGCTGGTTCACTTTGTGAAGGGGTGGAGTGTATGGGAACTGTTGAATTTTGGCCTGAAGCACTGATGGATCATGTGAGGTAAGCACTGAGTCAGCTGCGGGAGCACAGGTGAAGGCAATGCACCTGTGACTGGAAGGGGTGGAGTCTGGCTCCACCTCTCCCAGACCCCATTTAAGGACTGACCACGACTGCGGAAGGTTCTTTTGTTGGAGATCCCCTCCCCTGTGGAGGTCCAGGCAAGCCTTGACCTTCAGTGACAGGTTAGCCTTTCCTAATTTACTGCTTGTCTTTATACCACCTGGATAAATCATACAAAAACACATTGTCCACCTTCGTTATTTGGTGTGGGTATTATTCTTTTGGGGGATTCACTGTGCACACCCTAAGCTTCAGCTCTAAATCCTTGCTTTTTTACCCCAAAGTCTAGCCCCTAGTCCTTGCTATTCCACCCCATATTCCTGCCCTAAGCCCTCGCTATTTCCTCCCAAACAGTAGTCCCAAGTCCTCATTATTACCCTTAAACTCAGGCCCTGAATCCTTGCCATTTCACCCCAGGCTCAAGTGCCACATCCTGCCTAATTCACCCCAAAGCTCCGTCCCAGCTTCTCGCCATTCGGTGCCAAACTCCAGCCCCAAACGTTTACTATTTCATCCCAATCTCCAGTTCCTTTGTTCTCACTGCTTCACCCTGAACTCCAACATCAAACCCTCTCTGTTTTGCCCCAATCTCCAGCTCTAAATTCTTGCTATTATATCCCAAACTGTAACACCTAGTCCTTGTTATTCCTCCCCACGTTCCTACCCCAAACCTACCCTACTTCATTCCGAGCAGTAGTCCCAAATCCTCATTATTTCCCTCAAACTCTGGCCCCAAGCGCTCACTATTTCCTCCCAAACTAAACTCCAAAATCCAGGCTCATTCATCCAAAACTCCATCCCAACTTCTTGCAGTTTCACCCTGAACTTCAGCCTCGCAACTGTGAGGCCCAAATCCTCACAGTTTCACCCTATATTGCAGCTCCCAATCCTCTCTCGCTTTCCCCAAACTCCGTATAAAATTCCTCACTACTTCTCCCCAAGTTTCAGTCCCATGTCTGGCTGTCTCACACCAGTGTCAAGCATCATATCCTCGCAATTTCTTCCCAAATTCTAGCCCGAATTCCATATTACATATCATTTCATATTTTATTTTATATTTAATTCCAGTTGATATTTCATTTCATATTTCCTCTTCTTTTCATTTTATATCATTTTATTTCATATCCTTTTCTCACATCTGCTTCATTTCATTTCTTTTCAGTCCTTTTTATTGCTTATTTCATTTCATTTCTCAGCCCTCTGCTTCCTGCCCACGTTTTGCCTGCGTTGATCTCAGCCTGCTAACAGGGCAGCAGTTCCCGGGGTCGTCCATTTTCCCCTTGATGGAAATGGGTGTGAGTTTTCTCTTACTTTCTGCTACCTGTGGACTTGCCCTGGATGCCACAACGTTTCGGATCTCACTGAGAGTGGCCTGCTGACTGCAACGGCTGATTCCCTCTGCACTCCCTGATGCATCCACTGGGACAGGCGGACCTGTGCATGTTCGGAGTCAGGTAGGACTCAGAGTGACACATTTTTGTGTTGTCAGGTGCTATATGCTGCACAGACATTTCATTTCAACTATTTAATACATTTCATATTATTTCTAATTTCGTATTCTTTCACATTTCGTATTATTTCACATTTCAATCCATTATATTTCATTGAAAACATTGCGCACTTCGCGTTTCATTGCGCATTTCATGTTTCATTTAATATTTCATTTTATTTCTCGTTTCATTTCAAGTTTATTTTCAAGTTTCTGTTCATTTCAAATTTCATAATTCATATTTAGTTTCATTTCATTTTTTTATCATTTTATATCTCATTTCAAATCATATTTCACTTCATATCACATTTCATTTCGTTTCATATTTCATGTCATTTCGCACCATTACATTCTATTTCACTTTATATTTCAGATTTCATTTCAAATTTCTGATTTAAATTTCCGATCTCTTTTCCCACTTCCCATTTCCGATCTCTTTTCCCACTTCCCATTTCCGATCTCTTTTCCCACTTCCCATTTCCGATCTCTATTCCCACTTCCCATTTCCGATCTCTTTTCCCACTTCCTGTTTCACATTTAAATTAACTACATTTCAAAATTAATTACTTTTCATTTCACGATTTCATTAATATTTTCTTCATTTCACATTTCATTACATTTCCATTTTTGTTTCACATTTAAATTTACTTCATTTCAAATTTCATTACATTTCATTTCTTGTTTCACATTTAAATCTACTTCATTTCACATTTCATTACTTATCATTCCACGTTTCTCATTTAAATTTACTTTTCACATTTCGATTCACGTTTCATATTTAAATTTACTTTATTTCACATTTCATTACTTTTCATTTCACATTTCATTTATTTCTTTTCATTTTACACAGTTAAATTTACTTCATTTCACATTTTATTAATTTTAATTTTACGTTTCACATTTAAATTGACTTCGTTTCACATTTCATTAATTTTGATTTCACGTTTCACTTTTAAATTTACTTCAATTCACATTTCATTAATTTTGCTTTCATGTTTCACATTTAAATTTACTTCATTTCACAATTCATTAATTTTGATTTCAAGTTTCACATTTAGTTTTACTTCATTTCACATTACATTACTTTTCAATTCAGGATTCACATTTAAATTTACTTCGTTTCACATTTCATTACTTTACGTTTCACGTTTCACATTTAAATTTACTTCATTTCACTTTTCATTACTTTTCATTTCACGTTTCACATTTAAATTTACTACATTTCACATTTCGATTCACTTTTCAGATTTAAATTTATTTCATTTCACATTTCATTTAACGTTTCACATTTTAATTTACTTCTTTTCACATTTCATTACTTTTAATTTCACGTTTCACGTTTCCTTACATTTCATTTCAAATTTAACATTTAAATTTACTTATTTTCACATTTCATTACTTTTAATTTCACGTTTCACATTTCATTACATTCCATTTAACGTTTCACATTTAAATTTACTTCATTTCATATTTCATGTCACGTTCCACATTTAATTATACTTGATTTCAAATTTCATTATTTTCACATTTAATTTCACATTTCATTTCACGTTTCACATTTAAATGTACTAAAATTCATAGTTCATTTCACGTTTCGCATTTAAATTAACTTTATTTCACAATTCATTACTTTTCATTTCCCCTTTCACATATAAATTTTCTTCATTTTACATTTCATTTCACGTTTCACAAATATATTTAGTTCATTTCACGTTTCATTACATTTTATTTCACGTTTCACATTTAAATTTACTTCATTTCACATTTCATTACATCTCATTTCTCGTTTCACATTTTAAGTTACTTCATTTTATAATTCTTTACATTTCATTTCACGTTTCACATTTAAATTTAATTCATTTCACATTTCATTTCTCGTTTCACTTTTAAATGTACTTAATTTCATATTTCATTTCTCGTTTCACATTTAAATTTACTTCATTTCACATTTCATTTCACGTTTCGCATTTAAATTTAATTCATTTCACATTTCATTTCAAGTTTCACGTTTAAATTTACTTTATTTCATATTTCATTTCATGTTTTACATTTAAATTTAATTCGTTTCATATTTCATTTCACGTTTCACGTTTAAATTTACTTCTTTTCACATTTCATTTCACGTTTCTCATTTAATTTTACATTATTTCACATTTCATTACACGTTTCACTTTTAAATTTAGTTCATTTCACATTTCATTTCACGTTTCACATTGAAATTTATTTCATTACTTTTTTCACATTTAAATTACTTCATTTCACATTTCATAACATTTCAGACAATTTTTCACATGGAAATTTTCTTCATTAAATATTTTATAACATTTAATTCCACGTTTAACTTATATATTTACTTCATTTCACATTTCATTATTTTTGAATTCACGTTTCACATTTAAATTTACTTCATTTCACGTTTCATTACTTTTCTTTTAATGATTCACATTTAAATTTACTTTGTTTCACATTTCAATTCATGTTTCAGATTTAAATTTACTTCATTTCACATTTCATTTCACGTTTCACCTTTAAATTAACTTCATTTAACATTTCGATTCACGTTTCACATTAAAATTTACTTCATTTCACATTTCATTTCACGTTTCACATTTAAATTTACTACTTTTCACATTTCATTTCGCTTTTCACATTTAAATTTACTTCATTTCACATTTCGATTCACGTTTCACATTTAAATTTACTTCATTTCACATTTCATTACATTTGATTTCATGTTTCCCATTTAAATTTACTTCATTTCACATTTCATTTTTCACATTTAAATTTACTTCATTTCATTAATATTCATTTCACGTTTCAGATATAAATTTACTTCATTTCACATTTCATTACTTTTCACTTCACATTTCACATTTAAATATAATTCATTTCAAATTTCATTACTTTTCATTACACGTTTCACATTTAAATTTAGTTCATTTCACATTTCATTTCACGTTTCACATTTAAATTTACTTCATTTCACATTTCATTTCATGTTTCTCATTTAAATTTAATTCATTTCACATTTCATTTCACGTTTCTCATTTAAATTTATTTCATTTCACATTTCATTACATTTCATTTAACGTTTCACATTTAAATTTATTTCATTTCTTGTTTCACATTTAAATTACTTCATTTCACATTTCATTACATATCATTTCAACTTTCATATTTAAATTTACTTCATTTCACATTTCATTACTTTTCATTTCAAGTTTAACATTTAAATTTTCTTCATTAAATAATTTATAACATTTAATTCCACGTTTAACTTATATATTTTCTTCATTTCACATTTCAATATTCTTCATTTCACGTTACACATTTAAATTTACTTCATTTCACATTTCATTACATTTCATTACACGTTTCACATTTAAATTTAATTCATTTCACATTTCATTTCACGTTTCACATTTAAATTTACTTCTTTTCAAATTTTATTACTTTACTTATTTCAAGTTTCACATCTCATTTCACATTTTATTTCACAAATCATCACTTTTCTTATTTAATTTCACGTTTCACATTTAAATTTACTTCATTACACATTTCATTTCACTTTTCACATTTAAATTTACTACTTTTCACATTTCATTTCACTGTTCAAATTAAAATTTACTTCATTTCACATTTCATTAATCTTCATTTCACGTTCCTCTTTTAAACTTAATCATTTCACATTACATTACTTTTCATTTCAGGTTTCACATTTAAATTTACTTCATTTCACATTTCATTACTTATCATTCCACGTTTCTCATTTAAATTTACTTCATTTCACATTTCATTACATTTCATTTCATGTTTCACATTTCATTTCACGTTTCACATTTAAATTTACTTCATTTCACATTTCATTATTTTTAATTTTTGTTTCAATTTTAAGTTTACTTCATTCCACATTTCATTAATTTTGATTTCACGTTTCACATTTAAATTTACTTCATTTCACATTTGATTACATTTGATTTCACGTTTAACATTTAAATTTACTTCATTTAACATTTCATTAATTTTCATTTCAAGTTTTACATTTAAATTTAGTACATTTCACATTTCATTACTTTTCTTTTCACCTTTCACATTTAATTTTACTTCATATCACATTTCATTACTTTTCATTTCACGTTTCAGATCTATAGTTAATTCATTTCCCGTTTCATTACATTTCTTTTCTCGTTTCACGTTTAAATTTACTTCTTTTCACATTTCATTTCCCGTTTCACATTTAAATTTACTTCATTTCATATTTCATTTTACGTTTCACATTTAATTGTATTTCATTTAACGTTTCATAGCATTTTATTTCACGTTTCTCAGTTAAATTTCCTTCATTTCACATTTAATTTAATTTTATTTCAAGTTTCACATTTTAATTTACTTCATTTCACGTTTCATTACTTTTCATTTCACGTTTCACTTTTAAATTTACTTCATTTCACATTCAATTACTTTTAAATTTTCTTTTCACATTTAAATTAACTTCATTTCACATTTCATTACTTTTCATTTCACGTTTCACATTTAAATACACTTCATTTCACATTTCATTTCGCGTTTCACATTTAAATTTACTTCATTTCACATTTCATTTCACGTTTCACATTTAAATTTACTTTATATCACATTTCATTTCACGTTTGACATTTAAATTTAGTTCATTTCTCATTTCATTTCACGTTTCACATTTAAATTTATTTCATTTCACGTTTCACATTTATATTTATTCATTTCACATTTCATTACTTTTCATTTCGCTTTTCACATTTAAATTTACTTCATTTCACATTTCATTTCACTTTTCACATTTAAATTTACTTCATAGCACATTTCATTACCTTTCATTTCTCGTTCCACTTTTAAATTTAATCATTTCACATTTCATTACATTTCATTCCACGTTTCTCATTTAAATTTACTTCATTTCACATTTCATTACATTTCATTTCATGTTTAACATTTAAATTTACTTCATTTCACATTTCATTTCACGTTTCACATTTAAATTTACTTCATTTCACATTTCATTTCACGTTTCACATTTAAATTTACTTTATTGCACATTTCATTTCCTTTTATTTCAAGTTTTACATTTAAATTTACTTCATATCACATTCCATTATTTTTAAATATTCTTTTCACATTTAAATTTTCTACATTTCACTTACCATTACTTTTCATTTCTCATTTCACATTTAAAATTACTCCATTTCACATTTCATTAATTTTCATTCCACGTTTCACATTTAAATTTACTTCATTTCACATTTCATTTTTCACATTTAAATGTACTTCATTTCACATTTCATTACTTTTCATTTCACGATTCACATTTAAATTTAATTCTTTTCAAATGTTATTACTTATTTCAAGTTTCACATATTTCACATTTTATTTCACAAATCATTACTTTTCTTAGTTCATTTCACGTTTCACATTTAAATTTAATTCATTTCACATTTCAATTCACGTTTCACATTTAAATTTACTTCATTGAACATTTCCTTTCACGTTTCACATTTAAATTCACTACTTTTCACATTTCATTTTGCTTTTCACATTTAAATTTACTTCATTTCACATTTCGATTCACGTTTCACATTTAAATTTACTTCATTTCACAATTCATTACATTTCATTCCACGTTTCTCTTTTAAATTTACTTCATTTCACATATCATTACTTTTCATTTCAAGTTTCACATTTAAATTTATTTCATTTCACATTTCATTAATTTTGATTTTACCTTTCACATTAAAATTTACTTCATTTCCCATTACATTAATTTTGACTTAACGTTCCACATTTATATTTACTTCATTTCACATTTCATTAATTTGCATTTCGCGTTTCACATTTAAATTTTCTTCTTTTCACATTTTGTTTCACATTTCAGATTTATATTTACTTTATTTCATATTCCATTTCCATTTCACGTTTCACATTTAAATTAACTTCATTTCACATTTCATTACATTTCATTTCACTTTTCACATTTAAATTTACTTCATTTCTCATTTCATTACATTTCATTTCGCGTTTCACATTTAAATTTACTTCATTTCACATTTAATTAATTTTGATTTCACGTTTCACATTTAAATTTACTTCATTTCACATTTGATTTCACGTTTCACATTTAAATTTACTTCATTTCACATTTCATTTCACGTTTCACATTTAAATTTAGTTCATTTCACGTTTCATTTTGCGTTTCACATTTATATTTAGTTCATTTCACGTTTCATTTTACGTTTCACATTTATATTTATTCATTTCACATTTCATTACTTTTCATTTCGCTTTTCACATTTAAATTTACTTCATTTCACATTTCATTAATTTTGATTTCGCGTTTTACATTTAATTTTACTTCATTTCACATTTCATTTTTCGTTTCACATTTAAATTTACTTCATTTCACATTCCATTATTTTTAAATATTCTTTTCACATTTAAATTTTCTACATTTCACTTACCATTACTTTTCATTTCTCATTTCACATTTAAAATTACTCCATTTCACATTTCATTAATTTTCATTCCACGTTTCACATTTAAATGTACTTCATTTCACATTTAATTAATTTTGAATTCACGTTTCACATTTAAATTTACTTCATTTCACATTTGATTAATTTTGATTTCATGTTTCACATTTAAATGTACTTCATTTCACATTTCATAAATTTTGATATCACGTTTCACATTAAAATTTACTACATTTCACGTTTCGATTCACGTTTCAGATTTAAATTTACTTCATTTCACAATTCATTACTTTTCATTCCACGTTTCTCATTTTAATTTACTTCATTTCACATTTCATTACTTTTCATTTCAAGTTTCATATTTAAATTTACTTCATTTCTCATTTCATTTTTCACATTTAAATTTATTTCATTTCATTAATATTCATTTCACGTTTCAGATTTAAATTTACTTCATTTCACATTTCATTACTTTTCATTTCACGTTTCACATTTAAATATAATTCATTTAAAATTTCATTACTTTTCATTACACGTTTCAAACTTAAATTTACTTCATTTCAGATTTCATTACATTTCATTACAAGTTTCACATTTAAATTTATATCATTTCACATTTCATTACTTTTCTTTTAATGATTCACATTTAAATTTACTTCATTTCACATTTCATTTTACGTTTCACATTTAATTGTATTTCATTTAACGTTTCATAGCATTTTATTTCACGTTTCTCAGTTATATTTCCTTCAGTTCACATTTCATTACTTTTAATTTCACGTTAAACATTTAAATCCACTTCATTTCACATTTCATGTAATTTGATTTCACGTATCACATTTACTTCATTTCACGTTTCATTACTTTTCTTTTAATGATTCACATTTAAATTTACTTCATTTCAGATTTCATTACTTTTCATTTCACGTTTCACTTTTAAATTTACTTCATTTCACATTTAATTACTTTTATATTTTCTTTTCACATTTAAATTAACTTCATTTCACATTTCATTACTTTTCATTTCACGTTTCACATTTAAATACACTTCATTTCAGATTTCATTTAGCGTTTCACATTTAAATTTAGTTCATTTCACGTTTTATTTCACGTTTCACATTTAAATTTACTTCATTTCACTTTGTTATTTTACTTATTTCATGTTTTGAATTTCGGTGGACGTTTCGGTTGACGTTTCATTTCACATTCATTTACATTTCATATTTCATTTCTCGTTTCACATTTCAATTTTCTTCATTTCACATTTCATTTCATGTTTCACATTTAAATTTACTTCATTTCACATTTCATTACTTTTGATTTCATTTTTCACTGTTAAATTTACTTCATTTCACATTTCATTATTTTTTTCATTTCACGTTTCACGTTTAAATTTACTTCATTTCACATTTCATTACATTTTATTTCACGTTTCACATTTAAATTTACTTCATTTCACATTTCATTACTTTTTAATTTTCTTTTCACATTTAAATTTCCTTCAGATCACATTTCATTAATTTTCATTTCAAGTTTCACTTTTAAATTTACTTCATTTCACTTTTCGATTCAATTTTCAGATTTAAATTTACTTCATTTCGCATTTCATTTCACGTTTCACATTTAAATTTAGTTCATTTCACATTTCATTTCACGTTTCACATTTAAATTTATTTCATTTTACGTTTCACATTTATATTTATTCATTTCACATTTCATTACTTTTCATTTCGCTTTTCACATTTAAATTTACTTCATTTCACATTTCATTACTTTTGATTTCGCGTTTCGCATTTAATTTTACTTCATTTCACATTTCATTCCTCGTTTCACATTTAAATATACTTCATTTCACATTTCATTACATTTCATTTCACGTTTCACATTTAACTTCTCTTCATTTCACATTTCATTACTTTCTTTTAATGTTTCATATTTAAATATACGTCATTTCAAATTTCGATTTACGTTTCAGATTTAAATTTACTTCATTTCACGTTTCACATTTAAATCTTCTTCATTTCACATTTCATTATTTTTGATTTCATTTTTCACAGTTAATTTTACATCATTTCACATTTAATTAATTTTGATTTCACGTTTAACATTTAAATTTACTTCATTTCACATTTAATTAATATAGATTTCATTTCACGTTTCACATTTAAATGTACTTATTTTCATAGTTCATTTCAGGTTTCGCATTTAAGTTAACTTCATTTCACAATTCATTACTTTTCATATTTCATTTCATGTTTCAAAATTAAATTTAATTGATTTCACATTTGATAACTTTTCATTTCACGTTTCACATTTAAATTCACCTCCTTTCATATTTCATTACATTTCATTTCACGTTTCACATGAAAATATACTTCATTTCACATTTCATTACTTTTCATATTTCATTTAATGTTTCACATTTAATTTCAATTTATTTAATATTTCATTACTTTTCATATTTCATTTCATGTTTCAAAATTAAATTTACTTCATTGCACATTTCCTTACATTTCATTTTACTTTTCACATCTAAATTTACTTCATTTCACGTTTCATATCTTTTCATTTCACTTTTCACATTTAAATATACTTCATTTCTTGTGTCAGATTTAAATTTACTTCATTTCACATTTCGTTAAATTTCATTTCACGTTTCACATTTAAATTTACTTCAATTCAATTTCATTGATTTTAATTTCACATTACACATTTAAATTTACTTCACATTTCATTACTTTTAATATTTCATTTCACATTTCTTTGCTTTTTATTCCACGTTTCACATTTATATTAAATACGTTTCAAATCTAATTACTTTTCACGTTTTCATTAAAATATATATCTTTTTTTTACATTTCCATTTTCGTTTCTCATTTAAATTAAATTCATTTCATATTTCATTACATTTCCTTTCGCGTTTCACATTAAATATATTTCACTTCCTGTTTCACATTTCATTTCACATTTCATTTCACAATTAATTACTTTTCATATTTCATTTTATTTTTCAAAATTATTTTTACTTCATTTCACAATTCCTTACATTTCCTTCAGTTTTTTCATGTGAATTTACTTCAATTCACATTTCATTACATTTCCATTTTCGTTTCACATTTAAATTCACTTCATTTCACATTTCACTATCATTTCATGTTTAACATTTAAATTTACTTCATTTCACATTTCATTACTTTTAATTTCACGTTTCACATTTAAATATACTTTCACATTTCATTAATTTTGCTTTCACGTTTCACATTTAAATTTACTTCATTTCACATTTCATTAATTTTGATTTCACGTTTCACATTTAAACTTACTTCTTTTCACATTTCGATTCACGTTTCTTATTTAAATTTACTTTATTTCACGTTTCATTATTTTCATTTCACGTTTCACATTAAAATTTCTTCATTTCACATTTCATTACTTTTGATTTCATTTTACACAGTTAAATTTACTTCATTTCACATTTCATTACTTTTCATTTCATGTTTCACATTTAAATTGACTTCATTTCACATTTCATTAATTTTGATTTCACGTTTCACTTTTACATTTACTTCAATTCACATTTCATTAATTTTGCTTTCACGTTTCACATTTAAATTTACTTCATTTCACATTTCATTACTTTTCGTTTCACGATTCACATTTAAATTTACTTCAATTCACATTTCAATAATTTTGATTTCAGGTTTCACATTTATATTTACTTCATTTCACATTTCATTCCACGTTTCACATTTTAATTTATTTCATTAAACATTTCATTGCTTTTCATTTCACGTTTCCCATTTAAATTTACTTCGTTTCACATTTCATTACTTTTCATTTTCGTTTCAATTTTAAATATACTTCATTACACATTTCATTTCTTTTTATTTCACATTTCACTTTTAAGTTTACCTCATTTCACATTTCATTAATTTCGATTTCACGTTTCACATTTAAATTTACTTCATTTCGAATTTCATTTAACGTTTCATATTTAAATTTACTTCATTTCACATTTCATTACTTCTCATTTAACGTTTCACATTTAAATTTACTTCATTTCACTTTTCATTACTTTTCATTTCATTTTTCACATTTAATTATTTTTCATTTCTCATTTCATTTATTTTGATTTCACGTTTCATATTTAGTTTTACTTCATTTCACATTACATTAATTTTCAATTCAGGATTCACAATTAAATTTACTTCATTTCACATTTCATTACTATTCATTTCATGTTTCACATTTAAATTTACTTCATTTCACATTTCATTAACTTTAATTTCGCGTTTCACATTTAAATTTACTTCATTTCACATTTTGTTTCACGTTTCAGATTTAAATTTACTTCATTTCACATTTCATTTCCATTTCAAGTTTCACATTTATATTTACTTCATTTCACATTTCATTACGTTTGATTTCACGTTTCAGATTTAAATTTACTTCATTTCACATTTCATTAATTTCAATTTCACGTTTCACATTTAAATTTACTACATTTCACATTTCATTTCACTTTTCAGATTTAAATTTATTTTATTCCACATTTCATTAGTTTTCATTTAATGTATAACATTTAAATTTACTTCATTTCACATTTCATTACTTTTTATTTCACGTTTCACTTTTAAATATACTTCATTTCACATTTCATTTCACGATTCACATTTAAATTTACTTTTCTAATTTTATTACTTTACTTATTTCAAATTTCACATCTCATTTCACATTTTATTTCACAAATCATTACTTTTCTTATTTCATTTCACGTTTCACATTTAAATATAATTCGTTTCACATTTCATTTCTCGTTTCACATTTAAATTTACTTTATTGCACATTTCATTTCCTTTCATTTTAAATTTCACATTTAAATTTAATTCATTTAACATTCCATTATTTTTAAATATTCTTTTCACATTTAAATTTTCTACATTTCACTTACCATTACTTTTCATTTCTCATTTCACATTTAAAATTACTCCATTTTACATTTCATTAATTTTAATTTCACATTTCACATTTAAATTTACTTCATTTCACATTACATTTTTCACATTTAAATGTACTTCATTTCACATTTCATTAATCTTGATCTCACGTTTCACATTTAAATGTACTTCATTTCACATTTCATTAATTTTGATCTCACGTTTCACATTTAAATTTACTACATTTCACATTTCGATTCACATTTCAGATTTAAATTTACTTCATTTCACATTTCATTACTTTTCATTCCACGTTTCTCATTTTAATTTACTTCATTTCACATTTCATTACTTTTCATTTCACGTTTCACATTTAAATTTATTTCATTTCACATTTCATTAATTTTGATTTTACCTTTCACATTTAAATTTATTTCATTTCACATTTCATTACATTTCATTTCACGTTTCACATTTAAATTTATTTCATTTCACATTTCATTAATTTTGATTTTACCTTTCACATTTAAATTTATTTCATTTCACATTTCATTAATTTTGATTTTACCTTTCACATTTAAATTTACTTCATTTCACATTTCATTAATTTTTATTTCGCGTTTCACATTTAAATTTTCTTCTTTTCACATTTCATTACTTTTCATTTCATGTTTCACATTTAATTTTACTTCATTTCATATTCCATTTCCTTTTCACGTTTCACATTTAAATTTACTTCATTTCACATTTCATTATTTTTCATTTCAAGTTTCACATTTAAATTTACTTCATTTCTCAATTCATTAATTTTGATTTTACCTTTCACATTAAAATTTACTTCATTTCACATTTCATTAATTTTGACTTAACGTTCCACATATAAATTTACTTCATTTCACATTTCATTAATTTTTATTTCGCGTTTCACATTTAAATTTACTTCATTTCACATTTCATTACTTTTCATTTCATGTTTCACATTTAATTTTACTTCATTTCATATTCCATTTCCATTTCACGTTTCACATTTAAATTTACTTCATTTCACATTCCATTTCACGATTCACATTTAAATTTAATTCTTTTCAGATTTTATTACTTTACTTATTTCAAGTTGCACATCTCATTTCACATTTTATTTCACAAATCATTTCTTTTCTTATTTCATTTCATGTTTCACATTTAAATTTACTTCATTTCATATTTCATTTTTCACAATTAAATTTACTTCATTTCATTAATATTCATTCCACGTTTCACATTTTAATTTATTTCATTTCACATTTCATTAATTTCGATTTCACGTTTCACATTTAAATATACTACATTTCACATTTCGATTCACGTTTCACATTTATATTTACTTCATTTCACATTTGATTACATTTGATTTCACGTTTAACATTTAAATTTACTTCATTTCACATTTCATTAATTTTCATTTCAAGTTTCACATTTAAATTTTCATCATTCCACATTTCATTAGTTTTCATTTCAAGTTCCACATTTAAATTTAATTCATTTCACATTTCATTACTTTTCATTTCGCGTTTCACATTTAAATTTACTTCATTTCACATTTCATTAATTTTCATTTCAAGTTTCACATTTAAATTTACTACATTTCACATTGCATTACATTTTGATTTCACGTTTCACATTTAAATTTACTACATTTCAAAATTTGATTCACGTTTCAGATTTAAATTTACTTCGTTTCACATTCAATTACTTTTAAATTTACTTTTCACAGTTAAATTTCATTCAGATCTCATTTCATTACTTTTCATTTCAAGTTTCACTTTTAAATTTCCTTCATTTTTCGTTTCACATTTATGTCATTTTACTTTTCATTACATTTCATTTTTCGTTCCACATTTAATTTTACTTTATTTCTCATTTCATTTCACGTTTCACATTTAAATAAACTTGATTTTATATTTAATTTCACGTTTCACATATAAATTTACTTCATTTCACATTTCATTTGTTTTCAATTCACGTTTCAAATTTATATTTACTTCATTTCACATTTCATTACTTTTAATTTCACGTTTCACATTTAAATTTACTTCATTTCACTTTTCATTACTTTTGATTACATTTCTCGCATTTAAATTTACTTCATTTCACATTTCATTACTTTTGATTTCATTTTTCACATTTAAATTTACTTCATTTCACATTGCATTACATTTTGATTTCACGTTTCACATACAAATTTACTACATTTCAAATTTTGATTCACGTTTCAGATTTACATTTACTTCATTTCACATTTCATTACATTTCATTTCGAGTTACACATTTAAATTTAATTCATTTCACGTTCAATTACTTTTAAATTTACTTTTCACAGTTAAATTTCCTTCAGATCTCATTTCATTACTTTTAATTTCAAGTTTCACTTTTAAATTTCCTTCATTTTTCGTTTCACATATATGTCATTTTACTTTTCATTACATTTCATTTTTCGTTCCACATTTAATTTTACTTAATTTCTCATTTCATTTCACGTTTCACATTTAAATTAACTTGATTTTATATTTAATTTCACTTTTTAAATTTATATTTACTTCATTTCACATTTCATTGCTTTTCATTTTTTGTTTCAAATTTAAATTTAATTCATTTCACTTTTCATTACTTTTGATTACATTTCTCGCATTTAAATTTACTTCATTTCACATTTCATTAATTTTGATTTCACGTTTCACATTTATATTTACTTCATTTTACATTTCTTTTCATGTTTCACGTTTAAATTTACTGCAATTCACATTTCATTTCACATTTCACAATTAAATATACTTCATTTAATAATTCATTACATTTTACTTCACGTTTCACATATAAATTTATTTCATTTATCATTTCATTTCACGTTTCTCATTTAAATTTACTTCATTTCAAATTCAATTACTTTTAAATTTTCTTTTCAAATTTAAATTTACTTCATTTCACATTTCATTACTTTTCATTTCACGTTTCATATCTATATTTACTTCTTTTCACATGTCATTACTTTTCGCGTTACACTTTTAAATTTACTTCATTTCACATTTCATCACTTTTCATTTCACGTTTCACATCTATATTTACTTCTTTTCCTGTTTCATTACATTTCTTTTCTCGTTTCACGAATCACATTTGTACTTACTTCATTTTAAATTTCATTAATTTTGATTTCAAATTTCACATTTAAATTTACTTCATTTCACATTTCATTACACGTTTCACATTTATATTTAGTTCATTTAACATTTCATTTCACGTTTCTCATTTAAATTTATTTCATTTCTTGTTTCACATTTAAATTATTTCATTTCACATTTCATTACATATCATCTCAACTTTCACATTTAAATTTTCTTCATATCACATTTCATAACATTTCAGACCATATTTCACTTTTAAATTTTCTTCATTAAATATTTCATAACATTTAATTCCACGTTTAACTTATATATTTTCTCCATTTCACATTTCAATACTTTTCATTTCACGTTTCACATTTAAATTTACTTCTTTTCACATTTCAATACTTTTCATTTCACGTTTCACATTTAAATTTACTTCATTTCACATTTCATTACTTTTAATTTCACGTTTCACATTTAAATATACTTCTTTTCACATTACTTTTCACGTTTCACATTTAAATTTATTTCATTTCTTGTTTCACATTTAAATTTTTACATTTAACATTTCATTACTTTTCATTTCACCTTTCACATTTAAATTTACAACATTTCAAATTTTGATTCACATTTCAGATTTAAATTTACTTCATTTCACTTTTCATTTCTTTTCCATTCACGTTTCAGATTTAAATTTACTTCATTTCACCTTTCATTACTTTTCTTTATTCGTTTCAAATTTAAATTTAATTCATTTCACATTTCATTACATTTGATTACATTTTTCACATTTAAATCTACTTCATTTCACATTCCATTACTTTTAAATTTACTTTTCACAGTTAAATTTCCTTCAGATCTCATTTCATTACTTTTCATTTCAAGTTTCACTTTTAAATTTCCTTCATTTTTCGTTTCACATTTATTTCATTTTACTTTTCTTTACATTTCATTTTACGTTCCACATTTAAATTAACTTGATTTTATATTTAATTTCACGTTTCACATATAAATTTAAGTCATTTCACATTTCATTTGTTTTCAATTCACGTTTCAAATTTATATTAACTTCATTTCACATTTCATTACTTTTCATTTTTTGTTCCAAATTTAAATTTAATTCATTTCACTTTTCATTAATTTTGATTACACTTTTCGCATTTAAATTTACTTCATTTCACATTTCATTACTTTCAATTTCACGTTTCACATTTAAAATTACTTCATTTTAAATTTCATTTCACGTTTCACATTTAAATTTATTTCATTTCACATTTCAATACTTTTCATTTCACGTTTCACATTTAGTTTTACTTCATTTCACGTTACATTACTTTTCAATTCAGGATTCACATTTAAATTTACTTCATTTCACATTTCATTACATTTCATTTCACGTTTCACATTAAAATTTACTTCATTTCACATATGATTACATTTGATTTCACGTTTAACATTTAAATTTACTTCATTTCACGTTTCATTACTTTTCATTTCACTCATTCACATTTAAATTTACTTCATTTCACATATGATTACATTTGATTTCACGTTTAACATTTAAATTTACTTCATTTCACATTTCATTAGTTTTCATTTCAAGTTCCACATTTAAATTTACTTCATTTAATATTTCATTACTTTTCATTTCAAGTTTCACATTTAAATTTACATTATTTCACATTGCATTACAATTTGATTTCACGTTTCACACTTAAATTTACTATATTTCAAATTTTGATTCACGTTTCAGATTTACATTTACTTCATTTCACATTTCATTACATTTCATTTCACTTGTCTCATATAACTTTACTTCATTTCACATTCAATTACTTTTAAATGTACTTTTCACATTTAAATTTCCTTCAGATCTCATTTCATTACTTTTCATTTCAAGTTTCAGTTTTTAATTTCCTTCATTTTTCGTTTCGCATTTATTTCATTTTACATTTTTCGTTCCACTTTTAATTTAACTTCATTACTCATTTCATGTCTTGTTTCACATTTAAATTAACTTGATTTTATATTTAATTTCACGTTTCACATATAAATTTACTTCATTTCACATTTCATTACTTTTAATTTTTTGTTTCAAATTTAAATTTACTTCATTTCACATTTAATTACTTTTGATTTCACGTTTCACATTTAATTTTTCTTCATTTCACATTTCATTAATTTTGATTTCACGTTTCACATTTAACTTTTCTTCATTTCACATTTCATTTCTTTTCTTTTAATGTTTCACAATTAAATATAATTCATTTCAAATTTCGATTTGCGTTTCAGATTTAAATTTACTTCAGTTCACGTTTCACATTTAAATCTACTTCATTTCACATTTCATTACTTTTGATTTCATTTTTCACTGTTAAATTTACTTCATTTCACATTTCATTAGATTTGATTTCATTTTCACAGTTAAATTTACATCATTTCACATTATATAATTTTGATTTCACATTTCACATTTAAATTTACTTCATTTTACATTTCAATACTTTTGATTTCATTTTTCACAGTTAAATTTATATCATTTCACATTTAATTTATTTTGATTTCACGTTTCACATTTAAATTTACTTCATTTCACTTTTCATTACTTTTCATTTCACGTTTCACATTTAAATTTACTTCATTTCACTTTTCAAAACTTTTCATGTTTCACTTTAAATTTACTTCATTTCACGTTTCATTAATTTTCATCTCACGATTCACATTAATTTACTTCTTTTCACATTTTTATTCACGTTTCATATTTAAATTTACTTCATTTCACATTTCATTAATTTTGATTTCACGTTTCACTTTAAAATTTACTTCAATTCACATTTCATTAATTTTGCTTTCACGTTTCACATTTAAATTTACTTCATTTCACATTTCATTAATTTTGATTTCACGTTTCACATTTAGTCTTACTTCATTTCACATTACATTACTTTTCAATTCAGTATTCACATTTAAATTTACTTCATTTCACATTTCATTACATTTCATTTCACGTTTCACATTAATTTACTTCTTTTCACATTTCTATTCACGTTTCATATTTAAATTTACTTCCTTTCGCATTTCATTACATTTCATTTCATGTTTCACATTTAAATTTACTTCATTTCACATTTCTTTTACTTTTCATGTCACGTTTCACATTTAAATTCACATTATATTACTTTATTATTTTACTTATTTCATGTTTTGAATTACGGTTGACGTTTCGGTTGACGTTTCCGTTGACGTTTCCGTTGACGTTTCGGTTGACATTCAATTACATTTCATATTTCATTTCTCGTTTCACATTTAAATTTTCATCGTTTCACATTTCAATTTACATTTCAGATTTAAATTCACTTCACATTTCATTACTTTTCATTTCATGTTTCTCATTTAAATTTACTTCATTTCACATTTCATTAGTTTTTATTTCACGTTTTACATTTAGATTTACTTCATTTCACATTTCGATTCATGTTTCACATTTAAATTTACTTCATTTCACATTTCATTACTTTTCATTTCATATTTCACATTTAAATTTACTTCATTTCACATTTCATTACTTTTCATTTCATATTTCACATTAAAATTTACATCATTTCACATTTCATTACGTTTAGATTCACGTTTCAAATTTATATTTACTTCATTTTACATTTGATTAATTTTGATTTCACGTTTCACATTTAATTTTTTTTCCTTTCACATTCAATTACTTTTATTAAACATTCTCTTCACATTTAAATTTACTTCATAACACATTTCATTACATTTCATTTCTCGTTTCACATTTAATTTTACTTCATTTCTCATTTCATTTCCCGTTTCACATTTCAATTTTCTTCATTTCACATTTCATTTCATGTTTAACATTTAAATTTACTTCATTTCACATTCCATTACTTTTCATTTCACGTTTCACATTTAAATCTACTTCATTTCACATTTCATTTCATTTGATTTCATTTTTCACTGTTAAATTTACTTCATTTCACATTCCATTACTTTTCATTTCACGTTTCACATTTAAATTTACTTCATTTCACATTTCATTACTTTTTATTTCAGGTTTCACATTTAAATTTCCTTCATTTAACTTTTCATTACTTTTCAACTTTCTTTTCACATTTAAATTTCCTTCAGATCACATTTCATTACTTTTCATTTCAATTTTCACGTTTAATTTTACTTCATTTCTCATTTCATTTCCCGTTTCACATTTAAATTTACTTCATTTAATAATTCATTATATTTCATTTCAAGATTTACATTTTAATTTAAATCATTTCACATTTCATTTAAAGTTTCACATTTAAATTTCCTTCATTTCACATTTCATTACTTTTCAATTTTCTTTCAAATTTACTTCATTTCACATTTCATTAATTATGATTTCACGTTTCACATTTAAAATTACTTCAATTCACATTTAATTAATTTTGATTTCTAGTTTCACATTTATATTTACTTCATTTCACATTTCTTTCCACGTTTCACGTTTTATTTCATTAAACATTTCATTGCATTTCATTTCACGTTTCATATTTAAATTTACTTCATTTCACATTTCATTAATTTCGATTTCACGTTTCACATTTAGATTTATTACATTTCACATTTCGATTCACGTTTCAGATTTATATTTACTTCATTTTACATTTCATTACTTTTCATTTCACGTTTCACGTTTAAAATTACTTCATTTCACATTTCATTACTTCTAATTTTCGTTTCAAATTTTAATTTACTTCATTTCACATTTCATTACATTTCATGTCACGTTTCACATTTAAATGTACTTTATTTCATGTTTCATTTTTCACATTTAAATTTACTTAATTCCACATTTAATTAATTTTGATTTCACATTTCACAATTAAATATATTACATTTCACATTTCGATTCACGTTTCAGATTTAAATTTATTTCATTTATCATTTCATTACTTTTATTTTCGTTTCAAATTTATATCTTTTTCATTTCATGTTTCATTACTTTTCATTTCACGTTTCACATTTAAATTTACTTCATTTCACGTTTCATTACACTCGATTTAATTTTTAACATTTAAATTTATTTCATTTCAAAATTAATTAACTAATATAACGTTTCACATTTAAATTTACTTCATTTCACATTTCATTCTTTTCATTTCAAGTTTCACATTTAAATTTACTTCATTTCACTTTTCATTATTTTTCATTTCAAGTTCCACATTTAAATTTAGTTAATTTCACATTACATTTCCATTTCAAGTTTCACATTTATATTTACTTAATTTAACATTTCAGTAATTTCGATTTCACGTTTCACTTTGAGATTTACTTCATTTCAAATTACATTACTTTTCATTTCACGTTTCACATATAAATTTATTTCATTTCTCATTTCATTTCACATTTCACATTCAATTTTACTTCATTTCACATTTCATTTCTTTTCAATTCATGTTTCAGATTCAAATTTGCTTCATTTAACATTTCATTACATTTCAAGTTAAACATTTAAATTTACTTCATTTCACTTTTTATTACTTTTCATTTCACGTTTCATATTTAAATTTACTTCAATTCACATTTCATTAATTTTGATTTCACGTTTCACATTTAAATTTACTTCATTTCACATTTCATTACATTTCTTTATTCGTTTCAAATTTATATTTACTTCTCATTTCGTTACTTTTCATTTTTTGTTTCAAATTTCAATTTAATTCATTTAACACTTCATTAATTTTAATTACATTTCTCACTTTTAAATTTGTTTCATTTCACATTTCATTACTTTTCATTTCGCGTTTCATATTTAAATTTACTTCATTTCACATTTCATTTCAAGTTTCACATTTAAATTTACTTCATTTCTTGTTTCATTACTTTTCATTTCAAGTTTCATATTAAAATTTACTTCATTTCACAGTTGATTACATTTGATTTCACGTTTCAGATTTAAATTTACTTATATTCACATTTCATTAATTTTGATTTCACGTTTCACTTTTAAATTTACTTCATTTCACATTTCATTAATTTTGATTTCACGTTTCACTTTTAAATTTACTTCATTTCACATTTCATTAATTTTGATTTCACGTTTCACTTTTAAATTTACTTCATTTCACATTTAATTAATTTTGATTTCACGTTTCACATTTAAGTTTACTTCATTTCAAATTTCATTAATTTGGTTTCACGTTTCACATTTTAATATACTACATTTCAAATTTTGATTCACGTTTCAGATTTAAATTTACTTCATTTCACGTTTCAGATTTAAATTTACTTCATTTCACGTTTCACATTTAAATTTTCTTCATTTCACATTTCATTCATTTTGATCTCACGTTTCACATTTAAAGTTACTACTTTTCACATTTCATTACTTTTGATTTCATTTTCCACATTTAAATTTTCTTCATTTCACATTTCATTCATTTTGATCTCACGTTTCACATTTAAAGTTACTACTTTTCACATTTCATTTTACGTTTTACATTTAAATTTACTTCATTTCACATTTCATTTATTTTTATTTCACGTTTCATATTTAAATTTACCTCTTTTTAAATTTCGATTCACGTTTCACATTTAAATTTACTTCATTTCACATTTCATTTCCATTTCGCGTTTCACATTTAAATTTTCATCATTTCACATTTCATTAATTTTCATTTTATGTTTCACATTTAAATTTACTTCATTTCACATTTCATTACTTTTCATTTCATGTTTGAGATTTAAATTTACTTCATTTCACATTTCATTTATTTTAATTTCATGTTTCACATTTAGATTTACTTCATTTCACATTTCTTTAATTTTGATTTCAAGTTCCACATTTAAATTTGCTTCATTTCACGTTTCATTAATTTTGATTTTATTTTTCACATTCAAATTTACTTCATTTCTCATTTCATTACTTTTCATATCACGTTTCACATTTAAATTTACTTCATTTCACATTTGATTACATTTGATTTCACGTTTCAGATTTAAATTTACTTCATTTCACATTTTTTACATTTCCTTTCACGTTTCACATTTAAATTTTCTTCATTTCACATTATATTACATTTCAATTCAGATTTCACATTTATATTTACATCATTTCTCATTTCATTCAACGTTTCACATTTTAATTTATTTCATTAAACATTTCAATGTTTTTCATTTCACACTTCACATTAAAATTTACTTCATTTCACGTTTAATTACTTTTCATGTCACATTTCACATTAAAATTTCCTACATTTCACATTACATTTCCATTTCACGTTTCACATTTAAATTTACTTCATTTCACGTTACAAATTAAAATTTACTTCATTTCACATTTCATTTCTTTTGATTTCAAGTTTTTCATTTAACTTTTCTTCATTTCACATTTCATTACTTTTCTTTTAATGTTTTACATATAAATATACTTCATTTCAAATTTCGATTTAAGTTTCAGATTTAAATTTACTTCATTTCACCTTTCATTACGTTTGATTTCATTTTTCACAGTTAAATTCATAAGATTTCACAGTTAATTAATTTTGATTTCACGTTTCACATTTAAATTTACTACATTTCACTTTTCATTACATTTCATTTCACGATTCACATTTAAATTTATTTCATTTCACATTTCATTTCACGTTTCAGATTTAAATTTAATTCATTTCAAATTTCATTAGTTTTCATTTCGTGTTTCACATTTAAATTTAATTCTTTTCACATTTCGATTCACGTTTCACATTTAAATTTACTTCATTTCACATTCAATTACTTTTAAATTTTCTTTTCATATTTAAATTTACTTCATTTCTCAATTCATTACCTTTCTTTTCATGTTTCACATTTAAATTTACTTCATTTCTTTACATTTCACGTTTCGCATTTAAATTTACCTCATTTCTTATTTCAATGCTTTTCATTTCTCGTTTCACATTTAAATTTACTTCATTTCACATTTCGTTACTTTTCATTTCACGTTTCACTTTTAAATTTACTTCATTTCACTTTTCATTACATTTCATTTCACTTTTCATATTTAAATTTACATAATTTCACGTTTCATTAATATTTTTATTTCACTTTTCACATTTAAATTTACTTCCTTTCACATTTCATTTCGCGTTTCACATTTAAATTTACTTCTTTACACATTTGATTACATTTGATTTCACGTTTAACATTTAAATTTACTTCATTTCACATTTCATTAGTTTTCATTTCATGTTCCACATTTAAATTTACTTCATTTCACATTTCATTAATTTTCATTTCACGTTTCACATTTAAATTTACTTTATTTTACATTGCATTAGGTTTTGATTTCACGTTTCACATTTAAATTTACTACATTTCAAATTTTGATTCACGTTTCAGGTTTAAATTTACTTCATTTCACTTTTCATTTCTTTTCAATTCACGTTTCAGATTTAAATTTACTTCATTTCACATTTTATTACTTTTCTTTATTCGTTTCAAAATTATATTTATATCATTTCACATTTCATTACATTTCATTTCTCATTTCACATTTAAATTTACTTCATATCACATTTCATTGCTTTTCATTTCACGTTTCACTTTTTAATTTATTTCATTTCACGTTTCATTATTTTTCATTTCACGTTTCACATTTAAATTTACTTCATTTCACATTTCATTACTTTTCATTTCACGTTTCACATTTAATATTAAATTATTACACATTTCATTTCACGTTTCACATTTCATTAATTTTAATTTCACGATTCGCATTTAAATTTTCTTTATTTCACATTCCATTACTTTTCAATTCTTGTTTCACATTTATATTTTATTTATTTCACATTTCATTAATTTTCTTATTTCATTTCACTTTTCTCATTTCATTTCTCATTTCATTTCACTTTTCATTTCACATTTAATTACATTTCACTTCACATTTAAATTTAGTTCATTTCACATTTAATTACTTTTCTTTTCATGTTTCACATTTAAATTTATTTCTTTTCACATTTCATTTCTTTTCTTTTTTCATTTCAATTTTCGCATTTCATTTCTCTTTTTATAACTTTTCAATTCACGTTTCACGTTTAAATTTACTTCATTTTATTTTCATTACTTTCGATATTTCATTTTACATTTCATTTCACATTTCATTACATTTCATTTCTCGTTTCACAATAAAATTTATTTCGTTTCACATTTCATTACTTTTAATTTCAAGTTTTACATTTAAATTTACTTCATTTCTCAATTCATTACCTTTCTTTTCCTGTTACACATTTAAATTTACTTCATTTCTTTACATTTCACGTTTCACATTTAAATTTACTTCTTTTCGCATTTCATTTCTCGTTTCACATTTAAATTTACTTCATTTCGCATTTCATTTCACGTTTCACATTTCAATTTACTTCTTTTCGCACTTCATTTCTCGTTTCACATTTCATTTTATTTCATTTCACATTTAATTACATTTCATATCACGTTTCACATTTAAATTTACTTCATTTCACAATTCAATTTACATTTCACTTTTAAATTTACTTCTTTTTGCATTTCATTACTTTTAATTTTTCGTTTCACATTTAAATATTCTTCATTTCACATTTCATTGCTTTTCTTTTCACGTTTCACATAAAAATTTACTTCATTTCACATTTCATTTCACGTTTCGCATTTAAATTTACCTCATTTCATATTTCAATGCTTTTCATTTCACGTTTCACTTTTAAATTTACTTCATTTCACTTTTCATTACATTTCATTTCACTTTTCATAATTAAATTTACATAATTTCACGTTTCATTAATATTTTTATTTCATTTCACGTTTCACATTTAATTTTCCTTCATTTCACATTTCATTATTTTCACTTTTAATTTCACATTTCAAAATTAAATTTACTTCATTTCTCATTTCATTTCACGTTTCACATTTAAATTTACTTCGTTTCACATTTCATTACTTTTCATTTCACGTTTCTTGTTTCATTTTACGTGTCTCGTTTCGTTTCTCGTTTCGTTTCTCATTTCATTTCTCGTTTCTCGAAATTTAAATTTAATTTTTCTCGTTAAATTTACTTCATTTCACATTTATTAATTTTGATTTCACGTTTCACATTTAGTCTTTCTTCATTTCACATTACATAACTTTTGAATTCAGGATTCTCATTTAAATTTACTTCATTTCACATTTCATTACTATTCATTTCATGTTCCATATTTAAATTTACTTCATTTCACATTACATTACATTTCATTTCATGTTTCACATTTAAATTTACTACATTTCACATTTCATTTAACGTTTCACAATTAAATTTACTTCATTTCACATTTGATTACATTTGATTTCACGTTTAACATTTAAATTTACTTCATTTCACATTTCATTAGTTTTCATTTCATGTTCCACATTTAAATTTACTTCATTTCACATTTCATTAATTTTCATTTCACGTTTCACATTTAAATTTACTTCATTTTACATTGCATTAGGTTTTGATTTCACGTTTCACATTTAAATTTACTACATTTCAAATTTTGATTCACGTTTCACATTTAAATTTACTTCATTTCACTTTTTATTACTTTTCAATTCACATTTCAGATTTAAATTTACTTCATTTCACATTTCATTACTTTATTTATTCGTTTCAAATTTATATTTATATCATTTCACATTTCATTACATTTCATTTCAAGTTTCACATTTAAATTTACTTCATTTCACATTTCATTGATTTTCATTTCTCGTTTCACATTTAAATTTACTTCATATCACGTTTCATTACTTTTCATTTCCCGTTTCAAATTTAAATATACTTCATTTAACTTTTCATTACTTTTCTTTTCATGTTTCACTTTTAAATTTACTTCATTTCACATTACATTTCCATTTCGAGTTTTACATTTAAATTTACTTCATTTCACATTGCATTACTTTTCATTTAACGTTTCACATTAATTTACTTCTTTTCACATTTCTATTCACATTTCATATTTAACTTTACTTCATTTCACATTTCATTAGATTTTATTTGTTGTTTCACATTTAAATTTACTTCATTTCGCATTTATTTTTTCACATTTAAATTTACTTCATTCCACATTTCATTAATTTTGATTTCACGTTTCACATTTAAACTTATTACATTTCTTTTCAATTCACGTTTCAGATTTGAATTTATTTCATTTCAAATTTCATTACTTTCCTTTTTTCTTTTCAAATTTAAATTCACTTCATTTCATGTTTCATTACTTTTCATTACACGTTTCACATTTAAATTTACTTCATTTCACGTTTCATTATATTTGATTTCACGTTTCACATTTAAATTTACTTCATTTCACCTTTCATTAATTTCGATTTCATGTTTCACATTTAAATTTACTTCGTTTCGCGTTTCATTACTTTTCTTTTAAAGATTCACATTTAAATTTACTTCATTTTATATTTTCACATTTCACATTTCATTACTTTTCATTTCACGTTTCACATTTAAATTTACTTCATTTCACATTTCCTTACATTTCTTTTTTTTATTTCAAATTCAAATTTACTTCATTTCACATTTCATTACATATCATTTCAACTTTCACATTTAAATTTACTTCATATCGCATTTCATATCATTTCAGACCATATTTCACATTGAAATTTTCTTCATTAAATATTTTATAACATTTAATTCCACGTTTAACTTAAATGTTTTCTTCATTTCACATTTCAATACTTTTCATTTCATGTTTCACATTTAAATTTACTTCATTTCACATTACATTTCACGTTTCACATTTAATTTTATTTCATTTCACATTTCATTACATTTCATTTCACGTTTCACATTTAAATTTATTTCATTTCTTGTTTCACATTTAAATTTTTTCATTTCACATTTCATTATGTATCATTTCACGTTTCACATTTAAATTTACTTCATTACACTTTATTATTTTACTTATTTCATGTTTTGAATTTCGGTTGACGTTTCGGTTGACGTTTGACTTTTCGGTTGACGTTTGACTTTTCGGTTGACGTTTGACTTTTCGGTTGACGTTTCATTTCACATTCAGTTACATTTCATTTTTAATTTCTCCTTTCACATTTAAATTTTCATAATTTCAAATTTCATTACATTCCATTTCACGTATCACATTTAAATTTACTTCATTTCACATTTCATTACTTATCATTACACATTTCACATTTAATTTTACTTCATATCACATTTCATTACTTTTCCTTTCACGTTTCATATTTAATTTTATTTCATTTCTAGTTTGAAATTTAAATCTACTTCATTTCACATATCATTACTTTTGATATCGGGTGTTTCACATTTAATTTTACTTCTTTTTAAATATCATTTCACGTTTCGCATTTAAACTTACTTCATTTCACATTTCATTACATTTCTTTTTTCATTTCAAATTTAAATTTACTTCATTTCACATTTCATTACTTTTGATTTCACGTTTCACATTTAATTTTACTTCATTTCAAATTTCATTAATTTTGATTTCACGTTTCACATTTAGATTTACTTCATTTCACATTTCATTAATTTTGACTTCAATTTTCACATTTAAATTTATTTCATTTCACGTTTCATTAATTTTCTTTTAAAGATTCACATTTAAATTTACTTCGTTTCACATTTTGATTCATGTTTCAGATTTAAATTTATTACATTTCACATTTCATTTCACGTTTCACGTTTAAATTTACTTCAATTCGCCTTTCATTAATTTTTATTTCGCGTTTCACATTTAAATTTACCTCTCTTCAAATTTCGATTCACTTTTAACATTTAAATTTACTTCATTTCACATTTCATTTCCATTTCACGTTTCACATTTAAATTTACTTCATTTAACATTTCATTAATATTGATTTCACATTTCACATTTAAATTTACTTCATTTCACATTTTATTAATTTTGACTTTACGTTACACATTTAAATTTACTTCATTTCACATTTCATTTCACGTTTCACATTTAAATATTCTTCATTTCACATTTCATTTCACGTTTCACATATAAATTTACTTCATTTCACATTTCATTAATTTTTATTTCGCGTTTCACATTTAAATTTACTTCATATCACATTTCATTTCACGTTTCACATATAAATTTACTTCATATCACATTTTATTTTAATTTGACATTTAAATTTACTTCATTTCACATTTCATTACAGATTTCATACACTTTTCATATTTCATTTCAAATTTCTCAGTTTATTTCACAATTTATTACTTTTCAATTCACGTTTCAAGTTTAAATTTTCTTTATTTCACATTTCATTACTTTTCTTATTTCATATCATGTTTCACATTTAAATTTACTTCATTTCACATTTTTTTTTTACTTTTCATGTCATGTTTCACATTTAAATTCACTTAATTTTACATTATTATTTTACTTATTTCATGTTTTGTGTTTCGGTTGACGTTTCGGATGACATTCAATTACATTTCATATTTCATTTCTCGTTTCACATTTAAATTACTTCATTTCACATTTCATTAATTTTCATTTCACATTTCACATTTAAATTTACTTCATTTCACATTTTATTAATTTTGACTTTACATTTCACATTTAAATTTACTTCACTTCACATTTCATTTTTCACATTTAAATTTACTTCATTTCACATTTATTTAATTTTTAATTCACGTTCCACATTTAAATTTACTTCGTTTCACATTTCATTACTTTTGATTTCACGTTTCACATTTAAATTTACTTCATTTCACATTTCATTAATTTTGATTTCACATTTCACATTTATATTTACTTCATTTCACATTTTGATTTACGTTTCAGATTTAAATTTACTTTATTTCACGTTTCAAGTTTAAATTTACTTCATTTCACATTTCATTAGTTTTCATTTTACGTTTCACATTTAAATTTACTTCATTTGACATTTCATTACACATTTCATACAGTATTCATATTTCGATTCAAGTTTCTCATTTTATTTCACATTTTATTACTTTTAAATTCAAGTTTCACGTTTAAATTTACTTCAGTTCACATTTCATTACTTTCCTTTTTTCATTACATGTTTCACTTTTAAGTTTACTTCATTTCACTTTTCATTACTTTTCATATTTCATTTCAAGTTCACATTTCATTTCACATTTCATTTCATAAATCATTACTTTCCTTATTTCATTTCACATTTCACATATAAATTTACTTCATTTCTCATTTCGTTAAATTTCATTTCACGTTTCAAATTAAAATTTACTTCAATTCACATTTCATTAATTTTTATTTCACATTTCACATTTAAATTTACTTCACTTCACATTTCATTTTTCACATTTAAATTTACTTCATTTCACATTTATTTAATTTTTAATTCACGTTCCACATTTAAATTTACTTCGTTTCACATTTCATTACTTTTGATTTCACGTTTCACATTTAAATTTACTTCATTTCACATTTCATTAATTTTGATTTCACATTTCACATTTATATTTACTTCATTTCACATTTTGATTTACGTTTCAGATTTAAATTTACTTAATTTCACTTTTCACAGTTAAATTTACTTCATTTCACATTTCATAAATTTTGATTAAAAATTTCACATTTTAATTTACGTCATTTCACATTTCATTAATTCTGATTTCGCATTTCACATTTAAATTTACTTCATTTCACATTTCGATTTACGTTTCAGATTTAAATTTACTTCATTTCACATGTCATTAGTTTTCATTTCACATTTCATTACTTTTGATTTAATTTTTCACATTTAAATTTACTTCATTTCACATTTCATTAATTTTGATTTTACGTTTCACATTTAAATTTACTTCATTTCACATTTCGATTTACATTTCAGATTTTAATTTACTTCATTTCACATTCCAATAGCTTTCATTTCACGTTTCACATTTAAATTTACTTCATTTCACATTTCTTTACTTTTCAATTTTTGTTTCAAATTTAAATTTACTTCATTACACATTTCATTACTTATTTCACGTTTTACATTTACTTTCACATTTAATTACACTTTTCATTATTTTCATATTTCATTTCAAGTTTCGCGTTTCATTTTTCAGTTCTTTTCACATTTTATTACTTTTCAATTCACGTTTCACATTTAAATTCACTTTATTTCACATTTCATGACATACTATATTTCATTTCAAGTTTCACATTTCATTTCACAAATTATTACGTTTCTTATTTCATTTCACATTTCACATTTAAATTTACTTCATTTCACATTTCATTAATTTTGATTTTAATTTTTACATTTAAATTTACTTCATTTAACATTTCATTACTTTTCATTTCATGTTTCACATGTAAATTTACTTCATTTCACTATTCGATTCATGTTTCAGATTTAAATATACTTCATATCATATTTCATTTCACGTTTCATGTTTATATATTCTTCATTACACATTTCATTTCAAATTTCACTTTTAAATTTACTTCTTTTCACAGTTCATTTCCATTTCACGTTTCACATTTAAATTTACTTCCTTTCACTTTTCATTAATTTTGATTAAATGTTTCACATTTAAATTTACTTCATTTCACATTTTGATTTACGTTTCAGATTTAAATTTACTTAATTTAACGTTTCACATTTAAATTTACTTCATTTCACATTTCATTAATTTTGATTAAAAATTTCACATTTAAATTTACTTCATTTCACATTTCATTAATTCTGATTTCACATTTCACATTTAAATTTACTTCATTTCACTTTTCATTACATTTGATTTCATTTTTCACATTTAATTTTACCTCATTTCAAATTTCATTACTTTTCATTTCATGTTTCACATTCAAAGTTACTTCATTTCACATTTCATTACTTTTTATTTCACGTTTCACAATTAAATTTACTTAATTCCACATTTCATTAATTTTGATCTCACGTTTCACATTTAAATTTACTTCATTTCACATTTCATTATTTTTCATTTCATGTTTCACATTCAAATTTACTTCATTTCACATTTTGATTTACGTTTTAGATTTAAATTTACATCATTTCAAATTTCAATAGCTTTCTTTTCACGTTTCACATTTTAATTTTCTTCATTTCACATTTCATTAGATATCATTTCAACTGTCACATTAAAATTTACTTCATATCACATTTCACATCATTTCAGACCATATTTCACATTAAAATTTTCTTCATTAAATATTTTATAACATTTAATTCCACGTTTAACTTAAATGTTTTCTTCATTTCACATTTCAATAATTTTAATTTCACGTTTCACATTTAAATTTACTTCATTTCATATTTCATTACATTTCAATAATTTTAATTTCACGTTTCACATTTAAATTTACTTCATTTCACGTAACATTTCACATTTCACATTTCAATTTATTCATTTCACATTTCATTATTTTCATTTCAAATTTAAAATATAAATTTACTTCATTTGACATTTCATTACTTTTCATTTCAATATTCACATTTGAATTAACTTCATTTCACCTTGAATTACATTTTGATTTCACGTTTCACATTTAAATTTACTACATTTCAAATTTTGATTCACATTTCAGATTTAAATTTAATTCATTTCACTTTTCATTTATTTTCAATTCACGTTTCAGATTTAAATTTACTTCATTTCACATTTCATTACTTTTCTTTATTCGTTTCAGATTTATATTTACTTCATTTCACATTTCATTACATTTGATTACATTTTTCACATTTAAATTAACTTCATTTCACATTTCATTACTTTCATTTCACTTTTCACATTTAAATTTACTTCATTTCACATTTCATTTATTTTGATTTCAAGTTTCACATTTAGTTTTACTTCATTTCACATTACATTACTTTTTAATTCAGGATTCACATTTATATTTACTTCATTTCACATTTCATTAGTATTCATTTTCTGTTTATCATTTAAATTTACTTCATTAAACATTTCATTACTATTCATTTCAAGTTTAACATTTAAATTTACTTCATTTGACATTTCATTACTTTTCTTTATTCGTTTCACATTTATATTTACTTCATTTCACATTTCATGTTTCACATTATATTTACTTCATTTCTTATTTCATTTCACGTTTCACATTTCAATTTTCTTCATTTCTCATTTCATTAATTTTGATTTCACGTTTCACATTTATTTTTACTTCATTTCACATTTCATTCCACGTTTCACATTTTAATTTATTTCATTAAACATTTCATTGCTTTTCATTTCACGTTTCACATTTAAATATTCTTCATTTCACATTTCATTTCACGTTTCACATTTAAATTTACTTCATATCACATTTCATTACATTTCATTTCGCGTTTCACATTTAAATTTACTTCATTTCACATTTCATTACATTTCGATTCACGTTTCACATTTAAATTTTCTTCATTTTACATTTCATTACTTTTCATTTCACATTTAAATTTACTTCATTTCACATTTCATTACATTTCGATTCACGTTTCACATTTAAATTTTCTTCATTTTACATTTCATTACTTTTCATTTCACATTTAAATTTACTTCATTTCACATTTCATTAAATTTAAATTCTCGTTTCACATTTAAATTCACTTCATTTCGAATTTCTTTAATTTCATTTCACGTTTCAAAGTTAAATTTACTTCATTTCCCATGTCATTACTTTTCATTTCACGTTTCACGTTTAAATTTACTTCATTTCACATTTCATTACTTTTAAATTCTCGTTTCACAATTAACCATTTCACACTTCATTACTTTTCTTTTCACGTTTCAGATTTAATTTTATTTCATTTCACATTTCATTACTATTCATTTCGCGTTTCACATTTAAATTTACTTCATATCACATTTCATTACTTTTCATTTCGCGTTTCACATTTAAATTTACTTCATTTCACATTTCATTACTTTTTATTTCGCGTTTCACATTTAAATTTATTTCATTCCACATTTCTTTAATTTTGATTCCACGTTTCACATTTAAATTTACTTCATTTCATGTTTCATTATATTTTTTTTCTCGTTTCACATTTATAATTACAGCATTTCACATGTCATTACATTTCATTTCACGTTTCACATTTAAATTTACTTCATTTCACATTTCATTACCTTTCTTTTCACGTTTCACATTTAAATTTACTTCATTTCACATTACTTCATTTCATTACTTTTGATTTCACATTTTGCATTTCAATTTACTTCATTTCTTATTTCATTACTTGTGATTTCATGTGTCACATTTAAATTTACTTCATTTAAAATTTCATTAATTTTGATTTCACATTTCACATTTAAATTTACTTCATTTCACATTTCTATTCACGTTTCAGATTTAAATTTACTTCATTTCACGTTTCACATTTAAATTTACTTCGTTTCACATTTCATTAGTTTTCAGTTCACGTTTCAAATTTAAATTTACTTCATTTCACATTCCATTACTTTTGATTTCATTTTTCACATTTAAATTTTCTTCATTTCACATTTCGATTCACGTTTCAATTTTAAATTTACTTCATTTCACATTTCATTACATTTCATTTCACATTTCACATTTAAATTTAGTTCATTTCACATTTCATTACTTTTCATTTCACATTTCACATTAAAATTTACTTCATTTCACGTTTCATTACTTTTCATTTCACGTTTCACATTTCATTAATTTTAATATCATGATTCACATTTAGATTTACTTCATTTCACATTTCATTACTTTTCATTTCATGTTTCATATTATAATTTACTTCATTTCACATTTCATTAATTTTGATTAAACGTTTCACATTTAAATTTACTACATTTCACATTTATTTACTTTTCATTTTTCGATTCAAATTTAAATATACTTCGTTTCCCATTACATTTTTCACATTTAATTTTTCTTCCTTTCACATTTATTAATTTTGATTTCACGTTTCACGTTTAAATTTACTTCATTCCACATTTCATTAATTTTGATTACACGTTTCACATTTAAATTTACTTAATTTCACATTTCATTAATTTTGATTTCACGTTTCAGATTTAAATTTACTTCATTTCATATTTCATTAATTTTGATTCCTCGTTTCACATTTAAATTTACTTCATTTCATGTTTCATTATATTTTATTTCTTGTTTCACATTTAATATTTCTGCATTTCACATTTCATTACATTTCATTTCACATATCACATTTAAATTTTATTCATTTCACATTTCATTAATTTTGATTTCATTTTTCACATTTAAATTTACTTAATTTCACATTTCATTAATTTCCTTTCACGTTTCACATTTAAATTTACTTCATTTTTCATTTCATTACCTTTCTTTTCACGTTTCACATTTAAATTTACTTCATTTCGCATTTCATTTTACGTTTCACATTTCAATTTACCTCTTTTCGCATTTCATTTCTCAATTCACATTTCAATTTACTTCATTATACATTTCATTTCTCGTTTCACTTTTAAATTTATATCATGTCACATTTAATTACATTTCATTTCACGTTTCACATTAAATTTATTTCATTTTACGTTTCACATTTATATTTATTCATTTCACATTTCATTACTTTTCATTTCGCTTTTCACATTTAAATTTACGTCATTTCACATTTCATTACTTTTGATTTCGCGTTTCACATTTAATTTTACTTCATTTCACATTTCATTTCTCGTTTCACATTCAAATTTACTTCATTGCACATTTCATACTTTTCATTTATAGTTTCACGTTTAAATTTACTTCATTTCACTTTCAATTACTTTTAAATTTTCTTTTTACATTTAAATTTTCTACATTTCACTTACCATTACTTTTCATTTCTCATTTCACATTTAAAATTACTCCATTTTACATTTCATTAATTTTCATTCCACGTTTCACATTTCAATTTACTTCATTTCACATTTCATTTTTCACTTTTAAATTTACTTCATTGCACATTTCATTTTTGATTTCACGTTTCACATTTAAATGTACTTCATTTCAAATTTCATTAAATTTGATTTCACGTTTCACATTTAATTTTACTTCATTTCACATTTCATTACATTTCATTTCACGTTTCACAATTAAATTTACTTCATTTCATATTTCATTACATTTCATTTCACATTTCACATTTAAATTTACTTCATTTTAAATTTCGATTTATGTATCAGATTTAAATGTACTTCATTTCACGTTTCACATTTAAATCTACTTCATTTCACATTTCATTACTCTTGATTTCATTTTTCACAGTTAATTTTTATATCATTTCACATTTAATTAATTTTGATTTCACTTTTAACATTTAAATTTACTTCATTTCACATTTCATTACTTTTCATTTCACGTTTAACATTAACTTACATCTTTTCACATTTCTATTCACGTTTCATATTTATATTTAATTCATTTCACATTTCTTTACATTTCATTTCACGTTTCACATTTAAATTTCCTTCATTTCTCATTTCATTACTTTTATATTTTCTTTTCACATTAAAATTTTCTACATTTCACTTACCATTACTTTTCATTTCTCATTTCACATTTAAAATTACTCCATTTTACATTTCATTAATTTTTATTTCACGTTTCACATTTAACTTCTCTTCATTTCACATTTCATTACTTTTCTTTTAATGTTTCACATTTAAAAATACTTCATTTCAAATTTCGATTAACTTTTAAGATTTAAATTTACTTCATTTCACGTTTCACATTTAAATCTACTTCATTTCACATTTCATTACTTTTCATTTCACGTTTCACATTTAGATTTACATCTTTTCACATTTCTATTCACGTTTCATATTTATATTTAATTCATTTCACATTTCTTTACATTTCATTTCACGTTTTACATTTAAATTTTTTTCATTTCACATTTCATTACTTTTCATTTCATGTTTCACATTTAAATTTACTTCACGTTTCATTACATTTGATTTCATTTTTAACATTTAAATTTACTTCATTTCAAGATTAATTACTTAATATAACGTTTCACATTTAAATTAACTTCATTTCACATTTCATTACTTTTCATTTCATGTTTCACATTTAAAGTTACTTCATTTCACCTTTCATTTCCATTTCAAGTTTCACATTTAAATTTACTTCATTTCACATTTCATTACATTTGATTTCACGTTTCACATTTAAATTTACTTCATTTCACATTTCATTACATCTCATTTCTCGTTTCACATTTTAATTTACTTCATTTAATAATTCATTACATTTCATTTCACGTTTCACATTTAAATTTACTTCATTTCATATTTCATTTCATGTTTTACATTTAAATTTAATTCGTTTCATATTTCATTTCACGTTTCACATTTAAATTTAGTTCATTTCACATTACATTTCATGTTTCACATTTAAATTTACGTCATTTCACATTTCATTACTTTTTTCGTTTCAAATTTAAATTTACTTCATTTCACTTTTCATCAATTTTAAATTCACGTTTCACATTTAAATTTACTTCATTTCACGTTTCATTACTTTTCTTTTAATGATTCACATTTAAATTTACTTCTTTTCACATTTCGATTCATTTTTCATATTTACATTTACTTCATTTCACATTTCATTTCATGTTTCACATTTAAAATTTCTTCATTTCATATTACATTTCACGTTAGTCTTTTTAATTTACTTCATTTCACATTTCATTAAATTTCAATTCACATTTCACGTTTAAATTTACTTCATTTCACATTTCATTACTTTCAATTTCTCGTTTCATAATGAACCTTAATTTCACAATTCATTACTTTTGTTTTCATGCTTTAGATTTAAATTTACTTCATTTCACATTTCATTAATTTTAATTTCACGTTCCACATTTAAATTTACTTCATTTCACATTACATTTCACATTTCAAATATCAATTTACTTCATTTCACATTTCATTACCTTTGATTTCACGTTTCACATTTAATTTTACTTCATTTCACATTTCATTACTTTTGATTTCACATTTTGCATTTAAATTTACTTCATTTCACTTTCCATTAATTTTAAATTTTCTTTTCACATTTAAATTTTCTACATTTCACTTACCATTACTTTTCATTTCTCATTTCACATTTAAAATTACTCCATTTTACATTTCATTAATTTTCATTCCACGTTTCACAATTCAATTTACTTCATTTCACATTTCATTTTTCACATTTAAATTTACTTCATTCCACATTTCATTATTTTTATTTCACGTTTCACATTTAAATTTACTTCATTTCACATTTCATTACTTTTGATTTCATTTTTCACAGTTAATTTTTATATCATTTAACATTTAATTAATTTTGATTTCACTTTTAACATTTAAATTTACTTCATTTCACATTTCATTAATTTCGATTTCACGTTTCACAGTTAGATTTACTTCATTTCACATTTCAGTACTTTTCCTTTCACGTTTCACGTTAATTTACATCTTTTCACATTTCTATTCACGTTTCATAGTTATATTTACTTCATTTCACATTTCTTTACATTTCATTTCACGTTTCACATTTAGATTTACTTCATTTCACAATTAATTACTATTAAATTTTCTTTTCACATGTAAATTTTCTTCAGATCACATTTCATTACTTTTCATTTCAAGTTTCACTTTTAAATTTCCTTCATTTTTCGTTTCATATTTATTTCATTTCACTTTTCATTACATTTCATTTCCCGTTTCACATTTAAATTAACTTGATTTTATATTTCATTTCATGTTTCTCATTTAAATTATCTTCAATTCACATTTCAATTTTCTTCATTTCACATTTCATTTCACATTTTGATTTACATCATTTCACATTTCATTACTTTTCATTTCACGTTTCACATTTAAATTTTTTTCATTTCACACTTTATTACATTTCATTTCAAGTTTCTCATTTAAATTTACTTCATTTCACTTTTCATCAATTTTCATTTCACGTTTCACATTTAAATTTAATTCATTCCACATTTAATTACATTTGATTTCACGTTTCAGATTTAAATTTACTTCATTTCACATTTCATTACTTTTCATTTCATATTTCACATTAAAATTTACATCATTTCACATTTCATTACATTTAGATTCACGTTTCAGATTTAAATTTACTTCATTTCACATTTGATTACTTTTGATTTCACGTTTCACATTTAATTTTTCTTCTTTTCACATTCAATTACTTTTAAACTTTCTTTTCACATTTAAATTTACTTCATATCACATTTCATTACACTTCATTTATCGTTTCACGTTTAATTTTACTTCATTTCTCATTTCATTTCCCGTTTCACATTTCAATTTTCTTCATTTCACATATCATTTCATATTTCACATTTAAATTTACTTCATTTCACATTTCATTACTTTTCATTTCACGTTTCACATTTAAATCTACTTCATTTCACATTTCATTACTTTTCATTTCACGTTTCACATTTAAATCTACTTCATTTCACATTTCATTACTTTTGATTTCATTTTTCACTGTTAAATTTACTTCATTTCACATTTCATTACATTTCATTTCACGTTTCACATTTAAAATTACTTCATTTCACATTTCATTACTTTTGATTTCATTTTTCACAGTTAATTTTACATCATTTCACATTTAATTAATTTTGATTTCACGTTTAACATTTAAATTTACTTCATTTCACATTTAATTAATTTCGATTTCACATTTCAAATTTAGATTTACTTCATTTCACATTTCATTACCTTTCATTTCACGTTTCACATTAATTTATATCTTTTCACATTTCTATTCACGTTTCATATTTATATTTAAATCATTTCACATTTCTTTACATTTCATTTTACGTTTCACATTTAAATTTTTTTCATTTCACATTTCATTACTTTTCATTTCATGTTTCACATTTAAATTTACTTCACATTTCGTTACATTTGATTTCATTTTTAACATTTAAGTTTACTTCATTTCAAGATTAATTAATTAATATAACATTTCACATTTAAATTTACATCATTTCACGTTTCATTACTTTTCATTTCACATTTCACATTAAAATTTACATCAATTCACATTTCATTAATTTTAATTTTTTTTCAATTTTAAATTTACTTCATTTCATATCTCCTTATTTTGATTTCACGTTTCACATTTAAATTTACTTCATTTCACATTTCATTATTTTTCATTTAACTTTTCACATTTAAATTTACTTCATTTCACATTTCATTACTTTGATTTCATTTTTCTTTGTTAAATTTACATAATTTCACATTTAATTAATTTTGATTTCACGTTTCACATTTAAATTTACTTCATTTCACATTTCATTACTTTTCATTTCACGTTTCACATTTAAATTTTCTTCATTTCACATTTCACTACATTTCATTTCAAGTTTCTCATTTAAATTTATTTCATTTCACGTTTCATCAATTTTCATTTCACGTTTCACATTTAAATTTACTTCATTCCACATATGATTACATTTGATTTCACGTTTCAGATTTAAATTTACTTTATTCCACATTTGATTAATTTTCATTTCAAGTTTCACATTTAAATTTACTTCATTTCACATTTCAATACTTTTCATTTCATATTTCACATTTAAATTTATTTCATTTCAAATTACATTTCCATTTCAAGTTTCACATTTAAATTTACTTCATTTCACATTTCATTTAACGTTTCATATTTAAATTTACTTCATTTCACATTTCATTACTTTTCATTTCATTTTTCACATTTAAATTTACTTCTTTTCACATTTCATTACATTTTATTTCACGTTTCACATTTAAATTTACTTCATTTCACATTTCATTACTTTTAATTTTCGTTTCACTTTTTAATTTACTTCATTTCACATTTCATTACTTTTCATTTCACGTTTCACATATAAATTTACATCATTTCACATTATACTACTTTTCAATTCAGGTTTCACATTTATATTTACTTCATGTCACATTTCATTTCACGTTTCACAATTAAATTTACTTCATTTCACATTTCTTTACATTTCATTTCATGTTTCAAATTTAAATTTACTTCATTTCATATTTCATTACATTTAATTTTCGTTTCAATTTTAAATTTACTTCATTTCACATTGCATTACATTTCGATTCACGTTTCACATTTAAATTTACTTCATTTCACATTTCATTACTTTTCTTTTTTCGTTTCAAATATAAATTTACTTTATTTCATGTTTCATTACTTCTCCTTTCGCGTTTCACATTTCAATTTACTTCATTTCACATTTCATTGCACTTGATTTCATTTTTCACATTTAAATTTACTTCATTTCAAAAATAATTAATTAATATGACGTTTCACATTTAAATTTACTTCATTTCAAATTCATTATTTTGATTTCATTTTTCACATTTAAATTTACTACATTACACATTTCATTACTTTTCATTTCACGTTTCACATTCAGATTTACTTCATTTCACATTTCATAACTTTTCATTTCACGTTTAACATTTAAATATTCTTCATTTCACATTTCATTACATTTCATGTCACGTTTCACATTTAGATGTACTTTATTTCATGTTTCATTTTTCACATTTAAATTTACTTCATTTCACATTTAATTTATTTTGAATTCACGTTTTACAATTAAATTTACTTCATTCCACATTTCATTAATTTTGATTTCACATTTCACAATTAAATTTATTACATTTCACATTTCGATTCACGTTTTAGATTTAAATTTTTCATTTCACATTTCATTATTTTATTTTTGTTTCAAATTTAAATTTTTTTCATTTCATGTTTCATTAATTTTCATTTCACGTTTCTCATTTAAATTTAGTTCATTTCACGTTTCATTACACTCGATTTAATTTTTAACATTTAAATTTACTTCATTTCAAAATTAATTAATTAATATAACGTTTCACATTTAAATTTAGTTCATTTCACATTTCATTATTTTGATTTCATTTTTCACATTTAAATTTACTTCATTACACTTTTCATTAGTTTTCATTTCACGTTTCACATTTAAATTTACTTCATTTCACGTTTCATTACTTTTCATTTCACTTTTCACATTTAAATTTACTTTATTTCGCATTTCATTACTTTTTGATTCACGTTTCAGATTAAAATTTAAATTATTATTATGAAGGAAGGCTCACCCTGTAGTTAACTTGATGGCTGGTTCACTTTGTGAAGGGGTGGAGTATATGGGAACTGTTGAATTTTGGCCTGAAGCACTGATGGATCATGTGAGGTAAGCACTGAGTCAGCTGCGGGAGCACAGGTGAAGGCAATGCACCTGTGACTGGAAGGGGTGGAGTCTGGCTCCACCTCTCCCAGACCCCATTTAAGGACTGACCACGACTGGGGAAGGTTCTTTTGTTGGAGATCCCCTCCCCTGTGGAGGTCCAGGCAAGCCTTGACCTTCAGTGACAGGTTAGCCTTTCCTAATTTACTGCTTGTCTTTATACCACCTGGATAAGTCATACAAAAACACATTGTCCACCTTCGTTATTTGGTGTGGGTATTATTCTTTTGGGGGATTCACTGTGCACACCCTAAGCTTCAGCTCTAAATCCTTGCTTTTTTATCCCAAAGTCTAGCCCCTAGTCCTTGCTATTCCACCCCATATTCCTGCCCTAAGCCCTCGCTATTTCCTCCCAAACAGTAGTCCCAAGTCCTCATTATTACCCTTAAACTCAGGCCCTGAATCCTTGCCATTTCACCCCAGGCTCAAGTGCCACATCCTGCCTAATTCACCCCAAAGCTCCGTCCCAGCTTCTCGCCATTCGGTGCCAAACTCCAGCCCCAAACGTTTACTATTTCATCCCAATCTCCAGTTCCTTTGTTCTCACTGCTTCACCCCGAACTCCAACATCAAACCCTCTCTGTTTTGCCCCAATCTCCAGCTCTAAATTCTTGCTATTATATCCCAAACTGTAACACCTAGTCCTTGTTATTCCTCCCCACGTTCCTACCCCAAACCTACCCTACTTCATTCCGAGCAGTAGTCCCAAATCCTCATTATTTCCCTCAAACTCTGGCCCCAAGCGCTCACTATTTCCTCCCAAACTAAACTCCAAAATCCAGGCTCATTCATCCAAAACTCCATCCCAACTTCTTGCAGTTTCACCCTGAACTTCAGCCTCGCAACTGTGAGGCCCAAATCCTCACAGTTTCACCCTATATTGCAGCTCCCAATCCTCTCTCGCTTTCCCCAAACTCCGTATAAAATTCCTCACTACTTCTCCCCAAGTTTCAGTCCCATGTCTGGCTGTCTCACACCAGTGTCAAGCATCATATCCTCGCAATTTCTTCCCAAATTCTAGCCTGAATTCCATATTACATATCATTTCATATTTTATTTTATATTTAATTCCAGTTGATATTTCATTTCATATTTCCTCTTCATTTTATATCATTTTATTTCATATCCTTTTCTCACATCTGCTTCATTTCATTTCTTTTCAGTCCTTTTTATTGCTTATTTCATTTCATTTCTCAGCCCTCTGGTTCCTGCCCACGTTTTGCCTGCGTTGATCTCAGCCTGCTAACAGGGCAGCAGTTCCCGGGGTCGTCCATTTTCCCCTTGATGGAAATGGGTGTGAGTTTTCTCTTACTTTCTGCTACCTGTGGACTTGCCCTGGATGCCACAGCGTTTCGGATCTCACTGAGAGTGGCCTGCTGACTGCAACGGCTGATTCCCTCTGCACTCCCTGATGCATCCACTGGGACAGGCGGACCTGTGCATGTTCGGAGTCAGGTAGGACTCAGAGTGCCACATTTTTGTGTTGTCAGGTGCTATATGCTGCACAGACATTTCATTTCAACTATTTCATACATTTCGTATTATTTCACATTTCGTATTATTTCACATTTCAATCCATTATATTTCATTGAAAATATTGCGCACTTCGCGTTTCATTGCGCATTTCATGTTTCATTTAATGTTTCATTTTATTTCTCGTTTCATTTCAAGTTTATTTTCAAGTTTCTGTTCATTTCAAATTTCATATTTCATATTTAGCTTCATCTCATTTTTATTTTTATCGTTCTATATCTCATTTCAAATCATATTTCACTTCATATCACATTTCATTTCGTTTCATATTTCATGTCATTTCGCACCATTACATTCTATTTCATTTTATATTTCAGATTTCATTTCAAATTTCTGATTTAAATTTCCGATCTCTTTTCCCACTTCCCATTTCCGATCTCTTTTCCCACTTCCCATTTCCGAACTCTTTTCCCACTTCCCATTTCCGAACTCTTTTCCCACTTCCCATTTCCGATCTCTTTTCCCACTTCCCATTTCCGATCTCTTTTCCCACTTCCCATTTCCGATCTCTTTTCCCACTTCCCATTTCCGAACTCTTTTCCCACTTCCCATTTCCGAACTCTTTTCCCACTTCGTGTTTCACATTTAAATTAACTACATTTCAAATTTAATTACTTTTCATTTCACGATTTCATTAATATTTTCTTCATTTCACATTTCATTACATTTCCATTTTTGTTTCACATTTAAATTTACTTCATTTCAAATTTCATTACATTTCATTTCACGTTTCACATTTAAATTTATATCATTACATATTTAATTACTTTTGATTTCACGTTTCGCATTCAAATCTACTTCAATTCACATTTCATTACATGTCCTTTCGCGATTCACATTTAAATTTACTTCATTTCACATTTCGATTTACGTTTCAGATTTAAATTAAATTCATTGCACACTTCATTACTTTTCATTGCACACTTCATTACTTTTCATTGCACACTTCATTACTTTTCATTGCACACTTCATTACTTTTCATTGCACACTTCATTACTTTTCATTGCACACTTCATTACTTTTCGTTGCACACTTCATTACTTTTCGTTGCACACTTCATTACTTTTCATTGCACACTTCATTACTTTTCATTGCACACTTCATTACTTTTCGATGCACACTTCATTACTTTTCGTTGCACACTTCATTACTTTTCATTGCACACTTCATTACTTTTCATTTGCTGTTTCACATTTAAATTTACTTCAATTCACATTTCATTAATTTTTATTTCACATTTCACATTTAAATTTACTTAACTTCACATTCCATTTTTCAAATTTATATTTACTTCATTTCAAATTTTATTTATTTAAATTAATGTTTCACAATTAAATTTACTTCATTTCAAATTTCATTAATTTTGATTTCACGTTTCACATTTAAATTTACTAAATTTCACATTTCGATTCAAGATTCAGATTTAAATTTACTTCATTTCACATTGCATTGCTTTTCATTTCACGTTTCACATTTAAATTTATTTCATTTCACATTTCATTAATTTTCATTTTATGTTTCACATTTAAATTTACTTCATTTCACATTTCATTACATTTCATTTCACGTTTCACATTTAAATTTACTTCATTTCACATTTCATTTGTTTTCAATTCACGTTTCAAATTTATATTTACTTCATTTCAAATTTCATTACTTTTAATTTCACGTTTCACATTTATATTTACTTCATTTTACATTTCTTTTCATGTTTCACCTTTAAATTTACTGCAATTCACATTTCATTTCACATTTCACTATTAAATTTACTTCATTTCACATACAATTACTTTTAAATTTTCTTTTCAAAATTAATTTTACTTCATTTCACATTTCCTTATATTTCCTTTCAGTTTTTTCATGTGAATTTACTTCAATTCACATTTCATTACATTTCCATTTTCGTTTCACATTTAAATTCACTTCATTTCACATTTCATTACTTTTAATTTCACGTTTCGCATTTAAATTTACTTTCACATTTCATTAATTTTGCTTTCACGTATCACATTTAAATTTACTTCATTTCATATTTCATTACTTTTCATTTCACATTTCATTTATTTGATTTCATTTTACACAGTTAAATTTACTTCATTTCACATTTCATTAATTTTGTTTTCATGTTTCACATTTAAATTGACTTCATTTCACATTTCATTAATTTTGATTTCACGTTTCACATTTAAATTTACTACATTTCAGATTTCATTAATTTTGATTTCAAGTTTCACATTTAGTTTTACTTCATTTCACATTACATTACTTTTCAATACAGGATTCACATTTAAATTTACTTCATTTCACATTTCATTAATTTTGATTTCAGGTTTCACATTTAAATTTATTTCATTTCACATTATATTACATATCAATTCAGGTTTCACATTTATATTTACTTCATTTCACATTTCATTCCACGTTTCACATTTTAATTTATTTCATTAAACATTTCATTGCTTTTCATTTCACGTTTCCCATTTAAATTTACTTCATTTCACATTTCATTACTTTTCATTCCATGTTTCACATTTAAATTTACTTCATTTCACATTTCGTTACTTTTCATTTCACGTTTCACTTTTAAATTTACTTCATTTCACTTTTCATTACATTTCATTTCACTTTTCATATTTAAATTTACATCATTTCACGTTTCATTAATATTTTTATTTCATTTCACGTTTCACATTTAATTTTCTTTCATTTCACATTTCATTATTTTCACTTTTCATTTCACATTTAATTTTCCTTCATTTCACATTTATTATTTTCACATTTAAATTTACTTCATTTCACATTTCATTACTTTTCATTTCACGTTTCTCGTTTCATTTTACGTTTCTCGTTTTTTTCTCGTTTCTTTTCTCATTTCATTTCACGTTTCTCGTTTCGTTTCTCGTTTCGTTTCTCGTTTCGTTTCTCGAAATTTAAATTTAATTTTTCTCGTTAAATTTACTTCATTTCACATTTATTAATTTTGATTTCACGTTTCACATTTAGTCTTTCTTCATTTCACATTACATAACTTTTGAATTCAGGATTCTCATTTAAATTTACTTCATTTCACATTTCATTACTATTCATTTCATGTTTCATATTTAAATTTACTTCATTTCACGTTTCATTACTTTTCATTTCACTTTTCACATTTAAATTTACTTCATTTCACATTTGATTAATTTTGATTTCACGTTTAACATTTAAATTTACTTCATTTCACATTTCATTAGTTTTCATTTCATGTTCCACATATAAATTTACTTCATTTCACATTTCATTAATTTTCATTTCACGTTTCACATTTAAATTTACTTCATTTTACATTGCATTAGGTTTTGATTTCACGTTTCACATTTAAATTTACTACATTTCAAATTTTGATTGACGTTTCAGATTTAAATTTACTTCATTTCACTTTTCATTTCTTTTCAATTTACGTTTCAGATTTAAATTTACTTCATTTCACATTTCATTACTTTTCTTTATTCGTTTCAAATTTATATTTATATCATTTCACATTTCATTACTTTTCATTTCAAGTTTCACATTTAAATTTACTTCATTTCACATTTCATTACTTTCATATCACGTTTCACATTTAAATTTACATCATTTCACATTTCATTAATTTTCATTTCAAGTTTCACATTTAAATTTACTTCATATCACATTACATTTCCATTTCGAGTTTTACATTTAAATTTACTTCTTTTCACATTGCATTACTTTTCATTTAACGTTTCACTTTAATTTACTTCTTTTCACATTTCTATTCACATTTCATATTTAACTTTACTTCATTTCACATTTCATTACATTTTATTTGTTGTTTCTCATTTAAATTTACTTCATTTCACATTTCATTTTTCACATTTAAATTTACTTCTTTCCACATTTCATTAATTTTGAATTCACGTTTCACATTTAAACTTATTACATTTCTTTTCAATTCACGTTTCAGATTTAAATTTATTTCATTTCACATTTCATTACTTTTCTTTTTCTTTTCAAATTTAAATTCACTTCATTTCATGTTTCATTACTTTTCATTACACGTTTCACATTTAAATTTACTTCATTTCACGTTTCATTATATTTAATTTCACGTTTCACACTTAAATTTTCTTCATTTCACATTTCATTACTTTTAATTTTCGTTTCAATATTAAATTTACTTCATTTCACATTTCATTACTTCTCATTTCACGTTTCACATTTAAATTTACTTCATTTCACTTTTCATTACTTTTCATTTCATTTTTCATATTTAATTTTTCTTTATTTCTCATTTCATTAATTTTGTTTTCACGTTTCACATTTAAATTTACTTCATTTCACATTTCATTAATTTCGATTTCACGTTTCACATTTAGATTTATTACATTTCACATTTCGATTCACGTTTCAGATTTAAATTTACTTCATTTCACGTTTCATTACACTTGATTTCATTTTTAACATTTAAATTTATTTCATTTCAAAATTAATTAATATACCGTTTCACATTTAAATTTACTTCATTTCACATTTCATTATTTTGATTTCATTTTTCACATTTAAATTTACTTCATTTCACATTTCATTAATTTTGAATTCACGTTTCACATTTAAATATACTTCATTTCAAATTTCGATTTACGTTTCAGATTTAAATTTACTTCATTTCACGTATCACATTTAAATCTACTTCATTTCACATTTCATTACTTTTGATTTCATTTTTCAATGTTTAATTAACTTCATTTCACATTTCATTACTTTTCATTTCACGTTTCACTTTTAAATTTATTCATTTCACATTTCTTTACATTTCACGTTTCACATTTAAATTTAATTCATTTCACATTTCATTACATTTGATTTCATTTTTCACAGTTAAATTTATTTCATTTCACATTTCATTAATTTTGATTTCACATTTCACATTTAAATTTACTTCAATTCACATTTCATTAATCTTCTTTTCACGTTTCACATTTAAATTTATTACATTTCACATTTCATTTCACGTTTCAGATTTAAATTTTCTTCATTTCACATTTCATTTCACGTTTCACATTTAAATTTAATTCTTTTCACATTTTGATTCACATTTCACATTTAAATTTACTTCATTTCGCATTCAATTATTTTTAAATTTTCTTTTCACATTTAAATTTACTTCATTTCACATTTTTTTTACTTTTCATTTCACGTTTCACATTTAAATTTACTTCATTTCACATTTTTTTTACTTTTCATTTCACGTTTCACATTTAAATTTACTTCATTACACTTTATTATATTACTTATTTCATGTTTTATATTTTGGTTGACGATTCGGTTGACGTTTCGGTTGTCGTTTCGGTTGACGTTTGACTTTTCGTTTGACGTTTGACTTTTCGTTTGACGTTTCATTTTACATTTCATTACATTTCATATTTCATTTCTCGTTTCAAATTTAAATTTTCATCATTTCACGTTTCATTAAATTCCATTTCACGTTTCACATTAATTTACTTATTTTCACATTTCTATTCACTTTTCATATTTAAATTTACTTAATTTCACATTTCATTTCGCTTTTCACATTTAAATTTACTTCATTTCACATTTCGTTACTTTTGATTTCGCGTTTCACATTTAATTTTACTTCTTTTCACATTTCATTCCACATTTCACATTTAAATTTTCTTCATTTCACATTTTATTTCCCGTTTCACATTTAAATTTATTTCATATCTTGTTTTAAATTTAAATTTACTTCATTTTTTATTTCATTTTGCGTTTCACATTTAAATTTACTTCATTTCACATTTCATTACATTTCATTCCACATTTCACAGTTAAATTTACTTCATTTCACATTTTATTTCCCGTTTCACATTTAAATTTACTTAATTTCACGTTTTTTTTACTTTTGATTTCGCGTTTCACATTTAAGTTTACTTCATTTCACTTTGTTATTTTACTTATTTCATGTTTTGAATTTCGGTGGACGTTTCGGTTGACGTTTGACTTTTCGGTTGACGTTTCATTTCACATTCATTTACATTTCATATTTCATTTCTCGTTTCACATTTAAATTTTCATCATTTCACATTTCATTACATTTCATTTAACGTTTCACGTTTAATTTTTCTTCTTTTCACATTCAATTACTTTTAAATTTTCTTTTCACATTTAGATATACTTGATATCACATTTCATTACATTTCATTTCTCGTTTCACGTTTAATTTTACTTCATTTCTCATTTCATTTCCCGTTTCACATTTCAATTTTCTTCATTTCACATTTCATTTCAAGTTTCACTTTTAAATTTACTTCATTTCACATTTCATTATTTTTTTCATTTCACGTTTCACATTTAAATTTACTTCATTTCACATTTCATTACATTTTATTTCACGTTTCACATTTAAATTTACTTCATTTCACATTTCATTACTTTTTAATTTTCTTTTCACATTTAAATTTCCTTCAGATCACATTTCATTACTTTTCATTTCAAGTTTCACTTTTAAATTTACTTCATTTCACTTTTCGATTCAATTTTCAGATTTAAATTTACTTCATTTCGCATTTCATTTCACGTTTCACATTTAAATTTACTTTATATCACATTTCATTTCACGTTTCACATTTAAATTTAGTTCATTTCACATTTCATTTCACGTTTCACATTTAAATTTATTTCATTTTACGTTTCACATTTATATTTATTCATTTCACATTTCATTACTTTTCATTTCGCTTTTCACATTTAAATTTACTTCATTTCACATTTCATTACTTTTGATTTCGCGTTTCGCATTTAATTTTACTTCATTTCACATTTCATTCCTCGTTTCACATTTAAATATACTTCATTTCACATTTCATTACATTTCATTTCAAGTTTCACATTTAAATTTTCTTCATTTCATATTTCATTACATTTCATTTCACGTTTCACATTTAACTTCTCTTCATTTCACATTTCATTACTTTCTTTTAATGTTTCATATTTAAATATACGTCATTTCAAATTTCGATTTACGTTTCAGATTTAAATTTACTTCATTTCACGTTTCACATTTAAATCTTCTTCATTTCACATTTCATTATTTTTGATTTCATTTTTCACAGTTAATTTTACATCATTTCACATTTAATTAATTTTGATTTCACGTTTAACATTTAAATTTACTTCATTTCACATTTAATTAATATAGATTTCATTTCACGTTTCACATTTAAATGTACTTATTTTCATAGTTCATTTCACGTTTCGCATTTAAGTTAACTTCATTTCACAATTCATTACTTTTCATATTTCATTTCATGTTTCAAAATTAAATTTAATTGATTTCACATTTGATAACTTTTCATTTCACGTTTCAAATTTAAATTTACTTCATTTCACATTTGATAACTTTTCATTTCACGTTTCACATTGAAATTTACCTCATTTCATATTTCATTACATTTCATTTCACGTTTCACATGTAAATATACTTCATTTCACATTTCATTACTTTTCATATTTCATTTCATGTTTCAATATTAAATTTACTTCATTGCACATTTCCTTACATTTCATTTTACTTTTCACATCTAAATTTACTTCATTTCACGTTTCATATCTTTTCATTTCACTTTTCACATTTAAATTTACTTCATTTCTCGTGTCAGATTTAAATTTACTTCATTTCACATTTCGTTAAATTTCATTTCACGTTTCACATTTAAATTTACTTCAATTCAATTTCATTGATTTTAATTTCACATTACACATTTAAATTTACTTCACATTTCATTACTTTTAATATTTCATTTCACATTTCTTTGCTTTTTATTCCACGTTTCACATTTATATTAAATACGTTTCAAATCTAATTACTTTTCACGTTTTCATTAAAATATATATCATTTTTTTTACATTTCCATTTTCGTTTCTCATTTAAATTAAATTCATTTCATATTTCATTACATTTCCTTTCGCGTTTCACATTAAATATATTTCACTTCCTGTTTCACATTTCATTTCACATTTCATTTCACAATTAATTACTTTTCATATTTCATTTTATTTTTCAAAATTATTTTTACTTCATTTAACATTTCCTTACATTTCCTTTCAGTTTTTTCATGTGAATTTACTTCAATTCACATTTCATTACATTTCCATTTTCGTTTCACATTTAAATTCACTTCATTTCACATTTCACTATCATTTCATGTTTAACATTTAAATTTACTTCATTTCACATTTCATTACTTTTAATTTCACGTTACACATTTAAATATACTTTCACATTTCATTAATTTTGCTTTCACGTTTCACATTTAAATTTACTTCATTTCACTTTTCATTAATTTTGATTTCACGTTTCACATTTAAACTTACTTCTTTTCACATTTCGATTCACGTTTCTTATTTAAATTTACTTTATTTCACGTTTCATTATTTTCATTTCACGTTTCACATTAAAATTTCTTCATTTCACATTTCATTACTTTTCATTTCATGTTTCACATTTAAATTGACTTCATTTCACATTTAATTAATTTTGCTTTCACGTTTCACATTTAAATTTACTTCATTTCACATCTCATTACTATTCATTTAATGTTTCACATTTAAATTTACATCATTTCACATTTCATTACTTTTCGTTTCACGATTCACATTTAAATTTACTTCAATTCACATTTCAATAATTTTGATTTCAGGTTTCACATTTATATTTACTTCATTTCACATTTCATTCCACGTTTCACATTTTAATTTATTTCATTAAACATTTCATTGCTTTTCATTTCACGTTTCCCATTTAAATTTACTTCGTTTCACATTTCATTACTTTTCATTTTCGTTTCATATTTAAATTTACTTCATTTCACATTTCATTACTTCTCATTTAACGTTTCACATTTAAATTTACTTCATTTCACTTTTCATTACTTTTCATTTCATTTTTCACATTTAATTATTTTTCATTTCTCATTTCATTTATTTTGATTTCACGTTTCATATTTAGTTTTACTTCATTTCGCATTACATTAATTTTCAATTCAGGATTCACAATTAAATTTACTTCATTTCACATTTCATTACTATTCATTTCATGTTTCACATTTAAATTTACTTCATTTCACATTTTGTTTCACGTTTCAGATTTAAATTTACTTCATTTCACATTTCAATTCCATTTCAAGTTTCACATTTAAATTTACTTCATTTCACATTTCATTACGTTTGATTTCACGTTTCAGATTTAAATTTACTTCATTTCACATTTCATTAATTTCAATTTCACGTTTCACATTTAAATTTACTACATTTCACATTTCATTTCACTTTTCAGATTTAAATTTATTTCATTCCACATTTCATTACTTTTCATTTAATGTATAACATTTAAATTTACTTCATTTCACATTTCATTACTTTCTATTTCACGTTTCACTTTTAAATATACTTCAACTCACATTTCATTAATTTTGCTTTCACGTTTCACATTTAAATTTACTTCATTTCACATTTCATTTCACGATTCACATTTAAATTTACTTCTTTTCTAATTTTATTACTTTACTTATTTCAAATTTCACATCTCATTTCACATTTTATTTCACAAATCATTACTTTTCTTATTTCATTTCACGTTTCACATTTAAATATAATTCATTTCACATTTCATTTCTCGTTTCACATTTAAATTTACTTTATTGCACATTTCATTTCCTTTCATTTCAAATTTCACATTTAAATTTAATTCATTTAACATTCCATTATTTTTAAATATTCTTTTCACATTTAAATTTTCTACATTTCACTTACCATTACTTTTCATTTCTCATTTCACATTTAAAATTACTCCATTTTACATTTCATTAATTTTAATTTCACATTTCACATTTAAATTTACTTCATTTCACATTACATTTTTCACATTTAAATGTACTTCATTTCACATTTCATTAATTTTGATCTCACGTTTCACATTTAAATGTACTTCATTTCACATTTCATTAATTTTGATCTCACGTTTCACATTTAAATTTACTACATTTCACATTTCGATTCACGTTTCAGATTTAAATTTACTTCATTTCACATTTCATTACTTTTCATTCCACGTTTCTCATTTTAATTTACTTCATTTCACATTTCATTACTTTTCATTTCACGTTTCACATTTAAATTTATTTCATTTCACATTTCATTAATTTTGATTTTACCTTTCACATTTAAATTTATTTCATTTCACATTTCATTACATTTCATTTCACGTTTCACATTTAAATTTATTTCATTTCACATTTCATTAATTTTGATTTTACCTTTCACATTTAAATTTATTTCATTTCACATTTCATTAATTTTGATTTTACCTTTCACATTTAAATTTACTTCATTTCACATTTCATTAATTTTTATTTCGCGTTTCACATTTAAATTTTCTTCTTTTCACATTTCATTACTTTTCATTTCATGTTTCACATTTAATTTTACTTCATTTCATATTCCATTTCCTTTTCACGTTTCACATTTAAATTTACTTCATTTCACATTTCATTACTTTTCATTTCAAGTTTCACATTTAAATTTACTTCATTTCACAATTCATTAATTTTGATTTTACCTTTCACATTAAAATTTACTTCATTTCACATTTCATTAATTTTGACTTAACGTTCCACATATAAATTTACTTCATTTCACATTTCATTAATTTTTATTTCGCGTTTCACATTTAAATTTACTTCATTTCACATTTCATTACTTTTCATTTCATGTTTCACATTTAATTTTACTTCATTTCATATTCCATTTCCATTTCACGTTTCACATTTAAATTTACTTCATTTCACATTCCATTTCACGATTCACATTTAAATTTACTACTATTCACATTTTATTTCTCTTTTCACATTTACATTTATTTCATTTCACATTTCATTACATTTGATTTCATGTTTCACATTTAAATTTACTTCATTTCATATTTCATTTTTCACAATTAAATTTACTTCATTTCATTAATATTCATTCCACGTTTCACATTTTAATTTATTTCATTTCACATTTCATTAATTTCGATTTCACGTTTCACATTTAAATATTCTACATTTCACATTTCGATTCACGTTTCACATTTATATTTACTTCATTTCACATTTGATTACATTTGATTTCACGTTTAACATTTAAATTTACTTCATTTCACATTTCATTAATTTTCATTTCAAGTTTCACATTTAAATTTTCATCATTCCACATTTCATTAGTTTTCATTTCAAGTTCCACATTTAAATTTAATTCATTTCACATTTCATTACTTTTCATTTCGCGTTTCACATTTAAATTTACTTCATTTCACATTTCATTAATTTTCATTTCAAGTTTCACATTTAAATTTACTACATTTCACATTGCATTACATTTTGATTTCACGTTTCACATTTAAATTTACTACATTTCAAAATTTGATTCACGTTTCAGATTTAAATTTACTTCGTTTCACATTCAATTACTTTTAAATTTACTTTTCACAGTTAAATTTCATTCAGATCTCATTTCATTACTTTTCATTTCAAGTTTCACTTTTAAATTTCCTTCTTTTTTCGTTTCACATTTATGTCATTTTACTTTTCATTACATTTCATTTTTCGTTCCACATTTAATTTTACTTTATTTCTCATTTCATTTCACGTTTCACATTTAAATAAACTTGATTTTATATTTAATTTCACGTTTCACATATAAATTTACTTCATTTCACATTTCATTTGTTTTCAATTCACGTTTCAAATTTATATTTACTTCATTTCACATTTCATTACTTTTAATTTCACGTTTCACATTTAAATTTACTTCATTTCACTTTTCATTACTTTTGATTACATTTCTCGCATTTAAATTTACTTCATTTCACATTTCATTACTTTTAATTACAAGTTTCACATTTAAATTTACTTCATTTCACATTGCATTACATTTTGATTTCACGTTTCACATATAAATTTACTACATTTCAAATTTTGATTCACGTTTCAGATTTACATTTACTTCATTTCACATTTCATTACATTTCATTTCGAGTTACACATTTAAATTTACTTCATTTCACGTTCAATTACTTTTAAATTTACTTTTCACAGTTAAATTTCCTTCAGATCTCATTTCATTACTTTTAATTTCAAGTTTCACTTTTAAATTTCCTTCATTTTTCGTTTCACATATATGTCATTTTACTTTTCATTACATTTCATTTTTCGTTCCACATTTAATTTTACTTAATTTCTCATTTCATTTCACGTTTCACATTTAAATTAACTTGATTTTATATTTAATTTCACTTTTCAAATTTATATTTACTTCATTTCACATTTCATTGCTTTTCATTTTTTGTTTCAAATTTAAATTTAATTCATTTCACTTTTCATTACTTTTGATTACATTTCTCGCATTTAAATTTACTTCGTTTCACATTTCATTAATTTTGATTTCACGTTTCACATTTATATTTACTTCATTTTACATTTCTTTTCATGTTTCACGTTTAAATTTACTGCAATTCACATTTCATTTCACAATTAAATATACTTCATTTAATAATTCATTACATTTTACTTCACGTTTCACATATAAATTTATTTCATTTATCATTTCATTTCACGTTACTCATTTAAATTTACTTCATTTCAAATTCAATTACTTTTAAATTTTCTTTTCAAATTTAAATTTACTTCATTTCACATTTCATTACTTTTCATTTCACGTTTCACATCTATATTTACTTCTTTTCACATGTCATTACTTTTCGCGTTACACTTTTAAATTTACTTCATTTCACATTTCATCACTTTTCATTTCACGTTTCACATCTATATTTACTTCTTTTCCTGTTTCATTACATTTCTTTTCTCGTTTCACGAATCACATTTATATTTACTTCATTTTAAATTTCATTAATTTTGATTTCAAATTTCACATTTAAATTTACTTCATTTCACATTTCATTACACGTTTCACATTTATATTTAGTTCATTTGACATTTCATTTCACGTTTCTCATTTAAATTTATTTCATTTCACATTTCATTTAACGTTTCACATTTTAATTTATTTCATTTCTTGTTTCACATTTAAATTACTTCATTTCACATTTCATTACATATCATTTCAACTTTCACATTTAAATTTACTTCATATCACATTTCATAACATTTCAGACCATATTTCACTTTTTTTTCTTCATTAAATATTTCATAACATTTAATTCCACGTTTAACTTATATATTTTCTCCATTTCACATTTCAATACATTTCATTTCACGTTTCTCATTTAAATTTACTTCATTTCACATTACATTTCAAGTTTCACATTTTAATTTACTTTATTTCACATTTCATTAATATTGATTTCAAGTTTCAAATTTAAATTTACTTCATTTCACATTCAATTACTTTTAAATTTTCTTTTCAAAATTAAATTTACTTCATTTCACATTTCATTACTTTTCATTTCACGTTTCACATTTAAATTTACTTCATTTCACATTTCATTACTTTTCATTTCGTGTTACACATTTAAATTTACTTCATTTCACATTTCATTACTTTTCATTTCACGTTTCACATCTATATGTACTTCTTTTCCCGTTTCATTACATTTCTTTCCTCGTTTCACGATTCATATTTATATTTACTTCATTTTACATTTCATTAATTTTGATTTCAAATTTCACATTTAAATTTACTTCATTTCACATTTCATTACACGTTTCACATTTAAATTTAGTTCATTTCACATTTCATTTCACGTTTCTCATTTAAATTTATTTCATTTCACATTTCATTACATTTCATTTTACGTTTCACATTTAAATTTATTTCATTTCTTGTTTCACATTTAAATTTCTTCATTTCACATTTCATTATATATCATTTCATGTTTCACATTTAAATTTACTTCATTTCACTGTATTATATTACTTATTTCATGTTTTGGTCGGCGTTTTGGTCGGCGTTTTGGTCGGCGTTTTGGTCGGCGTTTTGGTCGGCGTTTTGGTCGGCGTTTTGGTCGGCGTTTTGGTCGGCGTTTTGGTCGGCGTTTTGGTTGGCGTTTTGGTTCGCGTTTTGGTTCGCGTTTCGTTTGACGTTTGACGTTTCGGTTGAAGTTTCATTTCAAATTTCATTACATTTCTTATTTCATTTCTCGTTTTACATTTAAATTTACTTCAGTTCACATTTCATTACTTTTCATTTCAAGTTTCACTTTTAAATTTCCTTCATTTCACGTTTCACATTTATTTCATTTCACTTTTAATTACATTTCATTTCCCGTTTCACATTTAATTTTACTTCATTTCAGATTTCATTGCTTTTCCTTTCTCGTTTCAAATTTAAATTTACTTCATTTCAAATTTCATTACTTTTCATTTTACTTTTCAAATATAAATTTACTTCATTTCCCGTTTCAAATTTAAATTTACTTCATTTCACATTTCATTACATTTCCCTTCGCGTTTCACATATAAATCCATTTTGTTTCTCGTTTCAAATTTAAATTTAATACATTTAACTTTTGATTACTTTACATTTCACGTTTCACATTTAAATTTACTTCATTTCACATTTCATTACTTATCATTTCACCTTTCACATTTAATTTTACTTCATATCACATTTCATTACTTTTTATTTCACGTTTCATATTTATTTACTTCTTTTCACATTTCTATTCACGTTTCACATTTAAATTTACTTCATTTCTCATTTCATTTCGCGTTTCACATTTAAATTTACTTCATTTAACATTTCATTACTTTTCATTTCACGTTTCACATTTATTTACTTCTTTTCACATTTCTATTCACGTTTCATATTTAAATTTACTTCATTTCACATTTCATTACATTTCATTTCATGTTTCACATTTAAATTTACTTCATTTCACATTTTTTTTACTTTTCATGTCACGTTTCACATTTAAATTCACTTTATATTACTTTATTATTTTACTTATTTCATGTTTTGAATTTCGGTTGACGTTTCGGTTGACGTTTTTGTTGACGTTTCAGTTGAGATTCAATTACATTTCATATTTCATTTCTCATTTCACATTTAAATTTTCTTCATTTCACGTGTCATTTCACGTTTCTCTTTTAAATTTATTTCATTTCACATTTCATTACATTTCATTTGTTTCACATTTAAATTTATTTCATTTCTTGTTTCACATTTAAATTACTTCATTTCACATTTCATTAGATATCATTTCAACTTTCACATTTAAATTTACTTCATATCACATTTCACATCATTTCAGACCATACTTCACATTTAAATTTTCTTCATTAAATATTTTATAACATTTAATTCCACGTTTAACTTAAATGTTTTCTTCATTTCACATTTCAATACTTTTCATTTCACGTTTCACATTTAAATTTATTTCATTTCACATTTCAATACTTTTCATTTCACGTTTCACATTTAGTCTTACTTCATTTCACATTACATTACTTTTCAATTCAGTATTCACATTTAAATTTACTTCATTTCACATTTCATTACATTTCATTTCACGTTTCACATTAATTTACTTCTTTTCACATTTCTATTCACGTTTCATATTTAAATTTACTTCCTTTCGCATTTCATTACATTTCATTTCATGTTTCACATTTAAATTTACTTCATTTCACATTTCTTTTACTTTTCATGTCACGTTTCACATTTAAATTCACTTTATATTACTTTATTATTTTACTTATTTCATGTTTTGAATTACGGTTGACGTTTCGGTTGACGTTTCGGTTGACGTTTCGGTTGACGTTTCCGTTGACGTTTCCGTTGACGTTTCGGTTGACATTCAATTACATTTCATATTTCATTTCTCGTTTCACATTTAAATTTTCATCGTTTCACATTTCAATTTACATTTCAGATTTAAATTCACTTCACATTTCATTACTTTTTATTTCATGTTTCTCATTTAAATTTACTTCATTTCACATTTCATTAGTTTTTATTTCACGTTTTACATTTATATTTACTTCATTTCACATTTCGATTCATGTTTCACATTTAAATTTACTTCATTTCACATTTCATTACTTTTCATTTCATATTTCACATTTAAATTTACTTCATTTCACATTTCATTACTTTTCATTTCATATTTCACATTAAAATTTACATCATTTCACATTTCATTACATTTAGATTCACGTTTCAAATTTATATTTACTTCATTTCACATTTGATTAATTTTGATTTCACGTTTCACATTTAATTTTTTTTCTTTTCACATTCAATTACTTTTATTAAACTTTCTCTTCACATTTAATTTTACTTCATATCACATTTCATTATATTTCATTTCTCGTTTCACGTTTAATTTTACTTCATTTCTCATTTCATTTCCCGTTTCACATTTCAATTTTCTTCATTTCACATTTCATTTCATGTTTAACATTTAAATTTACTTCATTTCACATTCCATTACTTTTCATTTCACGTTTCACATTTAAATTTACTTCATTTCACATTTCATTACTTTTTATTTCACGTTTCATATTTAAATTTCCTTCATTTAACTTTTCATTACTTTTCAACTTTCTTTTCACATTTAAATTTCCTTCAGATCACATTTCATTACTTTTCATTTCAATTTTCACGTTTAATTTTACTTCATTTCTCATTTCATTTCCCGTTTCACATTTAAATTTACTTCATTTAATAATTCATTATATTTCATTTCAAGATTTACATTTTAATTTAAATCACTTCACATTTCATTTAAAGTTTCACATTTAAATTTCCTTCATTTCACATTTCATTACTTTTCAATTTTCTTTCAAATTTACTTCATTTCACATTTCATTAATTATGATTTCACGTTTCACATTTAAAATTACTTCAATTCACATTTATTAATTCTGATTTCTAGTTTCACATTTATATTTACTTCATTTCACATTTCATTCCACGTTTCACGTTTTATTTCATTAAACATTTCATTGCATTTCATTTCACGTTTCATATTTAAATTTACTTCATTTCACATTTCATTAATTTCGATTTCACGTTTCACATTTAGATTTATTATATTTCACATTTCGATTTTGTTTCAGATTTATATTTACTTCATTTTACATTTCATTACTTTTCATTTCACGTTTCACGTTTAAAATTACTTCATTTCACATTTCATTACTTCTAATTTTCGTTTCAAATTTTAATTTACTTCATTTCACATTTCATTACTTTTCATTTCACGTTTCACATTTAAAATTCCTTCATTTCACATTTCATTTCTTCTAATTTTCGTTTCAAATTTAAATTTACTTCATTTCACATTTAATTTATTTTGAATACACGTTTCACAACTAAATTTACTTAATTCCACATTTAATTAATTTTGATTTCACATTTCACAATTAAATATATTACATTTCACATTTCGATTCACGTTTCAGATTTAAATTTATTTCATTTATCATTTCATTACTTTTATTTTCGTTTCAAATTTAAATCTTTTTCATTTCATGTTTCATTACTTTTCATTTCACGTTTCACATTTAAATTTACTTCATTTCACGTTTCATTACACTCGATTTAATTTTTAACATTTAAATTTATTTCATTTCAAAATTAATTAACTAATATAACGTTTCACATTTAAATTTACTTCATTTCACATTTCATTATTTTCATTTCAAGTTTCACATTTAAATTTACTTCATTTCACTTTTCATTATTTTTCATTTCAAGTTCCACATTTAAATTTAGTTAATTTCACATTACATTTCCATTTCAAGTTTCACATTTATATTTACTTAATTTAACATTTCAGTAATTTCGATTTCACGTTTCACTTTGAGATTTACTTCATTTCAAATTACATTACTTTTCATTTCACGTTTCACATATAAATTTATTTCATTTCTCATTTCATTTCACATTTCACATTCAATTTTACTTCATTTCACATTTCATTTCTTTTCAATTCATGTTTCAGATTCAAATTTGCTTCATTTAACATTTCATTACATTTCAAGTTAAACATTTAAATTTACTTCATTTCACGTTTTATTACTTTTCATTTCACGTTTCATATTTAAATTTACTTCAATTCACATTTCATTAATTATGATTTCACGTTTCACATTTAAATTTAATTATATTCACATTTCATTAATTTTGATTTCACGTTTCACATTTAAATTTACTTCATTTCACATTTCATTACATTTCTTTATTCGTTTCAAATTTATATTTACTTCTCATTTCGTTACTTTTCATTTTTTGTTTCAAATTTCAATTTAATTCATTTAACATTTCATTAATTTTAATTACATTTCTCACTTTTAAATTTGTTTCATTTCACATTTCATTACTTTTCATTTCGCGTTTCATATTTAAATTTACTTCATTTCACATTTCATTTCGCGTTTCACATTTAAATTTACTTCATTTCACGTTTCATTACTTTTCATTTCAAGTTTCATATTAAAATTTACTTCATTTCACAGTTGATTACATTTGATTTCACGTTTCAGATTTAAATTTACTTATATTCACATTTCATTAATTTTGATTTCACGTTTCACTTTTAAATTTACTTCATTTCACATTTCATTAATTTTGATTTCACGTTTCACATTTAAATTTACTTATATTCACATTTAATTAATTTTGATTTCACGTTTCACATTTAAGTTTACTTCATTTCAAATTTCATTAATTTGGTTTCACTTTTCACATTTTAATATACTACATTTCAAATTTTGATTCACGTTTCAGATTTAAATTTACTTCATTTCACGTTTCACATTTAAATTTTCTTCATTTCACATTTCATTCATTTTGATCTCACGTTTCACATTTAAAGTTACTACTTTTCACATTTCATTACTTTTGATTTCATTTTCCACATTTAAATTTTCTTCATTTCACATTTCATTCATTTTGATCTCACGTTTCACATTTAAAGTTACTACTTTTCACATTTCATTTTACGTTTTACATTTAAATTTACTTCATTTCACATTTCATTTATTTTTATTTCACGTTTCATATTTAAATTTAACTCTTTTTAAATTTCGATTCACGTTTCACATTTAAATTTACTTCATTTCACATTTCATTACTTTTCATTTCATGTTTGAGATTTAAATTTACTTCATTTCACATTTCATTAATTTTAATTTCATGTTTCACATTTAGATTTACTTCATTTCACATTTCATTAATTTTGATTTCAAGTTCCACATTTAAATTTGCTTCATTTCACGTTTCATTAATTTTGATTTTATTTTTCACATTCAAATTTACTTCATTTCACATTTCATTACTTTTCATATCACGTTTCACATTTAAATTTACTTCATTTCACATTTGATTACATTTGATTTCACGTTTCAGATTTAAATTTACTTCAATTCACATTTTTTACATTTCCTTTCACGTTTCACATTTAAATTTTCTTCATTTCACATTATATTACATTTCAATTCAGATTTCACATTTATATTTACATCATTTCTCATTTCATTCAACGTTTCACATTTTAATTTATTTCATTAAACATTTCATTGTTTTTCATTTCACACTTCACATTAAAATTTACTTCATTTCACGTTTAATTACTTTTCATTTCACATTTCAAATTAAAATTTCCTACATTTCACATTACATTTCCATTTCACGTTTCACATTTAAATTTACTTCATTTCACGTTACAAATTAAAATTTACTTCATTTCACATTTCATTTCTTTTGATTTCAAGTTTTTCATTTAACTTTTCTTCATTTCACATTTCATTACTTTTCTTTTAATGTTTTACATTTAAATATACTTCATTTCAAATTTCGATTTAAGTTTCAGATTTAAATTTACTTCATTTCACCTTTCATTACGTTTGATTTCATTTTTCACAGTTAAATTCATAAGATTTCACAGTTAATTAATTTTGATTTCACGTTTCACATTTAAATTTACTACATTTCACTTTTCATTACATTTCATTTCACGATTCACATTTAAATTTATTTCATTTCACATTTCATTTCACGTTTCAGATTTAAATTTAATTCATTTCAAATTTCATTAGTTTTCATTTCGTGTTTCACATTTAAATTTAATTCTTTTCACATTTCGATTCACGTTTCACATTTAAATTTACTTCATTTCACATTCAATTACTTTTAAATTTTCTTTTCATATTTAAATTTACTTCATTTCTCAATTCATTACCTTTCTTTTCATGTTACACATTTAAATTTACTTCATTTCTTTACATTTCACGTTTCACATTTAAATTTACTTCATTTCGCATTTCATTTCTCGTTTCACATTTAAATTTACTTCATTTCGCATTTCATTTCACGTTTCACATTTAAATTTACTTCTTTTCGCACTTCATTTCTCGTTTCACATTTCAATTTATATCATTTCACATTTAATTACATTTCATATCACGTTTCACATTTAAATTTACTTCATTTCACATTCAATTATTTTTAAATTTTCTTTTCATATTTAAATTTACTTCATTTCTCAATTCATTACATTTCTTTTCATGTTACACATTTAAATTTACTTCATTTATTTACATTTCACGTTTCACATTTAAATTTACTTCATTTCGCATTTCATTTCACGTTTCGCATTTAAATTTACCTCATTTCTTATTTCAATGCTTTTCATTTCTCGTTTCACATTTAAATTTACTTCATTTCACATTTCGTTACTTTTCATTTCACGTTTCACTTTTAAATTTACTTCATTTCACTTTTCATTACATTTCATTTCACTTTTCATATTTAAATTTACTTCATTTCACGTTTCATTAATATTTTTATTTCACATTTCACATTTAAATTTACTACCTTTCACATTTCATTTCGCGTTTCACATTTAAATTTACTTCATTACACATTTGATTACATTTGATTTCACGTTTAACATTTAAATTTACTTCATTTCACATTTCATTAGTTTTCATTTCACGTTTCACATTTAAATTTACTTCATTTTACATTGCATTAGGTTTTGATTTCACGTTTCACATTTAAATTTACTACATTTCAAATTTTGATTCACGTTTCACATTTAAATTTACTTCATTTCACTTTTTATTACTTTTCAATTCACATTTCAGATTTAAATTTACTTCATTTCACATTTCATTACTTTATTTATTCGTTTCAAATTTATATTTATATCATTTCACATTTCATTACATTTAATTTCAAGTTTCACATTTAAATTTACTTCATTTCACATTTCATTAATTTTCATTTCTCGTTTCACATTTAAATTTACTTCATATCACATTTCATTACTTTTCATTTCCCGTTTCAAATTTAAATATACTTCATTTAACTTTTCATTACTTTTCTTTTCATGTTTCACTTTTAAATTTACTTCATTTCACATTACATTTCCATTTCGAGTTTTACATTTAAATTTACTTCTTTTCACATTGCATTACTTTTCATTTAACGTTTCACATTAATTTACTTCTTTTCACATTTCTATTCACATTTCATATTTAACTTTACTTCATTTCACATTTCATTAGATTTTATTTGTTTTTTCACATTTAAATTTACTTCATTTCACATTTATTTTTTCACATTTAAATTTACTTCATTCCACATTTCATTAATTTTGAATTCACGTTTCACATTTAAATTTACTTCATTTCACATTTCATTAATTTTGATTTCACGTTTCACATTTAAACTTATTACATTTCTTTTCAATTCACGTTTCAGATTTGAATTTATTTCATTTCAAATTTCATTACTTTTCTTTTTTCTTTTCAAATTTAAATTCACTTCATTTCATGTTTCATTACTTTTCATTACACGTTTCACATTTAAATTTACTACATTTCACGTTTCATTATATTTGATTTCACGTTTCACATTTAAATTTACTTCATTTCACCTTTCATTAATTTCGATTTCATGTTTCACATTTAAATTTACTTCGTTTCGCGTTTCATTATTTTTCTTTTAAAGATTCACATTTAAATTTACTTCGTTTCACATTTTGATTCATGTTTCAGATTTAAATTTATTACATTTCACATTTCATTTCACGTTTCACGTTTAAATTTACTTCAATTCGCCTTTCATTAATTTTTATTTCGCGTTTCACATTTAAATTTACCTCTCTTCAAATTTCGATTCACTTTTCACATTTAAATTTACTTCATTTCACATTTCATTAATATTGATTTCACATTTCACATTTAAATTTACTTCATTTCACATTTCATTAATTTTGATTTTAATTTTTACATTTAAATTTACTTCATTTAACATTTCATTACTTTTCATTTCATGTTTCACATGTAAATTTACTTCATTTCACTATTCGATTCATGTTTCAGATTTAAATATACTTCATATCATATTTCATTTCACGTTTCACGTTTATATATTCTTCATTACACATTTCATTTCAAATTTCACTTTTAAATTTACTTCTTTTCACAGTTCATTTCCATTTCACGTTTCACATTTAAATTTACTTCCTTTCACTTTTCATTAATTTTGATTAAATGTTTCACATTTAAATTTACTTCATTTCACATTTCATTAATTCTGATTTCACATTTCACATTTAAATTTACTTCATTTCACTTTTCATTACATTTGATTTCATTTTTCACATTTAATTTTACCTCATTTCAAATTTCATTACTTTTCATTTCATGTTTCACATTCAAAGTTACTTCATTTCACATTTCATTACTTTTTATTTCACGTTTCACAATTAAATTTACTTAATTCCACATTTCATTAATTTTGATCTCACGTTTCACATTTAAATTTACTTCATTTCACATTTCATTATTTTTCATTTCATGTTTCACATTCAAATTTACTTCATTTCACATTTTGATTTACGTTTTAGATTTAAATTTACATCATTTCAAATTTCAATAGCTTTCTTTTCACGTTTCACATTTTAATTTTCTTCATTTCACATTTCATTAGATATCATTTCAACTGTCACATTAAAATTTACTTCATATCACATTTCACATCATTTCAGACCATATTTCACATTAAAATTTTCTTCATTAAATATTTTATAACATTTAATTCCACGTTTAACTTAAATGTTTTCTTCATTTCACATTTCAATAATTTTAATTTCACGTTTCACATTTAAATTTACTTCATTTCATATTTCATTACATTTCAATAATTTTAATTTCACGTTTCACATTTAAATTTACTTCATTTCACGTAACATTTCACATTTCACATTTCAATTTATTCATTTCACATTTCATTATTTTCATTTCAAATTTAAAATATAAATTTACTTCATTTGACATTTCATTACTTTTCATTTCAATATTCACATTTAAATTAACTTCATTTCACCTTGAATTACATTTTGATTTCACGTTTCACATTTAAATTTACTACATTTCAAATTTTGATTCACATTTCAGATTTAAATTTAATTCATTTCACTTTTCATTTATTTTCAATTCACGTTTCAGATTTAAATTTACTTCATTTCACATTTCATTACTTTTCTTTATTCGTTTCAGATTTATATTTACTTCATTTCACATTTCATTACATTTGATTACATTTTTCACATTTAAATTTACTTCATTTCACATTTCATTTATTTTGATTTCAAGTTTCACATTTAGTTTTACTTCATTTCACATTACATTACTTTTTAATTCAGGATTCACATTTATATTTACTTCATTTCACATTTCATTAGTATTCATTTTCTGTTTATCATTTAAATTTACTTCATTAAACATTTCATTACTATTCATTTCAAGTTTAACATTTAAATTTACTTCATTTGACATTTCATTACTTTTCTTTATTCGTTTCACATTTATATTTACTTCATTTCACATTTCATTTCATGTTTCACATTATATTTACTTCATTTCTTATTTCATTTCACGTTTCACATTTCAATTTTCTTCATTTCTCATTTCATTAATTTTGATTTCACGTTTCACATTTAAATTTACTTCATTTCACATTATAGTACTTTTCAATTCAGGTTTCACATTTATTTTTACTTCATTTCACATTTCATTCCACGTTTCACATTTTAATTTATTTCATTAAACATTTCATTGCTTTTCATTTCACGTTTCACATTTAAATATTCTTCATTTCACATTTCATTTCACGTTTCACATTTAAATTTACTTCATATCACATTTCATTACTTTTCATTTCGCGTTTCACATTTAAATTTACTTCATTTCACATTTCATTTCACGTTTCACATTTAAATTTCCTTCATTTCACATTTCATTACTTTTCAATTTTCTTTCAAATTTACTTCATTTCACATTTCATTAATTATGATTTCACGTTTCACATTTAAAATTACTTCAATTCACATTTATTAATTCTGATTTCTAGTTTCACATTTATATTTACTTCATTTCACATTTCATTCCACGTTTCACGTTTTATTTCATTAAACATTTCATTGCATTTCATTTCACGTTTCATATTTAAATTTACTTCATTTCACATTTCATTAATTTCGATTTCACGTTTCACATTTAGATTTATTATATTTCACATTTCGATTTTGTTTCAGATTTATATTTACTTCATTTTACATTTCATTACTTTTCATTTCACGTTTCACGTTTAAAATTACTTCATTTCACATTTCATTACTTCTAATTTTCGTTTCAAATTTTAATTTACTTCATTTCACATTTCATTACTTTTCATTTCACGTTTCACATTTAAAATTCCTTCATTTCACATTTCATTTCTTCTAATTTTCGTTTCAAATTTAAATTTACTTCATTTCACATTTAATTTATTTTGAATACACGTTTCACAACTAAATTTACTTAATTCCACATTTAATTAATTTTGATTTCACATTTCACAATTAAATATATTACATTTCACATTTCGATTCACGTTTCAGATTTAAATTTATTTCATTTATCATTTCATTACTTTTATTTTCGTTTCAAATTTAAATCTTTTTCATTTCATGTTTCATTACTTTTCATTTCACGTTTCACATTTAAATTTACTTCATTTCACGTTTCATTACACTCGATTTAATTTTTAACATTTAAATTTATTTCATTTCAAAATTAATTAACTAATATAACGTTTCACATTTAAATTTACTTCATTTCACATTTCATTATTTTCATTTCAAGTTTCACATTTAAATTTACTTCATTTCACTTTTCATTATTTTTCATTTCAAGTTCCACATTTAAATTTAGTTAATTTCACATTACATTTCCATTTCAAGTTTCACATTTATATTTACTTAATTTAACATTTCAGTAATTTCGATTTCACGTTTCACTTTGAGATTTACTTCATTTCAAATTACATTACTTTTCATTTCACGTTTCACATATAAATTTATTTCATTTCTCATTTCATTTCACATTTCACATTCAATTTTACTTCATTTCACATTTCATTTCTTTTCAATTCATGTTTCAGATTCAAATTTGCTTCATTTAACATTTCATTACATTTCAAGTTAAACATTTAAATTTACTTCATTTCACGTTTTATTACTTTTCATTTCACGTTTCATATTTAAATTTACTTCAATTCACATTTCATTAATTATGATTTCACGTTTCACATTTAAATTTAATTATATTCACATTTCATTAATTTTGATTTCACGTTTCACATTTAAATTTACTTCATTTCACATTTCATTACATTTCTTTATTCGTTTCAAATTTATATTTACTTCTCATTTCGTTACTTTTCATTTTTTGTTTCAAATTTCAATTTAATTCATTTAACATTTCATTAATTTTAATTACATTTCTCACTTTTAAATTTGTTTCATTTCACATTTCATTACTTTTCATTTCGCGTTTCATATTTAAATTTACTTCATTTCACATTTCATTTCGCGTTTCACATTTAAATTTACTTCATTTCACGTTTCATTACTTTTCATTTCAAGTTTCATATTAAAATTTACTTCATTTCACAGTTGATTACATTTGATTTCACGTTTCAGATTTAAATTTACTTATATTCACATTTCATTAATTTTGATTTCACGTTTCACTTTTAAATTTACTTCATTTCACATTTCATTAATTTTGATTTCACGTTTCACATTTAAATTTACTTATATTCACATTTAATTAATTTTGATTTCACGTTTCACATTTAAGTTTACTTCATTTCAAATTTCATTAATTTGGTTTCACTTTTCACATTTTAATATACTACATTTCAAATTTTGATTCACGTTTCAGATTTAAATTTACTTCATTTCACGTTTCACATTTAAATTTTCTTCATTTCACATTTCATTCATTTTGATCTCACGTTTCACATTTAAAGTTACTACTTTTCACATTTCATTACTTTTGATTTCATTTTCCACATTTAAATTTTCTTCATTTCACATTTCATTCATTTTGATCTCACGTTTCACATTTAAAGTTACTACTTTTCACATTTCATTTTACGTTTTACATTTAAATTTACTTCATTTCACATTTCATTTATTTTTATTTCACGTTTCATATTTAAATTTAACTCTTTTTAAATTTCGATTCACGTTTCACATTTAAATTTACTTCATTTCACATTTCATTACTTTTCATTTCATGTTTGAGATTTAAATTTACTTCATTTCACATTTCATTAATTTTAATTTCATGTTTCACATTTAGATTTACTTCATTTCACATTTCATTAATTTTGATTTCAAGTTCCACATTTAAATTTGCTTCATTTCACGTTTCATTAATTTTGATTTTATTTTTCACATTCAAATTTACTTCATTTCACATTTCATTACTTTTCATATCACGTTTCACATTTAAATTTACTTCATTTCACATTTGATTACATTTGATTTCACGTTTCAGATTTAAATTTACTTCAATTCACATTTTTTACATTTCCTTTCACGTTTCACATTTAAATTTTCTTCATTTCACATTATATTACATTTCAATTCAGATTTCACATTTATATTTACATCATTTCTCATTTCATTCAACGTTTCACATTTTAATTTATTTCATTAAACATTTCATTGTTTTTCATTTCACACTTCACATTAAAATTTACTTCATTTCACGTTTAATTACTTTTCATTTCACATTTCAAATTAAAATTTCCTACATTTCACATTACATTTCCATTTCACGTTTCACATTTAAATTTACTTCATTTCACGTTACAAATTAAAATTTACTTCATTTCACATTTCATTTCTTTTGATTTCAAGTTTTTCATTTAACTTTTCTTCATTTCACATTTCATTACTTTTCTTTTAATGTTTTACATTTAAATATACTTCATTTCAAATTTCGATTTAAGTTTCAGATTTAAATTTACTTCATTTCACCTTTCATTACGTTTGATTTCATTTTTCACAGTTAAATTCATAAGATTTCACAGTTAATTAATTTTGATTTCACGTTTCACATTTAAATTTACTACATTTCACTTTTCATTACATTTCATTTCACGATTCACATTTAAATTTATTTCATTTCACATTTCATTTCACGTTTCAGATTTAAATTTAATTCATTTCAAATTTCATTAGTTTTCATTTCGTGTTTCACATTTAAATTTAATTCTTTTCACATTTCGATTCACGTTTCACATTTAAATTTACTTCATTTCACATTCAATTACTTTTAAATTTTCTTTTCATATTTAAATTTACTTCATTTCTCAATTCATTACCTTTCTTTTCATGTTACACATTTAAATTTACTTCATTTCTTTACATTTCACGTTTCACATTTAAATTTACTTCATTTCGCATTTCATTTCTCGTTTCACATTTAAATTTACTTCATTTCGCATTTCATTTCACGTTTCACATTTAAATTTACTTCTTTTCGCACTTCATTTCTCGTTTCACATTTCAATTTATATCATTTCACATTTAATTACATTTCATATCACGTTTCACATTTAAATTTACTTCATTTCACATTCAATTATTTTTAAATTTTCTTTTCATATTTAAATTTACTTCATTTCTCAATTCATTACATTTCTTTTCATGTTACACATTTAAATTTACTTCATTTATTTACATTTCACGTTTCACATTTAAATTTACTTCATTTCGCATTTCATTTCACGTTTCGCATTTAAATTTACCTCATTTCTTATTTCAATGCTTTTCATTTCTCGTTTCACATTTAAATTTACTTCATTTCACATTTCGTTACTTTTCATTTCACGTTTCACTTTTAAATTTACTTCATTTCACTTTTCATTACATTTCATTTCACTTTTCATATTTAAATTTACTTCATTTCACGTTTCATTAATATTTTTATTTCACATTTCACATTTAAATTTACTACCTTTCACATTTCATTTCGCGTTTCACATTTAAATTTACTTCATTACACATTTGATTACATTTGATTTCACGTTTAACATTTAAATTTACTTCATTTCACATTTCATTAGTTTTCATTTCACGTTTCACATTTAAATTTACTTCATTTTACATTGCATTAGGTTTTGATTTCACGTTTCACATTTAAATTTACTACATTTCAAATTTTGATTCACGTTTCACATTTAAATTTACTTCATTTCAATTTTTATTACTTTTCAATTCACATTTCAGATTTAAATTTACTTCATTTCACATTTCATTACTTTATTTATTCGTTTCAAATTTATATTTATATCATTTCACATTTCATTACATTTAATTTCAAGTTTCACATTTAAATTTACTTCATTTCACATTTCATTAATTTTCATTTCTCGTTTCACATTTAAATTTACTTCATATCACATTTCATTACTTTTCATTTCCCGTTTCAAATTTAAATATACTTCATTTAACTTTTCATTACTTTTCTTTTCATGTTTCACTTTTAAATTTACTTCATTTCACATTACATTTCCATTTCGAGTTTTACATTTAAATTTACTTCTTTTCACATTGCATTACTTTTCATTTAACGTTTCACATTAATTTACTTCTTTTCACATTTCTATTCACATTTCATATTTAACTTTACTTCATTTCACATTTCATTAGATTTTATTTGTTTTTTCACATTTAAATTTACTTCATTTCACATTTATTTTTTCACATTTAAATTTACTTCATTCCACATTTCATTAATTTTGAATTCACGTTTCACATTTAAATTTACTTCATTTCACATTTCATTAATTTTGATTTCACGTTTCACATTTAAACTTATTACATTTCTTTTCAATTCACGTTTCAGATTTGAATTTATTTCATTTCAAATTTCATTACTTTTCTTTTTTCTTTTCAAATTTAAATTCACTTCATTTCATGTTTCATTACTTTTCATTACACGTTTCACATTTAAATTTACTACATTTCACGTTTCATTATATTTGATTTCACGTTTCACATTTAAATTTACTTCATTTCACCTTTCATTAATTTCGATTTCATGTTTCACATTTAAATTTACTTCGTTTCGCGTTTCATTATTTTTCTTTTAAAGATTCACATTTAAATTTACTTCATTTTATATTTTCACATTTCACATTTCATTACTTTTCATTTCACGTTTCACATTTTAATTTACTTCATTTCACATTTCATTAATTTTGACTTCAATTTTCACATTTAAATTTATTTCATTTCACATTTCATTAATTTTCTTTTAAAGATTCACATTTAAATTTACTTCGTTTCACATTTTGATTCATGTTTCAGATTTAAATTTATTACATTTCACATTTCATTTCACGTTTCACGTTTAAATTTACTTCAATTCGCCTTTCATTAATTTTTATTTCGCGTTTCACATTTAAATTTACCTCTCTTCAAATTTCGATTCACTTTTAACATTTAAATTTACTTCATTTCACATTTCATTACTTTTGATTTCACATTTCACATTTAATTTTACTTCATTTCAAATTTCATTAATTTTGATTTCACGTTTCACATTTAAATTTACTTCATTTCACATTTCATTAATTTTGACTTCAATTTTCACATTTAAATTTATTTCATTTCACGTTTCATTAATTTTCTTTTAAAGATTCACATTTAAATTTACTTCGTTTCACATTTTGATTCATGTTTCAGATTTAAATTTATTACATTTCACATTTCATTTCACGTTTCACGTTTAAATTTACTTCAATTCGCCTTTCATTAATTTTTATTTCGCGTTTCACATTTAAATTTACCTCTCTTCAAATTTCGATTCACTTTTCACATTTAAATTTACTTCATTTCACATTTCATTAATATTGATTTCACATTTCACATTTAAATTTACTTCATTTCACATTTCATTAATTTTGATTTTAATTTTTACATTTAAATTTACTTCATTTAACATTTCATTACTTTTCATTTCATGTTTCACATGTAAATTTACTTCATTTCACTATTCGATTCATGTTTCAGATTTAAATATACTTCATATCATATTTCATTTCACGTTTCACGTTTATATATTCTTCATTACACATTTCATTTCAAATTTCACTTTTAAATTTACTTCTTTTCACAGTTCATTTCCATTTCACGTTTCACATTTAAATTTACTTCCTTTCACTTTTCATTAATTTTGATTAAATGTTTCACATTTAAATTTACTTCATTTCACATTTCATTAATTCTGATTTCACATTTCACATTTAAATTTACTTCATTTCACTTTTCATTACATTTGATTTCATTTTTCACATTTAATTTTACCTCATTTCAAATTTCATTACTTTTCATTTCATGTTTCACATTCAAAGTTACTTCATTTCACATTTCATTACTTTTTATTTCACGTTTCACAATTAAATTTACTTAATTCCACATTTCATTAATTTTGATCTCACGTTTCACATTTAAATTTACTTCATTTCACATTTCATTATTTTTCATTTCATGTTTCACATTCAAATTTACTTCATTTCACATTTTGATTTACGTTTTAGATTTAAATTTACATCATTTCAAATTTCAATAGCTTTCTTTTCACGTTTCACATTTTAATTTTCTTCATTTCACATTTCATTAGATATCATTTCAACTGTCACATTAAAATTTACTTCATATCACATTTCACATCATTTCAGACCATATTTCACATTAAAATTTTCTTCATTAAATATTTTATAACATTTAATTCCACGTTTAACTTAAATGTTTTCTTCATTTCACATTTCAATAATTTTAATTTCACGTTTCACATTTAAATTTACTTCATTTCATATTTCATTACATTTCAATAATTTTAATTTCACGTTTCACATTTAAATTTACTTCATTTCACGTAACATTTCACATTTCACATTTCAATTTATTCATTTCACATTTCATTATTTTCATTTCAAATTTAAAATATAAATTTACTTCATTTGACATTTCATTACTTTTCATTTCAATATTCACATTTAAATTAACTTCATTTCACCTTGAATTACATTTTGATTTCACGTTTCACATTTAAATTTACTACATTTCAAATTTTGATTCACATTTCAGATTTAAATTTAATTCATTTCACTTTTCATTTATTTTCAATTCACGTTTCAGATTTAAATTTACTTCATTTCACATTTCATTACTTTTCTTTATTCGTTTCAGATTTATATTTACTTCATTTCACATTTCATTACATTTGATTACATTTTTCACATTTAAATTTACTTCATTTCACATTTCATTTATTTTGATTTCAAGTTTCACATTTAGTTTTACTTCATTTCACATTACATTACTTTTTAATTCAGGATTCACATTTATATTTACTTCATTTCACATTTCATTAGTATTCATTTTCTGTTTATCATTTAAATTTACTTCATTAAACATTTCATTACTATTCATTTCAAGTTTAACATTTAAATTTACTTCATTTGACATTTCATTACTTTTCTTTATTCGTTTCACATTTATATTTACTTCATTTCACATTTCATTTCATGTTTCACATTATATTTACTTCATTTCTTATTTCATTTCACGTTTCACATTTCAATTTTCTTCATTTCTCATTTCATTAATTTTGATTTCACGTTTCACATTTAAATTTACTTCATTTCACATTATAGTACTTTTCAATTCAGGTTTCACATTTATTTTTACTTCATTTCACATTTCATTCCACGTTTCACATTTTAATTTATTTCATTAAACATTTCATTGCTTTTCATTTCACGTTTCACATTTAAATATTCTTCATTTCACATTTCATTTCACGTTTCACATTTAAATTTACTTCATATCACATTTCATTACTTTTCATTTCGCGTTTCACATTTAAATTTACTTCATTTCACATTTCATTTCACGTTTCACATTTAAATTTACTTCATTTTACATTTCATTACTTTTCATTTCACATTTAAATTTACTTCATTTCACATTTCATTACATTTCGATTCACGTTTCACATTTAAATTTACTTCATTTTACATTTCATTACTTTTCATTTCACATTTAAATTTACTTCATTTCACATTTCATTAAATTTAAATTCTCGTTTCACATTTAAATTCACTTCATTTCGAATTTCTTTAATTTCATTTCACGTTTCAAAGTTAAATTTACTTCATTTCCCATGTCATTACTTTTCATTTCACGTTTCACGTTTAAATTTACTTCATTTCACATTTCATTACTTTTAAATTCTCGTTTCACAATTAACCATTTCACACTTCATTACTTTTCTTTTCACGTTTCAGATTTAATTTTATTTCATTTCACATTTCATTACTATTCATTTCGCGTTTCACATTTAAATTTACTTCATATCACATTTCATTACTTTTCATTTCGCGTTTCACATTTAAATTTACTTCATTTCACATTTCATTACTTTTTATTTCGCGTTTCACATTTAAATTTATTTCATTCCACATTTAATTAATTTTGATTCCACGTTTCACATTTAAATTTACTTCATTTCATGTTTCATTATATTTTTTTTCTCGTTTCACATTTATAATTACAGCATTTCACATGTCATTACATTTCATTTCACGTATCACATTTAAATTTACTTCATTTCACATTTCATTTCATGTTTCACATTTAAATTTACTTCATTTCACATTTCGATTCACGTTTCACATTTAAATTTACTTCATTTCACATTTCATTACCTTTCTTTTCACGTTTCACATTTATATTTACTTCATTTCACATTACTTCATTTCATTACTTTTGATTTCACATTTTGCATTTCAATTTACTTCATTTCTTATTTCATTACTTGTGATTTCATGTGTCACATTTAAATTTACTTCATTTAAAATTTCATTAATTTTGATTTCACGTTTCACATTTAAATTTACTTCGTTTCACATTTCATTAGTTTTCAGTTCACGTTTCAAATTTAAATTTACTTCATTTCACATTCCATTACTTTTGATTTCATTTTTCACATTTAAATTTTCTTCATTTCACATTTCGATTCACGTTTCAATTTTAAATTTACTTCATTTCACATTTCATTACATTTCATTTCAGGTTTCACATTTGAATTTACTTCATTTCACATTTCATTACTTTTCATTTCACATTTCACATTTAAATTTAGTTCATTTCACATTTCATTACTTTTCATTTCACATTTCACATTAAAATTTACTTCATTTCACGTTTCATTACTTTTCATTTCACGTTTCACATTTCATTAATTTTAATATCATGATTCACATTTAGATTTACTTCATTTCACATTTCATTAATTTTGATTAAACGTTTCACATTTAAATTTACTACATTTCACATTTATTTACTTTTCATTTTTCGATTCAAATTTAAATATACTTCGTTTCACATTACATTTTTCACATTTTAATTTTCTTCATTTCACATTTATTAATTTTGATTTCACGTTTCACGTTTAAATTTACTTCATTCCACATTTCATTAATTTTGATTACACGTTTCACATTTAAATTTACTTAATTTCACATTTCATTAATTTTGATTTCACGTTTCAGATTTAAATTTACTTCATTTCACATTTCATTAATTTTGATTCCTCGTTTCACATTTAAATTTACTTCATTTCATGTTTCATTATATTTTATTTCTTGTTTCACATTTAATATTACTGCATTTCACATTTCATTACATTTCATTTCACATATCACATTTAAATTTTATTCATTTCACATTTCATTAATTTTGATTTCATTTTTCACATTTAAATTTACTTCATTTCACATTTCATTAATTTCCTTTCATGTTTCACATTTAAATTTACTTCATTTCTCATTTCATTACCTTTCTTTTCACGTTTCACATTTAAATTTACTTCATTTCGCATTTCATTTTACGTTTCACATTTCAATTTACCTCTTTTCGCATTTCATTTCTCAATTCACATTTCAATTTACTTCATTATACATTTCATTTCTCGTTTCACTTTTAAATTTATATCATGTCACATTTAATTACATTTCATTTCACGTTTCTCATTAAATTTATTTCATTTTACGTTTCACATTTATATTTATTCATTTCACATTTCATTACTTTTCATTTCGCTTTTCACATTTAAATTTACGTCATTTCACATTTCATTACTTTTGATTTCGCGTTTCACATTTAATTTTACTTCATTTCACATTTCATTTCTCGTTTCACATTCAAATTTACTTCATTGCACATTTCATACTTTTCATTTCTAGTTTCACGTTTAAATTTACTTCATTTCACTTTCCATTAATTTTAAATTTTCTTTTCACATTTAAATTTTCTACATTTCACTTACCATTACTTTTCATTTCTCATTTCACATTTAAAATTACTCCATTTTACATTTCATTAATTTTCATTCCACGTTTCACAATTCAATTTACTTCATTTCCCATTTCATTTTTCACATTTAAATTTACTTCATTCCACATTTCATTATTTTTATTTCACGTTTCACATTTAAATTTACTTCATTTCACATTTCATTACTTTTGATTTCATTTTTCACAGTTAATTTTTATATCATTTAACATTTAATTAATTTTGATTTCACTTTTAACATTTAAATTTACTTCATTTCACATTTCATTAATTTCGATTTCACGTTTCACATTTAGATTTACTTCATTTCACATTTCATTACTTTTCATTTCACGTTTCACGTTAATTTACATCTTTTCACATTTCTATTCACGTTTCATATTTATATTTACTTCATTTCACATTTCTTTACATTTCATTTCACGTTTCACATTTAGATTTACTTCATTTCACAATTAATTACTATTAAATTTTCTTTTCACATGTAAATTTTCTTCAGCTCACATTTCATTAGTTTTCATTTCAAGTTTCACTTTTAAATTTCCTTCATTTTTCGTTTCATATTTATTTCATTTCACTTTTCATTACATTTCATTTCCAGTTTCACATTTAAATTAACTTGATTTTATATTTCTTTTCATGTTTCACATTTAAATTATCTTCAATTCACATTTCAATTTTCTTCATTTCACATTTCATTTCATGTTTCACATTTTGATTTACATCATTTCACATTTCATTACTTTTCAGTTCACGTTTCACATTTAAATTTTCTTCATTTCACATTTTATTACATTTCATTTCAAGTTTCTCATTTAAATTTACTTCATTTCACTTTTCATCAATTTTCATTTCACGTTTCACATTTAAATTTAATTCATACCACATTTAATTACATTTGATTTCACGTTTCAGATTTAAATTTACTTCATTTCACATTTCATTACATTTCATTTCAAGTTTAACATTTATATTTTCTTCATTTCACATTTCATTACATTTCATTTCACGTTTCACATTTAAATTTACTTCATTTCACATTTCATTACATTTAGATTCACGTTTCAGATTTAAATTTACTTCATTTCACATTTGATTACTTTTGATTTCACGTTTCACATTTAATTTTTCTTCTTTTCACATTCAATTACTTTTAAACTTTCTTTTTACATTTAAATTTACTTCATATCACATTTCATTACACTTCATTTCTCGTTTCACTTTTAATTTTACTTCATTTCTCATTTCATTTCCCGTTTCACATTTCAATTTTCTTCATTTCACATATCATTTCATATTTCACATTTAAATTTACTTCATTTCACATTTCATTACTTTTCATTTCACGTTTCACATTTTAATCTACTTCATTTCACATTTCATTACTTTTGATTTCATTTTTCACTGTTAAATTTACTTCATTTCACATTTCATTACATTTCATTTCACGTTTCACATGTAAAATTACTTCATTTCAAATTTCATTACTTTTGATTTCATTTTTCACAGTTAATTTTACATCATTTCACATTTAATTAATTTTGATTTCACGTTTAACATTTAAATTTACTTCAATTCACATTTAATTAATTTCGATTTCACATTTCACATTTAGATTTACTTCATTTCACATTTCATTACCTTTCATATCACGTTTCACATTAATTTACATCTTTTCACATTTCTATTCACGTTTCATATTTATATTTAAATCATTTCACATTTCTTTACATTTCATTTTATGTTTCACATTTAAATTTTTTTCATTTCACATTTCATTACTTTTAATTTTTTGTTTCAAATTTAAATTTACTTCATTTCACATTTGATTACTTTTGATTTCACTTTTCACATTTAATTTTTCTTCTTTTCACATTCAATTAATTTTAAATTCTTTTCACATTTATATTTACTTCATATCACATTTCATTACATTTCATTTCTCGTTTCACGTTTAATTTTACTTCATTTCTCATTTCATTTCCCTTTTCACATTTCAGTTTTCTTCATTTCACATTTCATTTCACGTTTCACGTATAAATTTATTTCATTTATCATTTCATTTCACGTTTCACATTTAAATTTACTTCATTTTAAATTTCATTTAGAGTTTCACATTTTAATTTACTTTATTTCACATTTCATTAATTTTGATTTCATGTTTCACATTCAAATTTACTTCATTTCACATTTCATAACTTTTCATTTCACGTTTAACATTTAAATATTCTTCATTTCACATTTCATTACATTTCATGTCACGTTTCACATTTAGATGTACTTTATTTCATGTTTCATTTTTCACATTTAAATTTACTTCATTTCACATTTAATTTATTTTGAATTCACGTTTCACAATTAAATTTACTTCATTCCACATTTCATTAATTTTGATTTCACATTTCACAATTAAATTTATTACATTTCACATTTCGATTCACGTTTTAGATTTAAATTTTACATTTCACATTTCATTACTTTTATTTTCGTTTCAAATTTAAATTTTTTTCATTTCATGTTTCATTAATTTTCATTTCACGTTTCTCATTTAAATTTAGTTCATTTCACGTTTCATTACACTCGATTTAATTTTTAACATTTAAATTTACTTCATTTCAAAATTAATTAATATAACGTTTCACATTTAAATTTAGTTCATTTCACATTTCATTATTTTGATTTCATTTTTCACATTTAAATTTACTTCATTACACTTTTCATTAGTTTTCATTTCACGTTTCACATTTAAATTTACTTCATTTCACGTTTCATTACTTTTCGTTTCACTTTTCACATTTAAATTTACTTTATTTCGCATTTCATTACTTTTTGATTCACGTTTCAGATTAAAATTTAAATTATTATTATGAAGGAAGGCTCACCCTGTAGTTAACTTGATGGCTGGTTCACTTTGTGAAGGGGTGGAGTGTATGGGAACTGTTGAATTTTGGCCTGAAGCACTGATGGATCATGTGAGGTAAGCACTGAGTCAGCTGCGGGAGCACAGGTGAAGGCAATGCACCTGTGACTGGAAGGGGTGGAGTCTGGCTCCACCTCTCCCAGACCCCATTTAAGGACTGACCACGACTGGGGAAGGTTCTTTTGTTGGAGATCCCCTCCCCTGTGGAGGTCCAGGCAAGCCTTGACCTTCAGTGACAGGTTAGCCTTTCCTAATTTACTGCTTGTCTTTATACCACCTGGATAAGTCATACAAAAACACATTGTCCACCTTCGTTATTTGGTGTGGGTATTATTCTTTTGGGGGATTCACTGTGCACACCCTAAGCTTCAGCTCTAAATCCTTGCTTTTTTACCCCAAAGTCTAGCCCCTAGTCCTTGCTATTCCACCCCATATTCCTGCCCTAAGCCCTCGCTATTTCCTCCCAAACAGTAGTCCCAAGTCCTCATTATTACCCTTAAACTCAGGCCCTGAATCCTTGCCATTTCACCCCAGGCTCAAGTGCCACATCCTGCCTAATTCACCCCAAAGCTCCGTCCCAGCTTCTCGCCATTCGGTGCCAAACTCCAGCCCCAAACGTTTACTATTGCATCCCAATCTCCAGTTCCTTTGTTCTCACTGCTTCACCCCGAACTCCAACATCAAACCCTCTCTGTTTTGCCCCAATCTCCAGCTCTAAATTCTTGCTATTATATCCCAAACTGTAACACCTAGTCCTTGTTATTCCTCCCCACGTTCCTACCCCAAACCTACCCTACTTCATTCCGAGCAGTAGTCCCAAATCCTCATTATTTCCCTCAAACTCTGGCCCCAAGCGCTCACTATTTCCTCCCAAACTAAACTCCAAAATCCAGGCTCATTCATCCAAAACTCCATCCCAACTTCTTGCAGTTTCACCCTGAACTTCAGCCTCGCAACTGTGAGGCCCAAATCCTCACAGTTTCACCCTATATTGCAGCTCCCAATCCTCTCTCGCTTTCCCCAAACTCCGTATAAAATTCCTCACTACTTCTCCCCAAGTTTCAGTCCCATGTCTGGCTGTCTCACACCAGTGTCAAGCATCATATCCTCGCAATTTCTTCCCAAATTCTAGCCCGAATTCCATATTACATATCATTTCATATTTTATTTTATATTCCAGTTGATATTTCATTTCATATTTCCTCTTCATTTTATATCATTTTATTTCATATCCTTTTCTCACATCTGCTTCATTTCATTTCTTTTCAGTCCTTTTTATTGCTTATTTCATTTCATTTCTCAGCCCTCTGGTTCCTGCCCACGTTTTGCCTGCGTTGATCTCAGCCTGCTAACAGGGCAGCAGTTCCCGGGGTCGTCCATTTTCCCCTTGATGGAAATGGGTGTGAGTTTTCTCTTACTTTCTGCTACCTGTGGACTTGCCCTGGATGCCACAGCGTTTCGGATCTCACTGAGAGTGGCCTGCTGACTGCAACGGCTGATTCCCTCTGCACTCCCTGATGCATCCACTGGGACAGGCGGACCTGTGCATGTTCGGAGTCAGGTAGGACTCAGAGTGCCACATTTTTGTGTTGTCAGGTGCTATATGCTGCACAGACATTTCATTTCAACTATTTCATACATTTCGTATTATTTCACATTTCGTATTATTTCACATTTCAATCCATTATATTTCATTGAAAATATTGCGCACTTCGCGTTTCATTGCGCATTTCATGTTTCATTTAATGTTTCATTTTATTTCTCGTTTCATTTCAAGTTTATTTTCAAGTTTCTGTTCATTTCAAATTTCATATTTCATATTTAGCTTCATCTCATTTTTATTTTTATCGTTCTATATCTCATTTCAAATCATATTTCACTTCATATCACATTTCATTTCGTTTCATATTTCATGTCATTTCGCACCATTACATTCTATTTCATTTTATATTTCAGATTTCATTTCAAATTTCTGATTTAAATTTCCGATCTCTTTTCCCACTTCCCATTTCCGATCTCTTTTCCCACTTCCCATTTCCGAACTCTTTTCCCACTTCCCATTTCCGAACTCTTTTCCCACTTCCCATTTCCGATCTCTTTTCCCACTTCCCATTTCCGATCTCTTTTCCCACTTCCCATTTCCGATCTCTTTTCCCACTTCCCATTTCCGATCTCTTTTCCCACTTCCCATTTCCGATCTCTTTTCCCACTTCCTGTTTCACATTTAAATTAACTACATTTCAAAATTAATTACTTTTCATTTCACGATTTCATTAATATTTTCTTCATTTCAAATTTCATTACATTTCATTTCACGTTTCACATTTAAATTTACTACATTTCACATTTTGATTTACATTTCAGATTTAAATTTAATTCATTTCACACTTCATTACTTTTCATTTCACACTTCATTACTTTTCATTGCACACTTCATTACTTTTCATTGCACACTTCATTACTTTTCATTGCACACTTCATTACTCTTCATTTCACGTTTCACTCTTAAATTTACTTCATTTCTCATTTTGTTAAATTTCATTTCACGTTTCACATTTAAATTTACTTCATTTCAAATTTCATTAATTTTGATTTCACATTTCACATTTAAATTAACTTCAATTCACATTTCATTACTTTTAATATTTCATTTCACGTTTCACATTTAAATTAACTTCATTTCACGTTTCTTTGCTTTTCATTTCACGTTTCACATTTAAATTTACTTCATTTCACATTTCTTTGCTTTTTATTCCACGTTTCACATTTATATTAAATACGTTTCAAATCTAGTTACTTTTCTTTTCACGTTTTCATTTAAATATATATCACATTTTTTACATTTCCATATTCGTTTCACATTTAAATTAACTTAATTTCATATTTCATTACATTTCCTTTCGCGTTTAATATTAAATATATTTCACTTCACGTTTCACATTACATTTCACATTTCATTTCACAATTAATTACATTTCAATTTCATTTTATGTTTCAAAATTAATTTTACTTCATTTCACATTTCCTTACAATTCCTTTCAGTTTTTTCATGTGAATTTACTTCAATTCACATTTCATTATATTTCCATTTTCGTTTCACTTTTAAATTCACTTCATTTCACATTTCATTACTTTACATTTCACGTTTCGCATTTAAATTTGCTTCATTTCACATTTCATTAATTTTCATTTCACGTTTCACATTTAAATTTACTTCAATTCACATTTCATTAATTTTGATTTCAGGTTTCACATTTAAATTTACTTCATTTCACATTTTATTACATATCAATTCAGGTTACACATTTATATTTACTTCATTTCACATTTCATTCCACGTTTCACATTTTAATTTATTTCATTAAGCATTTCATTGCTTTTCAATTCACGTTTCCCATTTAAATTTACTTCATTTCACATTTCATTACTTTTCATTTCACTTTTCAGATTTAAATTTACTTCATTTCACCTTTCATTAATTTCGATTTCATGTTTCACATTTAAATTTACTACATTTCACATTTCGATTCACTTTTCAGATTTAAATTTACTTCTTTTCACATTTCATTATTTTAATTTTCGCTTCAATTTTAAATTTACTTCATTTCACATTTCATTACTTTTTATTTCACGTTTCACTTTTAAATTTACTTCATTTCACCTTTCATTAATTTCGATTTCATGTTTCACATTTCAATTTACTACATTTCACATTTCGATTCACTTTTCAGATTTAAATTTATTTCATTTCACATTTCATTATTTTTCATTTCACGTTTCACATTCAAATTTACTTCATTTCACATTTCATTACTTTTCATTTCAAGTTTCACATTTAAATTTACTTCATTTCACATTTCATTTCCATTTAAATTTTCACATTTAAATTTACTTCATTTCAAATTTCATTTAACGTTTCAGATTTAAATTTACTTCATTTCAGTTTTCATTACTTTTCATTTCACGTTTCACATTTAATTTTTCTTCATTTCTCATTTCATTAATTTTGATTTTACGTTTCACATTTAAATTAATTTCATTTCACATTTCATTAATTTCGATTTCACGTTTCACATTTAAATTTACTACATTTCACATTTCATGTCACGTTCCACATTTAATTTTACTTGATTTCAAATTTCATTACTTTTCACATTTCGTTTCACATTTCTTTTCAGGTTTCACATTTAAATGTACTTATTTTCATAGTTCATTTCACGTTTCGCATTTAAATTAACTTCATTTCACAATTCATTACTTTTCATTTTCGTTTCAATTTTAAATATACTTCATTACAGATTTCATTTCTTTTTATTTCACATTTCACTGTTAAGTTTACTTCATTTCACCTTTCATTAATTTCGATTTCACGTTTCACATTTAAATTTACTTCATTTCATATTTCATTCCCATTTAAAGTTTCACATTTAAATTTACTTCATTTCAAATTTCATTTAACGTTTCATATTTAAATTTACTTCATTTCACATTTCATTACTTCTCATTTCATGTTTCACATTTAAATTTACTTCATTTCACTTTTCATTATTTTCATTTCATTTTTCACATTTCATTTTTCTTCATTTCTCATTTCATTAATTTCGATTTCACGTTTCACATTTAAATTTACTTCATTTCACATTTCATTAATTTCGATTTCACGTTTCACATTTAAATTTACTACATTTCACATTTTGATTCACTTTTCAGATTTAAATTTATTTCATATCACATTTCATTACTTTTCATTTCACTTTTCAGATTTAAATTTATTTTATTCCACATTTCATTACTTTTCATTTAATGTATAACATTTAAATTTACTTCATTTCACATTTCATGAATTTTGATTTCACGTTTCATATTTAGTTTTACTTCATTTCACATTACATTACTTTTCAATTCAGGATTCACATTTAATTTTACTTCATTTCACATTTCATTACTTTTCATTTCATGTTTCACATTTAATTTTACTTCATTTCACATTTCATTACTTTTTATTTCACATTTTGCATTTAAATTTACTTAATTTCACATTTCATTACATTTCATTTCACGTTTCACATTTAAATGTACTTCATTTCACATTTCATAAACTTTGATCTCATGTTTCACATTAACATCTACTACATTTCACGTTTTGATTCACGTTTCAGATTAAATTTCCTTCATTTCACAATTCATTACTTTTCATTCCACGTTTCTCATTTAAATTTACTTCATTTCACATATCATTACTTTTCATTTCAAGTTTCACATTTAAATTTACTTCATTTCACATTTCATTAATTTTGACTTAACGTTCCACATATAAATTTACTCCATTTCACATTTCATTAATTTTTATTTCGCGTTTCACATTTAAATTTACTTCATTTCACATTTTGTTTCACGGTTCAGATTTAAATTTACTTCATTTCACATTTCATTACTTTTCATTTCATGTTTCACATTTAATTTTACTTCATTTCATATTCCATTTCCATTTCACGTTTCACATTTAAATTTACTTCATTTCACATTTCATTTTTCACATTTAAATGTACTTCATTTCACATTTCATTAATTTTGATTTCACGTTCCACATTTAAATTTACTTCATTTCACATTTCATTTCATGTTTCACATTTAAATGTACTTATTTTCATAGTTCATTTCACGTTTCGCATTTAAATTAACTTCATTTCACAATTCATTACTTTTCATATTTCATTTCATGTTTCAAAATTAAATTTAATTCATTTCACATTTGATAACTTTTCATTTCACGTTTCAAATTTAAATTTACTTCATTTCATATTTGATAACTTTTCATTTCACGTTTCACATTTAAATTTACCTCATTTCATATTTCATTACATTTCATTTCACGTTTCACATGTAAATATACTTCATTTCACATTTCATTACTTTTCATATTTCATTTGTTTCACATTTAATTTCACTTCATTTAATATTTCATTACTTTTCATATTTCATTTCATGTTTCAAAATTAAATTTACTTCATTGCACATTTCCTTACATTTCATTTTACTTTTCACATCTAAATTTACTTCATTTCACGTTTCATATCTTTTCATTTCACTTTTCACAGTTAAATTTACTTCATTTCTCGTGTCAGATTTAAATTTACTTCATTTCACATTTCGTTAAATTTCATTTCACGTTTCACATTTAAATTTACTTCAATTCAATTTCATTGATTTTAATTTCACATTACACATTTAAATTTACTTCACATTTCATTACTTTTAATATTTCATTTCACATTTCTTTGCTTTTTATTCCACGTTTCACATTTATATTAAATACGTTTCAAATCTAATTACTTTTCACGTTTTCATTAAAATATATATCATTTTTTTTACATTTCCATTTTCGTTTCTCATTTAAATTAAATTCATTTCATATTTCATTACATTTCCTTTCGCGTTTCACATTAAATATATTTCACTTCCTGTTTCACATTTCATTTCACATTTCATTTCACAATTAATTACTTTTCATATTTCATTTTATTTTTCAAAATTATTTTTACTTCATTTCACATTTCCTTACATTTCCTTTCAGTTTTTTCATGTGAATTTACTTCAATTCACATTTCATTACATTTCCATTTTCGTTTCACATTTAAATTCACTTCATTTCACATTTCACTATCATTTCATGTTTAACATTTAAATTTACTTCATTTCACATTTCATTACTTCTAATTTCACGTTTCACATTTAAATATACTTTCACATTTCATTAATTTTGCTTTCACGTTTCACATTTAAATTTACTTCATTTCACATTTCATTAATTTTGATTTCACGTTTCACATTTAAACTTACTTCTTTTCACATTTCGATTCACGTTTCTTATTTAAATTTACTTTATTTCACGTTTCATTATTTTCATTTCATGTTTCACATTTAAATTGACTTCATTTCACATTTCACTAATTTTGATTTCACGTTTCACTTTTAAATTTACTTAATTTCACATTTCATTAATTTCGATTTCACGTTTCACATTTAAATTTACTTCATTTCAAATTTCATTTAACGTTTCACATTTAAATTTACTTCATTTCACTTTTCATTACTTTTCATTTCATTTTTCACATTTAATTATTTTTCATTTCTCATTTCATTTCACGTTTCACATTAAAATTTACCTCATTTCATATTTCATTACATTTCATTTCACGTTTCACATGTAAATATACTTCATTTCACATTTCATTTCACGTTTTACGTTTAAATTTACTCCATTTCACTTTTCATTACTTTTCATTTCATGTTTCACATTTATATTTACTTCATTTCACATTTCTTTACTTTTCATTTCGCGTTTCACATTTAAATTTACTTCATTTCACATTTCATTACTTTTCATTTCACGTTTCACATCTATATTTACTTCATTTCCCGTTTCATTACATTTCTTTTCTCGTTTCACGATTCACATTTATATTTACTTCATTATACATTTCATTAATTTTGATTTCAAATTTCACATTTAAATTTTCTTCATTTCACATTTCATTACATTTAATTTAACGTTTCACATTTAAATTTATTTCATTTCTTGTTTCACATTCAAATTACATCATTTCACATTTCTTTAGATATCATTTCAACTTTCACATTTATATTTACTTCATTTCACATTTCATTACGTTTGATTTCACGTTTCAGATTTAAATTTACTTCATTTCACATTTCATTAATTTCAATTTCACGTTTCACATTTAAATTTACTACATTTCACATTTCGATTCACTTTTCAGATTTAAATTTATTTCATATCACATTTCATTACTTTTCATTTCACTTTTCAGATTTAAATTTATTTTATTCCACATTTCATTACTTTTCATTTAATGTATACATTTAAATTTACTTCATTTCACATTTCATTTCACGATTCACATTTAAATTTACTTCTTTTCTAATTTTATTACTTTACTTATTTCAAATTTCACATCTCATTTCACATTTTATTTCACAAATCATTACTTTTCTTATTTCATTTCACGTTTCACATTTAAATATAATTCATTTCACATTTCATTTCTCGTTTCACATTTAAATTTACTTTATTGCACATTTCATTTCCTTTCATTTCAAATTTCACATTTAAATTTAATTCATTTAACATTCCATTATTTTTAAATATTCTTTTCACATTTAAATTTTCTACATTTCACTTACCATTACTTTTCATTTCTCATTTCACATTTAAAATTACTCCATTTTACATTTCATTAATTTTCATTTCACATTTCACATTTAAATTTACTTCATTTCACATTTCATTTTTCACATTTAAATGTACTTCATTTAACATTTCATTAATTTTGATCTCACGTTTCACATTTAAATTTACTACATTTCACATTTCGATTCACGTTTCAGATTTAAATTTACTTCATTTCACATTTCATTACTTTTCATTCCACGTTTCTCATTTTAATTTACTTCATTTCACATTTCATTACTTTTCATTTCACGTTTCACATTTAAATTTACTTCATTTCACTGTATTATATTACTTATTTCATGTTTTGAATTTCGGTTGGCGTTTTGGTTGGCGTTTTGGTTGACGTTTGACATTTCGGTTGAAGTTTCATTTCAAATTTCATTACATTTCTTATTTCATTTCTCGTTTTACATTTAAATTTACTTCATTTCACATTTCATTAATTTCGATTTCACGTTTCACATTTAAATATACTACATTTCACATTTCGATTCACGTTTCACATTTATATTTACTTCATTTCACATTGCATTACTTTTCATTTAATGTTTCACATTTAAATTTTCTTCATTTCACATTTCATTACATTTCATTTCACATTTCACGTTTAAATTTACTTCCATTCCCGTTTCATTAATTTTGATTTCACGTTCCACATTTAAATTTACTTCATTTCACATTTCATTACATTTCATTTCACGTTTCACTTTTTAATTTACTTCATTTCACGTTTCATTACATTTCATTTCACGTTTCACATTTAAATTTACTTCATTTCACATTTGATTACATTTGATTTCACGTTTAACATTTAAATTTACTTCATTTCACATTTCATTAATTTTCATTTCAAGTTTCACATTTAAATTTTCATCATTTCACATTTCATTAGTTTTCATTTCAAGTTCCACATTTAAATTTAATTCATTTCACATTTCATTACTTTTCATTTCAAGTTTAACATTTAAATTTACTTCATTTCACATTGCATTACATTTTCATTTCAAGTTTCACATTTAAATTTACTTCATTTCACATTGCATTACATTTTGATTTCACGTTTCACATTTAAATTTACTACATTTCAAATTTTGATTCACGTTTCAGATTTAAATTTACTTCATTTCACATTTCATTACATTACATTTCGAGTTACACATTTAAATTTACTTCATTCAATTACTTTTAAATTTACTTTTCACAGTTAAACTTCATTCAGATCTCATTTCATTACTTTTCATTTCAAGTTTCACTTTTAAATTTCCTTTATTTTTCGTTTCACATTTATGTCATTTTACTTTTCATTACATTTCATTTTTCGTTCCACATTTAATTTTACTTTATTTCTCATTTCATTTCACTTTTCACATTTAAATTAACTTGATTTTATATTTAATTTCTCGTTTCACATATAAATTTACTTCATTCCACATTTCATTTGTTTTCAATTCACGTTTCAAATTTATATTTACTTCATTTCACATTTCATGACTTTTCATTTTTTGTTCCAAATTTAAATTTAATTCATTTCACTTTTCATTACTTTTGATTACACTTTTCGCATTTAAATTCATTTCACATTTCATTACTTTCAATTTCACGTTTCACATTTAAATTTACTTCATTTTAAATTTCATTTCATGTTTCACATTTAAAGTTACTGCAATTCACATTTCATCTCGCATTTCACAATTAAATATACTTCATTTAATAATTCATTACATTTCATTTCACGTTTCACATATAAATTTATTTCATTTATCATTTCGTTTCACGTTTCACATTTAAATTTACTTCATTTCATATTCCATTACTTTTCATTTCGCGTTTCACATTTAAATTTACTTCATTTCATATTTCATTACTTTTCATTTCACGTTTCACATCTTTATTTACTTCTTTTCCTGTTTCATTACATTTCTTTTCTCGTTTCACGATTCATACTTATATTTACTTCTTTTTACATTTCATTAATTTTGATTTCAAATTTCACATTTAAATTTACTTCATTTCACATTTCATTACACGTTTCACATTTAAAATTAGTTCATTTAAAATTTCATTTCACGTTTCAAATTTAAATTTATTTCATTTCACATTTCATTACATTTCATTTAACGTTTCACATTTAAATTTATTTCATTTCTTGTTTCACATTTAAATTTCTTCATTTCACATTTCATTATATATCATTTCACGTTTCACATTTAAATTTACTTCATTTCACTGTATTATATTACTTATTTCATGTTTTGAATTTCGGTTGGCGTTTTGGTTGACGTTTGACATTTCGGTTGAAGTTTCATTTCAAATTTCATTACATTTCTTATTTCATTTCTCGTTTTACATTTAAATTTACTTCATTTCACATTTCATTAATTTCGATTTCACGTTTCACATTTAAATATACTACATTTCACATTTCGATTCACGTTTCACATTTATATTTACTTCATTTCACATTGCATTACTTGTCATTTCGCGTTTCACATTTCATTACTTTTCATTTCACGTTTCACATCTATATGTACTTCTTTTCCCGTTTCATTACATTTCTTTTCTTGTTTCACGATTCATATTTATATTTACTTCATTTTATATTTCATTAATTTTGATTTCAAATTTCACATTTAAATTTACTTCATTTCACATTTCATTACATTTCATTTCACTTTCACGTTTAAATTTACTTCCATTCTCGTTTCATTAATTTTGATTTAACGTTCCACATTTAAATTTACTTCATTTCACATTTCATTACATTTCATTTCACGTTTCACTTTTTAATTTACTTCATTTCACGTTTCATTACTTTTCATTTCACGTTTCACATTAAAATTAACTTGATTTTATATTTAATTTCACGTTTCACATATAAATTTACTTCATTCCACATTTCATTTGTTTTCAATTCACGTTTCAAATTTATATTTACTTCATTTCACATTTCATTACTTTTAATTTCACGTTTCACATTTAAATTTACTTCATTTAACATTTCATTACTTTTCATTTCACGTTTCACATTTATTTACTTCTTTTCACATTTCTATTCACGTTTCATATTTAAATTTACTTCATTTCACATTTCATTACATTTCATTTCATGTTTCACATTTAAATTTACTTCATTTCACTTTTTTTTTTACTTTTCATGTCACGTTTCACATTTAAATTCACTTTATATTACTTTATTATTTTACTTATTTCATGTTTTGAATTACGGTTGACGTTTCGGTTGACGTTTTGGTTGACGTTTCGGTTGAGATTCGATTACATTTCATATTTCATTTCATCGTTTCACATTTCAATTTACATTTCAGATTTAAATTTACTTCAGTTCACATTTCATTTCACGTTTCACATTTAAATTTTCTTCTTTTCACATTTCATTTCACGTTTGACATTTAAATTTACTTCTTTTCACATTTGATTATATTTCAATCCACATTTCACAGTTAAATTTACTTCATTTCACATTTTATTTTCTGTTTCACATTTAAATTTATTTCATTTCACATTTCATTAATTTTGTTTTCACGTTTTGCATTTAAATTTTCTTCATTACACATTTCATTAATTTTGTTTTCACGTTTTGCATTTAAATTTTCTTCATTACACATTTCATTAATTTTGATTAAACGTTTCACTTTTATATTTATTTCATTTCACATTTCATTAATATTGATTTCACATTTCACATTTAAATTTACTTCATTTCACTTTTCATTAATTTTGATTAAATGTTTCACATTTATATTTACTTCATTTCACATTTCGATTTACGTTTCAGATTTAAATTTACTTCATTTCACGTTTCACATTTAAATTTACTTCATTTCACATTTCATTAATTTTGTTTTCACGTTTTGCATTTAAATTTTCTTCATTACACATTTCATTAATTTTGTTTTCACGTTTTGCATTTAAATTTTCTTCATTACACATTTCATTAATTTTGATTAAACGTTTCACATTTATATTTATTTCATTTCACATTTCATTAATATTGATTTCACATTTCACATTTAAATTTACTTCATTTCACTTTTCATTAATTTTGATTAAATGTTTCACATTTATATTTACTTCATTTCACATTTCGAATTACGTTTCAGATTTAAATTTACTTCATTTCACGTTTCACATTTAAATTTACTTCATTTCACATTTCATTACTTTTCATTTCACGTTTCAAATTTAAATTTACTTCATTTCACATTACATTACTTTTCATTTCATGTTTCACATTTAAATTTACTTCATATCACTTTTCGATTCACGTTTCAGATATAAATTTACTTCGTTTCACACTTCCTTTCACGTTTCACATTTAAATATTCTTCATTTCACATTTCATTTCACGTTTCACATTTAAATTTAATTCTTTTCACATTTCATTAATTTTGATTTCATGTTTCACATTTAAATTTACTTCATTTCACATTTCATTTCACGTTTTACATTTAAATTTACTTCATTTCACATTTCATTACATATCATTTCATGATTCACATTTAAATTTACTTCATTTCACATTTCATTACTTTTCATTTCACGTTTCACATCTATATTTACTTCATTTCCTGTTTCATTTCTTTTCTTTTCTCGTTTCATGATTCACATTTATATTTACTTCATTTTACATTTCATTAATTTTGATTTCAAATTGCACATTTAAATTTTCTTCATTTCACGTGTCATTTCACGTTTCTCTTTTAAATTTATTTCATTTCACATTTCATTACATTTCATTTGTTTCACATTTAAATTTATTTCATTTCTTGTTTCACATTTAAATTATTTCATTTCACATTTCATTACATATCATCTCAACTTTCACATTTAAATTTACTTCATATCACATTTCACATCATTTCAGACCATATTTCACATTTAAATTTTCTTCATTAAATATTTTATAACATTTAATTCCACGTTTAACTTAAATGTTTTCTTCATTTCACATTTCAATACTTTTCATTTCACGTTTCACATTTAAATTTACTTCATTTCACATTTCAATACTTTTCATTTCACGTTTCACATTTAGTTTTACTTCATTTCACGTTACATTACTTTTCTATTCAGGATTCACATTTAAATTTACTTCATTTCACATTTCATTACTATTCATTTCATGTTTCACATTTAAATTTACTTCATTTCACATTTCATTACTTTTCATTTCACGTTTCAAATTTAAATTTACTTCATTTCACATTACATTACTTTTCATTTCATGTTTCACATTTAAATTTACTTCATATCACTTTTCGATTCACGTTTCAGATTTAAATTTACTTCGTTTCACACTTCATTTCACGTTTCACATTTAAATATTCTTCATTTCACATTTCATTTCACGTTTCACATTTAAATTTACTTCTTTTCACATTTCATTAATTTTGATTTCATGTTTCACATTTTAATTTACTTCATTTCACATTTCATTTCACGTTTTACATTTAAATTTACTTCATTTCACATTTCATTACATATCATTTCATGATTCACATTTAAATTTACTTCATTTCACATTTCATTACTTTTCATTTCGCGTTTCACATTTAAATTTACTTCATATCACATTTCACATCATTTCAGACCATATTTCACATTTAAATTTTCTTCATTAAATATTTTATAACATTTAATTCCACGTTTAACTTAAATGTTTTCTTCATTTCACATTTCAATACTTTTCATTTCACGTTTCACATTTAAATTTACTTCATTTCACATTTCAATACTTTTCATTTCACGTTTCACATTTAGTTTTACTTCATTTCACGTTACATTACTTTTCTATTCAGGATTCACATTTAAATTTACTTCATTTCACATTTCATTACTATTCATTTCATGTTTCACATTTAAATTTACTTCATTTCACATTTCATTAATTTTCATTTCACGTTTCACATTAAAATTTACTTAATTTCACATATGATTACATTTGATTTCACGTTTAACATTTAAATTTACTTCATTTCACGTTTCATTACTTTTCATTTCACTCATTCACATTTAAATTTACTTCATTTCACATATGATTACTTTTGATTTCACGTTTCACATTTAATTTTTCTTCATTTCACATTTCATTAATTTTGATTTCACGTTTCACATTTAACTTTTCTTCATTTCACATTTCATTTCTTTTCTTTTAAAGTTTCACAATTAAATATACTTCATTTCAAATTTCGATTTGTGTTTCAGATTTAAATTTACTTCAGTTCACGTTTCACATTTAAATCTACTTCATTTCACTTTTCATTAATTTTGATTTCATTTTTCACTGTTAAATTTACTTCATTTCACATTTCATTAGATTTGATTTCATTTTCACAGTTAAATTTGCATCATTTCACATTTAATTAATTTTGATTTTACGTTTCACATTTAAGTTTACTTCATTTCACTTTTCATTACTTTTCATTTCATGTTTCAAATTTAAATTTACTTCATTTCACATTTCATTAATTTTCTTCTCACGATTCACATTAATTTACATCTTTTCACATTTTTATTCACGTTTCATATTTAATTTTACTTCATTTCACATTTCATTACATTTCATTTCATGTTTCACATTTAAATTTACTTCATTTCACATTTCATTACTTTTCATTTCATATTTCACATTTAAATTTACTTCATTTCACATTTCATTAATTTTGCTTAAACGTTTCACATTTAAATGTACTTCTTATCACATTTCGATTCACGTTTCAAATTTAAATTTACTTCATTTCACATTTCATTTCACGTTTCACATTTAAATATTCTTCCTTTCACATTACATTTCACATTTACCATTTAAATTTATTTCATTTCACATTTCATTACTTTTCATTTCACGTTTCACATTAAAATTTACTTCATTTCAAATTTCATTAATTTTGCTTAAACGTTTCACATTTAAATTTACTTCATTTCACATTTCGATTCACGTTTCAGATTTAGATTTACTTCATTTCAAATTTCATTTCGCATTTCTAATTTAAAATTACTTCATTTCACAATTCATTAGTTTTCATTTCGCGTTTCACATTATATTTACTTCATTTCACATTTCATTAATTTTGTTTTCACGTTTTGCATTTAAATTTTCTTTATTTCACATTTCATTAGTTTTGATTAAACGTTTCACATTTATATTTACTTCATTTCACATTTCATTAATATTGATTTCACATTTCACATTTAAATTTACTTCATTTGACATTTCATTAATTTTGATTAAATATTTCACATTTAAATTTACTTCATTTCACATTTCGATTTACGTTTCAGTTTTAAATTTACTTCATTTCACGTTTCACATTTAAATTTACTTCGTTTCACATTTCATTAGTTTTCAGTTCACGTTTTAAATTTAAATTCATTTCACATTCCATTACTTTTGATTTCATTTTTCACATTTAAATTTACTACATTTCACATTTCGATTCACGTTTCCATTTTAAATTTACTTCATTTCACATTTCAATTCATGTTTCACATTTAAATTTACTTCATTTCACATTTCATTACATTTCATTTCAGGTTTCACATTTGAATTTATTTATTTATTTTATTTATTTATTTATTTATTCATTTATTTTATTTATTTACTTAATTTAACTTTTCACAGTCAAATTTACTTCATTTCACATTTCATTAATTTTGATTAAACGTTTCACATTTAGATTTACTTCATTTCACATTTCATTAATGCTGATTTCACATTTAACATTTAAATTTACTTCATTTCACATTTCGATTTACGTTTCACATTTAAATTTACTTCATTTCACATTTCATTAGTTTTCATTTCACGTTTCAAATTTAAATTTACTTCATTTCACATTTCTTTACTTTTCATTTCATGTTTCACATTTAAATTTACTTCATATCACTTTTCGATTCTAGTTTCAGATTTAAATTTACTTCATTTCACACTTCATTTCACGTTTCACATTTAAATATTCTTCATTTCACATTTCATTTCACGTTTCACATTAAAATTTACTTCTTTTCTCATTTCATTAATTTTGATTTCATGTTTCACATTTAAATTTACTTCATTTCACATTTCATTTCACGTTTTACGTTTAAATTTACTCCATTTCACTTTTCATTACTTTTCATTTCATGTTTCACATTTATATTTACTTCATTTCACATTTCTTTACTTTTCATTTCGCGTTTCGCATTTAAATTTACTTCATTTCACATTTCATTACTTTTCATTTCACGTTTCACATCTATATTTACTTCATTTCCCGTTTCATTACATTTCTTTTCTCGTTTCACGATTCACATTTATATTTACTTCATTATACATTTCATTAATTTTGATTTCAAATTTCACATTTAAATTTTCTTCATTTCACATTTCATTACATTTAATTTAACGTTTCACATTTAAATTTATTTCATTTCTTGTTTCACATTCAAATTACATCATTTCACATTTCTTTAGATATCATTTCAACTTTCACATTTAAATTTACTTCATATCACATTTCAATACTTTGCATTTCACGTTTCACATTTAAATTTACTTTATTTCACATTTCATTACTTTTCATTTCACGTTTCACATTTAAATTTACTTCATTTCACATTACATTTCACGTTTCACGTTTAAATTTACTTCATTTCACATTTCATTAGTTTTCATTTCGCGTTTCACATTTAAATTTACTTCATTTCACATTTCGATTCACGTTTCACATTTAAATTTACTTCATTTCACATTTCATTACATTTGATTTCATGTTTCACATTTAAATTTACTTCATTTCACATTTCATTTTTCACATTTAAATTTACTTCATTTCATTAATATTCATTTCACGTTTCAGATTTAAATTTACTTCATTTCACTTTTCATTACTTTTCACTTCACATTTCAGTTTTAAATATAATTCATTTCAAATTTCATTACTTTTCATTACACATTTCACATTTAAATTTAGTTCATTTCACATTTCATTTCACGTTTCACATTTAAATTTACTTCATTTCACATTTCATTTCACGTTTCTCATTTAAATTTAATTCATTTCACATTTCATTTTACGTTTCTCATTTAAATTTATTTCATTTCACATTTCATTACATTTCATTTAACGTTTCACATTTCAATTTATTTCATTTCTTGTTTCACATTTAAATTAGTTCATTTCACATTTCATTACATATCATTTCAACTTTCATATTTAAATTTACTTCATTTCACATTTCATTACTTTTCATTTCACGTTTCACATTTAAATTTACTTCTTTTCAAATTTTATTACTTTACTTATTTCAAGTTTCACATCTCATTTCACATTTTATTTCACAAATCATCACTTTTCTTATTTAATTTCACGTTTCACATTTAAATTTACTTCATTACACATTTCATTTCACTTTTCACATTTAAATTTACTACTTTTCTCATTTCATTTCACTTTTCAAATTTAAATTTACTTCATTTTACATTTCATTACTCTTCATTTCACGTTCCTCTTTTAAATTTAATCATTTCACATTACATTACTTATCATTCCACGTTTCTCATTTAAATTTACTTTATTTCACATTTCATTACATTTCATTTCATGTTTCACATTTCATTTCACGTTTCACATTTAAATTTACTTCATTTCACATTTCATTATTTTAAATTGTTGTTTCAATTTTAAGTTTACTTCATTCCACATTTCATTAATTTTGATTTCACGTTTAACATTTAAATTTACTTCATTTAACATTTCATTAAATTTCATTTCATTTTTTACATTTAAATTTAGTACATATCACATTTCATTACTTTTCTTTTCACCTTTCACATTTAATTTTACTTCATATCATATTTCATTACTTTTCATTTCACGTTTCAGATCTATATTTACTTCATTTCCCTTTTCATTACATTTCTTTTCTCGTTTCACGTTTAAATTTACTTCTTTTCACATTTCATTTCACGTTTCACATTTAAATTTACTTCATTTCACATTTCATTTAATTTGATTTCAAGTTTCACATTTAAATTTACTTCATTTCACGTTTCATTACTTTTCTTTTAATGATTCACATTTAAATTTACTTCATTTCACGTTTCATTACTTTTCATTTCACGTTTCACTTTTAAATTTACATCATTTCACATTCAATTACTTTTAAAGTTTCTTTTCACATTTAAATTAACTTCATTTCACATTTCATTACTTTTCATTTCACGTTTCACATTTAAATTTACTTCATTTCACATTTCATTAAATTTGATTTTACCTTTCACATTAAAATTTACTTCATTTCACATTACATTAATTTTGACTTAACGTTCCACATTTAAATTTACTTAATTTCACATTCCATTTCACGTTTCACATTTAAATTTAGTTCATTTCACATTTCATTTCACGTTTCACATTTAATTTTAGTTCATTTCACGTTTCATTTCACGTTTCACATTTAAATTTATTTCATTTTACGTTTCACATTTATATTTATTCATTTCACATTTCATTACTTTTCATTTCGCTTTTCACATTAAAATTTACTTCATTTCACATTTCATTAATTTTGATTTCGTGTTTCACATTTAATTTTACTTCATTTCACATTTCATTTCTCGTTTCACATTTAAATTTACTTCATTGCACATTTCATTACCTTTCATTTCAAGTTTAACATTTAAATTTACTTCATTTCACATTCCATTATTTTTAAATACTCTTTTCACATTTAAATTTACTTCATTTCTCATTTCATTTTTCACATTTAAATTTACTTCATTTCATTAATATTCATTTCATGTTTCAGATTTAATTTTACTTCATTTCACATTTCATTACTTTTCATTTCACGTTTCACATTTAAATTTACTTCATTTCAGATTTCATTACATTTCATTACAAGTTTCACATTTAAATTTATTTCATTTCACATTTCATTACTTTTCTTTTAATGATTCACATTTAAATTTACTTCATTTCACATTTCATTTTACGTTTCACATTTAATTGTATTTCATTTAACGTTTCATAGCATTTTATTTCACGTTTCTCAGTTATATTTCCTTCAGTTCACATTTCATTACTTTTGATTTCACGTTAAACATTTAAATCTACTTCACTTCACATTTCATTTAATTTGATTTCACGTATCACATTTAAATTTACTTCATTTCACGTTTCATTACTTTTGTTTTAATGATTCACATTTAAATTTACTTCATTTCAGATTTCATTACTTTTCATTTCACGTTTCACTTTTAAATTTACTTCATTTCACATTCAATTACTTTTAAATTTTCTTTTCACATTTAAATTAACTTCATTTCAAATTTCATTACTTTTCATTTCACGTTTCACATCTAAATACACTTCATTTCACATTTCATTTAGCGTTTCACATTTAAATTTACTTCATTTCACATTTCATTTCACGTTTCACATTTAAATTTAGTTCATTTCACGTTTCATTTCACGTTTCACATTTAAATTTTTTTCATTTTACGTTTCACATTTATATTTATTCATTTCACATTTCATTACTTTTCATTTCGCTTTTCACATTTAAATGTACTTCATTTCACATTTCATTACTTTTGATTTCGCGTTTCACATTTTATTTTACTTCATTTCACATTACATTTCTCGTTTCACATTTAAATTTATTTCATTTCACATTTCATTACATTTCATTTCATGTTTCACATTTAAATTTATTTCATTTCTTTTTTCACATTTAAACTTCTTCATTTCACATTTCATTATATATCATTTCACGTTTCACATTTAAATTTACTTGATTTCACTTTATTATTTTACTTATTTCATGTGTTGTATTTTTGTTGGCGTTTTGGTTGACGTTCTTATTTCTTATTTCATTTCCCGTTTTCCATTTAATTTTACTTCAGTTCACATTTCATTACTTTTCATTTAAAGTTTCACTTTTAAAATTCCTTCATTTCTCGTTTCACATTTAATTTTACTTCATTTCAGATTTCATTGCTTTTCCTTTCTCGTTTCAAATTTAAATTTACTTCATTTCCCGTTTCAAATTTAAATTTACTTCATTTCACATTTCATTACATTTCCCTTCGCGTTTCACATATAAATCCATTTCGTTTCTCGTTTCAAATTTAAATTTAATACATTTAACTTTTGATTACTTTACATTTCACGTTTCACATTTAAATTTACTTCTTTTCACATTTCATTCATTTTGATTTCACGTTTCACATTTAAATTTTCTTCATTTCACATTTCATTAATATTGATTAAACGTTTCACATTTATATTTACTTCATTTCATATTTCATTAATATTGATTTCACATTTCACATTTAAATTTACTTCATTTCACTTTTCATTAATTTTGATTAAATGTTTCACATTTATATTTACTTCATTTCACATTTCGATTTACGTTTCACATTTAATTTTACTTAATTTAACGTTTCATAGTCAAATTTACTTCATTTCACGTTTCACATTTAAATTTACTTCATTTCACATTTCATTACATTTCTTTTTTCATTTCAAATTTAAATTTACTTCATTTCACATTTCACTAATTTTTATTTCGCGTTTCACATTTAATTTTAATTCATTTCACAATTCATTAATTTTGGTTTCACGTTCCACATTTAAATTTACTTCATTTCACATTTCATTACTTTTGACTTCAATTTTCACATTTAAATTTACTTCGTTTCGCGTTTCATTACTTTTCTTTTAAAGATTCACATTTAAATTTACTTCATTTCTCATTTCATTTCACGTTTCACATTTAAATTTACTTCATTTCACATTTCGTTACTTTTCATTTCACGTTTCACATTAATTTACTTCATTTCACATTTTTTTTTACTTTTCATGTCACGTTTCACATTTAAATTCACTTTATATTACTTTATTTTTTTACTTATTTCATGTTTTGAATTTCGGTTGACGTTTCGGTTGACGTTTCGGTTGACATTCAATTACATTTCATATTTCATTTCTCGTTTCACATTTAAATTTTCATCTTTTCACATTTCAATTTACATTTCAGATTTAAATTTACTTCATTTCACATTTCATTAGTTTTTATTTCACGTTTTACATTTAGATTTACTTCATTTCACATTTCGATTCATGTTTCATTTAAATTTACTTCATTTCACATTTCATTACTTTTCATTTCACATTTCACATTTAAATTTACTTCATTTCACATTTCATTAATTTTTATTTTACTTTTCACATTTAAATTTACTTCTTTTCACATTTCATTAATTTTGCTTAAACGTTTCACATTTAAATTTACTTCATTTCACATTTCGATTCACGTTTCAGATTTAAAGTTACTTCATTTCACATTTCATTAGTTTTCATTTCGCGTTTCACATTAAATTTACTTCATTTCACATTTGATTAATTTTGTTTTCACGTTTTGCATTTAAATTTTCTTCATTTCACATTTCATTAATTTTGCTTAAACGTTTCACATTTATATTTACTTCATTTCACATTTCATTAATATTGATTTCACATTTCACATTTAAGTTTACTTCATTTCACTTTTCATTAATTTTGATTAAATGTTTCACATTTAAATTTACTTCATTTCACATTTCGATTTACGTTTCAGATTTAAATTTACTTAATTTAACGTTTCACAGTCAAATTTACCTCATTTCACATTTCATTAATTTTGATTAAACGGTTCACATTTAAATTTACTTCATTTCACATTTCGATTTACGTTTCAGATTTAAATTTACTTCATTTCACGTTTCACATTTAAATTTACTTCATTTCACATTTCATTATTTTCAAGTTTCACATTTAAATTTACTTCATTTCACATTTCATTAGTTTTCATTTCAAGTTCCACATTTATATTTTCTTAATTTCACATTACATTTCCATTTCAAGTTTCACATTTATATTTACTTAATTTCACATTTCAGTAATTTCGATTTCACGTTTCACTTTTAGATTTACTTCATTTCACATTCCATTACTTTTCATTTCACGTTTCACATTTAAATTTACTTCATTTCACATTTCATTACATTTCATTTCACGTTTCACATTTAAATTTACTTCATTTCACATTCCATTACTTTTCATTTCACGTTTCACATATAAATTTATTTCATTTCTCATTTCATTTCACATTTCACATTCAATTTTACTTCTTTTCACATTTCATTTCTTTTCAATTCATGTTTCAGATTGAAATTTGCTTCATTTAACATTTCATTACATTTCAAGTTAAACATTTAAATTTACTTCATTTCACATTTTATTACTTTTCATTTCAAATTCACATTTAATTAATTATGATTTCACGTTTCACATTTAAATTTAATTATATTCACATTTCATTAATTTTGATTTCACGTTTCACATTTAAATTTACTTCATTTCTCATTTCATTACATTTCTTTATTCGTTTCAAATTTATATTTACCTCTCATTTCTTTACTTTTCATTTTTTGTTTCAAATTTCAATTTAATTCATTTCACATTTCATTAATTTTCATAATATTTCTCACTTTTAAATTTTTTTCATTTCACATTTCATTACTTTTCATTTCGCGTTTCATATTTAAATTTACTTCATTTCACATTTCATTTCAAGTTTCACATTTAAATTTACTTCATTTCACGTTTCATTACTTTTCATTTCAAGTTTCATATTTAAATTTACTTCATTTGACATTTGATTACATTTGATTTCACGTTTCAGATTTAAATTTACTTATATTCACATTTCATTAATTTTGATTTCACGTTTTACATTTAAATTTACTTATATTCACATTTCATTAATTTTGATTTCACGTTTCACATTTAAATTTACTTCATTTCATATTTTATTACTTTTCAATTCAGGTTTCACATTTATATTTATATCATTTCACATTTCGTTCCACGTTTCACCTTTTAATTTATTTCATTTTACATTTCATTGCATTTCATTTCATGTTTCACATTTAAATTTACTTCTTTTCACATTTCATTCATTTTGATTTCACATTTCACATTTAATTTTACTTCATTTCACATTTCATTTCGCATTTCAAATTTCAATTTACTTAATTTCACATTTCATTAGTTTTCATTTCGCGTTTCACATTTAAATTTACTTCAGTTCACATTTCATTAATTGTGATTTCACGTTTTGCATTTACATTTTCTTAATTTAACATTTCATTACTTTTCATTTCATGTTTCCCATTTAAATTTACTTAATTTCACATTTCATTTTTCAAATTTAAATTTACTTCATTTCACGTTTCATTACTTTTCATTTCAAGTTTCATATTTAAATTTACTTCATTTCACATTTGATTACATTTGATTTCACGTTTCAGATTTAAATTTACTTCATTTCATGTTTCAGATTTAAATTTACTTCATTTCACGTTTCAGATTTAAATTTACTTCATTTCACGTTTCACATTTAAATTTACTTCGTTTCACATTTCATTCATTTTGATCTCACGTTTCACATTTAAAGTTACTACTTTTCACATTTCATTTTACGTTTTACATTTAAATTTACTTCATTTCACATTTCATTAATTTTTATTTCGCGTTTCATATTTAAATTTACCTCTTTTTACATTTCAATTCACGTTTCACATTTAAATTTACTTCATTTCACATTTCATTTCCATTTCGTGTTTCACATTTAAATTTTCATCATTTCACATTTCATTACTTTTCATTTCATGTTTCACATTTAGATTTACTTCATTTCACATTTCATTAATTTTGATTTCAAGTTCCACATTTAAATTTGCTTCATTTCACGATTCATTAATTTTGATTTTATTTTTCACATTCAAATTTACTTCATTTCACATTTCATTAGTTTTAATTTCACGTTTCACATTTAAATTTACTTCATTTCACATTTCGATTCACGTTTCACATTTAAATTTACTTCATTTCACATTTCATTAAATTTCAATTCACGTTTCATATTTAAATTTACTTCGTTTCGAATATCTTTAATTTCATTTCACGTTTCAAAGTTAAGTTTACTTCATTTCCCATGTCATTTCTTTTCATTTCACATTTCACGTTTAAATGTACTTCATTTCACATTTCATTACTTTTAAATTCTCGTTTCACAATTAACCATTTCACACTTCATTACTTTTCTTTTCATGTTTCAGATTTAATTTTACTTCATTTCACATTTCATTACTATTCATTTTGCGTTTCACATTTAAATTTACTTCATTTCACATTTTATTACTTTTCATTTCGCGTTTCACATTTAAATTTATTTCATTCCACATTTCAATAATTTTGATTCCACGTTTCACATTTAAGTTTACTTCATTTCATGTTTCATTATATTTTATTTCTTGTTTCTCACTTAATATTACTGCATTTAACGTTTCATTACATTTCATTTCACATATCACATTTAAATTTACTTCATTTCACTTTTCATTACATTTCCTTTCACGTTTCACATTTAAATTTACTTCATTTCGCATTTCATTTTACGTTTCACATTTCAATTTACCTCTTTTCGCATTTCATTTCTCGATTCACATTTCAATTTACTTCATTATACATTTCATTTCTCGTTTCACATTTAAATTTATATCATTTCACATTTAATTACATTTCATTTCACGTTTTACATTAAATTTATTTCATTTTACCTTTCACATTTATATTTATTCATTTCACATTTCATTACTTTTCATTTCGCTTTTCACATTTAAATTTACTTCATTTCACATTTCATTACTTTTGATTTCGCGTTTCACATTTAATTTTACTTCATTTCACATTTCATTTCTCGTTTCACATTCAAATTTACTTCATTGCACATTTCATACTTTTCATTTATAGTTTCACGTTTAAATTTACTTCATTTCACTTTCCATTACTTTTCATATTTCATTTCAAGTTCAAATTTCATTTCACATTTCATTTCATAAATCATTACTTTCCTTATTTCATTTCACATTTCACATTTAAATTTACTTCATTTTACATTTCATTTCACGTTTCACTTTTTAATTTACTTCATTTCACAATTCATTAAATTTCAATTCAATTTTCACATTTTAATTTACTTCATTTCATATTTCATTAATTTCATTTCACGTTTCAAATTTAAATTTATTTATTTCCCATTTCATTAGATTTCTTTTCACGTTTAAATTTACTTCATTTCACATTTCATTACTTTTAAATACTCATTTCACAATTAACCATTTCACACTTCATTACTTTTCTTTTCTTGTTTCAGATTTAATTTCACTTCATTTATCATTTCATTACTTTTCATTTCGCGTTTCACATTTAAATTTATTTCATTTCACATTTCATTTCATGTTTCACATTTAAATTTACTTTATTTCACATTTCATTACTTTTCATTTCAGGTTTCATATTTACATTTATTTCATTTCACATTTTATTTTACGTTTCACATTTAAATTTTCTTCATTTCACATTTCATTAAATTTCAATTCACGTTTCACATTTAAATTTACTTCATTTCGAATTTCTTTAATTTCATTTCACGTTTCAAAGTTAAATTTACTTCATTTCCCATGTCATTACTTTTCATTTCACGTTTCACGTTTAAATTTACTTCATTTCACATTTCATTACTTTTAAATTCTCGTTTCACAATTAACAATTTCACACTTCATTACTTTTCTTTTCTTGTTTCAGATTTAATTTTACTTCATTTCACATTTCATTACTATTCATTTCGCGTTTCACATTTAAATTTATTTCATTCCACATTTCATTAATTTTGATTCCACGTTTCACATTTAAATTTACTTCATTTCATGTTTCATTATATTTTTTTTCTCGTTTCACATTTATAATTACAGCATTTCACATTTCATTACATTTCATTTCACGTATCACATTTAAATTTACTTCATTTCACATTTCTTTACTTTTCATTTTTCGATTCAAATTTAAAGATACTTCATTTCACATTACATTTTTCACATTTAATTTTTCTGCATTTCACATTTATTAATTTTGATTTCACGTTTCAGATTTAAATTTACTTCATTTCACATTTCATTAATTTTGATTCCACGTTTCACATTTAAATTTACTTCATTTCATGTTTCATTATATTTTATTTCTGGTTTCACATTTAATATTCCTGCATTTCACATTTCATTACATTTCATTTCACATATCACATTTAAATTTTCTTCATTTCACATTTCATTAATTTTGATTTCATTTTTCACATTTAAATATACTTCATTTCACATTTCATTACATTTCCTTTCACGTTTCACATTTTAATTTACTTCATTTCACATTTCATTTCACGTTTCACATTTAAATTTACTTCATTTCTCATTTCATTACCTTTCTTTTCACTTTCACATTTAAATTTACTTCATTTCGCATTTCATTTCACGTTTCACATTTCAATTTACCTCTTTTTGCATTTCATTTCTCAATTCACATTTCAATTTACTTCATTATACATTTCATTTCGCATTTCACATTTAAATTTATATCATTTCACATTTAATTACATTTCATTTCACGTTTCACGTTAAATTTATTTCATTGTACGTTTCACATTTATATTTATTCATTTCACATTTCATTACTTTTCATTTCGCTTTTCACATTTAAATTTTCTTCATTTCACATTTCGATTCACGTTTCCATTTTAAATTTACTTCATTTCACATTTCAATTCATGTTTCACATTTAAATTTACTTCATTTCACATTTCATTACTTTTCATTTCATGTTTCACATTTGAATTTACTTCATTTCACGTTTCATTACTTTTCATTTCACATTTCACTTTTAAATTTAGTTCATTTCACATTTCATTACATTTCATTTCACATTTCACATTAAAATTTACTTCATTTTACGTTTCATTACTTTTCATTTCACGTTTCACATTTCATTAATTTTAATTTCATGATTCACATTTAAATTTTCTTCATTTCACATTCCATTACTTTTCATTTTTCTTTTCACATTTAGATTTACTTCATTTCACATTTCATTACTTTTCATTTCATGTTTCATATTATAATTTACTTCATTTCACATTTCATTAATTTTGATTAAACGTTTCACATTTAAATTTACTTCATTTCACATTTATTTACTTTTCATTTTCCGATTCAAATTTAAATATACTTCATTTCACATTACATTTTTCACATTTAAATTTTCTTCATTTCACATTTCATTAATTTTGATTTCACGTTCCAGGTTTAAATTTAATTCATTTCACATTTCATTAATTTTGATTCCACGTTTCACATTTAAATTTACTTCATTTCATGTTTCATTATATTTTATTTCTTGTTTCTCAATTAATATTACTGCATTTAACATTTCATTACATTTCATTTCACATATCACATTTAAATTTACTTCATATCACTTTTCATTACATTTCCTTTCACGTTTCACATTTAAATTTACTTCATTTCGTATTTCATTTCACGTTTCACATTTCAATTTACCTCTTTTCGCATTTCATTTCTCGATTCACATTTCAATTTACTTCATTATACATTTTATTTCTCGTTTCACATTTAAATTTATATCATTTCACATTTAAATACATTTCATTTCACGTTTTACATTAAATTTATTTCATTTTACCTTTCACATTTAAATGTACTTCATTTCATATTTCATTACATTTCATTTCGCGTTTCACATTTAAATTTACTTCATTTCATATTTCATTACATTTCATTTCACGTTTCACATTTAAATTTACTTCATTTCACATTTCGATTTACGTTTCAGATTTAAATTTACTTCATTTCATGTTTCACATTTAAATCTACTTCATTTCACATTTCATTACTTTTGATTTCATTTTTCACTGTTAAATTTACTTCATTTCACATTTCATTACTTTTCATTTCACGTATCACATTTAAAATTACTTTATGCCACATTTCATTATTTTTTATTTCACGTTTCACATTTAAATGTACTTCATTTCACATTTCATTAAATTTGATTTCACGTTTCACGTTTAATTTTACTTCATTTCATATTTCATTTCATTTCATTTCACGTTTCACATTTAAATTTCCTTCATTTCACATTTCATTACTTTTAAATTTTCTTTTCACATTTAAATTTCCTTCAGATCACATTTCATTACTTTTCATTTCAAGTTTCACTTTTAAATTTCCTTCATTTTTCGTTTCACATTTATTTCATTTCACTTTTCATTACATTTCATTTCTCGTTTCACATTTAATTTTACTTCATTTCTCATTTCATTTCCCGTTTCACATTTCAATTAACTTGATTTTATATTTCATTTCATGTTTCACATTTAAATTATCTTCAATTCACATTTCAATTTTCTTCATTTCACATTTCATTTCATGTTTCACATTTTAATTTACTTCATTTCACATTTCATTAGTTTTCATTTCATGTTTCACATTTAAATTTTCTTCATTTCACATTTCATTACATTTCATTTCAAGTTTCTCATTTAAATTTACTTCATTTCACGTTTCATAAATTTTCATTTCACGTTTCACATTTAAATTTACTTCATTCCACATTTGATTACATTTGATTTCACTATTCAGATTTAAATTTACTTCATTTCACATTTCATTACATTTCATTTCAAGTTTAACATTTATATTTTCTTCATTTCACATTTCATTACATTTCATTTCACGTTTCACATTTAAATTTAGTTCATTTCACATTTCATTACTTTTCATTTCATGTTTCACATTTAAATATATTTCATTTCAAATTACATTTCCATTTCAAGTTTCACATTTAAATTTACTTCATTTCACTTTTCATTTAACGTTTCATATATAAATTTACTTCATTTCACATTTCATTACTTCTCATTTCTCGTTTCACATTTAAATTTACTACATTTCAAATTTTGATTCACGTTTCAGGTTTAAATTTACTTCATTTCACTTTTCATTTCTTTTCATTTCACGTTTCAGATTTAAATTTACTTCATTTCACATTTCATTGCTTTTTTTTATTCGTTTAAAATTTATATTTACTTAATTTCTCATTTCATTACTTTTCATTTTTCGTTTCAAATTTTAATTTAATTCCATTCACATTTCATTACTTCTGATTACATTTTTCACATTTAAATTTACGTCATTTCACATTTCATTACTTTTCATTTCACGTTTCACATTTTAATTTACTTCATTTACATTTCATTACATTTCATTTCACGTTTCACATTTACATTTACTTATATTCAAATTTCATTAATTTTGATGTCACGTTTCACTTATAAATTTTCTTCATTTCACATTATATTACATTTCAATTTAGATTTCACATTTATATTTACATCATTTCTCATTTCATTCAACGTTTCACATTTTAATTTATTTCATTAAACATTTCATTGTTTTTCATTTCACACTTCACATTAAAATTTACTTCATTTCACGTTTAATTACTTTTCATTTCACATTTCACATTAAAATTTTCTACATTTCACATTACATTTCCATTTCACGTTTCACGTTTAAATTTACTTCATTTCACGTTACAAATTAAAATTTACTTAATTTCACATTTCATTTCTTTTGATTTCAAGTTTTTCATTTAACTTTTCTTCATTTCACATTTCATTACTTTTCTTTTAATGTTTTACATTTAAATATACTTCATTTCAAATTTCTATTTACGTTTCAGATTTAAATTTACTTCATTTCTCATTTCATTAGTTTTCATTTCACACTTCACATTTAAATTTACTTCTTTTCACCTTTCATTACGTTTGATTTCATTTTTCACAGTTAAATTCATATCATTTCACAGTTAATTTATTTTGATTTCACGTTTCACATTTAAATTTACTACATTTCACCTTTCATTACATTTCATTTCACGATTCACATTTAAATTTACTTCATTAAACATTTCATTAATTTAGATTTCAGGTTTCACATTTAAATTTACTACATTTCACATTTCATTTCACATTTCAGATTTAAATTTAATTCATTTCACAATTCATTAGTTTTCATTTCGCATTTCACAGTTCCCCACTATTCAGGGTCACTTGGGGTCACGTTTAGCATCCATTTTTCGGGGGCTCCCTCTTTTTCAGTCGCTTTTGGGGTCACTCGGGGTCCATTTTAGGATCTCTCTTTCGGGGTACCCTCTTTTTTGGGGTCATATTTAGGTTCTCTTTTTTGGGGTTCCCCTCTTTTTGGGGTCCCCCTCTATATATCCCCTCTTTTCATTTCAGAGCGTAGGACAGACCTGCATCACGTGACGGCGTGCTTCCAGTAAACACCACTGAGCACTGGCCCAAGGAAGAACACGAGCCATACGCCGATCATCATTCATCCCGGATGATATCACTATGCATTGGATGTCTGTATGAAGGAAGGCTCACCCTATAGTTAACTTGATGGCTGGTTCACTTTGTGAAGGGGTGGAGTGTATGGGAACTGTTGAATTTTGGCCTGAAGCACTGATGGATCATGTGAGGTAAGCACTGAGTCAGCTGCGGGAGCACAGGTGAAGGCAATGCACCTGTGACTGGAAGGGGTGGAGTCTGGCTCCACCTCTCCCAGACCCCATTTAAGGACTGACCACGACTGGGGAAGGTTCTTTTGTTGGAGATCCCCTCCCCTGTGGAGGTCCAGGCAAGCCTTGACCTTCAGTGACAGGTTAGCCTTTCCTAATTTACTGCTTGTCTTTATACCACCTGGATAAGTCATACAAAAACACATTGTCCACCTTCGTTATTTGGTGTGGGTATTATTCTTTTGGGGGATTCACTGTGCACACCCTAAGCTTCAGCTCTAAATCCTTGCTTTTTTACCCCAAAGTCTAGCCCCTAGTCCTTGCTATTCCACCCCATATTCCTGCCCTAAGCCCTCGCTATTTCCTCCCAAACAGTAGTCCCAAGTCCTCATTATTACCCTTAAACTCAGGCCCTGAATCCTTGCCATTTCACCCCAGGCTCAAGTGCCACATCCTGCCTAATTCACCCCAAAGCTCCGTCCCAGCTTCTCGCCATTCGGTGCCAAACTCCAGCCCCAAACGTTTACTATTTCATCCCAATCTCCAGTTCCTTTGTTCTCACTGCTTCACCCCGAACTCCAACATCAAACCCTCTCTGTTTCGCCCCAATCTCCAGCTCTAAATTCTTGCTATTATATCCCAAACTGTAACACCTAGTCCTTGTTATTCCTCCCCACGTTCCTACCCCAAACCTACCCTACTTCATTCCGAGCAGTAGTCCCAAATCCTCATTATTTCCCTCAAACTCTGGCCCCAAGCGCTCACTATTTCCTCCCAAACTAAACTCCAAAATCCAGGCTAATTCATCCAAAACTCCATCCCAACTTCTTGCAGTTTCACCCTGAACTTCAGCCTCGCAACTGTGAGGCCCAAATCCTCACAGTTTCACTCTATATTGCAGCTCCCAATCCTCTCTCGCTTTCCCCAAACTCCGTATAAAATTCCTCACTACTTCTCCCCAAGTTTCAGTCCCATGTCTGGCTGTCTCACACCAGTGTCAAGCATCATATCCTCGCAATTTCTTCCCAAATTCTAGCCCGAATTCCATATTACATATCATTTCATATTTTATTTTATATTTAATTCCAGTTGATATTTCATTTCATATTTCCTCTTCATTTTATATCATTTTATTTCATATCCTTTTCTCACATCTGCTTCATTTCATTTCTTTTCAGTCCTTTTTATTGCTTATTTCATTTCATTTCTCAGCCCTCTGGTTCCTGCCCACGTTTTGCCTGCGTTGATCTCAGCCTGCTAACAGGGCAGCAGTTCCCGGGGTCGTCCATTTTCCCCTTGATGGAAATGGGTGTGAGTTTTCTCTTACTTTCTGCTACCTGTGGACTTGCCCTGGATGCCACAGCGTTTCGGATCTCACTGAGAGTGGCCTGCTGACTGCAACGGCTGATTCCCTCTGCACTCCCTGATGCATCCACTGGGACAGGCGGACCTGTGCATGTTCGGAGTCAGGTAGGACTCAGAGTGCCACATTTTTGTGTTGTCAGGTGCTATATGCTGCACAGACATTTCATTTCAACTATTTCATACATTTCATATTATTTCTCATTTCGTATTATTTCACATTTCGTATTATTTCACATTTCAATCCATTATATTTCATTGAAAATATTGCACACTTCGCATTTCATTGCGCATTTCATGTTTCATTTAATATTTCATTTTATTTCTCGTTTCATTTCAAGTTTATTTTCAAGTTTCTGTTCATTTCAAATTTCATATTTCATATTTAGCTTCATCTCATTTTTATTTTTATCGTTCTATATCTCATTTCAAATCATATTTCACTTCATATCACATTTCATTTCGTTTCATATTTCATGTCATTTCGCACCATTACATTCTATTTCATTTTATATTTCAGATTTCATTTCAAATTTCTGATTTAAATTTCCGATCTCTTTTCCCACTTCCCATTTCCGATCTCTTTTCCCACTTCCCATTTTGTTTTCACGTTTTGCATTTAAATTTTCTTCATTTCACATTTCATTAATTTTGATTAAACGTTTCACATTTATATTTATTCCATTCCATATATCATTAATATTGATTTCACATTTCACATTTAAATTTACTTCATTTCACTTTTCAGTAATTTTTATTAAATGCTTCACATTTCAATTTACTTCATTTCACTTTTTGATTTACCTTTCAGATTTAAATTTACTTCATTTCACGTTTCACATTTAAATTTACTTCATTTCACATTTCATTAGTTTTCATTTCACATTTCAAATTTAAATTTACTTCATTTCACATTTCATTACTTTTCATTTCATGTTTCACATTTAAATTTACTTCATTTCACTTTTCGATTCACGTTTCAGATTTAAATTTACTTCATTTCACACTTCATTTCACGTTTCACATTTAAATATTCTTCATTTCACATTTCATTACACGTTCTACATTTAAATTTACTTCATTTCACATTTCATTACTTTTCATTTCATGTTTCACATTTAAATTTACTTCATTTCACATTTCATTACTTTTCATTTCGCGTTTCACATTTAAATTTACTTCATTTCACACTTCATTACTTTTCATTTCAAGTTTCACATCTACATTTACTTCATTTCCCGTTTCGTTACATTTCTTTTCTCGCTTCACGATTCACATTTATATTTACTTCATTTTACATTTCATTAATTTTGATTTCAAATTTCACATTTAAATTTTCTTCATTTCACATTTCATTACACGTTTCACATTTAAATTTAGTTCATTTCACATTTCATTTCACGTTTCTCTTTTAAATTTATTTCATTTCACATTTAATTACATTTCATTTAACGTTTCACATTTAAATTTATTTCATTTCTTGTTTCACATTTATATTACTTCATTTCACATTTCATTTGATATCATTTCAACTTTCACATTTAAATTTACTTCATTTCACATTTCATTACATTTCATTCCACATTTCACAGTTAAATTTACTTCATTTCACTTTATATTTCCCTTTTCAAATTTATATATACTTCATTTCACATTTCATTACTTTTCATTTCACGTTTCACATTTATATTTACTTCATTTCACATTTCGATTCACGTTTCAGATTTAAATTTACTTCATTTCACATTCCATTTCACGTTTCACATTTAAATTTACTTCTTTTCACATTTCATTCATTTTGATTTCACGTTTCACATTTAAATTTACTTCATTTCACATTTCATTTCACATTTCAAATTTCAATTTACTTCATTTCACATTTCATTAGTTTTCATTTCGCGTTTCACATTTAAATTTACTTCATTTCACATTTCATTAATTTTGTTTTCACGTTTTTCATTTAAATTTTCTTCATTTCACATTTCATTAATTTTGATTTCATGTTTCACATTTAAATTTACTTCATTTCTCATTTCGATTTACGTTTCAGATTTAAATTTACTTCATTTCACGTTTCAAATTTAAATTTACTTCATTTCACTTTTCGATTCTCGTTTCAGATTTAAATTTACTTCATTTCACATTTCATTTCACGTTTCACATTTAAATTTACTTCTTTTCACATTTCATTAATTTTGATTTCATGTTTCACATTTAAATTTACTTCATTTCACATTTCATTACATTTCATTTCACGTTTCACATTTAAATTTACTTCATTTCACATTCCATTACTTTTCATTTCACGTTTCACATATAAATTTATTTCATTTCTCATTTCATTTCACATTTCACATTCAATTTTACTTCTTTTCACATTTCATTTCTTTTCAATTCATGTTTCAGATTGAAATTTGCTTCATTTAACATTTCATTACATTTCAAGTTAAACATTTAAATTTACTTCATTTCACATTTTATTACTTTTCATTTCAAATTCACATTTAATTAATTATGATTTCACGTTTCACATTTAAATTTAATTATATTCACATTTCATTAATTTTGATTTCACGTTTCACATTTAAATTTACTTCATTTCTCATTTCATTACATTTCTTTATTCGTTTCAAATTTATATTTACCTCTCATTTCTTTACTTTTCATTTTTTGTTTCAAATTTCAATTTAATTCATTTCACATTTCATTAATTTTCATAATATTTCTCACTTTTAAATTTTTTTCATTTCACATTTCATTACTTTTCATTTCGCGTTTCATATTTAAATTTACTTCATTTCACATTTCATTTCAAGTTTCACATTTAAATTTACTTCATTTCACGTTTCATTACTTTTCATTTCAAGTTTCATATTTAAATTTACTTCATTTGACATTTGATTACATTTGATTTCACGTTTCAGATTTAAATTTACTTATATTCACATTTCATTAATTTTGATTTCACGTTTTACATTTAAATTTACTTATATTCACATTTCATTAATTTTGATTTCACGTTTCACATTTAAATTTACTTCATTTCATATTTTATTACTTTTCAATTCAGGTTTCACATTTATATTTATATCATTTCACATTTCGTTCCACGTTTCACCTTTTAATTTATTTCATTTTACATTTCATTGCATTTCATTTCATGTTTCACATTTAAATTTACTTCTTTTCACATTTCATTCATTTTGATTTCACATTTCACATTTAATTTTACTTCATTTCACATTTCATTTCGCATTTCAAATTTCAATTTACTTAATTTCACATTTCATTAGTTTTCATTTCGCGTTTCACATTTAAATTTACTTCAGTTCACATTTCATTAATTGTGATTTCACGTTTTGCATTTACATTTTCTTAATTTAACATTTCATTACTTTTCATTTCATGTTTCCCATTTAAATTTACTTAATTTCACATTTCATTTTTCAAATTTAAATTTACTTCATTTCACGTTTCATTACTTTTCATTTCAAGTTTCATATTTAAATTTACTTCATTTCACATTTGATTACATTTGATTTCACGTTTCAGATTTAAATTTACTTCATTTCACGTTTCAGATTTAAATTTACTTCATTTCACGTTTCAGATTTAAATTTACTTCATTTCACGTTTCACATTTAAATTTACTTCGTTTCACATTTCATTCATTTTGATCTCACGTTTCACATTTAAAGTTACTACTTTTCACATTTCATTTTACGTTTTACATTTAAATTTACTTCATTTCACATTTCATTAATTTTTATTTCGCGTTTCATATTTAAATTTACCTCTTTTTACATTTCAATTCACGTTTCACATTTAAATTTACTTCATTTCACATTTCATTTCCATTTCGTGTTTCACATTTAAATTTTCATCATTTCACATTTCATTACTTTTCATTTCATGTTTCACATTTAGATTTACTTCATTTCACATTTCATTAATTTTGATTTCAAGTTCCACATTTAAATTTGCTTCATTTCACGATTCATTAATTTTGATTTTATTTTTCACATTCAAATTTACTTCATTTCACATTTCATTAGTTTTAATTTCACGTTTCACATTTAAATTTACTTCATTTCACATTTCGATTCACGTTTCACATTTAAATTTACTTCATTTCACATTTCATTAAATTTCAATTCACGTTTCATATTTAAATTTACTTCGTTTCGAATATCTTTAATTTCATTTCACGTTTCAAAGTTAAGTTTACTTCATTTCCCATGTCATTTCTTTTCATTTCACATTTCACGTTTAAATGTACTTCATTTCACATTTCATTACTTTTAAATTCTCGTTTCACAATTAACCATTTCACACTTCATTACTTTTCTTTTCATGTTTCAGATTTAATTTTACTTCATTTCACATTTCATTACTATTCATTTTGCGTTTCACATTTAAATTTACTTCATTTCACATTTTATTACTTTTCATTTCGCGTTTCACATTTAAATTTATTTCATTCCACATTTCAATAATTTTGATTCCACGTTTCACATTTAAGTTTACTTCATTTCATGTTTCATTATATTTTATTTCTTGTTTCTCACTTAATATTACTGCATTTAACGTTTCATTACATTTCATTTCACATATCACATTTAAATTTACTTCATTTCACTTTTCATTACATTTCCTTTCACGTTTCACATTTAAATTTACTTCATTTCGCATTTCATTTTACGTTTCACATTTCAATTTACCTCTTTTCGCATTTCATTTCTCGATTCACATTTCAATTTACTTCATTATACATTTCATTTCTCGTTTCACATTTAAATTTATATCATTTCACATTTAATTACATTTCATTTCACGTTTTACATTAAATTTATTTCATTTTACCTTTCACATTTATATTTATTCATTTCACATTTCATTACTTTTCATTTCGCTTTTCACATTTAAATTTACTTCATTTCACATTTCATTACTTTTGATTTCGCGTTTCACATTTAATTTTACTTCATTTCACATTTCATTTCTCGTTTCACATTCAAATTTACTTCATTGCACATTTCATACTTTTCATTTATAGTTTCACGTTTAAATTTACTTCATTTCACTTTCCATTACTTTTCATATTTCATTTCAAGTTCAAATTTCATTTCACATTTCATTTCATAAATCATTACTTTCCTTATTTCATTTCACATTTCACATTTAAATTTACTTCATTTTACATTTCATTTCACGTTTCACTTTTTAATTTACTTCATTTCATATTTCATTAATTTCATTTCACGTTTCAAATTTAAATTTATTTATTTCCCATTTCATTAGATTTCTTTTCACGTTTAAATTTACTTCATTTCACATTTCATTACTTTTAAATACTCATTTCACAATTAACCATTTCACACTTCATTACTTTTCTTTTCTTGTTTCAGATTTAATTTCACTTCATTTATCATTTCATTACTTTTCATTTCGCGTTTCACATTTAAATTTATTTCATTTCACATTTCATTTCATGTTTCACATTTAAATTTACTTTATTTCACATTTCATTACTTTTCATTTCAGGTTTCATATTTACATTTATTTCATTTCACATTTTATTTTACGTTTCACATTTAAATTTTCTTCATTTCACATTTCATTAAATTTCAATTCACGTTTCACATTTAAATTTACTTCATTTCGAATTTCTTTAATTTCATTTCACGTTTCAAAGTTAAATTTACTTCATTTCCCATGTCATTACTTTTCATTTCACGTTTCACGTTTAAATTTACTTCATTTCACATTTCATTACTTTTAAATTCTCGTTTCACAATTAACAATTTCACACTTCATTACTTTTCTTTTCTTGTTTCAGATTTAATTTTACTTCATTTCACATTTCATTACTATTCATTTCGCGTTTCACATTTAAATTTATTTCATTCCACATTTCATTAATTTTGATTCCACGTTTCACATTTAAATTTACTTCATTTCATGTTTCATTATATTTTTTTTCTCGTTTCACATTTATAATTACAGCATTTCACATTTCATTACATTTCATTTCACGTATCACATTTAAATTTACTTCATTTCACATTTCTTTACTTTTCATTTTTCGATTCAAATTTAAAGATACTTCATTTCACATTACATTTTTCACATTTAATTTTTCTGCATTTCACATTTATTAATTTTGATTTCACGTTTCAGATTTAAATTTACTTCATTTCACATTTCATTAATTTTGATTCCACGTTTCACATTTAAATTTACTTCATTTCATGTTTCATTATATTTTATTTCTGGTTTCACATTTAATATTCCTGCATTTCACATTTCATTACATTTCATTTCACATATCACATTTAAATTTTCTTCATTTCACATTTCATTAATTTTGATTTCATTTTTCACATTTAAATATACTTCATTTCACATTTCATTACATTTCCTTTCACGTTTCACATTTTAATTTACTTCATTTCACATTTCATTTCACGTTTCACATTTAAATTTACTTCATTTCTCATTTCATTACCTTTCTTTTCACTTTCACATTTAAATTTACTTCATTTCGCATTTCATTTCACGTTTCACATTTCAATTTACCTCTTTTTGCATTTCATTTCTCAATTCACATTTCAATTTACTTCATTATACATTTCATTTCGCATTTCACATTTAAATTTATATCATTTCACATTTAATTACATTTCATTTCACGTTTCACGTTAAATTTATTTCATTGTACGTTTCACATTTATATTTATTCATTTCACATTTCATTACTTTTCATTTCGCTTTTCACATTTAAATTTTCTTCATTTCACATTTCGATTCACGTTTCCATTTTAAATTTACTTCATTTCACATTTCAATTCATGTTTCACATTTAAATTTACTTCATTTCACATTTCATTACTTTTCATTTCATGTTTCACATTTGAATTTACTTCATTTCACGTTTCATTACTTTTCATTTCACATTTCACTTTTAAATTTAGTTCATTTCACATTTCATTACATTTCATTTCACATTTCACATTAAAATTTACTTCATTTTACGTTTCATTACTTTTCATTTCACGTTTCACATTTCATTAATTTTAATTTCATGATTCACATTTAAATTTTCTTCATTTCACATTCCATTACTTTTCATTTTTCTTTTCACATTTAGATTTACTTCATTTCACATTTCATTACTTTTCATTTCATGTTTCATATTATAATTTACTTCATTTCACATTTCATTAATTTTGATTAAACGTTTCACATTTAAATTTACTTCATTTCACATTTATTTACTTTTCATTTTCCGATTCAAATTTAAATATACTTCATTTCACATTACATTTTTCACATTTAAATTTTCTTCATTTCACATTTCATTAATTTTGATTTCACGTTCCAGGTTTAAATTTAATTCATTTCACATTTCATTAATTTTGATTCCACGTTTCACATTTAAATTTACTTCATTTCATGTTTCATTATATTTTATTTCTTGTTTCTCAATTAATATTACTGCATTTAACATTTCATTACATTTCATTTCACATATCACATTTAAATTTACTTCATATCACTTTTCATTACATTTCCTTTCACGTTTCACATTTAAATTTACTTCATTTCGTATTTCATTTCACGTTTCACATTTCAATTTACCTCTTTTCGCATTTCATTTCTCGATTCACATTTCAATTTACTTCATTATACATTTTATTTCTCGTTTCACATTTAAATTTATATCATTTCACATTTAAATACATTTCATTTCACGTTTTACATTAAATTTATTTCATTTTACCTTTCACATTTAAATGTACTTCATTTCATATTTCATTACATTTCATTTCGCGTTTCACATTTAAATTTACTTCATTTCATATTTCATTACATTTCATTTCACGTTTCACATTTAAATTTACTTCATTTCACATTTCGATTTACGTTTCAGATTTAAATTTACTTCATTTCATGTTTCACATTTAAATCTACTTCATTTCACATTTCATTACTTTTGATTTCATTTTTCACTGTTAAATTTACTTCATTTCACATTTCATTACTTTTCATTTCACGTATCACATTTAAAATTACTTTATGCCACATTTCATTATTTTTTATTTCACGTTTCACATTTAAATGTACTTCATTTCACATTTCATTAAATTTGATTTCACGTTTCACGTTTAATTTTACTTCATTTCATATTTCATTTCATTTCATTTCACGTTTCACATTTAAATTTCCTTCATTTCACATTTCATTACTTTTAAATTTTCTTTTCACATTTAAATTTCCTTCAGATCACATTTCATTACTTTTCATTTCAAGTTTCACTTTTAAATTTCCTTCATTTTTCGTTTCACATTTATTTCATTTCACTTTTCATTACATTTCATTTCTCGTTTCACATTTAATTTTACTTCATTTCTCATTTCATTTCCCGTTTCACATTTCAATTAACTTGATTTTATATTTCATTTCATGTTTCACATTTAAATTATCTTCAATTCACATTTCAATTTTCTTCATTTCACATTTCATTTCATGTTTCACATTTTAATTTACTTCATTTCACATTTCATTAGTTTTCATTTCATGTTTCACATTTAAATTTTCTTCATTTCACATTTCATTACATTTCATTTCAAGTTTCTCATTTAAATTTACTTCATTTCACGTTTCATAAATTTTCATTTCACGTTTCACATTTAAATTTACTTCATTCCACATTTGATTACATTTGATTTCACTATTCAGATTTAAATTTACTTCATTTCACATTTCATTACATTTCATTTCAAGTTTAACATTTATATTTTCTTCATTTCACATTTCATTACATTTCATTTCACGTTTCACATTTAAATTTAGTTCATTTCACATTTCATTACTTTTCATTTCATGTTTCACATTTAAATATATTTCATTTCAAATTACATTTCCATTTCAAGTTTCACATTTAAATTTACTTCATTTCACTTTTCATTTAACGTTTCATATATAAATTTACTTCATTTCACATTTCATTACTTCTCATTTCTCGTTTCACATTTAAATTTACTACATTTCAAATTTTGATTCACGTTTCAGGTTTAAATTTACTTCATTTCACTTTTCATTTCTTTTCATTTCACGTTTCAGATTTAAATTTACTTCATTTCACATTTCATTGCTTTTTTTTATTCGTTTAAAATTTATATTTACTTAATTTCTCATTTCATTACTTTTCATTTTTCGTTTCAAATTTTAATTTAATTCCATTCACATTTCATTACTTCTGATTACATTTTTCACATTTAAATTTACGTCATTTCACATTTCATTACTTTTCATTTCACGTTTCACATTTTAATTTACTTCATTTACATTTCATTACATTTCATTTCACGTTTCACATTTACATTTACTTATATTCAAATTTCATTAATTTTGATGTCACGTTTCACTTATAAATTTTCTTCATTTCACATTATATTACATTTCAATTTAGATTTCACATTTATATTTACATCATTTCTCATTTCATTCAACGTTTCACATTTTAATTTATTTCATTAAACATTTCATTGTTTTTCATTTCACACTTCACATTAAAATTTACTTCATTTCACGTTTAATTACTTTTCATTTCACATTTCACATTAAAATTTTCTACATTTCACATTACATTTCCATTTCACGTTTCACGTTTAAATTTACTTCATTTCACGTTACAAATTAAAATTTACTTAATTTCACATTTCATTTCTTTTGATTTCAAGTTTTTCATTTAACTTTTCTTCATTTCACATTTCATTACTTTTCTTTTAATGTTTTACATTTAAATATACTTCATTTCAAATTTCTATTTACGTTTCAGATTTAAATTTACTTCATTTCTCATTTCATTAGTTTTCATTTCACACTTCACATTTAAATTTACTTCTTTTCACCTTTCATTACGTTTGATTTCATTTTTCACAGTTAAATTCATATCATTTCACAGTTAATTTATTTTGATTTCACGTTTCACATTTAAATTTACTACATTTCACCTTTCATTACATTTCATTTCACGATTCACATTTAAATTTACTTCATTAAACATTTCATTAATTTAGATTTCAGGTTTCACATTTAAATTTACTACATTTCACATTTCATTTCACATTTCAGATTTAAATTTAATTCATTTCACAATTCATTAGTTTTCATTTCGCATTTCACAGTTCCCCACTATTCAGGGTCACTTGGGGTCACGTTTAGCATCCATTTTTCGGGGGCTCCCTCTTTTTCAGTCGCTTTTGGGGTCACTCGGGGTCCATTTTAGGATCTCTCTTTCGGGGTACCCTCTTTTTTGGGGTCATATTTAGGTTCTCTTTTTTGGGGTTCCCCTCTTTTTGGGGTCCCCCTCTATATATCCCCTCTTTTCATTTCAGAGCGTAGGACAGACCTGCATCACGTGACGGCGTGCTTCCAGTAAACACCACTGAGCACTGGCCCAAGGAAGAACACGAGCCATACGCCGATCATCATTCATCCCGGATGATATCACTATGCATTGGATGTCTGTATGAAGGAAGGCTCACCCTATAGTTAACTTGATGGCTGGTTCACTTTGTGAAGGGGTGGAGTGTATGGGAACTGTTGAATTTTGGCCTGAAGCACTGATGGATCATGTGAGGTAAGCACTGAGTCAGCTGCGGGAGCACAGGTGAAGGCAATGCACCTGTGACTGGAAGGGGTGGAGTCTGGCTCCACCTCTCCCAGACCCCATTTAAGGACTGACCACGACTGGGGAAGGTTCTTTTGTTGGAGATCCCCTCCCCTGTGGAGGTCCAGGCAAGCCTTGACCTTCAGTGACAGGTTAGCCTTTCCTAATTTACTGCTTGTCTTTATACCACCTGGATAAGTCATACAAAAACACATTGTCCACCTTCGTTATTTGGTGTGGGTATTATTCTTTTGGGGGATTCACTGTGCACACCCTAAGCTTCAGCTCTAAATCCTTGCTTTTTTACCCCAAAGTCTAGCCCCTAGTCCTTGCTATTCCACCCCATATTCCTGCCCTAAGCCCTCGCTATTTCCTCCCAAACAGTAGTCCCAAGTCCTCATTATTACCCTTAAACTCAGGCCCTGAATCCTTGCCATTTCACCCCAGGCTCAAGTGCCACATCCTGCCTAATTCACCCCAAAGCTCCGTCCCAGCTTCTCGCCATTCGGTGCCAAACTCCAGCCCCAAACGTTTACTATTTCATCCCAATCTCCAGTTCCTTTGTTCTCACTGCTTCACCCCGAACTCCAACATCAAACCCTCTCTGTTTCGCCCCAATCTCCAGCTCTAAATTCTTGCTATTATATCCCAAACTGTAACACCTAGTCCTTGTTATTCCTCCCCACGTTCCTACCCCAAACCTACCCTACTTCATTCCGAGCAGTAGTCCCAAATCCTCATTATTTCCCTCAAACTCTGGCCCCAAGCGCTCACTATTTCCTCCCAAACTAAACTCCAAAATCCAGGCTCATTCATCCAAAACTCCATCCCAACTTCTTGCAGTTTCACCCTGAACTTCAGCCTCGCAACTGTGAGGCCCAAATCCTCACAGTTTTACCCTATATTGCAGCTCCCAATCCTCTCTCGCTTTCCCCAAACTCCGTATAAAATTCCTCACTACTTCTCCCCAAGTTTCAGTCCCATGTCTGGCTGTCTCACACCAGTGTCAAGCATCATATCCTCGCAATTTCTTCCCAAATTCTAGCCCGAATTCCATATTACATATCATTTCATATTTTATTTTATATTTAATTCCAGTTGATATTTCATTTCATATTTCCTCTTCATTTTATATCATTTTATTTCATATCCTTTTCTCACATCTGCTTCATTTCATTTCTTTTCAGTCCTTTTTATTGCTTATTTCATTTCATTTCTCAGCCCTCTGCTTCCTGCCCACGTTTTGCCTGCGTTGATCTCAGCCTGCTAACAGGGCAGCAGTTCCCGGGGTCGTCCATTTTCCCCTTGATGGAAATGGGTGTGAGTTTTCTCTTACTTTCTGCTACCTGTGGACTTGCCCTGGATGCCACAGCGTTTCGGATCTCACTGAGAGTGGCCTGCTGACTGCAACGGCTGATTCCCTCTGCACTCCCTGATGCATCCACTGGGACAGGCGGACCTGTGCATGTTCGGAGTCAGGTAGGACTCAGAGTGCCACATTTTTGTGTTGTCAGGTGCTATATGCTGCACAGACATTTCATTTCAACTATTTCATACATTTCGTATTATTTCTCATTTCGTATTATTTCACATTTCAATCCATTATATTTCATTGAAAATATTGCGCACTTCGCGTTTCATGGCGCATTTCATGTTTCATTTAATATTTCATTTTATTTCTCGTTTCATTTCAAGTTTATTTTCAAGTTTCTGTTCATTTCAAATTTCATATTTCATATTTAGCTTCATCTCATTTTTATATTTATCGTTCTATATCTCATTTCAAATCATATTTCACTTCATATCACATTTCATTTCGTTTCATATTTCATGTCATTTCGCACCATTACATTCTATTTCATTTTATATTTCAGATTTCATTTCAAATTTCTGAATTAAATTTCCGATTTCTTTTACCACTTCCCATTTCCGATCTCTTTTCCCACTTCCCATTTCCGAACTCTTTTCCCACTTCCCATTTCCGAACTCTTTTCCCACTTCCCATTTCCGAACTCTTTTCCCACTTCCCATTTCCGAACTCTTTTCCCACTTCCCATTTCCGAACTCTTTTCCCACTTCCCATTTACGAACTCTTTTCCCACTTCCCATTTACGAACTCTTTTCCCACTTCCTGTTTCACATTTAAATTAACTACATTTCAAATTTAATTACTTTTCATTTCACGATTTCATTAATATTTTCTTCATTTCACATTTCATTACATTTCCATTTTTGTTTCACATTTAAATTTACTTCATTTCAAATTTCATTACATTTCATTTCACGTTTCACATTTAAATTTATATCATTACACATTTAATTACTTTTGATTTCACGTTTCACATTCAAATTTACTTCAATTCACATTTCATTATATGTCCTTTCGCGATTCACATTTAAATTTACTTCATTTCACATTTCGATTTACGTTTCAGATTTAAATTGAATTCATTGCACACTTCATTACTTTTCATTGCACACTTCATTACTTTTCATTGCACACTTCATTACTTTTCATTGCACACTTCATTTCTTTTCATTGCACACTTCATTACTTTTCATTGCACACTTCATTACTTTTCATTGCACACTTCATTACTTTTCATTGCACACTTCATTACTTTTCATTTCACGTTTCACATTTAAATTTACTTCATTTCTCATTTCGTTAAATTTCATTTCACGTTTCACATTTAAATTTACTTCATTTCTCATTTCGTTAAATTTCATTTCACGTTTCACATTAAAATTTACTTCAATTCACATTTCATTAATTTTTATTTCACATTTCACATTTAAATTTACTTCACTTCACATTACATTTTTCAAATTTATATTTACTTCATTTCAAATTTAATTTATTTTGAATTAACGTTTCACAATTAAATTTACTTCATTTCAAATTTCATTAATTTTGATTTCACGTTTCACATTTAAATTTACTAAATTTCACATTTCCATTCAAGATTCAGATTTAAATTTACTTCATTTCACATTGCATGGCTTTTCATTTCACGTTTCACATTTAAATTTATTTCATTTCACATTTCATTAATTTTCATTTTATGTTTCACATTTAAATTTACTTCATTTTACATTTCATTACATTTCATTTCACGTTTCACATTTAGATTTACTTCATTTCACATTTCATTTGTTTTCAATTCACGTTTCAAATTTATATTTACATCATTTCACATTTCATTACTTTTAATTTCACGTTTCACATTTATATTTACTTCATTTTACATTTCTTTTCATGTTTCACATTTAGATTTACTGCAATTCACATTTCATTTCACATTTCACAAATAAATTTACTTCATTTCACATACAATTACTTTTAAATTTTCTTTTCAACATTAATTTTACTTCATTTCGCATTTCATTACATTTCCATTTTCGTTTCACATTTAAATTCACTTCATTTCACATTTCATTACTTTTCATTTCACGTTTCGCATTTAAATTTGCTTCATTTCACATTTCATTACTTTACATTTCACGTTTCACATTTAAATTTACTTTCACATTTTATTAATTTTGCTTTCACGTTTCACATTTAAATCTACTTCATTTCACATTTCATTAATTTTGATTTCACGTTTTACATTTAAATTTACTTCTTTTCACATTTCGATTCACGTTTCATGTTTAAATTTACTTTATTTCACATTTCATTACTTTTCATTTCACATTTCATTTATTTCATTTCATTTTACACAGTTAAATTTACTTCATTTCACATTTCATTAATTTTCATTTCACGTTTCACATTTAAATTGACTTCATTTCACATTTCATTAATTTTGATTTCACGTTTCACTTTTAAATTTACTTCAATTCACATTTCATTAATTTTGCTTTCACGTTTCACATTTAAATTTACTTCATTTCACAATTCATTAATTTTGATTTCAAGTTTCACATTTAGTTTTACTTCATTTCACATTTCATTACTTTTCAATTCAGGATTCACATTTAAATTTACTTCATTTCACATTTCATTACTTTTCGTTTCAAGTTTCACATTTAAATTTACTTCATTTCACATTATATTACATATCAATTCAGGTTTCACATTTATATTTACTTCATTTCACAATTCATTCCACGTTTCACATTTTAATTTATTTCAGTAAACATTTCATTACTATTCATTTCACGTTTCCCATTTAAATTTACTTCGTTTCACATTTCATTGATTTTGATTTTACGTTTCACATTTAAATTTACTTCATTTCACTTTTCATTACTTTTCATTTCACGTTTCACATTTAAATTTACTACATTTCACATTTCGATTCACTTTTCAGATTTAAATTTATTTCATTTCACATTTCATTTAACGTTTCACATTTTAATTTACTTCTTTTCACATTTCATTACTTTTAATTTCACGTTTCACGTTTCCTTACATTTCATTTCAAATTTATCATTTAAATTTACTTATTTTCACATTTCATTACTTTTAATTTCACGTTTCACATTTCATTACATTCCATTTCACGTTTCACATTTAAATTTACTTCATTTCACATTTCATGTAACGTTCCACATTTAATTATACTTGATTTCAAATTTCATTATTTTCACATTTAATTTCACATTTCATTTCACGTTTCACATTTAAATGTACTTATTTTCATAGTTCATTTCACGTTTCGCATTTAAATTAACTTCATTTCACAATTCATTACTTTTCATTTCCCCTTTCACATATAAATTTATTTCATTTCACATTTCATGTCACGTTCCACATTTAATTATACTTGATTTCAAATTTCATTATTTTCACATTTAATTTCACATTTCATTTCACGTTTCACATTTAAATGTACTTATTTTCATAGTTCATTTCACGTTTCACATTTAAATTTACGTCATTTCACATTTCATTACTATTCATTTCTCGTTTCACATTTTAAGTTACTTCATTTTATAATTCATTACATTTCATTTCACGTTTCACATTTAAATTTAATTCATTTCACATTTCATTTCTCGTTTCACATTAAATGTACTTAATTTCATATTTCATTTCTCGTTTCACATTTAAATTTACTTCATTTCACATTTCATTTCACGTTTCGCATTTAAATTTAATTCATTTCACATTTCATTTCATGTTTTACATTTAAATTTAATTCGTTTCATATTTCATTTCACGTTTCACGTTTAAATTTACTTCTTTTCATATTTCATTTCACGTTTCACGTTTAAATTTATTTCATTACTTTTTTCACATTTAAATTACTTCATTTCACATTTCATAACATTTCAGACCATATTTCACATGGAAATTTTCTTCATTAAATATTTTATAACATTTCATTCCACGTTTAACTTATATATTTACTTCATTTCACATTTCAATAATTTTCATTTCACGTTTCACATTTAAATTTACTTCATTTCACATTTCATTACTTTTCATTTCACGTTTCACATTTAAATTTATTTCATTTCAGATTTCATTAATTTTGATCTAACGTTTCACATTTAAATTTACTTCATATCACATTTCATTTTACGTTTCACATTTAAATTTATTTCATTTCACATTTCATTACACATTTCATACACTTTTCATATTTCATTTCAAGTTTCTCATTTTATTTCACATTTTATTACTTTTCAATTCACGTTTCACGTTTAAATTTATTTCACTTTTCATTACTTTTCATAATTCATTTAAAGTTCACATTTCATTTCACATTTCATTTCATAAATCATTACTTTCCTTATTTCATTTCACGTTTCACATTTAAAATTTCTTCATTTCACATTACATTTCACGTTTGTCTTTTTAATTTACTTCATTTCGTATTTAAATACTTTATTTCACGTTTCACATTTAAATTTACTTCATTTCACATTTCATTACTTTTAATTTCACGTTTCACAGTGAACCTTCATTTCACACTTCATTACTTTTCTTTTCATGTTTCAGATTTAAATTTACTTCATTTCACATTTCATTTCACGTTTCACATTTAAATTTACTTCATTTCACATTACATTTCACGTTTCACATTTAAATTGACTTCATTTCACATTTCATTAGTTTTCATTTCGCGTTTCACATTTAAATTTACTTCATTTCACATTTCATTACTTTTCATTTCACGTTTCACATTTAAATTTACTTCATTTCACATTTCTTTATTTTTCATTTCATGTTTCACATTTAAATTTACTTCATTTCACATTTCATTTCACGTTTCACATTTAAATTGACTTCATTTCACATTTCATTTCACGTTTAACATTTAAACTTAATTCATTTTACATTTCATTTCACGTTTCACATTTAAATTTACTTCATTTCACATTTCATTTTTTACTTATTAACATATATATTTACTTCACTTTTCATTACTTTTCATTTCCCCTTTCACATATTAATTTTCATCATTTCACATTTTATTTCACGTTTCACATTTAAATTTACTTCATTTCACATTTCATTACATTTCCTTTCTCGTTTCAAATTTTAATTTACTTCTTTTAATATTTCATTGCATTTCATTTCATGTTTTACATTTAAATTTAATTCTTTTCATATTTCATTTCACGTTTCACGTTTAAATTTACTTCTTTTCACATTTCATTTCACGTTTCACATTTAAATTTATTTCATTTCACATTTCATTACATTTCATTTCACGTTTCACATTTAAATTTATTTCATTTCTTGTTTCACATTTAAATTACTTCATTTCACATTTCATTAGATATCATTTCAACTTTCACATTTAAATTTACTTCATATCGCATTTCATAACATTTCAGACCATATTTCACATTTAAATTTTCTTCATTAAATATTTTATAACATTTAATTCCACGTTTAACTTATATATTTACTTCATTTCACATTTCAATAATTTTCATTTCACGTTTCACATTTAAATATACTTCATTTCACATTTCATTACTTTTTTCGTTTCAAATTTAAATTTACATCATTTCACATTTCATTACTTTTTTCGTTTCAAATTTAAATTTACATCATTTCACATTTCATTAATTTTGATTTCACGTTCCACATTTAGATTTACTTCATTTCACATTTCATTAATTTTGAATTCACGTTTCACATTTAAATTTACTTCATTTCACGTTTCATTACTTTTCTTTTAATGATTCACCTTTAAATTTACTTCGTTTCACATTTCGATTCACGTTTCAAATTTAAATTTACTTCATTTCACATTTCATTAATTTTGATTTCACGTTCCACATTTGAATTTACTTCATTTCACATTTCATTAATTTTGATTTCACGTTCCACATTTAAATTTTCTTCATTTCACATTACATTTCACGATTCACATTTAAATTTACTTCTTTTCAAATTTTATTACTTTACTTATTTCAAGTTTCACATTTCATTTCACATTTTATTTCAGAAATCCTTACTTTTCTTATTTCATTTCAGGTTTCACATTTAAATTTAATTCATTTCACATTTCACTATTCTTCATTTCACATTCCACTTTTAAATTTAATTCATTTCACATTACATTAATTTTCATTTCACATTTCAAATTTAAATTTACTTCATTTCACATTTCATTACTTTTGATTTGTTTCACATTTAATTTTACTTTATTTCACATTTAATTAACTTTGTTTTCACGTTCCACATTTAAATTTACTTCATTTAACATTTCATTTTTCACATTTAAATTTACTTCATTTCACATTTAGTTAATTTTTAATTCACGTTCCACATTTAAATTTACTTCGTTTCACATTTAATTAATTTTGATTTCACATTCCACATTTATATTTTCTTCATTTCACATTTCGATTTATGTTTCAGATTTAAATTTACTTAATTTCACTTTTCGCTGTTAAATTTACTTCATTTCACATTTCATTAATTTTGATTAAAAATTTCACATTTTAATTTACGTCATTTCACATTTCATTATTTATGATTTCACATTTCACATTTAAATTTACTTCATTTTACGTTTCAGATTTAAATTTACTTCATTTCACATGTCATTAGTTTTCATTTCACATTTCAACTTTAAATTTACTTCATTTCACATTTCATTAATTTTGATTTCACGTTTCACATTAAAATTTAATTCATTTCACATTTCATTACATTTCATTTTTAGTTTCACATTTAAATTTACTTCACTTCACATTTCATTACTTTTCATTTTGCGTTTAACATCTAAATTTACTTCATTTCACATTTCATTACTTTTGATTTCACGTTTCACAATTAAATTTAATTCATTTCACATTTTATTGCTTTTCATGTCATGTTTCACAATTAAATTTACTTCATTTCACATTTCATTGCTTTTCCTTTCACGTTTCACATTAAATTTACTTCATTAAATATTTTATAACATTTAATTCCACGTTTAAATTATATATTTACTTCATTTCACATTTCAATAATTTTCGTTTCACGTTTCACATTTAAATTTGCTTCATTTCACATTACATTTCATGTTTCACATTTAAATTTACTTCATTTCACATGTCATTACTTTTTTCGTTTCAAATTTAAATTTACTTCATTTCACATTTCATTAATTTTGATTTCACGTTCCACATTTAAATTTACTTCATTTCACATTTCATTAATTTTGAATTCACGTTTCACATTTAAATTTACTTCATTTCAGGTTTCATTACTTTTCTTTTAATGATTCACATTTAAATTTACTTTGTTTCACATTTCAATTCATGTTTCAGATTTAAATTTACTTCATTTCACATTTCATTTCACGTTTCACGTTTAAATTACTTTAATTCACATTTCATTAATTTTGATTTCACGTTCCACATTTGAATTTACTTCATTTCTCATTTCATTTCACATGTCAAATTTCAATTTACTTCATTTCACATTTCTTTACTTTTCACGTTTCACATTTAAATTTTCTTCATTTCACATTACATTTCTCGATTCACATTTAAATTTACTTCTTTTCAAATTATATTGCTTTACTTATTTCAAGTTTCACATTTCATTTCACATTTTATTTCACAAATCATTACTTTTCTTATTTCATTTCAGGTTTCACATTTAAATGTAATTTATTTCACATTTCATTATTCTTCATTTCACGTTCCACTTTTAAATTTAATTCATTTCACATTACATTAATTTTCATTTCACATTTCAAATTTAAATTTACTTCATTTCACATTTCATTACTTTTGATTTGTTTCACATTTAATTTTACTTTATTTCACATTTAATTAACTTTGTTTTCACGTTCTACATTTAAATTTATTTCATTTAAAATTTTATATTTCACTTTTAAATTTACTTCATTTCACATTTAGTTTATTTTTTATTCACGTTCCACATTTAAATTTAATTCGTTTCACATTTAAATTTACTTCATTTCACATTTCATTAATTTTGATTTCACATTTCACATTTAAATTTACTTCATTTCACATTTCGATTTATGTTTCACATTTAAATTTACTTCATTTCACATGTCATTAGTTTTCATTTCACATTTCAACTTTAAATTTACTTCATTTCACATTTCATTAATTTTGATTTTACATTTCACATTTAAATTTACTTCATTTCACTTTTCGACTTACATTTCAGATTTTAATTTTCTTCATTTCACATTTCAATAGCTTTCATTTCACGTTTCACATTTAAATTTACTTTATTTCACATTACATTACTTTTCATTTCACGTTTCACATTTAAATTTACTTCATTTCACATTTCATTAGTTTTCATTTCACGTTTCACATTGAAATTTACTTCATTTCACATTTCTTTGCTTTTCAATTTTTGTTTCAAATTTAAATTTACTTCATTTCACATTTCATTACTTATTTCACGTTTTACATTTACTTTCACATTTAATTACACATTTCATTATTTTCATATTTCGTTTCAAGTTTCGAGTTTCATTTTTCAGTTCTTTTCACATTTTATTACTTTTCAATTCACGTTTCACATTTAAATTCACTTTATTTCACATTTCATGACATACGATATTTCATTTCAAGTTTCACATTTCATTTCACATTTCATTTCACAAATCATTACGTTTCTTATTTCATTTCATGTTTCATTTTTAAATTTACTTCATTTCACTTTTCATTAATTTTGATTAAACGTTTCACATTTAAATTTAATTCACTTCTCATTTCGTTAGTTTTCATTTCGTTTTTCAAATTTAAATTTACTTCATTTCACATTTCATTACTTTTGATTTCATTTTTCACATTGAATTTTACTTCATTTCAAATTTCATTACTTTTCATTTCATGTTTCACATTTAAATTTACTACATTTCACATTTCATTTAACGTTTCACATTTAAATTTACATCTTTTAACATTTCATTAATTTTGATTTCATGTTTCACTTTTAAATTTTCTTCTTTTCACATTTCATTAATTTTCATTTCATGTTTCAAATATAAATTTACTTCATTTCAAATCTCATTACTTTTCTTCTAATGTTTCACATTCAAATTTACTACATTTCACATTTCGATTTACGTTTTTTATTTAAATTTACATCATTTCACATTTCAATAGCTTTCTTTTCACGTTTCAAATTTTAATTTTCTTCATTTCACATTTCATTACTTTTCATTTCATGTTTCACATTTAAATTTACTTCATTTCACATTTTATTGATTTTGATCTCTCGTTTCACATTTAAATTTACTTCATATCACATTTCATTTTACGTTTCACATTTAAATTTATTTCATTTCACATTTCATTACACATTTCATACACTTTTCATATTTCATTTCAAGTTTCTCATTTTATTTCACATTTTATTACTTTTCAACTCACGTTTCGCGTTTAAATTTACTTTATTTCACATTTCATTACTTTTCTTTTTTCATTACGTTTCATTTTTAAATTTACTTCATTTCACTTTACATTACTTTTCATATTTCATTTCAAGTTCACATTTCTTTTCACATTTCATATCATAAATCTTTACTTTCCTTATTTATTTTCATGTTTCACATTTAAATTTTCTTCATTCTATATTTAATTTCAAGTTTCACATTTAAATTTACTTCATTTCACATTTCATTAAATTTCAATTCCCGTTTCACATATAAATTTACTTCATTTCACTTTTCATTACATTTCATTTCACTTTTCACATATTAATTTACTTCATGTCACGTTTCATTACTTTTCATTTCGCGTTTCACATTTAAATTTACTTCATTTAAAATTTCATTAATTTTGATTTCACGTTTTACATTTAAATTTACTAAATTTCACATTTCGATTCAAGATTCAGATATAAATTTACTTCATTTCACATTTCATTACTTTTCATTTCATTTTTCACATTTAATTTTACTTCATTTCATATTCCATTTCCATTTCACGTTTCAAATTTAAATTAACTTCATTTCACATTTCATTACATTTCATTTCACGTTTCACATTTAAATTTACTTCATTTCACATTTCATTACATTTCATTTCACATTTCACGTTTAAATTTACATCAATTCGCGTATCATTAATTTTGATTTCACGTTCCACATTTAAATTTACTTCATTTCACATTTCATTTCACGTTTCACATTTAAATTTACTTCATTTCACATTTCATTTCACGATTCACATTTAAATTTAATTCTTTTCAAATTTTATTACTTATTTCAAGTTTCACATCTCATTTCAAATTTTATTTCACAAATCATTACTTTTCTTATTTCATTTCACGTTTCACATTAAAATTTACTTCATTGCACATTTCATTTCACGTTTCACATTTAAATTTACTACTTTTCACATTTCATTTCGCTTTTCACATTTAAATTTACTTCATTTCACATTTCGATTCACGTTTCACATTTAAATTTACTTCATTTCACATTTCATTTTTCACATTTAAATTTACTTCATTTCATTAATATTCATTTCACGTTTCAGATTTAAATTTACTTCATTTCACATTTCATTACTTTTCACTTCACATTTCACATTTAAATATAATTCATTTCAAATTTCATTACTTTTCATTACACGTTTCACATTTAAATTTACTTCATTTCACATTTCATTTCACGTTTCTCATTTAAATTTAATTCATTTCACATTTCATTTCACGTTTCTCATTTAAATTTATTTCATTTCACATTTCATTACATTTCATTTAACGTTTCACATTTCAATTTATTTCATTTCTTGTTTCACATTTAAATTAGTTCATTTCACATTTCATTACGTATCATTTCAACTTTCATATTTAAATTTACTTCATTTCACATTTCATTACTTTTCATTTCACGTTTCACATTTAAATTTACTTCTTTTCAAATTTTATTACTTTACTTATTTCAAGTTTCACATCTCATTTCACATTTTATTTCACAAATCATCACTTTTCTTATTTAATTTCACGTTTCACATTTAAATTTACTTCATTACACATTTCATTTCACTTTTCACATTTAAATTTACTACTTTTCTCATTTCATTTCACTTTTCAAATTTAAATTTACTTCATTTCACATTTCATTATTCTTCATTTCACGTTCCTCTTTTAAATTTAATCATTTCACATTACATTATTATCATTCCACGTTTCACGTTTAAATTTACTTCTTTTCACATTTCATTTCCCGTTTCACATTTAAATTTACTTCATTTCATATTTCATTTTACGTTTCACATTTAATTGTATTTCATTTAACGTTTCATAGCATTTTATTTCACGTTTCTCAGTTAAATTTCCTTCAGTTCACATTTCATTACATTTGATTTCACGTTTCACATTTAAATTTACTTCATTTCACATTTCATTTAATTTGATTTCAAGTTTCACATTTAAATTTACTTCATTTCACGTTTCATTACTTTTCTTTTAATGATTCACATTTAAATTTACTTCATTTCACGTTTCATTACTTTTCATTTCACGTTTCACTTTTAAATTTACATCATTTCACATTCAATTACTTTAAAATTTTCTTTTCACATTTAAATTAACTTCATTTCACATTTCATTACTTTTCATTTCACGTTTCACATTTAAATTTACTTCATTTCACATTTCATTTAGCGTTTCACATTTAAATTTACTTCATTTCACATTTCATTTCACGTTTCACATTTAAATTTACTTTATATCACATTTCGTTTCAGGTTTCACATTTAAATTTAGTTCATTTCACATTTCATTTCACGTTTCACATTTAAAATTATTTCATTTTACGTTTCACATTTATATTTATACATTTCACATTTCATTACTTTTCATTTCGCTTTTCACATTTAAATTTACTTCATTTCACATTTTGTTACTTTTGATTTCGTGTTTCACATTTAATTTTACTTCATTTCACATTTCATTTCACTTTTCACATTTAAATTTACTTCATAGCACATTTCATTTCCTTTCATTTCAAGTTTCACATTTAAATTTACTTCATTTCACATTCCATTATTTTTAAATACTCTTTTCACATTTAAATTTACTTCATTTCTCATTTCATTTTTCACATTTAAATTTACATCATTTCATTAATATTCATTTCATGTTTCAGATTTAATTTTACTTCATTTCACATTTCATTACTTTTCATTTCACGTTTCACATTTAAATATAATTCATTTCAAATTTCATTATTTTTCATTACACGTTTCAAATTTAAATTTACTTCATTTCAGATTTCATTACATTTCATTACAAGTTTCACATTTAAATTTATTTCATTTCACATTTCATTACTTTTCTTTTAATGATTCACATTTAAATTTACTTCATTTCAGATTTCATTTTACGTTTCACATTTAATTGTATTTCATTTAACGTTTCATAGCATTTTATTTCACGTTTCTATGTTATATTTCCTTCAGTTCACATTTCATTACTTTTGATTTCACGTTAAACATTTAAATCTACTTCATTTCACATTTCATTTAAATTGATTTCACGTATCACATTTAAATTTACTTCATTTCACGTTTCATTACTTTTGTTTTAATGATTCACATTTAAATTTACTTCATTTCAGATTTCATTACTTTTCATTTCAAGTTTCACTTTTATATTTACTTCATTTCACATTCAATTACTTTTAAATTTTCTTTTCACATTTAAATTAACTTCATTTCAAATTTCATTACTTTTCATTTCACGTTTCACATTTAAATTTACTTCATTTCACATTTCATTTAGCGTTTCACATTTAAATTTACTTCATATCACATTTCATTTCACGTTTCACATTTAAATTTAGTTCATTTCACGTTTCATTTCACGTTTCACATTTAAATTTTTTTCATTTTACGTTTCACATTTATATTTATTCATTTCACATTTTATTACTTTTCATTTCGCTTTTCACATTTAAATGTACTTCATTTCACATTTCATTACTTTTGATTTCGCGTTTCACATTTAATTTTACTTCATTTCACATTACATTTCTCGTTTCACATTTAAATTTATTTCATTTCACATTTCATTACATTTCATTTCATGTTTCACATTTAAATTTATTTCATTTCTTGTTTCACATTTAAATTTCTTCATTTCACATTTCATTATATATCATTTCACGTTTCACATTTAAATTTACTTGATTACACTTTATTATTTTACTTATTTCATGTGTTGTATTTTTATTGGCGTTTTGGTTGGCGTTTTGGTTGACGTTTTGGTTGACGTTTGACGTTTCGATTGAAGTTTCATTTCAAATTTCATTACATTTCTTATTTCATTTCCCGTTTTCCATTTAATTTTACTTCAGTTCACATTTCATTACTTTTCATTTAAAGTTTCACTTTTAAAATTCCTTCATTTCTCGTTTCACATTTAATTTTACTTCATTTCAGATTTCATTGCTTTTCCTTTCTCGTTTCAAATTTAAATTTACTTCATTTCCCGTTTCAAATTTAAATTTACTTCATTTCACATTTCATTACATTTCCCTTCGCGTTTCACATATAAATCCATTTCGTTTCTCGTTTCAAATTTAAATTTAATACATTTAACTTTTGATTACTTTACATTTCACGTTTCACATTTAAATTTACTTCTTTTCACATTTCATTCATTTTGATTTCACGTTTCACATTTAAATTTTCTTCATTTCACATTTCATTAATTTTGATTAAACGTTTCACATTTATATTTACTTCATTTCATATTTCATTAATATTGATTTCACATTTCACATTTAAATTTACTTCATTTCACTTTTCATTAATTTTGATTAAATGTTTCACATTTATATTTACTTCATTTCACATTTCGATTTACGTTTCACATTTAAATTTACTTAATTTAACGTTTCACAGTCAAATTTACTTCATTTCACATTTCGATTTACGTTTCAGATTTAAATTTACTTCATTTCACGTTTCACATTTAAATTTACTTCATTTCACATTTCAGTACTTTTCATTTCATGTTTCACATTTAAAATTATTTCATTTCACTTTTCGATTCACGTTTCACATTTAAATTTACTTCATTTCACATTTCATTACATTTCTTTTTTCATTTCAAATTTAAATTTACTTCATTTCACATTTCACTAATTTTAATTTCACGTTTCACATTTAATTTTAATTCATTTCACAATTCATTAATTTTGGTTTCACGTTCTACATTTAAATTTACTTCATTTCACTTTTCATTAATTTTGACTTCAATTTTCACATTTAAATTTACTTCGTTTCGCGTTTCATTACTTTTCTTTTAAAGATTCACATTTAAATTTACTTCATTTCTCATTTCATTTTACATTTCACATTTAAATTTACTTCATTTCACATTTCGTTACTTTTCATTTCACGTTTCACATTAATTTACTTCATTTCACTTTTTTTTTACTTTTCATGTCACGTTTCACATTTAAATTCACTTTATATTACTTTATTTTTTTACTTATTTCATGTTTTGAATTTCGGTTGACGTTTCGGTTGACGTTTCGGTTGACATTCAATTACATTTCATATTTCATTTCTCGTTTCACATTTAAATTTTCATCTTTTCACATTTAAATTTACATTTCAGATTTAAATTTACTTCATTTCACATTTCATTAGTTTTTATTTCACGTTTTACATTTAGATTTACTTCTTTTCACATTTCATTAATTTTTATTTTACTTTTCACATTTAAATTTACTTCTTTTCACATTTCATTACTTTTCATTTCATGTTTCACATTTAAATTTACTTCATTTCACATTTCATTAATTTTGCTTAAACGTTTCACATTTAAATTTACTTCATTTCACATTTCGATTTACGTTTCACATTTAAATTTACTTAATTTAACGTTTCACAGTCAAATTTACCTCATTTCACATTTCATTAATTTTGATTAAACGTTTCACATTTAAATTTACTTCATTTCACATTTCGATTTACGTTTCACATTTAAATTTACTTAATTTAACGTTTCACAGTCAAATTTACCTCGTTTCACATTTCATTAATTTTGATTAAACGTTTCACATTTAAATTTACTTCATTTCACATTTCGATTTACGTTTCAGATTTAAATTTACTTCATTTCACGTTTCACATTTAAATTTACTTCATTTCACATTTCATTAGTTTTCATTTCACGTTTCAAATTTAAATTTACTTCATTTCACATTTCATTTCATGTTTCACATTTAAATTTACTTCATATCACTTTTCGATTCACGTTTCAGATTTAAATTTACTTCATTTCACACTTCATTTCATGTTTCACATTTAAATATTCTTCATTTCACATTTCATTTCACGTTTCACATTTAAATTTACTTCTTTTCACATTTCATTAATTTTGATTTCATGTTTCACATTTAAATTTACTTCATTTCACATTTCATTTCACGTTTTACATTTAAATTTACTCCATTTCACATTTCATTACTTTTCATTTCATGTTTCACATTTAAATTTACTTCATTTCACATTTCATTACATTTCATTTCGCGTTTCACATCTATATTTACTTCATTTCCCGTTTCATTACATTTCTTTTCTCGTTTCACGATTCACATTTATATTTACTTCATTTTACATTTCATTAATTTTGATTTCAAATTTCAGATTTAAATTTTCTTCATTTCACATTTCATTACACGTTTCACATTTAAATTTAGTTCTTTTCACATTTCATTTCACGTTTCTCTTTTAAATTTATTTCATTTCACATTTCATTACATTTCATTTAACATTTCACATTTAAATTTATTTCATTTCTTGTTTCACATTTAAATTACTTCATTTCACATTTCATTAGATATCATTTCAACTTTCACATTTAAATTTACTTCATATCACATTTCATATCATTTCAGACCATATTTCACATTGAAATTTTCTTCATTAAATATTTTATAACATTTTATTCCTCGTTTAACTTAAATGTTTTCTTCATTTCACATTTCATTACTTTTCATTTCACGTTTCACATTTAAATTTACTTCTTTTCACATTTCGATTTAAGTTTCAGATTTAAATATACTTCATTTCACGTTTCACATTTAAATTTACTTCATTTCACATTTCATTAATTTTCATTTCATGTTTCACATTTAAATTTACTTCATATCACTTTTCGATTCACGTTTCAGATTTAAATTTACTTCATTTCACATTTCATTTCACGTTTCTCTTTTTAATTTATTTCATTTCACATTTGATTACATTTCATTTAACGTATCACATTTAAATTTATTTCATTTAACGTTTCACATTTAAATTACTTCATTTCACATTTCATTAGATATCATTTCAACTTTCACATTTAAATTTACTTCATATCACATTTCATATCATTTCAGATCGTATTTCACATTTAAGTTTTCTTCATTAAATATTTTATAACATTTTATTCCTCGTTTAACTTAAATGTTTTCTTCATTTCACATTTCAATACTTTTCATTTCACGTTTCACATTTAAATTTACTTCATTTCACATTTCATTACTTTTCATTTCACGTTTCACATTTAAAATTACTTCATTTCACATTTCATTACTTTTGATTTCATTTTTCACAGTTAAATTTACATCATTTCACATTTAATTAATTTTGATTTCACGTTTCACATTTATATTTACTTCATTTCACATTTCATTAATTTCGATTTTACGTTTCACATTAATTTACATCTTTTCACACTTCTATTCGCGTTTCATATTTATATTTACTTCATTTCACATTTCATTACATTTCATTTCACGTTTCACATTTAAATTTACTTCATTTCACTTTTCATTAGTTTTCATTTCAAGTTCCACATTTATATTTACTTAATTTCACATTACATTTCCATTTCAAGTTTCACATTTATATTTACTTAATTTCACATTACATTTCCATTTCAAGTTTCACATTTATATTTACTTAATTTCACATTTCAGTAATTTCGATTTCACGTTTCACTTTTAGATTTACTTCATTTCACATTACATTACTTTTCATTTCACGTTTCACATTTAAATTTACTTCATTTCACATTTCATTACATTTCATTTCACGTTTCACATTTAAATTTACTTCATTTCACATTCCATTACTTTTCATTTCACGTTTCACATATAAATTTATTTCATTTCTCATTTCATTTCACATTTCACATTCAATTTTACTTCATTTCACATTTCATTTCTTTTCAATTCATGTTTCAGATTGAAATTTGCTTCATTTAACATTTCATTACATTTCAAGTTAAACATTTAAATTTACTTCATTTCACGTTTTATTACATTTCATTTCAAATTCACATTTAATTAATTATGATTTCACGTTTCACATTTAAATTTAATTATATTCACATTTCATTAATTTTGATTTCACGTTTCACATTTAAATTTACTTCATTTCTCATTTCATTACATTTCTTTATTCGTTTCAAATTTATATTTACTTCTCATTTCTTTACTTTTCATTTTTTGTTTCAAATTTCAATTTAATTCATTTCACATTTCATTAATTTTCATAACATTTCTCACTTTTAAATTTGTTTCATTTCACATTTCATTACTTTTCATTTCGCGTTTCATATTTAAATTTACTTCATTTCACATTTCATTTCAAGTTTCACATTTAAATTTACTTCATTTCACATTTCATTACTTTTCATTTCAAGTTTCATATTTAAATTTACTTCATTTGACATTTGATTACATTTGATTTCACGTTTCAGATTTAAATTTACTTATATTCACATTTCATTAATTTTGATTTCACGTTTCACTTTTATATTTACTTCATTTCACATTTCATTAATTTTGATTTCACGTTTTACATTTAAATTTACTTATATTCACATTTCATTAATTTTGATTTCACGTTTCACATTTAAATTTACTTCATTTCACATTTTATTACTTTTCAATTCAGGTTTCACATTTATATTTATATCATTTCACATTTCATTCCACGTTTCACCTTTTAATTTATTTCATTTTACATTTCATTGCATTTCATTTCATGTTTCACATTTAAATTTACTTCATTTCACATTTCATTCATTTTGATTTCACATTTCACATTTAATTTTACTTCATTTCACATTTCATTTCGCATTTCAAATTTCAATTTTTTTCATTTCACATTTCATTAGTTTTCATTTCGCGTTTCACATTTAAATTTACTTCATTTCACATTTCATTAATTGTGATTTCACGTTTTGCATTTACATTTTCTTCATTTAACATTTCATTACTTTTCATTTCATGTTTCCCATTTAAATTTACTTCATTTCACTTTTCTATTCATTTTTCAGATTTAAATTTACTTCATTTCACTTTTCTTTACTTTTCAATTTTTGTTTCAAATTTAAATTTACTTCATTTCACGTTTCAATACTTTTCATTTCAAGTTTCATATTTAAATTTACTTCATTTCACATTTGATTACATTTGATTTCACGTTTCAGATTTAAATTTACTTCATTTCACGTTTCAGATTTAAATTTACTTCATTTCACGTTTCACATTTAAATTTACTTCGTTTCACATTTCATTAGTTTTCAGTTCACGTTTCAAATTTCAATTTACTACTTTTCACATTTCATTACTTTTGATTTCATTTTCCACATTTAAATTTACTTCATTTCTCATTTCATTCATTTTGATCTCACGTTTCACATTTAAAGTTACTACTTTTCACATTTCATTTTACGTTTTACATTTAAATTTACTTCATTTCACATTTCATTAATTTTTATTTCGCGTTTCATATTTAAATTTACCTCTTTTTACATTTCGCTTCACGTTTCACATTTAAATTTACTTCATTTCACATTTCATTTCCATTTCGCGTTTCACATTTAAATTTTCATCATTTCACATTTCATTAATTTTCATTTCACGTTTAACATTTAAATTTACTTCATTTCACATTTCATTACTTTTCATTTCATGTTTGTGATTTAAATTTACTTCATTTCACATTTCATTAATTTTAATTTCATGTTTCACATTTAGATTTACTTCATTTCACATTTCATTAATTTTGATTTCAAGTTCCACATTTAAATTTGCTTCATTTCACGATTCATTAATTTTGATTTTATTTTTCACATTCAAATTTACTTCATTTCACATTTCATTAGTTTTAATTTCACGTTTAACATTTAAATTTACTTCATTTCACATTTCGATTCACGTTTCACATTTAAATTTACTTCATTTCACATTTCATTAAATTTCAATTCACGTTTCACATTTAAATTTACTTCATTTCGAATATCTTTAATTTCATTTCACGTTTCAAAGTTAAGTTTACTTCATTTCCCATGTCATTTCTTTTCATTTCACGTTTCACGTTTAAATGTACTTCATTTCACATTTCATTACTTTTAAATTCTCGTTTCACAATTAACCATTTTACACTTCATTACTTTTCTTTTCATGTTTCCGATTTAATTTTACTTCATTTCACATTTCATTACTATTCATTTTGCGTTTCACATTTAAATTTACTTCATTTCACATTTTATTACTTTTCATTTCGCGTTTCACATTTAAATTTATTTCATTCCACATTTCATTAATTTTGATTCCACGTTTCACATTTAAATTTACTTCGTTTCATGTTTCATTATATTTTATTTCTTGTTTCTCACTTAATATTACTGCATTTAACATTTCATTACATTTCATTTCACATATCACATTTAAATTTACTTCATTTCACTTTTCATTACATTTCCTTTCACGTTTCACATTTAAATTTACTTCATTTCGTATTTCATTTCACGTTTCACATTTCAATTTACCTCTTTTCGCATTTCATTTCTCGATTCACATTTCAATTTACTTAATTATACATTTCATTTCTCGTTTCACATTTAAATTTATATCATTTCACATTTAATTACATTTCATTTCACGTTTTACATTAAATTTATTTCATTTTACCTTTCACATTTATATTTATTCATTTCACATTTCATTACTTTTCATTTCGCTTTTCACATTTAAATTTACTTCATTTCACATTTCATTACATTTGATTTCGCGTTTCACATTTAATTTTACTTCATTTCACATTTCATTTCACGTTTCACATTCAAATTTACTTCATTGCACATTTCATACTTTTCATTTATACTTTCACGTTTAAATTTACTTCATTTCACTTTCCATTACTTTTAAATTTTCTAATTACATTTAAATTTTCTACATTTCACTTACCATTACTTTTCATTTCTCATTTCACATTTAAAATTACTCTATTTTACATTTCATTAATTTTCATTCCACGTTTCACATTTCAATTTACTTCATTTCACATTTCATTTTTCACATTTAAATTTAATTCATTCCACATTTCATTACTTTTTATTTCACGTTTCACATTTAAATGTACTTCATTTCACATTTCATTAAATTTGATTTCACCTTTCACATTTAATTTTACTTCATTGCATATTTCATTACATTTCATTTCACGTTTCACATTTAAAATTACTTCATTTCAAATTTCGATTTACGTTTCAGAATTAAATTTACTTCATTTCACGTTTCACATTTAAATTTACTTCATTTCACATTTCATTACTTTTCTTTTAATGTTTCACATTTAAATATACTTCATTTCAAATTTCGATTTACGTTTCAGATTTAAATTTACTTCCTTTCACGTTTCACATTTAAATTTACTTCATTTCACATTTCATTACTTTTGATTTCAATTTTCACTGTTAATTTTTATATCATTTCACATTTTATTAATTTTGATTTCACGTTTAACTTTTAAATTTACTTCATTTCACATTTCATTAATTTCGATTTCACGTTTCACATTTATATTTACTTCATTTCACATTTCATTACTTTTCATTTCAAGTTTCACTTTTAAATTTCCTTCATTTTTCGTTTCACATTTATTTCATTTCACTTTTCATTACATTTCATTTCTCGTTTCACATTTAAATTTTCTTCATTTCACATTTCATTACATTTCATTTCAAGTTTAACATTTTAATTTACTTCATTTCACATTTCATTACTTTTGATTTCACGTTTCACATTTAATTTTACTTCATTTCACATTTCATTAATTTTGATTTCACGTTCCACATTTAAATTTACTTCATTTCACATTTCATTAATTTTGACTTCAATTTTCACATTTAAATTTACTTCGTTTCACGTTTCATTAATTTTCTTTTAAAGATTCACATTTAAATTTACTTCGTTTTACATTTCGATTCATGTTTCAGATTTAAATTTATTTCATTTCACATTTCATTTCACGTTTCACGTTTAAATTTACTTCAATTCGCATTTCATTATTTTTTATTTCGCGTTTCACATTTAAATTTACTTCATTTCACATTTCATTAATTTTGCTTTTACGTTACACATTTAAATTTACTTCATTTCACATTTCATTAATTTTTATTTCGTGTTTGATATTTAAATTTACCTCTTTTCCAATTTCGATTCACGTTCCACATTTAAATTTACTTCATTTCACATTTCATTTCCATTTCACGTTTCTCATTTACTTTTTCTTCATTTAACTTTTCATTAATATTGATTTCAGATTTCACATTTAAATTTACTTCATTTCACATTTCATTACTTTTCATTTCATGTTTCAGATTTAAATTTACTTCATATCACATTTCATTTCACGTTTCACATTTAAATTTACTTCATATCACAGTGCATTTTACGTTTCACATTTAAATTTACTTCATTTCACATTTCATTACAGATTTCATACACTTTTCATATTTCATTTCAAATTTCTCATTTTATTTCACATTTTATTACTTTTCAATTTATGTTTCACGTTTAAATTTTCTTTATTTTACATTTCATTACATTTCATTTCATGTTTCAGATTTAAATTTACTTCATTTCACATTTCATTTCACGTTTCACATTTAAATATTCTTCATTTCACATTTCATTTCACTTTTCACATTTAAATTTACTTCTTTTCACATTTCATTACATTTCATTCCACATTTCACAGTTAAATTTACTTCATTTCACATTTCATTTCCTGTTTCACATTTAAATTTATTTCATATCTCATTTTAAATTTAAATTTACTTCATTTCACATTTCATTTCGCGTTTCACATTTAAATTTACTTCATTTCACATTTTATTTCCCATTTCACATTTATTTATACTTCATTTCACATTTCATTATTTTCATTTCACGTTTCACATTAAAATTTCCTTCATTTCACATTTCATTAATATTGCTTAAATGTTTCACATTTAAATTTACTTCATTTCACATTTCGATTCACGTTTCAGATTTAAATTTTCTTCAATTCACATTTCATTTCACGTTTCACATTTAAATTTACTTCTTTTCACATTTCGTTCATTTTGATTTCACGTTTCACATATAAATTTACTTCATTTAACATTTCATTTCACATTTCAAATTTCAATTTACTTCATTTCACATTTCATTAGTTTTCATTTCGCGTTTCACATTAAAATTTACTTCATTTCACATTTCATTAGTTTTCATTTCACATTTCACATTTAAATTTACTTCATTTCACATTTCGATTCACGTTTCAGATTTAAATTTACTTCATTTCACATTTCATTTCACGTTTCACATTTAAATATTCTTCCTTTCACATTACATTTCACGTTTCCCATTTAAATTTATTTCATTTCACATTTCATTACTTTTCATTTCACGTTTCACATTAAAATGTACTTCATTTCATATTTCATTAATTTTGCTTAGACGTTTCACATTTAAATTTACTTCATTTCACATTTCGATTCACGTTTAAAATTTAAATTTACTTCACTTCAAATTTCATTTTGCATTTCACATTTAAAATTACTTCATTTCACAATTCATTAGTTTTCATTTCGCGTTTCACATTAAATTTACTTCATTTCACATTTCATTAATTTTGTTTTCACGTTTTGCATTTAAATTTTCTTCATTTCACATTTCATTAATTTTGATTAAACGTTTCACATTTATATTTACTTCATTTCACATTTCGATTTACGTTTCAGATTTAAATTTACTTAATTTAACGTTTCACAGTCAAATTTACTTCATTTCACATTTCATTAATTTTGATTAAACGTTTCACATATAGATTTATTTCATTTCACATTTCATTAATGCTGATTTCACATTTCACATTAAAATTTACTTCTTTTCTCATTTCATTAATTTTGATTTCATGTTTCACATTTAAATTTATTTCATTTCACATTTCATTTCACGTTTTACATTTAAATTTACTCCATTTCACTTTTCATTACTTTTCATTTCATGTTTCACATTTAAATTTACTTCATTTCACATTTCATTACTTTTCATTTCGCGTTTCACATTTAAATTTACTTCATTTCACATTTCATTACTTTTCATTTCACGTTTCACATCTATATTTACTTCATTTCACATTACATTTCACGTTTCACATTTAAATTTATTTCATTTCTTGTTTCACATTTAAATTTCTTCATTTCACTTTTCATTATATATCATTTCACGTTTCACATTTAAATTTACTTGATTTCACTTTATTTTTTTACTTATTTCATGTGTTGAATTTCGTTTGGCGTTTTGGTTGGCGTTTTGGTTGGCGTTTTGGTTGGCGTTTTGGTTGACGTTTTGGTTGACGTTTTGGTTGACGTTTGACGTTTCGGTTGAAGTTTCATTTCAAATTTCATTACATTTCTTATTTCATTTCTCGTTTTACATTTAATTTTACTTCAGTTCACATTTCATTACTTTTCATTTCAAGTTTCACTTTTAAATTTCCTTCATTTCACGTTTCACATTTATTTCATTTCACTTTTCATTACATTTCATTTCTCGTTTCACATTTAATTTTACTTCATTTCAGATTTCATTGCTTTTCCTTTCTCGTTTCAAATTTAAATTTACTTCATTTCCCGTTTCAAATTTAAATTTACTTCATTTCACATTTCATTACATTTCCCTTCGCGTTTCACATATAAATCCATTTCGTTTCTCGTTTCAAATTTAAATTTAGTACATTTAACTTTTGATTACTTACATTTCACGTTTCACATTAAAATTTACTTCATTTCACATTTCATTACTTTTCATTTCACGTATCACATTTAAAATTACTTCATGCCACATTTCATTATTTTTGATTTCACGTTTCACATTTAAATTTACTTCATTTCACATTTCATTAATTTTGATTAAACGTTTCACATTTAAATTTACTTGCTCCAGCCGCAAAACCTCGCTATTTTCTCCCCAACAGGAGCTTCAAATCCTCACCATCACCCTCACATTCAAGTCCTAATTCCTTGCATTTTCACCCCAGGCTCAAGTGCCAAATCTAGGTATTTCACTCAAACCTCCTTCTTATCTTCTTGCTATTCTACATCAGTCTACATCCCCAAGTTTTCCATATTTCTCCCTAAACTGCTGCCCTGTATTGTCACTCTTTCACCCCGAAGTCCAGTCACTTTTGGGGTCACTCAGGGTCCCTTTTAAATTCTCTTTTTTGGGTTCCCCACTATTCAGGGTCACTTGGGGTCACTTTTAGCATCTCTTTTTCGGGGTCTCCCTTTTTTTCAGTCGCTTTTGGGGTCACTCGGGGTCCATTTTAGGATCTCTCTTTCGGGGTACCCTCTTTTTTGGGGTCATATTTAGGTTCTCTTTTTTGGGGTCCCCCTCTTTTTGGGGTCCCCCTCTATATATCCCCTCTTTTCATTTCAGAGCGTAGGACAGACCTGCATCACGTGACGGCGTGCTTCCAGTAAACACCACTGAGCACTGGCCCAAGGAAGAACACGAGCCATACGCCGATCATCATTCATCCCGGATGATATCACTATGCATTGGATGTCTGTATGAAGGAAGGCTCACCCTATAGTTAACTTGATGGCTGGTTCACTTTGTGAAGGGGTGGAGTGTATGGGAACTGTTGAATTTTGGCCTGAAGCACTGATGGATCATGTGAGGTAAGCACTGAGTCAGCTGCGGGAGCACAGGTGAAGGCAATGCACCTGTGACTGGAAGGGGTGGAGTCTGGCTCCACCTCTCCCAGACCCCATTTAAGGACTGACCACGACTGGGGAAGGTTCTTTTGTTGGAGATCCCCTCCCCTGTGGAGGTCCAGGCAAGCCTTGACCTTCAGTGACAGGTTAGCCTTTCCTAATTTACTGCTTGTCTTTATACCACCTGGATAAGTCATACAAAAACACATTGTCCACCTTCGTTATTTGGTGTGGGTATTATTCTTTTGGGGGATTCACTGTGCACACCCTAAGCTTCAGCTCTAAATCCTTGCTTTTTTACCCCAAAGTCTAGCCCCTAGTCCTTGCTATTCCACCCCATATTCCTGCCCTAAGCCCTCGCTATTTCCTCCCAAACAGTAGTCCCAAGTCCTCATTATTACCCTTAAACTCAGGCCCTGAATCCTTGCCATTTCACCCCAGGCTCAAGTGCCACATCCTGCCTAATTCACCCCAAAGCTCCGTCCCAGCTTCTCGCCATTCGGTGCCAAACTCCAGCCCCAAACGTTTACTATTTCATCCCAATCTCCAGTTCCTTTGTTCTCACTGCTTCACCCCGAACTCCAACATCAAACCCTCTCTGTTTCGCCCCAATCTCCAGCTCTAAATTCTTGCTATTATATCCCAAACTGTAACACCTAGTCCTTGTTATTCCTCCCCACGTTCCTACCCCAAACCTACCCTACTTCATTCCGAGCAGTAGTCCCAAATCCTCATTATTTCCCTCAAACTCTGGCCCCAAGCGCTCACTATTTCCTCCCAAACTAAACTCCAAAATCCAGGCTCATTCATCCAAAACTCCATCCCAACTTCTTGCAGTTTCACCCTGAACTTCAGCCTCGCAACTGTGAGGCCCAAATCCTCACAGTTTCACCCTATATTGCAGCTCCCAATCCTCTCTCGCTTTCCCCAAACTCCGTATAAAATTCCTCACTACTTCTCCCCAAGTTTCAGTCCCATGTCTGGCTGTCTCACACCAGTGTCAAGCATCATATCCTCGCAATTTCTTCCCAAATTCTAGCCCGAATTCCATATTACATATCATTTCATATTTTATTTTATATTTAATTCCAGTTGATATTTCATTTCATATTTCCTCTTCATTTTATATCATTTTATTTCATATCCTTTTCTCACATCTGCTTCATTTCATTTCTTTTCAGTCCTTTTTATTGCTTATTTCATTTCATTTCTCAGCCCTCTGGTTCCTGCCCACGTTTTGCCTGCGTTGATCTCAGCCTGCTAACAGGGCAGCAGTTCCCGGGGTCGTCCATTTTCCCCTTGATGGAAATGGGTGTGAGTTTTCTCTTACTTTCTGCTACCTGTGGACTTGCCCTGGATGCCACAGCGTTTCGGATCTCACTGAGAGTGGCCTGCTGACTGCAACGGCTGATTCCCTCTGCACTCCCTGATGCATCCACTGGGACAGGCGGACCTGTGCATGTTCAGAGTCAGGTAGGACTCAGAGTGCCACATTTTTGTGTTGTCAGGTGCTATATGCTGCACAGACATTTCATTTCAACTATTTCATACATTTCGTATTATTTCATACATTTCGTATTATTTCACATTTCGTATTATTTCACATTTCAATCCATTATATTTCATTGAAAATATTGCGCACTTCACGTTTCATTGCGCATTTCATGTTTCATTTAATGTTTCATTTTATTTCTCGTTTCATTTCAAGTTTATTTTCAAGTTTCTGTTCATTTCAAATTTCATATTTCATATTTAGCTTCATCTCATTTTTATTTTTATCGTTCTATATCTCATTTCAAATCATATTTCACTTCATATCACATTTCATTTCGTTTCATATTTCATGTCATTTCGCACCATTACATTCTATTTCATTTTATATTTCAGATTTCATTTCAAATTTCTGATTTAAATTTCCGATCTCTTTTCCCACTTCCCATTTCCGAACACTTTTCCCACTTCCTTTTTCACATTTAAATTAACTACATTTCAAAATTAATTACTTTTCATTTCACGATTTCATTAATATTTTCTTCATTTCACATTTCATTACATTTCCATTTTTGTTTCACATTTGAATTTACTTCATTTCAAATTTCATTACATTTCATTTCACGTTTCACATTTAATTTATATCATTACACATTTCATTGCTTTTGATTTCACGTTTCACATTTAATTTATATCATTACACATTTCATTACTTTTGATTTCACGTTTCACATTCAAATTTACTTCAATTCACGTTTCATTACATTTCATTTCACGTTTCACATTTAAATTTAATTCATTTCACATTTCATTTCTTGTTTCACATTTAAATTTACTTTATTTCACATTTCATTTCATGTTTCGCATTTAAATTTAATTCATTTCACATTTCATTTCAAGTTTAACATTTAAATTTAATTCGTTTCATATTTCATTTCACGTTTCACGTTTTAATTTACTTCTTTTCACATTTCATTTCACGTTTCACATTTAATTTTACTTTATTTCACATTTCATTACACGTTTCACTTTTAAATTTAGTTCATTTCACATTTCATTTCATGTTTCACATTTAAATTTATTTCATTTCACATTTCATTACATTTCATTTCACGTTTCACATTTAAATTTACTTCATTTCACAATTCATTAATTTTGATTTCAAGTTTCACATTTAGTTTTAATTCATTTCACATTACATTACTTTTCAATTCAGGATTCACATTTAAATTTACTTCATTTCACATTTCATTAATTTTCGTTTCACGTTTCACATTTAAATTTACTTCAATCCACATTTCATTAATTTTGATTTCAGGTTTCACATTTAAATTTACTTCATTTCACATTATATTACATATCAATTCAGGTTTCACATTTATATTTACTTCATTTCACATTTCATTCCACGTTTCACATTTTAATTTATTTCATTAAACATTTCATTACTATTCATTTCACGTTTCCCATTTAAATTTACTTCATTTCACATTTCATTACATTTCATTTCACGTTTCACATTTAAATTTACTTCATTTCACTTTTCATTACTTTTCATTTCACGTTTCACATTTTAATTCACTTCATTTCACATTTCGATTCACTTTTCAGATTTAAATTTATTTCATTTCACATTTCATTACTTTTCATTTAACGTTTCACATTTTAATTTACTTCTTTTCACATTTCATTACTTTTAATTTCACGTTTCACATTTCATTACATTCAACATTTCACATTTATATTTACTTCATTTCACATTTCAAGTCACGTTCCACATTTAATTATACTTGATTTCAAATTTCTTTACTTTTCACATTTAATTTCACATTTCATTTCACGTTTCGCATTTAAATTAACTTCATTTCCCAATTCATTACTTTTCATTTCCCCTTTCACATAATGAATAATTTAATATACTACATTTCAAATTTTGATTCACGTTACAGATTTAAATTTACTTCATTTCACGTTTCAGATTTAAATTTACTTCGTTTCACGTTTCACATTTAAATTTACTTCGTTTCACATTTCATTAGTTTTCAGTTCACGTTTCAAATTTCTATTTACTACTTTTCACATTTCATTACTATTGATTTCATTTTCCACATTTAAATTTACTTCATTTCACATTTCATTTATTTTTATTTCGCGTTTCATATTTAAATTTACCTCTTTTTACATTTCGATTCACGTTTCACATTTAAATTTACTTCATTTCACATTTCATTTCCATTTTGCGATTCACATTTAAATTTTCATCATTTCACATTTCATTAATTTTCATTTTATGTTTCACATTTAAATGTACTTCATTTCGCATTTCATTACTTTTCATTTCATGTTTGAGGTTTAAATTTACTTCATTTCACATTTCATTAATTTTAATTTCATGTTTCACATTTAGATTTACTTCATTTCACATTTCATTAATTTTGATTTCAAGTTCCACATTTAAATTTGCTTCATTTCACGTTTCATTAATTTTGATTTTATTTTTCACATTCAAATTTACTTCATTTCACATTTCATTAGTTTTAATTTCACGTTTCACATTTAAATTTACTTCATTTCACATTTCGATTCACGTTTCACATTTAAATCTACTTCATTTCACATTTCATTAAATTTCAATTCACGTTTCACATTTAAATTTACTTCATTTCGAATTTCTTTAATTTCATTTCACGTTTCAAAGTTAAATTTACTTCATTTCCCATGTCATTACTTTTCATTTCACGTTTCACGTTTAAATGTACTTCATTTCACATTTCATTACTTTTAAATTCTCGTTTCACAATTAACCATTTCACACTTCATTACTTTTCTTTTCACGTTTCAGATTTAATTTTACTTCATTTCACATTTCATTACTATTCATTTTGCGTTTCACATTTAAATTTACTTCATTTCACATTTTATTACTTTTAATTTCGCGTTTCACATTTGAATTTATTTCATTCCACATTTCATTAATTTTGATTCCACGTTTCACATTTAAATTTACTTAATTTCATGTTTCTTTATATTTTTTTTTTCTCGTTTCACATTTATAATTACAGCATTTCACATTTCATTACATTTCATTTCACGTATCACATTTAAATTTACTTCATTTCACATTTCATTTCACGTTTCACATTTAAATTTACTTCATTTCACATTTCATTTCGCGTTTCACATTTCAATTTAATACATTTCACATTTCATTACTTTTGATTTCACATTTTGCATTTCAATTTTCTTCATTTATTATTTCATTTCTTGTGGTTTCATGTGTCACATTTAAATTTACTTCATTTCACATTTCATTATTTTTAATTTCACTTTTCACATTTAAATTTACTTCATTTCACATTTCGATTCACGTTTCAGATTTAAATTTACTTCATTTCACGTTTCACATTTAAATTTACTTCGTTTCACATTTCATTAGTTTTCAGTTCACGTTTTAAATTTAAATTTACTTCATTTCACATTCCATTAATTTTGATTTCATTTTTCACATTTAAATTTTCTTCATTTCACATTTCGATTCACGTTTCCATTTTAAATTTACTTCATTTCACATTTCAATTCATGTTTCACATTTAAATTTACTTCATTTCACATTTCATTACATTTCATTTCAGGTTTCACATTTGAATTTACTTCATTTCACGTTTCGTTACTTTTCATTTCACATTTCACTTTTAAATTTAGTTCATTTCACATTTCATTTCACATTTCACATTAAAATTTACTTCATTTTACGTTTCATTACTTTTCATTTCACGTTTCACATTTCATTAATTTTAATTTCATGATTCACATTTAAATTTTCTTCATTTCACATTCCATTACTTTTCATTTTTCTTTTCACATTTAGATTTACTTCATTTCACATTTCATTACTTTTCATTTCATGTTTCATATTATAATTTACTTCATTTCACATTTCATTAATTTTGATTAAACGTTTCACATTTAATTTTACTTCATTTCACATTTATTTACTTTTCATTTTTCGATTCAAATTTAAATATACTTCATTTCACATTACATTTTTCACATTTAAATTTTCTTCATTTCACATTTCATTAATTTTGATTCCACGTTTCACATTTAAATTTACTTCATTTCATGTTTCATTATATTTTATTTCTTGTTTCTCACTTAATATTACTGCATTTAACATTTCATTACATTTCATTTCACATATCACATTTAAATTTACTTCATTTCACTTTTCATTACATTTCCTTTCACGTTTCACATTTAAATTTACTTCATTTCGTATTTCATTTCACGTTTCACATTTCAATTTACCTCTTCGCATTTCATTTCTCGATTCATATTTCAATTTACTTCATTATACATTTCATTTCTCGTTTCACATTTAAATTTATATCATTTCACATTTAAATACATTTCATTTCACGTTTTACATTAAATTTATTTCATTTTACCTTTCACATTTATATTTACTTCATTTCACATTTCATTACTTTTGATTTCGCGTTTCACATTTAATTTTACTTCATTTCACATTTCATTTCTCGTTTCACATTCAAATTTACTTCATTGCACATTTCATACTTTTCATTTATAGTTTCACGTTTAAATTTACTTCATTTCACTTTCCATTACTTTTAAATTTTCTTTTCACATTTAAATTTTCTACATTTCACTTACCATTACTTTTCATTTCTCATTTCACATTTAAAATTACATCTCATTTCAAATCATATTTCACTTCATATCACATTTCATTTCGTTTCATATTTCATGTCATTTCGCACCATTACATTCTATTTCATTTTATATTTCAGATTTCATTTCAAATTTCTGATTTAAATTTCCGATCTCTTTTCCCACTTCCCATTTCCGATCTCTTTTCCCACTTCCCATTTCCGAACTCTTTTCCCACTTCCCATTTCCGAACTCTTTTCCCACTTCCCATTTCCGAACTCTTTTCCCACTTCCCATTTCCGATCTCTTTTCCCACTTCCCATTTCCGATCTCTTTTCCCACTTCCCATTTCCGATCTCTTTTCCCACTTCCCATTTCCGATCTCTTTTCCCACTTCCTGTTTCACATTTAAATTAACTACATTTCAAAATTAATTACTTTTCATTTCACGATTTCATTAATATTTTCTTCATTTCACATTTCATTCAATTTCCATTTTTGTTTCACATTTAAATTTACTTCATTTCACATTTTGATTTACGTTTCAGATTTAAATTCAATTCATTTCACACTTCATTACTTTTCATTTCACACTTCATTACTTTTCATTTCACACTTCATTACTCTTCATTTCACGTTTCACATTTAAATTTACTTCATTTCTCATTTCGTTAAATTTCATTTCACGATTCACATTTAAATTTACTTCATTTCAAATTTCATTAATTTAGATTTCACATTTCACATTTAAATTAACTTCAATTCACATTTCATTACTTTTAATATTTCATTTCACGTTTCACATTTAAATTAACTTCATTTCACATTTCTTTGCTTTTTATTCCACGTTTCACATTTATATTAAATACGTTTCAAATCTATTTACTTTTCTTTTCACGTTTTCATTTAAATATATATCACTTTTTTTACATTTCCATAATCGTTTCACATTTAAATTAACTTCATTTCATATTTCATTACATTTACTTTCGCGTTTAATATTAAATATATTTCACTTCACGTTTCACATTACATTTCACATTTCATTTCACAATTAATTACATTTCAATTTCATTTTATGTTTCAAAATTAATTTTACTTCATTTCACATTTCTTTACAATTCCTTTCAGTTTTTTCATGTGAATTTACTCCAATTCACATTTCATTAATTTTGATTTCAGGTTTCACATTTAGATTTACTTCTTTTCAAATTATATTACATATCAATTCAGGTTTCACATTTATATTTACTTCATTTCACATTTCATTCCACGTTTCACATTTTAATTTATTTCATTAAGCATTTCATTGCTTTTCATTTCACGTTTCCCATTTAAATTTAATTCATTTCACATTTCATTACTTTTCATTTCATGTTTCACATTTAAATTTACTTCATTTCACATTTCATTATTTTAATTTTCGTTTCAATTTTAAATTTACTTCATTTCACATTTCATTACTTTTTATTTCACGTTTCACTTTTAAATTTACTTCATTTCACCTTTCATTAATTTCGATTTCATGTTTCACATTTAAATTTACTACATTTCACATTTCGATTCACTTTTCAGATTTTCACATTTGCACATAAGTTGCACATCTCATTTCACATTTTATTTCACAAATCATTTCTTTTCTTATTTCATTTTACGTTTCACATTTAAATTTACTACTATTCACATTTTATTTCTCTTTTCATATTTAAATTTACTTCATTTCACATTTAATTACATTTGATTTCATGTTTCACATTTAAATTTACTTCATTTCATATTTCATTCTTCACAATAAAATTTACTTCATTTCATTAATATTCATTTCACGTTTCAGATTTAAATTTACTTCATTTCACATTTCATTACTTTTCATTTCACATTTCACATTTAAATTTATTTCATTTCTTGTTTCACATTTAAATTACTTGATTTCACATTTCATTATATATCATTTCACGTTTCACATTTAAATTTACTTCATTTCACTTCATTATTTTACTTATTTCATGTTTTGAATTTCGGTTGACGTTTTGGTTGGCGTTTTGGTTGGCGTTTTGGTTGGCGTTTTGGTTGGCGTTTTGGTTGGCGTTTTGGTTGGCGTTTTGGTTGGCGTTTTGGTTGGCGTTTTGGTTGGCGTTTTGGTTGGCGTTTTGGTTGGCGTTTTGGTTGGCGTTTTGGTTCGCGTTTTGGTTCGCGTTTCGTTTGAAGTTTCATTTCAAATTTCATTACATTTCTTATTTCATTTCTCGTTTTACATTTAAATTTACTTCAGTTCACATTTCATTCCTTTTCATTTCAAGTTTCACTTTTAAATTTCCTTCATTTCACGTTTCACATTTATTTCATTTCACTTTTAATTACATTTCATTTCCCGTTTCACATTTAATTTTACTTCATTTCAGATTTCATTGCTTTTCCTTTCTCGTTTCAAATTTAAATTTACTTCATTTCAAATTTCATTACTTTTCATTTTACTTTTCAAATATAAATTTACTTCATTTCCCGTTTCAAATTTTTAATTTACTTCAGTTCACATTTCATTACATTTCCCTTCGCGTTTCACATATAAATCCATTTTGTTTCTCGTTTCAAATTTAAATTTAATACATTTAACTTTTGATTACTTTACATTTCACGTTTCACATTTAAATTTACTTCATTTCACATTTCATTACTTATCATTTCACCTTTCACATTTAATTTTACTTCATATCACATTTCATTAATTTTCATTTCACGTTTCATATTTAATTTTATTTCATTTCTGGTTTCAAGTTTAAATTTACTTCATTTCACATATCATTACTTTTGATTTCGCGTGTTTCACATTTAATTTTACTTCTTTTTAAATTTCATTTCACGTTTCGCATTTTAATATACTTCATTTCACATAGCATTTTACTTATCAAATTTAAATTTACTTCATTTCACATTTCATTACTTTTCATTACACGTTTCACATTTAAATTTACTTCATTTAATAATTCATTACATTTCAATTCCCATTTCACATTGAAATTTACTTCATTTCTCATTTCATTTCACGTTTCACATTTAAATTTAATTCATTTAACATTTCATTACTTTTCATTTCACGTTTCACATTAATTTACTTCTTTTCACATTTCTATTCATGTTTCATATTTAAATTTACTTCATTTCACATTTCATTACATTTCATTTCATGTTTCACATTTAAATTTACTTCATTTCACTTTTTTTTATTTTTCATGTCACGTTTCACATTTAAATTCATTTTATATTACTTTATTATTTTACTTATTTCATGTTTTGAATTACGGTTGACGTTTCAGTTGACGTTTTGGTTGACGTTTCAGTTGAGATTCAATTACATTTCATATTTCATTTCATCGTTTCACATTTCAATTTACATTTCAGATTTAAATTTACTTCAGTTCACATTTCATTACTTTTCATTTCATGTTTCTCATTTAAATTTACTTCTTTTCACATTTGATTATATTTCAATCCACATTTCACAGTTAAATTTACTTCATTTCACATTTTATTTTCTGTTTCACATTTAAATTTATTTCATATCTCATTTTAAATTTAAATTTACTTCATTTTTCATTTCATTTCGCGTTTCACATTTAGATTTACTTCATTTCACATTTCATTAATTTTGATTAAACATTTCACATTAGATTTACTTCATTTCACATTTCATTAATGCTGATTTCACATTTAACATTTAAATTTTCTTCATTTCACTTTTCATTAATTTTGATTAAACATTTCATATTTCAATTTACTTCATTTCACATTTCGATTTACGTTTCAGATTTAAATTTACTTCATTTCACGTTTCAAATTTAAATTTACTTCATTTCACATTACATTACTTTTCATTTCATGTTTCACATTTAAATTTAATTCATATCACTTTTCGATTCACGTTTCAGATTTAAATTTACTTCACTTCACACTTCATTTCACGTTTCACATTTAAATATTCTTCATTTCACATTTCATTTCACGTTTCACATTTAAATTTATTTCTTTTCACATTTCATTAATTTTGATTTCATGTTTCACATTTAAATTTACTTCATTTCACATTGCATTACATATCATTTCATGATTCACATTTAAATTTACTTCATTTCACATTTCATTACTTTTCATTTCGCGTTTCACATTTAAATTTACTTCATTTCAAATTTCATTACTTTTCATTTCACGTTTCACATCTATATTTACTTCATTTCCCGTTTCATTTCATTTCTTTTCTCGTTTCACGATTCTCATTTATATTTTCTTCATTTTACATTTCATTAATTTTGATTTCAAATTGCACATTTAAATTTTCTTCATTTCACGTGTCATTTCACGTTTCTCTTTTAAATTTATTTCATTTCACATTTCATTACATTTCATTTGTTTCACATTTAAATTTATTTCATTTCTTGTTTCACATTTAAATTACTTCATTTCACATTTCATTAGTTTTCATTTCAAGTTCCACATTTAAATTTACTTCAGATCACATTTCACATCATTTCAGACCATATTTCACATTTAAATTTTCTTCATTAAATATTTTATAACATTTAATTCCACGTTTAACTTAAATGTTTTCTTCATTTCACATTTCAATACTTTTCATTTCACGTTTCACATTTAAATTTATTTCATTTCACATTTCAATACTTTTCATTTCACGTTTCACATTTAGTTTTACTTCATTTCACGTTACATTACTTTTCAATTCAGGATTCACATTTAAATTTACTACATTTCACATTTCATTAATTTTCATTTCACGTTTCACATTAAAATTTACTTCATTTCACATATGATTACATTTGATTTCACGTTTAACATTTAAATTTACTTCATTTCACGTTTCATTACTTTTCATTTCACTCATTCACATTTAAATTTACATCATTTCAAATTTCATTAGTTTTCATTTCAAGTTCCACATTTAAATTTACTTCATTTCATATTTCATTACTTTTCATTTCAAGTTTCACATTTAAGTTTACTTCATTTCACATTGCATTACAATTTGATTTCACGTTTCACACTTAAATTTACTATATTTCAAATTTTGATTCACGTTTCAGATTTACATTTACTTCATTTCACATTTCATTACATTTCATTTCACTTGTCTCATATAACTTTACTTCATTTCACATTCAATTACTTTTAAATTTACTTTTCACATTTAAATTTCCTTCAGATCTCATTTCATTACTTTTCATTTCAAGTTTCAGTTTTTTATTTCCTTCATTTTTCGTTTCGCATTTATTTCATTTTACATTTCATTACATTTCATTTTTCGTTCCACATTTAATTTAACTTCATTACTCATTTCATTTCTTGTTTCACATTTAAATTAACTTGATTTTATATTTAATTTCACGTTTCACATATAAATTTACTTCATTTCACATTTCATTACTTTTTATTTTTTGTTTCAAATTTAAATTTACTTCATTTCACATTTGATTACTTTTGATTTCACGTTTCACATTTAATTTTTCTTCATTTCACATTTCATTAATTTTGATTTCACGTTTCACATTTAACTTTTCTTCATTTCACATTTCATTTCTTTTCTTTTAATGTTTCACAATTAAATATAATTCATTTCAAATTTCGATTTGCGTTTCAGATTTAAATTTACTTCAGTTCGCGTTTCACATTTAAATCTACTTCATTTTACATTTCAATACTTTTGATTTCATTTTTCACTGTTAAATTTACATCATTTCACATTTCATTAATTTTGATTTCACGTTTCACATTTAAGTTTACTTCATTTCACTTTTCATTACTTTTCATTTCACGTTTCACATTTAAATTTACTTCAATTCACATTTCATTAATTTTGCTTTCACGTTTCACTTTTAAATTTACTTCAATTCACATTTCATTAATTTTGCTTTCACGTTTCACTTTTAAATTTACTTCATTTCACATTTCATTAATTTTGATTTCACGTTTAACATTTAGTCTTACTTCATTTCACGTTTCATTACTTTTCATTTCACTCATTCACATTTAAATTTTCTTCATTTCACATATGATTACATTTGATTTCATGTTTCACTTTTAAATTTACTTCATTTCACATTTCAATTCACGTTTCACATTTAAATTTACTTCATTTATTATTTCATTACTTTTCATTTCACGTTTCACATTAATTTACTTCTTTTCACATTTCTATTCACGTTTCATATTTAAATTTACTTCCTTTTGCATTTCATTACATTTCATTTCATGTTTCAGATTTAAATTTACTTCATTTCACATTTTTTTTACTTTTCATGTCACGTTTCACATTTAAATTCACTTTATATTACTTTATTATTTTACTTATTTCATTTTTTGAATTACGGTTGACGTTTCGGTTGACGTTTCGGTTGACGTTTCGGTTGACGTTTCGGTTGACGTTTCGGTTGACGTTTCGGTTGACGTTTCGGTTGACGTTTCGGTTGACGTTTCGGTTGACGTTTCGGTTGACGTTTCGGTTGACGTTTCGGTTGACGTTTCGGTTGACGTTTCGGTTGACGTTTCGGTTGACGTTTCGGTTGACGTTTCGGTTGACGTTTCGGTTGACGTTTCGGTTGACGTTTCGGTTGACGTTTCGGTTGACGTTTCGGTTGACGTTTCGGTTGACGTTTCCGTTGACGTTTCCGTTGACGTTTCCGTTGACGTTTCCGTTGACATTCAATTACATTTCATATTTCATTTCTCGTTTCACATTTAAATTTTCATCGTTTCACATTTCAATTTACATTTCAGATTTAAATTTACTTCACTTCACATTTCATTACTTTTCATTTCATGTTTCTCATTTAAATTTACTTCATTTCACATTTCATTATTTTCATTTCATATTTCACATTTAAATTTACTTCATTTTACATTTCATTAATTTTGCTTAAACGTTTCACATTTAAATTTACTTCATTTCACATTTCAATTCACGTTTCAGATTTAAATTTACTTCATTTCACATTTCATTTCACGTTTCACATTTAAATATTCTTCCTTTCACATTACATTTCACGTTTCCCATTTAAATTTATTTCATTTCACATTTCATTACTTTTCATTTCACGTTTCACATTAAAATTTACTTCATTTCACATTTCATTAATTTTGTTTTCACGTTTTGCATTTAAATTTTCTTCATTTCTAATTTCATTAATTTTGATTAAACGTTTCACATTTATATTTACTTCGTTTCACATTTCATTAATATTGATTTCACATTTCACATTTATATTTACTTCATTTTACATTTCATTAATTTTGATTTCAAATTTCACATTTAAATTTTCTTCATTTCACATTTCATTACACGTTTCACATTTAAATTTAGTTCATTTCACATTTCATTTCACGTTTCTCTTTTAAATTTATTTCATTTCACATTTCATTACATTTCATTTAACGTTTCACTTTTAAATTTATTTCATTTCTTGTTTCACATTCATATTACTTCATTTCACATTTCTTTAGATATCATTTCAACTTTCACATTTAAATTTACTTCATATCACATTTCAATACTTTTCATTTCTCGTTTCACATTTAATTTTACTTCATTTCAGATTTCATTGCTTTTCCTTTCTCGTTTCAAATTTAAATTTACTTCATTTCCCGTTTCAAATTTAAATTTACTTCATTTCACATTTCATTACATTTCCCTTCGCGTTTCACATATAAATCCATTTCGTTTCTCGTTTCAAATTTAAATTTATTACATTTAACTTTTGATTACTTTACATTTCATGTTTCACATTTAAATTTACTTCATTTCACATTTCATTACTTATCATTTCACCTTTCACATTTAATTTTACTTCATATCACATTTCATTACTTTTCATTTCACGTTTCATATTTAATTTTATTTCATTTCTGGTTTCAAATTTAAATTTACTTCATTTCACATATCATTACTTTTTATTTCGGGTGTTTCACATTTAATTTTACTTCTTTTTAAATATCATTTCACGTTTCGCATTTAAACTTACTTCATTTCACGTTTCATTTTACGTATCAAATTTAAATATACTTCATTTCACATTTCATTACTTTTCATTTTACTTTTCAAATTTAAAGTTACTTCATTTAATAATTCATTACATTTCAATTCCCATTTCACATTTAAATTTACTTCATTTCTCATTTCATTTCCCATTTAACATTTAATTTACTTCATTTTATATTTCATTTCACATTTCACATTTAGATTTTCTTTATTTCACATTTCATTACATATCATTTCACGTTTCACATTTAAATTTACTTCATTTCACATTTCATTACATTTATTTTTTCATTTCAAATTTAAATTTACTTCATTTCACATTTCATTGATTTTGATTTCACGTTTCACATTTAATTTTACTTACTTCACATTTCATTAATTTTGATTTACGTTCCACATTTAAATTTACTACATTTCACATTTCATTAATTTTGACTTCAATTTTCACATTTAAATTTACTTCGTTTCACGTTTCATTTATTTTCTTTTAAAGATTCACATTTAAATTTACTTCGTTTTACATTTCGATTCGTGTTTCAGATTTAAATTTATTTCTTTTCGCATTTCATTTCACGTTTCACGTTTAAATTTACTTCAATTCGCCTTTCATTAATTTTTATTTCGCGTTTCACATTTAAATTTACCTCTTTTCAAATTTCGATTCACTTTTCACATTTAAATTTACTTCATTTAACATTTCATTAATTTTGATTTCACATTTCACATTTAAATTTACTTCATTTCACATTTCATTAATTTTGCTTTTACGTTACACATTTAAATTTACTTCATTTCACATTTCATTACTTTTCATTTCATGTTTCAGATTTAAATTTACTTCTTTTCACATTTCATTAATTTTTATTTCGTGTTTGATATTTAAATTATCTCTTTTCCAATTTCGATTCACGTTCCACATTTAAATTTACTTCATTTCACATTTCATTTCCATTTCACGTTTCTCATTTACATTTTCTTCATTTAACATTTCATTAATGCTGATTTCACATTTCACATTTAAATTTACTTCATTTCACATTACATTACTTTTCATTTCATGTTTCAGATTTAAATTTACTTCATATCACATTTCATTTCACGTTTCACATTTAAATTTACTTCATATCAATGTGCATTTTACGTTTCACATTTAAATTTACTTCATTTCACATTTCATTACAGATTTCATACACTTTTCATATTTCATTTCAAATTTCTCATTTTATTTCACATTTTATTACTTTTCAATTCACATTTCAGATTTAAATTTACTTCATTTCACATTTCATTTCACGTTTCACATTTAAGTATTCTTCATTTCACATTTCATTTCACGTTTCACATTTAAATTTACTTCATTTCACATTTCATTACTTTTCATTTCATGTTTCACATTTAAATTTACTTCATTTCACTTTTGGATTCTCGTTTAAGATTTAAATTTTCTTCACTTCACATTTCATTTCACGTTTCACGTTTAAATTTACTTCTTTTCACATTTCATTACATTTCATTTTATGTTTCACATTTAAATTTACTTCATTTCACATTTCATTACTTTTCATTTCGCGTTTCACATTTAAATTTACTTCATTTCACATTTCATTACTTTTCATTTCACGTTTCACATCTATATTTACTTCATTTCCCGTTTCATTACATTTCTTTTCTCGTTTCACGATTCACATTTATATTTACTTCATTTTACATTTCATTAATTTTGATTTCAAATTTCACATTTAAATTTTCTTCATTTCACATTTCATTACACGTTTCACATTTAAATTTAGTTCATTTCACATTTCATTTCACGTTTCTCTTTTAAATTTATTTCATTTCACATTTCATTACATTTCATTTCACGTTTCACATTTAAATTTATTTCATTTCGTGTTTCACATTTAAATTTACTTCATATCACATTTCATATCATTTCAGATCATATTTCATATTGAAATTTTCTTCATTAAATATTTTATAACATTTAATTCCACGTTTAACTTAAATGTTTTCTTTATTTCACATTTCAATACTTTTCATTTCACGTTTCACATTTAAATTTACTTCATTTCACATTACATTTCATGTTTCACATTTAAATTTATTTCATTTCACATTTCATTACATTACATTTCATGTTTCACATATAAATTTCTTCATTTCACATTTCATTATGTATCATTTCACGTTTCACATTTAAATTTACTTCATTTCACTTTATTATTTCACTTATTTCATGTTTGGCGTTTTGGTTGGCGTTTTGGTTGGCGTTTTGGTTGGCGTTTTGGTTGGCGTTTTGGTTGGCGTTTTGGTTGGCGTTTTGGTTGGCGTTTTGGTTGGCGTTTTGGTTGGCGTTTTGGTTGGCGTTTTGGTTGGCGTTTTGGTTGGCGTTTTGGTTGGCGTTTTGGTTGGCGTTTTGGTTGGCGTTTTGGTTGGCGTTTTGGTTGGCGTTTTGGTTGGCGTTTTGGTTGGCGTTTTGGTTGGCGTTTTGGTTGGCGTTTTGGTTGGCGTTTTGGTTGGCGTTTTGGTTGGCGTTTTGGTTGGCGTTTTGGTTGGCGTTTTGGTTGGCGTTTTGGTTGGCGTTTTGGTTGGCGTTTTGGTTGGCGTTTTGGTTGGCGTTTTGGTTGGCGTTTTGGTTGGCGTTTTGGTTGGCGTTTTGGTTGGCGTTTTGGTTGGCGTTTTGGTTGGCGTTTTGGTTGGCGTTTTGGTTGGCGTTTTGGTTGGCGTTTTGGTTGGCGTTTTGGTTGGCGTTTTGGTTGGCGTTTTGGTTGGCGTTTGACGTTTCGGTTGAAGTTTCATTTCAAATTTCATTACATTTCTTATTTCATTTCTCGTTTCACATTTAAATTTACTTCTTTTCACATTTCATTTCACGTTTCACATTAAAATTTACTTCATTTCACATTTCATTACTTTTCATTTCATGTTTCACTTTTAAATTTACTTCATTTCACATTTCGATTCACGTTTCACATTTAGATTTACTTCATTTCACATTTCTTTACATTTCAATTTTTGTTTCGAATATAAATTTAGTTCATTTCAGATTTCATTTTTCAAATTTAAATTTACTTCATTCCACAGTTCATTAATTTTGATTTCACATTTCACATTTAAATTTACTTCATTTCAAATTTCATTAATTTGATTTCACGTTTCACATTTAAATTTACTTCACTTCGCATTTCATTTCATTATATTTCACGTTTCACAGTTTAATTTACTTCATTTCACATTTCATTGATTTGGATTTGACGTTTCAAATTTAAATTTACTTCATTTCAAATTTCATTCATTTTTATCTCACGTTTCACATTTAAATTTACTAATTTTCACTTTTCATTTTACGTTTTACATTTAAATTTACTTCATTTCACATTTCATTTAACGTTTCACATTTAAACTTTTTTCATTTCTCATTTCATTACACATTTCATACAATTTTCATATTTCGTTTCAATTTTCTCATTTTATTTCACATTTTATTAATTTTCAATTCACGTTTCACGTTTAAATTTACTTTATTTAACATTTCATTACTTTTCATTTTTCATTACATGTTTCACTTTTAAATTTACTTCATTTCTCTTTTCATTACTTTACATATTTCATTTCAAGTTCAAATTTCCTTTCACATTTCATTTCATAAATCATTACTTTCCTTATTTCATTTAACGTTTCACATTTAAATTTACTTCATTTTACATTTCATTTCACGTTTCACTTATTTATTTACTTCATTTCACAATTCATTAAATTTCAATTCACGTTTCGCATTTTAATTTACTTCATTTCATATTTCATTAATTTCTTTTCACGTTTCAAATTTAAATTTACTTTATTTCCCATTTCATTAGATTTCGTTTCACGTTTAAATTTACTTCATTTCACATTTCATTACTTTTAAATACTCATTTCACAATTAACCTTCATTTCACATTTCATTAATTTTCATTTCGCGTTTCACATTTAATTTTACTTCATTTAACATTTCATTACTTTTCATTTCGCGTTTCACATTTAAATTTATTTCATTTCACATTTCATTTCACGTTTCACATTTAAATTTACTTTATTTCACATTTCATTACTTTTCATTTCAGGTTTCATATTTAAATTTACTTCATTTCACAGTTTATTTTATGTTTCATTTTTAAGTTTACTTCATTTCACATTTCGTTGCTTATTTCACGTTTCACATTTCATTTCACATTACTTTTCACATTTCATTTATTTTCCTTTCACGTTTCACATTTAAATTTACTTCATTTCACATTTCATTACATTTCATTTCACGTTTCACATTTAAATTTACTTCATTTCACATTTCATTAATTTTGATTGCAAGTTTCATTAAAATTTACGTCATTTCACATTTCATTGCTTATTTCACGTTTCACATTTCATTTCACATTACTTTTCACATTTCATTTATTTTCCTTTCACGTTTCAGATTTAAATTTACTTCATTTCACACTTCATTACTTTTCTTTTCACGTTTCAGATTTAAATTTTACTTCATTTCACATTTCATTAATTTTCATTTCGCGTTTCACATTTAAATTTACTTTATTTAACATTTCATTACTTTTCATTTTTCATTACATGTTTCACTTTTCATTACATTTCAATTTTCGTTTCACATTTAAATATACTTCATTTCGCATTGCATTACATTTCATTTCACGTTTCACATTTAAATTTACTTCATATCACTTTATTATTTTACTTATTTTTTGTTTTGAATTTCGGTTGACGTTTCGGTTGATGTTTCGGTTGACGTTTGATTTCACATTCAATTACATTTCATATTTCATCTCTCGTTTCACATTTAAATTTTAATCTTTTCACATTTCATTAATTTTCTTTTTATGGTTCACATTTAAATTTACTTCATTTCACATTTCATTACTTTTCATTTCATGTTTCACGTTTAAATTTACTTCATTTCACTTTTCATTTCACGTTTAACATTTATATTTACTCCATTTCACATTTCATTAGTTTTCATTTCACGTTTCACATTAAAATTTACTTCATTTCACATATCATTACTTTTCATTTCACGTTTCACATTTAAATTTAGTTCATTTCACATTTCATTACTTTTCATTTTTCGTTTAAAATTTAAATTTACATCATTTCACATTTCATTTTTCACATTTATGTTTAGTTCATTTCACATTTAATTAATTTTGAATTCACGTTTCACATTTTAATTATTTCATTCCACATTTCATTAATTTTGATTTCACTTTTCATATTTAAATTTACTACATTTCACATTTTGATTCACGTTTCAGATTTAAATTTACTTCATTTCACAATTCATTAATTTTAATTTCATGTTTCACATTTAGATTTACTTCATTTCACATTTCATTAATTTTGATTTCATATTCCACTGTTAAATTTACTTCATTTTACATTTCATTAATTTTGATTTCACGTTTCATATTTAAATTTACTACATTTGAAATTTTGATTCACGTTTCAGATTTAAATTTACTTCATTTCACATTTCATTACTTTTCATTTCATGTTTCAGATTTAAATTTACTTCATTTCACATTTCATTAATTTTAATTTCATGTTTCACATTTAGATTTTCTTCATTTCACATTTCATTATATTTCCATTCACGTTTCACATTTAAATTTACTTCATTTCGAATTTCATTAATTTCATTTCACGTTTCAAATTTAAATTTACTTCATTTCCCATGTCATTAGTTTTCATTTCACGTTTCACGTTTAAATTTACTTCATTTCACATTTCATTAATTTTGATTAAACGTTTCACATTTAAATTTACTTCATTTCACATTTATTTACTTTTCATTTTTCGATTCAAATTTAAATATACTTCATTTCACATTACATTTTTCACATTTAAATTTTCTTCATTTCACATTTCATTAATTTTGATTTCACGTTTCAGGTTTAAATTTACTTCATTTCACATTTCACTAATTTTGATTCCACGTTTCACATTTAAATTTACTTCATTTCATGTTTCATTATATTTTATTTCTTGTTTCTCATTTAATATTACTGCATTTAACATTTCATTACATTTCATTTCACGTTTCACATTTAAATTTACTTCATTTCACTTTTCATTACATTTCCTTTCACGTTTCACATTTAAATTTACTTCATTTCACATTTTATTTCACGTTTCACATTTAAATTTACTTCATTTCTCATTTCATTACCTTTCTTTTCACGTTTCACATTTAAATTTACTTCATTTCGCATTTCATTTCACGTTTCACATTTCAATTTACCTTTTTTCGCATTTCATTTCTCGATTCACATTTCAATTTACTTCATTATACATTTCATTTCTTGTTTCACATTTAAATTTATATCATTTCACGTTTAATTACATTTCATTTCACGTTTCACATAAAATTTATTTCATTTTACCTTTCACATTTATATTTATTCATTTCACAGTTCATTACTTTTCATTTCGCTTTTCACATTTAAATTTACTTCATTTCACATTTCATTAGTTTTGATTTCGCGTTTCACATTTAATTTTACTTCATTTCACGTTTCATTTCTCGTTTCACATTCAAATTTACTTCATTGCACATTTCATACTTTTCATTTATATTTTCACGTTTAAATTTACTTCATTTCACTTTCCATTACTTTTAAATTTTCTTTTCACATTTAAATTTTCTACATTTCACTTACCATTATTTTTCTTTTCTCATTTCACATTTAAAATTACTCCATTTTACATTTCATTAATTTTCATTTCATTTTTCACATTTAAATTTACTTCATTTCACATTTCATTTAACGTTTCATATATAAATTTACTTCATTTCACATTTCATTACTTCTCATTTCTCGTTTCACATTTAAATTTACTACATTTCAAATTTTGATTCACGTTTCAGATTTAAATTTATTTCATTTCACATTTCATTGCTTTTTTTTATTCGTTTAAAATTTATATTTACTTCATTTCTCATTTCATTACTTTTCATTTTTCGTTTCAAATTTTAATTTAATTCCTTTCACATTTCATTACTTCTGATTACATTTTTCACATTTAAATTTACGTCATTTCACATTTCATTACTTTTCATTTCACGTTTCACATTTTAATTTACTTCATTTACATTTCATTATATTTCATTTCACGTTTCACATTTACATTTACTTATATTCAAATTTCATTAATTTTGATTTCACGTTTCACTTATAAATTTTCTTCATTTCACATTATATTACATTTCAATTCAGATTTCACATTTATATTTACATCATTTCTCATTTCATTCAACGTTTCACATTTTAATTTATTTCATTAAACATTTCATTGTATTTCATTTCACACTTCACATTAAATTTTCCTACATTTACATTACATTTCCATTTCACACTTCAAATTAAAATTTACTTCATTTCACGTATAATTACTTTTCATTTCACAGTCCACATTAAAATTTTCTACATTTCACATTACATTTCCATTTCACGTTTCACATTTAAATTTACTTCATTTCACGTTACAAATTAAAATTTACTTCATTTCACATTTCATTTCTTTTGATTTCAAGTTTTTCATTTAACTTTTCTTCATTTCACGTTTCATTATTTTTCTTTTAATGTTTTATATTTAAATATACTTCATTTCAAATTTCGATTTACGTTTCAGATTTAAATTTACTTCATTTCACATTTCATTAGTTTTCATTTCACACTTCACATTTAAATTTACTTCATTTCACATTTCATTACGTTTGATTTCATTTTTCACAGTTAAATTCATATCATTTCACAGTTAATTAATTTTGATTTCACGTTTCACATTTAAATTTACTACATTTCACTTTTCATTACATTTCATTTCACGATTCACATTTAAATTTACTTCCTTTCACATTTCATTAATTTTGATTTCAGGTTTCACATTTAAATTTACTACATTTCACATTTCATTTCACGTTTCAGATTTAAATTTAATTCATTTCACAATTCATTAGTTTTCATTTCGCATTTCACATTTAATTTTAATTCTTTTCACATTTCAGTTCTCGTTTCACATTTAAATTTACTTCATTTCACATTATATTACTTTTCAATTCAGGTTTCACATTTATATTTACTTCATTTCACATTTCATTCCACGTTTCACATTTTAATTTATTTCATTAAACATTTCATTGCATTTCATTTCACGTTTCATATTTAAATTTACTTCATTTCACATTTCATTAATTTCGAATTCACGTTTCACTTTTAGATTTATTACATTTCACTTTTCGATTCACGTTTCAGATTTAAATTTACTTCATTTTACATTTCATTACTTTTCTTTTTTCGTTTCAAATTTAACTTTACTTTATTTCATATTCATTACTTCTCATTTCGCGTTTCACATTTAAATTTACTTCATTTCACGTTTCATTACACTTGATTTCATTTTTAACATTTAAATTTACTTCATTTCAAAATTAATTAATTAATATAACGTTTCACATTTAAATTTACTTCATTTCTAATTCATTATTTTGATTTCATTTTTCACATTTAAATTTACTGCATTACACATTTCATTACTTTTCATTTCATATTTCACATTAAAATTTACTTCATTTCACATTTCATTACTTTTAATTTTTTGTTTCAAATTTAAATTTACTTCATTTCACATTTGATTACTTTTGATTTCACGTTTCACATTTAATTTTTCTTTTTTTCACATTCAATTACTTTTAAATTTTCTTTTCACATTTATATTTACTTCATATCACATTTCATTACATTTCATTTCTCGTTTCACGTTTAATTTTACTTCATTTCTCATTTCATTTCCCGTTTCACATTTCAAATTTCTTCATTTCAGATTTCATTTCACGTTTCACATATAAATTTATTTCATTTATCATTTCATTTCACGTTTCACATTTAAATTTACTTCATTTTACATTTCTTTTAGAGTTTCACATTTTAATTTTCTTTATTTCACATTTCATTAATTTTGATTTCATGTTTCACATTCAAATTTACTTCATTTCACATTTCATAACTTTTCATTTCACGTTTAACATTTAAATTTACTTCATTTCACATTTCATTACTTCTAATTTTCGTTTCAAATTTAAATTTACTTTATTTCACATTTCATTATATTTCATGTCACGTTTCACATTTAAATGTACTTTATTTCATGTTTCATTTTTCACATTTAAATTTACTTCATTTCACATTTAATTTATTTTGAATTCACGTTTCACAATTAAGGTTACTTAATTCCACATTTCATTATTTTGATTTCACATTTCACAATTAAATTTATTACATTTCACATTTCGATTCACGTTTCAGATTTAAATTTATTTCATTTCACATTTCATTACTTTTATTTTCGTTTCAAATTTAAATTTATTTCATTTCATTTTTCATTACTTTGCATTTCACGTTTCACATTTAAATTTACTTCATTTCACGTTTCATTACACTCGATTTAATTTTTAACATTTAAATTTACTTCATTTCAAAATTAATTAATATAACGTTTCACATTTAAATTTACTTCATTTCACATTTCATTATTTTGATTTCATTTTTCACATTTAAATTTACTTCATTACTCTTTTCATTAGTTTTCATTTCACGTTTCACATTTAAATTTACTTCGTTTCACGTTTCATTACTTTTCATTTCACTTTTCACATTTAAATTTACTTTATTTCGCATTTCATTACTTTTTGATTCACGTTTCAGATTAAAATTTTCATTTCACTTTTCATTACCTTCAACTTTTTGTTTCAATTTTAAATTTACTTCATTTCACATTTCATTACATTTCATTTCACGTTTCACATTTAAATTTACTACATTTCACAATTCATTATTTTCATTTCAAGTTTCACATTTAAAATTACTTCATTTCACTTTTCATTAGTTTTCATGTCAAGTTCCACATTTAAATTTACTTAATCTCACATTACATTTCCATTTCACGTTTCACATTTATATTTACTTAATTTAACATTTCATTAATTTCGATTTCACGTTTCACTTTGAGATTTACTTCATTTCGCATTACATTACTTTTCATTTCACGTTTCACATATAAATTTATTTCATTTCTCATTTCATTTCACATTTCACATTCAATTTTACTTCATTTCACATTTCATTTCTTTTCAATTCACGTTTCAGATTTAAATTTACTTCATTTAACATTTCATTACATTTCATTTCAAGTTAAACATTTAAATTTACTTCATTTCACGTTTTATTACTTTTCATTTCACGTTTCATATTTAAATTTACTTCAATTCACATTTCATTAATTATGATTTCACGTTTCACATTTAAATTTAATTATATTCACATTTCATTAATTTTGATTTCAAGTTTCACATTTAAATTTACTTCATTCCACATTTCATTACATTTCTTTTTTCGTTTCAAATTTAAATTTACTTCTCATTTCGTTACTTTTCATTTTTTGTTTCAAATTTAAATTTAATTCATTTCACATTTCATTAATTTTCATTACATTTCTCACTTTTAAATTTGTTTCATTTCACATTTCATTACTTTTCATTTCACGTTTCACATTTAAATTTACTTCATTTCACATTTCATTACATTTCATTTCAAGTTTCACATTTAAATTTACTTCATTTCACGTTTCATTACTTTTCATTTCAAGTTTCATATTTAAATTTACTTCATTTCACAGTTGATTACATTTGATTTCACGTTTAAGATTTAAATTTACTTAATTTCACATTTGATTACATTTGATTTCACGTTTCAGATTTAAATTTACTTATATTCACATTTCATTAATTTTGATTTCACGTTTCACTTTTAAATTTACTTCATTTCACATTTAAATTATTTTGATTTCACGTTTTACAATTAAATTTACTTATAATCACATTTCATTAATTTTGAATTTATAAATTGAAATTGAATTTATAAATTCAAAATTATAAATTATAAAAAATTGAATTTATAAATTCAAAATTATAAATTTTATATTTACATCATTTCACATTTCATTCCATGTTTCACATTTTAATTTATTTCATTTCACATTTCATTGCATTTCATTTCACGTTTCACATTTAAATTTACTTCTTTTCACATTTTATTAGTTTTCATTTTACGTTTCACATTTAAATTTACTTCACTTCACATTTCATTACACATTTCATACACTTTTCATATTTCGATTCAAGTTTCTCATTTTATTTCACATTTTATTACTTTTCAATTCAAGTTTCACGTTTAAATTTACTTTAGTTCACATTTCATTACTTTTCTTTTTTCATTACATGTTTCACTTTTAAATTTACTTCATTTCACATTTCATTACATATTTCATTTCAAGTTCACATTTCATTTCACATTTCATTTCATAAATCATTACTTTCCTTATTTCATTTCACGTTTCACATTTAAATTTACTTCATTCAACATTTCATTTCATGTTTCACATTTAAATTTACTTCATTTCACATTTCATTTCACGTTTCACATTTAAATTTTCTTCATTTCATATTACATTTAACGTTTCAATTTTTAATTTACCTCTCATCACATTTCATTAAATTTCAATTCACGTTTCACATTTAAATTTACTTCATTTCGAATTTCATTAATTTCATTTCACGTTTCAAATTTAAATTTACTTCTTTTCCCATGTCATTAGTTTTCATTTCACGTTTCACATTTAAATTTACTTCATTTCACATTTCATTACTTTTAAATTCTCGTTTCTCAATTAACCTTCATTTCACACTTCATTACTTTTCTTTTCACGTTTCAGATTTAATTTTACTTCATTTCACATTTCATTACTATTCATTTCGCGTTTCACATTTAAATTTTCTTCATTTCACATTTCATTACTTTTGATTTCACGTTTCACCTTTAAATTTACTTCATTTCACATTTCATTAATTTTGATTAAACGTTTCACATTTAAATTTACTTGCTCCAGCCGCAAAACCTCGCTATTTTCTCCCCAACAGGAGCTTCAAATCCTCACCGTCACCCTCACATTCAAGTCCTAATTCCTTGCATTTTCACCCCAGGCTCAAGTGCCAAATCTAGATATTTCACTCAAACCTCCTTCTTATCTTCTTGCTATTCTACATCAGTCTACATCCCCAAGTTTTCCATATTTCTCCCTAAACTGCTGCCCTGTATTGTCACTCTTTCACCCCGAACTCCAGTCACTTTTGGGGTCACTCAGGGTCCCTTTTAAATTCTCTTTTTTGGGTTCCCCACTATTCAGGGTCACTTGGGGTCACTTTTAGCATCTCTTTTTCGGGGTCTCCCTTTTTTTCAGTCGCTTTTGGGGTCACTCGGTGTCCATTTTAGGATCTCTCTTTCGGGGTACCCTCTTTTTTGGGGTCATATTTAGGTTCTCTTTTTTGGGGTCCCCCTCTTTTTGGGTTCCCCCTCTATATATCCCCTCTTTTCATTTCAGAGCGTAGGACAGACCTGCATCACGTGACGGCGTGCTTCCAGTAAACACCACTGAGCACTGGCCCAAGGAAGAACACGAGCCATACGCCGATCATCATTCATCCCGGATGATATCACTATGCATTGGATGTCTGTATGAAGGAAGGCTCACCCTATAGTTAACTTGATGGCTGGTTCACTTTGTGAAGGGGTGGAGTGTATGGGAACTGTTGAATTTTGGCCTGAAGCACTGATGGATCATGTGAGGTAAGCACTGAGTCAGCTGCGGGAGCACAGGTGAAGGCAATGCACCTGTGACTGGAAGGGGTGGAGTCTGGCTCCACCTCTCCCAGACCCCATTTAAGGACTGACCACGACTGGGGAAGGTTCTTTTGTTGGAGATCCCCTCCCCTGTGGAGGTCCAGGCAAGCCTTGACCTTCAGTGACAGGTTAGCCTTTCCTAATTTACTGCTTGTCTTTATACCACCTGGATAAGTCATACAAAAACACATTGTCCACCTTCGTTATTTGGTGTGGGTATTATTCTTTTGGGGGATTCACTGTGCACACCCTAAGCTTCAGCTCTAAATCCTTGCTTTTTTACCCCAAAGTCTAGCCCCTAGTCCTTGCTATTCCACCCCATATTCCTGCCCTAAGCCCTCGCTATTTCCTCCCAAACAGTAGTCCCAAGTCCTCATTATTACCCTTAAACTCAGGCCCTGAATCCTTGCCATTTCACCCCAGGCTCAAGTGCCACATCCTGCCTAATTCACCCCAAAGCTCCGTCCCAGCTTCTCGCCATTCGGTGCCAAACTCCAGCCCCAAACGTTTACTATTTCATCCCAATCTCCAGTTCCTTTGTTCTCACTGCTTCACCCCGAACTCCAACATCAAACCCTCTCTGTTTCGCCCCAATCTCCAGCTCTAAATTCTTGCTATTATATCCCAAACTGTAACACCTAGTCCTTGTTATTCCTCCCCACGTTCCTACCCCAAACCTACCCTACTTCATTCCGAGCAGTAGTCCCAAATCCTCATTATTTCCCTCAAACTCTGGCCCCAAGCGCTCACTATTTCCTCCCAAACTAAACTCCAAAATCCAGGCTCATTCATCCAAAACTCCATCCCAACTTCTTGCAGTTTCACCCTGAACTTCAGCCTCGCAACTGTGAGGCCCAAATCCTCACAGTTTCACCCTATATTGCAGCTCCCAATCCTCTCTCGCTTTCCCCAAACTCCGTATAAAATTCCTCACTACTTCTCCCCAAGTTTCAGTCCCATGTCTGGCTGTCTCACACCAGTGTCAAGCATCATATCCTCGCAATTTCTTCCCAAATTCTAGCCCAAATTCCATATTACATATCATTTCATATTTTATTTTATATTTAATTCCAGTTGATATTTCATTTCATATTTCCTCTTCATTTTATATCATTTTATTTCATATCCTTTTCTCACATCTGCTTCATTTCATTTCTTTTCAGTCCTTTTTATTGCTTATTTCATTTCATTTCTCAGCCCTCTGGTTCCTGCCCACGTTTTGCCTGCGTTGATCTCAGCCTGCTAACAGGGCAGCAGTTCCCGGGGTCGTCCATTTTCCCCTTGATGGAAATGGGTGTGAGTTTTCTCTTACTTTCTGCTACCTGTGGACTTGCCCTGGATGCCACAGCGTTTCGGATCTCACTGAGAGTGGCCTGCTGACTGCAACGGCTGATTCCCTCTGCACTCCCTGATGCATCCACTGGGACAGGCGGACCTGTGCATGTTCGGAGTCAGGTAGGACTCAGAGTGCCACATTTTTGTGTTGTCCGGTGCTATGTGCTGCACAGACATTTCATTTCAACTATTTCATACATTTCATATTATTTCTCATTTCGTATTTCACATTTCGTATTATTTCACATTTCAATCCATTATATTTCATTGAAAACATTGCGCACTTCACGTTTCATTGCGCATTTCATGTTTCATTTAATGTTTCATTTTATTTCTCGTTTCATTTCAAGTTTATTTTCAAGTTTCTGTTCATTTCAAATTTCATATTTCATATTTAGCTTCATCTCATTTTTATATTTATCGTTCTATATCTCATTTCAAATCATATTTCACTTCATATCACATTTCATTTCGTTTCCTATTTCATGTCATTTCGCACCATTACATTCTATTTCATTTTATATTTCAGATTTCATTTCAAATTTCTGAATTAAATTTCCGATCTCTTTTCCCACTTCCCATTTCCGATCTCTTTTCCCACTTCCCATTTCCAAACTCTTTTCCCACTTCCCATTTCCAAACTCTTTTCCCACTTCCCATTTCCGAACTCTTTTCCCACTTCGTGTTTCACATTTAAATTAACTACATTTCAAAATTAATTACTTTTCATTTCACGATTTCATTAATATTTTCTTCATTTCACATTTCATTACATTTCATTTTTGTTTCACATTTAAATTTACTTCATTTCACATTTTGATTTACGTTTCAGATTTAAATTTAATTCATTTCACACTTCATTACTTTTCATTTCACACTTCATTACTTTTCATTTCACACTTCATTACTTTTCATTTCACACTTCATTACTCTTCATTTCACACTTCATTACTCTTCATTTCACGTTTCACATTTAAATTTACTTCATTTCTCATTTCGTTAAATTTCATTTCACGTTTCACATTTAAATTTACTTCAATTCAAATTTCATTAATTTTGATTTCACATTTCACATTTAAATTAACTTCAATTCACATTTCATTACTTTTGATATTTCATTTCACGTTTCACATTTAAATTAACTTCATTTCACGTTTCTTTGCTTTTCATTTCACGTTTCACATTTAAATTTACTTCATTTCACATTTCTTTGCTTTTTATTCCACGTTTCACATTTATATTAAATACGTTTCAAATCTAATTACTTTTCTTTTCATGTTTTCATTTAAATATATATCACATTTTTTACATTTCCATATTCGTTTCACATTTAAATGAACTTCATTTCATATTTCATTACATTTCCTTTCGCGTTTAATATTAAATATATTTCACTTCACGTTCCACATTACATTTCACATTTCATTTCACAATTAATTACATTTCAATTTCATTTTATGTTTCAAAATTAATTTTACTTCATTTCACATTTCCTTACAATTCCTTTCAGTTTTTTCATGTGAATTTACTTCAATTCACATTTCATTATATTTCCATTTTCGTTTCACTTTTAAATTCACTTCATTTCACATTTCATTACTTTACATTTTACGTTTCGCATTTAAATTTGCTTCATTTCACATTTTATTACATATCAATTCAGGTTTCACATTTATATTTACTTCATTTCACATTTCATTCCACGTTTCACATTTTAATTTATTTCATTGACTTCATTTCACGTTTCCCATTTAAATTTACTTCATTTCACATTTCATTACTTTTCATTTCACGTTTCACTTTTAAATTTACTTCATTTCACCTTTCATTAATTTCGATTTCATGTTTCACATTTAAATTTAATACATTTCACATTTCGATTCACAATTCAGATTTAAATTTATTTCATTTCACATTTCATTATTTTTCATTTCACGTTTCACATTTAAATTTACTTCATTTCACATTTCATTACTTTTCATTTCACGTTTCACTTTTAAATTTACTTCATTTCACCTTTCATTAATTTCGATTTCATGTTTCACATTTAAATTTAATACATTTCACATTTCGATTCACTTTTCAGATTTAAATTTATTTCATTTCACATTTCATTATTTTTCATTTCACGTTTCACATTTAAATTTACTTCATTTCACATTTCATTACTTTTCATTTCACGTTTCACTTTTAAATTTACTTCATTTCACCTTTCATTAATTTCGATTTCATGTTTCACATTTAAATTTAATACATTTCACATTTCGATTCACTTTTCAGATTTAAATTTATTTCATTTCACATTTCATTATTTTTCATTTCAAGTTTCACATTTAAATTTACTTCATTTCACATTTCATTACTTTTCATTTCAAGTTTCACATTTAAATTTACCTCATTTCATATTTCATTACTTTTCATTTCACGTTTCACATGCAAATATACTTCATTTCACATTTCATTACTTTTCATATTTCATTTAATGTTTCACATTTAATTTCACTTCATTTAATATTTCATTACTTTTCATATTTCATTTAATGTTTCAAAATTAAATTTACTTCATTTCACATTTCCTTACATTTCATTTTACTTTTCACATCTAAATTTACTTCATTTCATGTTTCATATCTTTTCATTTCACTTTTCACAGTTAAATTTACTTCATTTCTCGTGTCAGATTTAAATTTACTTCATTTCACATTTCGTTAAATTTCATTTCACGTTTCACATTTAAATTTACTTCAATTCAATTTCATTAATTTTTATTTCACATTACACATTTAAATTTACTTCAATTCACATTTCATTACTTTTAATATTTCATTTCACATTTCTTTGCTTTTTATTCCACGTTTCACATTTATATTAAATACGTTTCAAATCTAATTTCTTTTCTTTTCACGTTTTCATTTAAATATATATCATTTTTTTTTACATTTCCTATTTCGTTTCTCATTTAAATTAAATTCATTTCATATTTCATTACATTTCCTTTCGCGTTTCACATTAAATATATTTCACTTCACGTTTCACATTTCATTTCACAATTAATTACTTTTCATATTTCATTTTATTTTTCAAAATTATTTTTACTTCATTTCACATTTCCTTACATTTCCTTTCAGTTTTTTCATGTGAATTTACTTCAATTCACATTTCATTACATTTCCATTTTCGTTTCACATTTAAATTCACTTCATTTCACATTTCACTATCATTTCATGTTTAACATTTAAATTTACTTCATTTCACATTTCATTACTTTTAATTTCACGTTTCACATTTAAATATACTTTCAAATTTCATTAATTTTGCTTTCACGTTTCACATTTAAATTTACTTCATTTCACATTTCATTAATTTTGATTTCACGTTTCACATTTAAATTTACTTCATTTCACATTTTATTACATATCAATTCAGGTTTCACATTTATATTTACTTCATTTCACATTTCATTCCACGTTTCACATTTTAATTTATTTCATTAAGCATTTCATTGCTTTTCATTTCACGTTTCCCATTTAAATTTACTTCATTTCACATTTCATTACTTTTCATTTCATGTTTCACATTTAAATTGTCTTCATTTCACATTTCATTAATTTTGATTTCACGTTTCACTTTTAAATTTACTTCAATTCACATTTCATTAATTTTGCTTTCACGTTTCACATTTAAATTTACTTCATTTCACAATTCATTACTATTCATTTCACGTTTCACATTAAAAGTTACTTCATTTCACATTTCATTACTTTTCGTTTCACGATTCACATTTAAATTTACTTCAATTCACATTTCAATAATTTTGATTTCAGGTTTCACATTTAAATTTACTTCATTTCACATTATATTACTTTTCAATTCAGGTTTCACATTTATATTTACATCATTTCACATTTCATTCCACGTTTCACATTTTAATTTATTTCATTAAACATTTCATTGCTTTTCATTTCACGTTTCACATTTAAATTTACTTCATTTCACATTTCATTACTTTTCATTTTCGTTTCAATTTTTAATATACTTCATTACAGATTTCATTTCTTTTTATTTCACATTTCACTTTTAAGTTTACTTCATTTCACCTTTCATTAATTTCGATTTCACGTTTCACATTTAAATTTACTTCATTTCAAATTTCATTTAACGTTTCATATTTAAATTTACTTTCACATTTCATTACTTTTGATTTCATTTTACACAGTTAAATTTACTTCATTTCACATTTCATTACTTTTCATTTCATGTTTCACATTTAAATTGTCTTCATTTCACATTTCATTAATTTTGATTTCACGTTTCACTTTTAAATTTACTTCAATTCACATTTCATTAATTTTGCTTTCACGTTTCACATTTAAATTTACTTCATTTCACAATTCATTACTATTCATTTCACGTTTCACATTAAAAGTTACTTCATTTCACATTTCATTACTTTTCGTTTCACGATTCACATTTAAATTTACTTCAATTCACATTTCAATAATTTTGATTTCAGGTTTCACATTTAAATTTACTTCATTTCACATTATATTACTTTTCAATTCAGGTTTCACATTTATATTTACATCATTTCACATTTCATTCCACGTTTCACATTTTAATTTATTTCATTAAACATTTCATTGCTTTTCATTTCACGTTTCACATTTAAATTTACTTCATTTCACATTTCATTACTTTTCATTTTCGTTTCAATTTTTAATATACTTCATTACAGATTTCATTTCTTTTTATTTCACATTTCACTTTTAAGTTTACTTCATTTCACCTTTCATTAATTTCGATTTCACGTTTCACATTTAAATTTACTTCATTTCAAATTTCATTTAACGTTTCATATTTAAATTTACTTCATTTCACATTTCATTACTTCTCATTTCACGTTTCACATTTAAATTAACTTCATTTCACATTTCATTACATTTCATTTCACATTTCACGTTTAAATTTACTTCCATTCGCGTTTCATTAATTTTGATTTCACGTTCCACATTTAAATTTACTTCATTTCACATTTCATTTCACGTTTCACATTTAAATGTACTTATTTTCATAGTTCATTTCACGTTTCGCATTTAAATTAACTTCATTTCACAATTCGTTACTTTTCATATTTCATTTCATGTTTCAAAATTAAATTTAATTCATTTCACATCTGATAACTTTTCATTTCACGTTTCAAAATTAAATTTACTTCATTTCACATTTGATAACTTTTCATTTCACGTTTCACATTTAAATTTACCTCATTTCATATTTCATTACATTTCATTTCACGTTTCACATGTAAATATACTTCATTTCACATTTCATTACTTTTCATATTTCATTTAATGTTTCACATTTAATTTCACTTCATTTAATATTTCATTACTTTTCATATTTCATTTCATGTTTCAAAATTAAATTTACTTCATTGCACATTTCTTTACATTTCATTTTACTTTTCGCATCTAAATTTACTTCATTTCACGTTTCATATCTTTTCATTTCACTTTTCACAGTTAAATTTACTTCATTTCTCGTGTCAGATTTAAATTTACTTCATTTCACATTTCGTTAAATTTCATTTCACGTTTCACATTTAAATTTACTTATATTCAATTTCATTAATTTTAATTTCACATTACACATTTAAATTTACTTCACATTTCATTACTTTTAATATTTCATTTCACATTTCTTTGCTTTTTATTCCACGTTTCACATTTATATAATACGTTTCAAATCTAATTACTTTTCACGTTTTCATTAAAATATATATCATTTTTTTTACATTTCCATTTTCGTTTCTCATTTAAATTAAATTCATTTCATATTTCATTACATTTCCTTTCGCGTTTCACATTAAATATATTTCACTTCCTGTTTCACATTTCATTTCACATTTCATTTCACAATTAATTACTTTTCATATTTCATTTTATTTTTCAAAATTATTTTTACTTCATTTCACATTTCCTTACATTTCCTTTCAATTTTTTCATGTGAATTTACTTCAATTCACATTTCATTACATTTCCATTTTCGTTTCACATTTAAATTCACTTCATTTCACATTTCACTATCATTTCATGTTTAACATTTAAATTTACTTCATTTCACATTTCATTACTTTTAATTTCACGTTTCACATTTAAATATATTTTCACATTTCATTAATTTTGCTTTCACGTTTCACATTTAAATTTACTTCATTTCACATTTCATTAATTTTGATTTCACGTTTCACATTTAAACTTCTTTTCACATTTCGATTCACGTTTCTTATTTAAATTTACTTTATTTCACGTTTCATTATTTTCATTTCACGTTTCACATTAAAATTGACTTCATTTCACTTTTCATTAATTTCAGTTTCACGTTTCACATTTAAATTTACTTCATTTCAAATTTCATTTAACGTTTCATATTTAAATTTACTTCATTTCACATTTCATTACTTCTCATTTAACGTTTCACATTTAAATTTACTTCATTTCACTTTTCATTACTTTTCATTTCATTTTTCACATTTAATTATTTTTCATTTCTCATTTCATTTATTTTGATTTCACGTTTCATATTTAGTTTTACTTCATTTCACATTACATTAATTTTCAATTCAGGATTCACAATTAAATTTACTTCATTTCACATTTCATTACTATTCATTTCATGTTTCACATTTAAATTTACTTCATTTCACATTTCATTAACTTTAATTTTGCGTTTCACATTTAAATTTACTTCATTTCACATTTTGTTTCACGTTTCAGATTTAAATTTACTTCATTTCACATTTCATTTCCATTTCAAGTTTCACATTTATATTTACTTCATTTCACATTTCATTACGTTTGATTTCACGTTTCACATTTAAATATACTTCATTTCACATTTCATTAATTTCGATTTCACGTTTCACATTTAAATTTACTTCATTTCACATTTCGATTCACTTTTCAGATTTAAATTTATTTCATATCACATTTCATTACTTTTCATTTCACTTTTCAGATTTAAATTTATTTTATTCCACATTTCATTACTTTTCATTTAATGTATAACATTTAAATTTACTTCATTTCACATTTCATTACTTTTTATTTCACGTTTCACTTTTAAATATACTTCAACTCAAAATTCATTAATTTTGCTTTCACATTTCACATTTAAATATAATTCATTTCACATTTCATTTCACGATTCACATTTAAATTTACTTCTTTTCTAATTTTATTACTTTACTTATTTCAAATTTCACATCTCATTTCACATTTTATTTCACAAATCATTACTTTTCTTATTTCATTTCACGTTTCACATTTAAATATAATTCATTTCACATTTCATTTCTCGTTTCACATTTAAATTTACTTTATTGCACATTTCATTTCCTTTCATTTCAAATTTCACATTTAAATTTAATTCATTTAACATTCCATTATTTTTAAATATTCTTTTCACATTTAAATTTTCTACATTTCACTTACCATTACTTTTCATTTCTCATTTCACATTTAAAATTACTCCATTTTACATTTCATTAATTTTCATTTCACATTTCACATTTAAATTTACTTCATTTCACATTTCATTTTTCACATTTAAATGTACTTCATTTCACATTTCATTAATTTTGATTTCACGTTTCACATTTAAATGTACTTAATTTCACATTTCATTAATTTTGATCTCACGTTTCACATTTAAATTTACTACATTTCACATTTCAATTCACGTTTCAGATTTAAATTTACTTCGTTTCACATTTCATTACTTTTCATTCCACGTTTCTCATTTTAATTTACTTCATTTCACATTTCATTACTTTTGATTTTACCTTTCACATTTAAATTTATTTCATTTCACATTTCATTAATTTTGATTTTACCTTTCACATTTAAATTTACTTCATTTCACATTTTATTAATTATGACTTAACGTTCCACATTTAAATTTACTTCATTTCACATTTCATTAATTTTTATTTCGCGTTTCACATTTAAATTTTCTTCTTTTCACATTTTCTTTCACGTTTCTGATTTAAATTTACTTCATTTCACATTTCATTACTTTTCATTTCAAGTTTCTCATTTAAATTTACTTCATTTCACATTTCATTACTTTTGATTTCAAGTTTCACATTTAAATTTACTTCATTTCACATTTCATTTCACGATTCATATTTAAATTTAATTCTTTTCAGATTTTATTACTTTACTTATTTCAAGTTGCACATCTCATTTCACATTTTATTTCACAAATCATTTCTTTTCTTATTTCATTTCATGTTTCACATTTAAATTTGCTACTATTCACATTTTATTTCTCTTTTCACATTTACATTTATTTCATTTCACATTTCATTACATTTGATTTCATGTTTCACATTTAAATTTACTTCATTTCATATTTCATTTTTCACAATTAAATTTACTTCATTTCATTAATATTCATTCCACGTTTCACATTTTAATTTATTTCATTTCACATTTCATTAATTTCGATTTCACGTTTCACATTTAAATATACTAAATTTCACATTTCGATTCACGTTTCACATTTATATTTACTTCATTTCACATTTGATTACATTTGATTTCACGTTTAACATTTAAATTTACTTCTTTTCACATTTCATTAATTTTCATTTCAAGTTTCACATTTAAATTTTCATCATTCCACATTTCATTAGTTTTCATTTCAAGTTCCACATATAAATTTACTTCATTTCACATTTCATTACTTTTCATTTCGCGTTTCACATTTAAATTTACTTCATTTCACATTTCATTACTTTTCATTTCACGTTTCACATTTAAATTTACTACATTTCTAATTTTGATTCACGTTTCAGATTTAAATTTACTTCGTTTCACATTCAATTACTTTTAAATTTACTTTTCACAGTTAAATTTCATTCAGATCTCATTTCATTACTTTTCATTTCAAGTTTCACTTTTAAATTTCCTTCATTTTTCGTTTCACATTTATGTCATTTTACTTTTCATTACATTTCATTTTTCGTTCCACATTTAATTTTACTTTATTTCTCATTTCATTTCACGTTTCTCATTTAAATAGACTTGATTTTATATTTAATTTCACGTTTCACATATAAATTTACTTCATTTCACATTTCATTTGTTTTCAATTCACGTTTCAAATTTATATTTACTTCATTTCACATTTCATTACTTTTAATTTCACGTTTCACATTTAAATTTACTTCATTTCACTTTTCATTACTTTTGATTACATTTCTCGCATTTAAATTTACTTCATTTCACATTTCATTACTTTTAATTACAAGTTTCACATTTAAATTTACTTCATTTCACATTGCATTACATTTTGATTTCACGTTTCACATATAAATTTACTACATTTCAAATTTTGATTCACGTTTGAGATTTAAATTTACTTCATTTCACATTTCATTACATTTCGAGTTACACATTTAAATTTACTTCATTTCACGTTCAATTACTTTTAAATTTACTTTTCACAGTTAAATTTCCTTCAGATCTCATTTCATTACTTTTAATTTCAAGATTCACTTTTAAATTTCCTTCATTTTTCGTTTCACATATGTGTCATTTTACTTTTCATTACATTTCATTTTTCGTTCCACATTTAATTTTACTTAATTTCTCATTTCATTTCACGTTTCACATTTAAATTAACTAGATTTTATATTTAATTTCACGTTTCAAATTTATATTTACTTCATTTCACATTTCATTGCTTTTCATTTTTTGTTTCAAATTTAAATTTAATTCATTTCACTTTTCATTACATTTGATTACATTTCTCGCATTTAAATTTACTTCATTTCACATTTCATTACTTTTCATTTCACGTTCCACATCTATATTTACTTCTTTTCACGTCATTACTTTTCGCGTTACACTTTTAAATTCACTTCATTTCACATTTCATCACTTTTCATTTCACGTTTCACATCTATATTTACTTCTTTTCCTGTTTCATTACATTTCTTTTCTCGTTTCACGAATCACATTTATACTTACTTCATTTTAAATTTCATTAATTTTGATTTCAAATTTCACATTTAAATTTACTTCATTTCACATTTCATTGCACGTTTAACATTTGTATTTAGTTCATTTAACATTTCATTTCACGTTTCTCATTTAAATTTATTTCATTTCACATTTCATTACATTTCATTTAACGTTTCACATTTAAATTTATTTCATTTCTTGTTTCACATTTAAATTATTTCATTTCACATTTCATTACGTATCATCTCAACTTTCACATTTAAATTTTCTTCATATCACGTTTCATAACATTTCAGACCATATTTCACTTTTAAATATTCTTCATTAAATATTTCATAACATTTTATTCCACGTTTAACTTATATATTTTCTCCATTTCACATTTCAATACTTTTCATTTCACGTTTCACATTTAAATTTACTTCATTTCACATTTCATTACTTTTAATTTCACGTTTCACATTTAAATTTACTTCTTTTCACATTACATTTCACGTTTCACATTTAAATTTATTTCATTTCTTGTTTCACATTTAAATTTCTACATTTAACATTTCATTACTTTTCATTTCACCTTTCACATTTAAATTTACTTCATTTCACATTGCATTACATTTTGATTTCACATTTCACATTTAAATTTACAACATTTCAAATTTTGATTCACATTTCAGATTTAAATTTACTTCATTTCACTTTTCATTTCTTTTCCATTCACTTTTCAGATTTAAATTTACTTCATTTCACCTTTCATTACTTTTCTTTATTCGTTTCAAATTTAAATTTAATTCATTTCACATTTCATTACATTTGATTACATTTTTCACATTTAAATTTACTTCATTTCACATTCCATTACTTTTAAATTTACTTTTCACAGTTAAATTTCCTTCAGATCTCATTTCATTACTTTTCATTTCAAGTTTCACTTTTAAATTTCCTTCATTTTTCGTTTCACATTTATTTCATTTTACTTTTCTTTACATTTCATTTTACGTTCCACATTTAAATTAACTTGATTTTATATTTAATTTCACGTTTCACATATAAATTTAATTCATTTCACATTTCATTTGTTTTCAATTCACGTTTCAAATTTATATTAACTTCATTTCACATTTCATTACATTTCATTTTTTGTTCCAAATTTAAATTTAATTCATTTCACTTTTCATTAATTTTGATTACACTTTTCGCATTTAAATTTACTTCATTTCACATTTCATTACTTTCAATTTCACGTTTAACATTTAAATTTACTTCATTTTAAATTTCATTTCATGTTTCACATTTAAATTTACTGCAATTCACATTTCACAATTAAATATACTTCATTTAATAATTCATTACATTTTACTTCACGTTTCACATATAAAATTATTTCATTTATCATTTCATTTCACGTTTCTCATTTAAATTTACTTCATTTCAAATTCAATTACTTTTAAATTTTCTTTTAAAATTTACGTTTACTTCACATTTCATTTCGCATTTCACAATTAAATATACTTCATTTAATAATTCATTACATTTCATTTCACATTTCACATATAAATTTATTTCATTTATCATTTCATTTCACGTTTCTCATTTAAATTTACTACATTTCACATTTCATTAATTTTCATTTCACGTTTCACATTAAAATTTAATTCATTTCACATTTCATTACTTATAATTTTTGTTTCAAATTTAAATTTACTTCATTTCACATTCAATTACTTTTAAATTTTCTTTTCAAATTTAAATTTACTTCATTTCACATTTCAGTACTTTTCATTTCACGTTTCACATTTAAATTTACTTCATTTCACATTTCATTACTTTTCATTTCTCGTTTCACATTTAAAATTACTTCATTTTACATTGCATTTCATGTTTCACATTTAAATTTAATTCAATTCACATTTCATTTCACATTTCACAATTAAATATAATTCATTTAATAATTCATTACATTTCATTTCACATTTCACATATAAATTTATTTCATTTATCATTTCATTTCACGTTTCTCATTTAAATTTACTTTATTTCACATTCCATTTAAAGTTTCACATTTTAATTTACTTTATTTCACATTTCATTAATTTTGATTTCAAGTTTCACATTTAAATTTACTTCATTTCACATTTCATTCTTTTCATTTCACGTTTCACATAAAAATTTAATTCATTTCACATTTCATTACTTATAATTTTTTTTTTCAAATTTAAATTTACTTCATTTCACATTCTATTACTTTTAAATTTTCTTTTCAAATTTAAATTTACTTCATTTCACATTTCATTACTTTTAATTTCAAGTTTCACATTTAAATTTACTTCATTTCACCTTTCATTACTTTTCATTTCACGTTTCACATCTTTATTTACTTGTTTTCCCGTTTCATTACATTTCTTTTCTCGTTTCACGATTCATACTTATATTTACTTCTTTTTACATTTCATTTATTTTGATTTCAAATTTCACATTTAAATTTACTTCATTTCACATTTCATTACACGTTTCACATTTAAAATTAGTTCATTTAAAATTTCATTTCACGTTTCAAATTTAAATTTATTTCATTTCACATTTCATTACATTTCATTTAACGTTTCACATTTAAATTTATTTCATTTCACATTTCATTATATATCATTTCACGTTTCACATTTAAATTTACTTCATTTCACTGTATTATATTACTTATTTCATGTTTTGAATTTCGGTTGGCGTTTTGGTTGCCGTTTTGGTTGGCGTTTTGGTTGACGTTTTGGTTGACGTTTGACATTTCGGTTGAAGTTTCATTTCAAATTTCATTACATTTCTTATTTCATTTCACGTTTCACATTTAAATTTACTTCATTTCACATTTCATTACATTTCCATTTTTGTTTCATATTTAAACTTACTTCATTTCTCATTTCATTACTTCTCATTTCGCGTTTCACATTTAAATTTACTTCCTTTCTCTTTTCATTACTTTTCATTTCTCGTTTCAGATTTAAATTTATTTCATTTCACATTATTTTACTTTTCAATTCAGGTTTCACATTTATATTTACTTCATTTCACATTTCATTACATTTCATTTCATGTTTCACATTTAAATTTACTTCATTTCACATTTTTTTTACTTTTCATGTCACTTTTCACATTTAAATTCACTTTATATTACTTTATTATTTTACTTATTTCATGTTTTGAATTTCGGTTGACGTTTCGGTTGACGTTTTGGTTGACGTTTCGGTTGAGATTCAATTACATTTCATATTTCATTTCTCATTTCACATTTAAATTTTCTTCATTTCACGTGTCATTTCACGTTTCTCTTTTAAATTTATTTCATTTCACATTTCATTACATTTCATTTGTTTCACATTTAAATTTATTTCATTTCTTGTTTCACATTTAAATTACTTCATTTCACATTTCATTAGATATCATTTCAACTTTCACATTTAAATTTACTTCATATCACATTTCACATCATTTCAGACCATATTTCACATTTAAATTTTCTTCATTAAATATTTTATAACATTTAATTCCACGTTTAACTTAAATGTTTTCTTCATTTCACATTTCAATACTTTTCATTTCACGTTTCACATTTAAATTTATTTCATTTCACATTTCAATACTTTTCATTTCACGTTTCACATTTAGTTTTACTTCATTTCACGTTACATTACTTTTCAATTCAGGATTCACATTTCAATTTACTTCAATTCACATTTCATTACATTTTATTTCACGTTTCACATTAAAATTTACTTCATTTCACATATGATTACATTTGATTTCACGTTTAACATTTAAATTTACTTCATTTCACGTTTCATTACTTTTCATTTCACTCATTCACATTTAAATTTACTTCATTTCACATTTCATAAATTTTCATTTATATTTTCACATTTAAATTTACATCATTTCACATTTCATTAGTTTTCATTTCAAGTTCCATATTTAAATTTACTTCATTTAATATTTCATTACTTTTCATTTCAAGTTTCACATTTAAATTTACATCATTTCACATTGCATTACAATTTGATTTCACGTTTCACACTTAAATTTACTATATTTCAAATTTTGATTCACGTTTCAGATTTACATTTACTTCATCTCACATTTCATTACATTTCATTTCACTTGTCTCATATAACTTTACTTCATTTCACATTCAATTACTTTTAAATTTACTTTTCACATTTAAATTTCCTTCAGATCTCATTTCATTACTTTTCATTTCAAGTTTCAGTTTTTAATTTCCTTCATTTTTCGTTTCGCATTTATTTCATTTTACATTTTTCGTTCCACATTTAATTTAACTTCATTACTCATTTCATGTCTTGTTTCACATTTAAATTAACTTGATTTTATATTTAATTTCACGTTTCACATATAAATTTACTTCATTTCACATTTCATTACTTTTCATTTCAAGTTTCAAATTTAAATTTACTTCATTTCACATTTGATTACTTTTGATTTCACGTTTCACATTTAATTTTTCTTCTTTTCACATTTCATTAATTTTGATTTCACGTTTCACATTTAACTTTTCTTCATTTCACATTTCATTTCTTTTCTTTCAATGTTTCACAATTAAATATAATTCATTTCAAATTTCGATTTGCGTTTCAGATTTAAATTTACTTCAGTTCACGTTTCACATTTAAATTTACTTCATTTCACATTTCATTATTTTGATTTCATTTTTCACATTTAAATTTACTTCATTACACTTTTCATTAGTTTTCATTTCACGTTTCACATTTAAATTTACATCATTTCACGTTTCATTATTTTTCATTTCACTTTACACATTTAAATTTACTTTATTTCACATTTCATTACTTTTTGATTCACGTTTCAGATTAAAATTTTCATTTCACATTTCATTACCTTTAACTTTTTGTTTCAATTTTAAATTTACTTCATTTCACATTTGATTACTTTTGATTTCATGTTTCACGTTTAATTTTTCTTCATTTCACATTTCATTACATTTCATTTCACGTTTCACATTTAAAGTTAATTCATTTCACATTTCATTATATTTCATATCACGTTTCACATTTAAAATTACTTCATTTCACATTTCATTACTTTTCATTTCACGTTTCACATTTAAAATTACTTCATTTCACATTTCATTCTTTTCATTTCAAGTTTCACATTTAAATTTACTTCATTTCACTTTTCATTATTTTTCATTTCAAGTTCCACATTTAAATTTAGTTAATTTCACATTACATTTCCATTTCAAGTTTCACATTTATATTTACTTAATTTAACATTTCAGTAATTTCGATTTCACGTTTCACTTTGAGATTTACTTCATTTCAAATTACATTACTTTTCATTTCACGTTTCACATATAAATTTATTTCATTTATCATTTCATTTCACATTTCACATTCAATTTTACTTCATTTCACATTTCATTTCACGTTTCACATTTAAATTTAATTCATTTCACATTTCATTTCACGTTTCACGTTTAAATTTATTTCATTTTACGTTTCACATTTATATTTATTCATTTCACATATCACTACTTTTCATTTCGCTTTTCACATTTAAATTTACTTCATAGCACATTTCATTTCCTTTCATTTCACGTTCCACTTTTAAATTTAATCATTTCACATTACATTACTTTTCATTTCAGGTTTCACATTTAAATTTACTTCATTTAACATTTCATTAATTTTGATTTCACATTTCACATTTAAATTTACATTATTCCACATTTCATTACTTTTCATTTCATGTTTCAGATTTAAATTTACTTCATTTCACATTTCATTTCACGTTTCACATTTAAATATTCTTCATTTCACATTTCATTTCACGTTTCACATATAAATTTACTTCATTTCACATTTCATTAATTTTTATTTCGCTTTTCACATTTAAATTTACTTCATATCACATTTCATTTCACGTTTCACATTTAAATTTACTTCATATCACATTTTATTTTATGTTTCACATTTAAATTTACTACATCTCACATTTCTTTACAGATTTCATACACTTTTCATATTTCATTTCAAATTTCTCAGTTTATTACACATTTTATTACTTTTCAATTCTCGTTTCATGTTTAAATTCTCTTTATTTCACATTTCATTACTTTTCTTATTTCATTTCATGTTTCACATTTAAATTTATTTCATTTCTCATTTTTTTTACTTTTCATGTCACGTTTCACATTTAAATTCACTTTATATTTCTTTATTATTTTACTTATTTCATGTTTTGAATTTCGGTTGACGTTTCGGTTGACGTTTCGGTTGACATTCGAATACATTTCATATTTCATTTCTCGTTTCACATTTAAATTTTCATCATTTCACATTTCATTAATTTTCATTTCATGTTTCACATTTAAGTTCACTTCACATTTCATTAGTTTTAATTTCACGTTACACATTTAAATTTATTTCATTTCACATTTCATTTCTTTTCATTTCATGTTTCACATTTAAATTTACTTCATTTCACATTTCATTTCACGTTTCACATTTAAATTTACTTCTTTTCACATTTCATTTCACGTTTCACATTTAAATTTACTTCTTTTCACATTTCATTCCACATTTCACAGTTAAATTTACTTCATTTCTCATTTTATTTCCCGTTTCACATTTAAATTTATTTCATATCTTGTTTTAAATTTAAATTTACTTCATTTTTTATTTCATTTCGCGTTTCACATTTAAATTTACTTCATTTCACATTTTATTACATTTCATTCCACATTTCACAGTTAAATTTACTTCATTTCACATTTTATTTCCCGTTTCACATTTAAATTTACTTAATTTCACGTTTTTTTTTACTTTTCATTTCACGTTTCACATTTAAATTTACTTCATTTCACTTTGTTATTTTACTTATTTCATGTTTTGAATTTCGGTGGACGTTTCGGTGGACGTTTCGGTGGACGTTTCGGTTGACGTTTCGGTTGACGTTTCGGTTGACGTTTGACTTTTCGGTTGACGTTTCGTTTCACTTTCATTTACATTTCATATTTCATTTCTCGTTTCACATTTAAATTTTCATCATTTCACATTTCATTACATTTCATTTAACGTTTCACATTTAATTTTTTTTCTTTTCACATTCCATTACTTTTAAATTTTCTTTTCACATTTAGATATACTTCATATCACATTTCATTACATTTCATTTCTCGTTTCACGTTTAATTTTACTTCATTTCTCATTTAATTTCCCGTTTCACATTTCAATTTTCTTCATTTCACATTTCATTTCATCTTTCACATTTAAATTTACTTCATTTCACATTTCATTACTTTTCATTTCATGTTTCACATTTAAATTTACTTCATTTCACATTTCATTATTTTTTTCATTTCACGTTTCACATTTAAAAATTTACTTCATTTCACATTTCATTACTTTTTAATTTTCTTTTCACATTTAAATTTCCTTCAGATCACATTTCATTACTTTTCATTTCAAGTTTCAGTTTTTAATTTCCTTCATTTTTCGTTTCGCATTTATTTCATTTTACATTTTTCGTTCCACATTTAATTTAACTTCATTACTCATTTCATGTCTTGTTTCACATTTAAATTAACTTGATTTTATATTTAATTTCACGTTTCACATATAAATTTACTTCATTTCACATTTCATTACTTTTCATTTCAAGTTTCAAATTTAAATTTACTTCATTTCACATTTGATTACTTTTGATTTCACGTTTCACATTTAATTTTTCTTCTTTTCACATTTCATTAATTTTGATTTCACGTTTCACATTTAACTTTTCTTCATTTCACATTTCATTTCTTTTCTTTCAATGTTTCACAATTAAATATAATTCATTTCAAATTTCGATTTGCGTTTCAGATTTAAATTTACTTCAGTTCACGTTTCACATTTAAATTTACTTCATTTCACATTTCATTATTTTGATTTCATTTTTCACATTTAAATTTACTTCATTACACTTTTCATTAGTTTTCATTTCACGTTTCACATTTAAATTTACATCATTTCACGTTTCATTATTTTTCATTTCACTTTACACATTTAAATTTACTTTATTTCACATTTCATTACTTTTTGATTCACGTTTCAGATTAAAATTTTCATTTCACATTTCATTACCTTTAACTTTTTGTTTCAATTTTAAATTTACTTCATTTCACATTTGATTACTTTTGATTTCATGTTTCACATTTAATTTTTCTTCATTTCACATTTCATTACATTTCATTTCACGTTTCACATTTAAAGTTAATTCATTTCACATTTCATTATATTTCATATCACGTTTCACATTTAAAATTACTTCATTTCACATTTCATTACTTTTCATTTCACGTTTCACATTTAAAATTACTTCATTTCACATTTCATTCTTTTCATTTCAAGTTTCACATTTAAATTTACTTCATTTCACTTTTCATTATTTTTCATTTCAAGTTCCACATTTAAATTTAGTTAATTTCACATTACATTTCCATTTCAAGTTTCACATTTATATTTACTTAATTTAACATTTCAGTAATTTCGATTTCACGTTTCACTTTGAGATTTACTTCATTTCAAATTACATTACTTTTCATTTCACGTTTCACATATAAATTTATTTCATTTATCATTTCATTTCACATTTCACATTCAATTTTACTTCATTTCACATTTCATTTCACGTTTCACATTTAAATTTAATTCATTTCACATTTCATTTCACGTTTCACGTTTAAATTTATTTCATTTTACGTTTCACATTTATATTTATTCATTTCACATATCACTACTTTTCATTTCGCTTTTCACATTTAAATTTACTTCATAGCACATTTCATTTCCTTTCATTTCACGTTCCACTTTTAAATTTAATCATTTCACATTACATTACTTTTCATTTCAGGTTTCACATTTAAATTTACTTCATTTAACATTTCATTAATTTTGATTTCACATTTCACATTTAAATTTACATTATTCCACATTTCATTACTTTTCATTTCATGTTTCAGATTTAAATTTACTTCATTTCACATTTCATTTCACGTTTCACATTTAAATATTCTTCATTTCACATTTCATTTCACGTTTCACATATAAATTTACTTCATATCACATTTTATTTTATGTTTCACATTTAAATTTACTACATCTCACATTTCTTTACAGATTTCATACACTTTTCATATTTCATTTCAAATTTCTCAGTTTATTACACATTTTATTACTTTTCAATTCTCGTTTCATGTTTAAATTCTCTTTATTTCACATTTCATTACTTTTCTTATTTCATTTCATGTTTCACATTTAAATTTATTTCATTTCTCATTTTTTTTACTTTTCATGTCACGTTTCACATTTAAATTCACTTTATATTTCTTTATTATTTTACTTATTTCATGTTTTGAATTTCGGTTGACGTTTCGGTTGACGTTTCGGTTGACATTCGAATACATTTCATATTTCATTTCTCGTTTCACATTTAAATTTTCATCATTTCACATTTCATTAATTTTCATTTCATGTTTCACATTTAAGTTCACTTCACATTTCATTAGTTTTAATTTCACGTTACACATTTAAATTTATTTCATTTCACATTTCATTTCTTTTCATTTCATGTTTCACATTTAAATTTACTTCATTTCACATTTCATTTCACGTTTCACATTTAAATTTACTTCTTTTCACATTTCATTTCACGTTTCACATTTAAATTTACTTCTTTTCACATTTCATTCCACATTTCACAGTTAAATTTACTTCATTTCTCATTTTATTTCCCGTTTCACATTTAAATTTATTTCATATCTTGTTTTAAATTTAAATTTACTTCATTTTTTATTTCATTTCGCGTTTCACATTTAAATTTACTTCATTTCACATTTTATTACATTTCATTCCACATTTCACAGTTAAATTTACTTCATTTCACATTTTATTTCCCGTTTCACATTTAAATTTACTTAATTTCACGTTTTTTTTTAATTTTCATTTCACGTTTCACATTTAAATTTACTTCATTTCACTTTGTTATTTTACTTATTTCATGTTTTGAATTTCGGTGGACGTTTCGGTGGACGTTTCGGTGGACGTTTCGGTTGACGTTTCGGTTGACGTTTGACTTTTCGGTTGACGTTTCGTTTCACTTTCATTTACATTTCATATTTCATTTCTCGTTTCACATTTAAATTTTCATCATTTCACATTTCATTACATTTCATTTAACGTTTCACATTTAATTTTTTTTCTTTTCACATTCCATTACTTTTAAATTTTCTTTTCACATTTAGATATACTTCATATCACATTTCATTACATTTCATTTCTCGTTTCACGTTTAATTTTACTTCATTTCTCATTTAATTTCCCGTTTCACATTTCAATTTTCTTCATTTCACATTTCATTTCATCTTTCACATTTAAATTTACTTCATTTCACATTTCATTACTTTTCATTTCATGTTTCACATTTAAATTTACTTCATTTCACATTTCATTATTTTTTTCATTTCACGTTTCACATTTAAAAATTTACTTCATTTCACATTTCATTACTTTTTAATTTTCTTTTCACATTTAAATTTCCTTCAGATCACATTTCATTACTTTTCATTTCAAGTTTCACTTTTAAATTTACTTCATTTCACTTTTCGATTCAATTTTCAGATTTAAATTTACTTCATTTCGCATTTCATTTCACGTTTCACATTTAAATTTACTTTATATCACATTTCATTTCACGTTTCACATTTAAATTTAGTTCATTTCACATTTCATTTCACGTTTCACATTTAAATTTATTTCATTTTACGTTTCACATTTATATTTATTCATTTCACATTTCATTACTTTTCATTTCGCTTTTCACATTTAAATTTACTTCATTTCACATTTCATTACTTTTGATTTCGCGTTTCACATTTAATTTTACTTCATTTCACATTTCATTCCTCGTTTCACATTTAAATATACTTCATTTCACATTTCATTACATTTCATTTCAAGTTTCACATTTAAATTTACTTCATTTCATATTTCATTACATTTCATTTCACGTTTCACATTTAACTTCTCTTCATTTCACATTTCATTACTATCTTTTAATGTTTCATATTTAAATATACGTCATTTCAAATTTCGATTTACGTTTCAGATTTAAATTTACTTCATTTCACGTTTCACATTTATTTCATTTCACTTTTCATTACATTTCATTTCTCGTTTCACATTTAATTTTACTTCATTTCAGATTTCATTGCTTTTCCTTTCTCGTTTCAAATTTAAATTTACTTCATTTCAAATTTCATTACTTTTCATTTTACTTTTCAAATTTAAATTTACTTCATTTCCCGTTTCAAATTTAAATTTACTTCATTTCACATTTCATTACATTTCCCTTCGCGTTTAACATATAAAACCATTTCGTTTCTCATTTAAATTTAAATTTAATACATTTAACTTTTGATTACTTTACATTTCACGTTTCACATTTAAATTTACTTCATTTCACATTTCATTAATTTTTATTTCGCGTTTCTCATTTAAATTTACCTCTTTTCAAATTTCGATTCACGTTCCACATTTAAATTTACTTTATTTCACATTTCATTTCCATTTCACGTTTCACATTTAAATTTACTTCATTTCACATTTCATTACTTTTCATTTCACGTTTCATATTTAATATTATTTCATTTCTGGTTTGAAATTTAAATTTACTTCATTTCACATATCATTACTTTTGATATCGGGTGTTTCACATTTAATTTTACTTCTTTTTAAATATCATTTCACGTTTCGCATTTAAACTTACTTCATTTCAGATTTCATTACTTTTCATTTCACGTTTCACATTTTAATTTACTTCATTTCACATTCCATTTCACGTTTCACATTTAAATTTTCTTCATTTCACATTTCATTACTTTTCATTTCACGTTTCAGATTTAAATTTACATCATTTCACATTTCATTTCTCGTTTCACATTTAAATGTTCATAATTTCAAATTTTATTTCACGTTTGACATTTCAATTTACTTCATTTCATATTTCATTAATTTTGATTTCACGTTTTTTCATTTAAATTTTCTTCATTTCACATTTCATTAATTTTGATTAAACGTTTCATATTTATATTTACTTCATTTCATATTTCATTAATTTTGATTTCACGTTTTGCATTTAAATTTTCTTCATTTCACTTTTCATTAATTTTGATTAAATGTTTCACATTTAAATTTACTTCATTTCACATTTCGATTTACGTTTCAGATTTAAATTTACTTAATTTAACGTTTCACAGTCAAATTTACTTCATTTCACATTTCATTAATTTTGATTAAAAATTTCACATTTAGATTTACTTCATTTCACATTTCATTAATTCTGATTTCACGTTTCACATTTAAATTTTCTTCATTTCACTTTACATTAATTTTGATTAAACCTTTCATATTTCAATTTACTTCATTTCACATTTCGATTTACGTTTCAGATTTAAATTTAATTCATTTCACATTTCATTAGTGTTCATTTCACGTTTCAAATTTAAATTTACGTCATTTAACATTTCATTACTTTTCATTTCATGTTTCAAGTTTAAATTTATATCATTTCACTTTTCGATTCACGTTTCAGATTTAAATTTACTTCATTTCACACTTCATATCATGTTTCACATTTAAATTTACTTCTTTACACATTTCATTAATTTTGATTTCATGTTTCACATTTAAATTTTCTTCATTTCACATTTCATTTCACCTTTCACATTTAAATTTACTTCATTTCACATTTCGATTCACATTTCACATTTAGATTTACTTCATTTCACATTTCTTTACTTTTCAATTTTTGTTTCAAATTTAAATTTAGTTCATTTCACATTTCATTTTTCAAATTTAAATTTTCTTCATTCCACAGTTCATTAATTTTGATTTCACATTTCACATATTAATTTACTTCATTTCTAATTTCATTAATTTGATTTCACGTTTCACATTTAAATTTACTTCACTTCGCATTTCATTTCATTATATTTCACGTTTCACATTTTTATTTACTTCATTTCACATTTCATTACTTTTGATTTCATTTTCCACATTTAAATTTACTTTATTTCACATTTCATTGATTTTGATTTCACGTTTCAAATTTAAATTTACTTCATTTCAAATTTCATTCATTTTTATCTCACGTTTCACATTTAAATTTACTACTTTTCACATTTCATTTTACGTTTTACATTTACATTTACTTCATTTCACATTTCATTTCACGTTTCACATTTAAACTTATTTCATTTCTCATTTCATTACACATTTCATACACTTTTCATATTTCGTTTCAATTTTCTCATTTTATTTCACATTTTATTACTTTTCAATTCACGTTTCACATTTAAATTTCCTTTATTTCACATTTCATTACTTTTCATTTTTCATTACACGTTTCACTTTTAAATTTACTTCATTTCACTTTTCATTACTTTTCATATTTCATTTCAAGTTCAAATTTCATTTCACATTTCATTTCATAAACCATTACTTTCCTTATTTCATTTCACATTTCACATTTAAATTTACTTCATTTTACATTTCATTTCACGTTCCACTTTTTAATTTACTTCATTTCACAATTCATTATATTTAAATTCACTTTTCACATTTTAATTTACTTCATTTCATATTTCATTAATTTCATTTCACGTTTCAAATTTATATTTATTTATTTCCCATTTCATTAGATTTCTTTTCACGTTTAAATTTACTTCATTTCACATTTCATTACTTTTAAATACTCATTTCACAATTAACCATTTCACAATTCATTACTTTTCTTTTCTTGTTTCATGTTTAATTTCACTTCATTTATCATATCATTACTTTTCATTTCGCGTTTCACATTTAAATTTATTTCATTTCACATTTCATTTCACGTTTCACATTTAAATTTACTTTATTTCACATTTCATTACTTTTCATTTCAGGTTTCATATTTACATTTATTTCATTTCACATTTTATTTTACGTTTCACATTTAAATTTACTTCATTTCACATTTCATTAAATTTCAATTCACGTTTCACATTTAAATTTACTTCATTTCGAATTTCTTTAATTTCATTTCACGTTTCAAAGTTAAATTTACTTCATTTCCCATTTCATTACTTTTAAATTCTCGTTTCACAATTAACCATTTCACACTTCATTCCTTTTCTATTCTTGTTTCACATTTAAATTTACTTAATTTCACATTTCATTACTATTCATTTCGCGTTTCACATTTAAATTTATTTCATTCCACATTTCATTAATTTTGATTCCACGTATCACATTTAAATTTACTTCATTTCACATTTATTTACTTTTCATTTTTCGATTCAAATTTAAAGATACTTCATTTCACATTACATTTTTCACATTTAAATTTTCTGCATTTCACATTTATTAATTTTGATTTCACGTTTCACGTTTAAATTTACTTCATTCCGCATTTCATTAATTTTGATTACACGTTTCACATTTAAATTTACTTAATTTCACATTTCATTAATTTTGATTTCACTTTTCAGATTTAAATTTACTTCATTTCACATTTCATTAATTTTGATTCCACGTTTCACATTTAAATTTACTTCATTTCATGTTTCATTATATTTTATTTCTTGTTTCACATTTAATATTCCTGCATTTCACATTTCATTACATTTCATTTCACATATCACATTTAAATTTTCTTCATTTCACATTTCATTAATTTTGATTTCATTTTTCACATTTAAATTTACTTCATTTCACATTTCATTACATTTCCTTTCACGTTTCACATTTTAATTTACTTCATTTCACATTTCATTTCATGTTTCACATTTAAATTTACTTCATTTCTCATTTCATTACCTTTCTTTTCACGTTTCACATTTAAATTTACTTCATTTCGCATTTCATTTCACGGTTCACATTTCAATTTACTTCATTATACATTTCATTTCTCGTTTCACATTAAAATTTATTTCATTTTACGTTTCACATTTATATTTATTCATTTCACATTTCATTACTTTTCATTTTAATTTCCACATTTAAATTTACTTCATTTCACTTTTCATTACATTTGATTTCACGTTTCAAATTTAGTTTTACTTCATTTCACATTACATTACTTTTAAATTCAGGATTCACATTTACATTTACTTCATTTCACATTATATTACTTTTCAATTCAGGTTTCACATTTATATTTACTTCATTTCACATTTCATTCCACGTTTCACATTTTAATTTATTTCATTAAACATTTCATTGCATTTCATTTCACTTTTCATATTTATATTTACTGCATTTCACATTTCATTACATTTAATTTCACGTTTCACATTTAAATCTACTTCATTTCACATTTCATTATTTTAATTTTCGTTTCAAATTTAAATTTACTTCATTTCACATTTCATTACATTTTATTTCACGTTTCACATTTAAATTTCTTTCATTTCACATTTCATTACTTTTAAATTTTCTTTTCACATTTAAATTTCCCTCAGATCACATTTCATTACTTTTCAAGTTTCACTTTTAAATTTCCTTCATTTTTCATTTCACAATTATTTTATTTCACTTTTCATTACATTTCATTTCTCGTTTCACATTTAATTTTACTTCATTTCTCATTTCATTTCCCGTTTCACATTTAAATTAACTTCAATTCACATTTCAATTTTCTTCATTTCACATTTCATTTCATGTTTCACATTTAAATTTACTTCATTTCACATTTAATTTATTTTGAATTCACGTTTCACAATTAAATTTACGTTATTCCACATCTAATTAATTTTGATTTCACGTTTCACATTTAAATTTATTTCATTTCACATTTCATTACATTTTTTTATTCGTTTCAAATTTATATTTACTTCTCATTTCGTTACTTTTCATTTTTTGTTTCAAATTTAAATTTATTTCATTTCACATTTCATTAAATTTCATTACATTTCTCACTTTTAAATTTGTTTCATTTCACATTTCATTACTTTTCATTTTGCGTTTCACATTTAAATTTACTTTATTTCACATTTCATTACTTTTAAATTCTCGTTTCACAATTAACCTTCATTTCACACTTCATTACTTTTCTTTTCACGTTTCAGATTTAATTTTACTTCATTTCACTTTTCATTACTATTCATTTCGTGTTTCAACTTTAAATTTACTTCATTTCACATTTCATTATTTTTGATTAAACGTTTCACATTTAAATTTACTTGCTCCAGCCGCAAAACCTCGCTATTTTCTCCCCAACAGGAGCTTCAAATCCTCACCATCACCCTCACATTCAAGTCCTAATTCCTTGCATTTTCACCCCAGGCTCAAGTGCCAAATCTAGATATTTCACTCAAACCTCCTTCTTATCTTCTTGCTATTCTACATCAGTCTACATCCCCAAGTTTTCCATATTTCTCCCTAAACTGCTGCCCTGTATTGTCACTCTTTCACCCCGAACTCCAGTCACTTTTGGGGTCACTCGGGGTCCATTTTAGGATCTCTCTTTCGGGGTACCCTCTTTTTTGGGGTCATATTTAGGTTCTCTTTTTTGGGGTCCCCCTCTTTTTGGGGTCCCCCTCTAAATATCCCCTCTTTTCATTTCAGAGCGTAGGACAGACCTGCATCACGTGACGGCGTGCTTCCAGTATACACCACTGAGCACTGGCCCAAGGAAGAACACGAGCCATACGCCGATCATCATTCATCCCGGATGATATCACTATGCATTGGATGTCTGTATGAAGGAAGGCTCACCCTATAGTTAACTTGATGGCTGGTTCACTTTGTGAAGGGGTGGAGTGTATGGGAACTGTTGAATTTTGGCCTGAAGCACTGATGGATCATGTGAGGTGAGCACTGAGTCAGCTGCGGGAGCACAGGTGAAGGCAATGCACCTGTGACTGGAAGGGGTGGAGTCTGGCTCCACCTCTCCCAGACCCCATTTAAGGACTGACCACGACTGGGGAAGGTTCTTTTGTTGGAGATCCCCTCCCCTGTGGAGGTCCAGGCAAGCCTTGACCTTCAGTGACAGGTTAGCCTTTCCTAATTTACTGCTTGTCTTTATACCACCTGGATAAGTCATACAAAAACACATTGTCCACCTTCGTTATTTGGTGTGGGTATTATTCTTTTGGGGGATTCACTGTGCACACCCTAAGCTTCAGCTCGAAATCCTTGCTTTTTTACCCCAAAGTCTAGCCCCTAGTCCTTGCTATTCCACCCCATATTCCTGCCCTAAGCCCTCGCTATTTCCTCCCTAACAGTAGTCCCAAGTCCTCATTATTACCCTTAAACTCAGGCCCTGAATCCTTGCCATTTCACCCCAGGCTCAAGTGCCACATCCTGCCTAATTCACCCCAAAGCTCCGTCCCAGCTTCTCGCCATTCGGTGCCAAACTCCAGCCCCAAACGTTTACTATTTCATCCCAATCTCCAGTTCCTTTGTTCTCACTGCTTCACCCCGAACTCCAACATCAAACCCTCTCTGTTTCGCCCCAATCTCCAGCTCTAAATTCTTGCTATTATATCCCAAACTGTAACACCTAGTCCTTGTTATTCCTCCCCACGTTCCTACCCCAAACCTACCCTACTTCATTCCGAGCAGTAGTCCCAAATCCTCATTATTTCCCTCAAACTCTGGCCCCAAGCGCTCACTATTTCCTCCCAAACTAAACTCCAAAATCCAGGCTCATTCATCCAAAACTCCATCCCAACTTCTTGCAGTTTCACCCTGAACTTCAGCCTCGCAACTGTGAGGCCCAAATCCTCACAGTTTCACCCTATATTGCAGCTCCCAATCCTCTCTCGCTTTCCCCAAACTCCGTATAAAATTCCTCACTACTTCTCCCCAAGTTTCAGTCCCATGTCTGGCTGTCTCACACCAGTGTCAAGCATCATATCCTCGCAATTTCTTCCCAAATTCTAGCCCGAATTCCATATTACATATCATTTCATATTTTATTTTATATTTAATTCCAGTTGATATTTCATTTCATATTTCCTCTTCATTTTATATCATTTTATTTCATATCCTTTTCTCACATCTGCTTCATTTCATTTCTTTTCAGTCCTTTTTATTGCTTATTTCATTTCATTTCTCAGCCCTCTGGTTCCTGCCCACGTTTTGCCTGCGTTGATCTCAGCCTGCTAACAGGGCAGCAGTTCCCGGGGTCGTCCATTTTCCCCTTGATGGAAATGGGTGTGAGTTTTCTCTTACTTTCTGCTACCTGTGGACTTGCCCTGGATGCCACAGCGTTTCGGATCTCACTGAGAGTGGCCTGCTGACTGCAACGGCTGATTCCCTCTGCACTCCCTGATGCATCCACTGGGACAGGCGGACCTGTGCATGTTCGGAGTCAGGTAGGACTCAGAGTGCCACATTTTTGTGTTGTCAGGTGCTATATGCTGCACAGACATTTCAGTTCAACTATTTCATTCATTTCGTATTATTTCACATTTCGTATTATTTCACATTTCAATCCATTATATTTCATTGAAAATATTGCGCACTTCGCGTTTCATTGCGCATTTCATGTTTCATTTAATGTTTCATTTTATTTCTCGTTTCATTTCAAGTTTATTTTCAAGTTTCTGTTCATTTCAAATTTCATATTTCATATTTAGCTTCATCTCTTTTATTTTTATCGTTCTATATCTCATTTCAAATCATATTTCACTTCATATCACATTTCATTTCGTTTCATATTTCATGTCATTTCGCACCATTACATTCTATTTCATTTTATATTTCAGATTTCATTTCAAATTTCTGATTTAAATTTCCGATCTCTTTTCCCACTTCCCATTTCCGATCTCTTTTCCCACTTCCCATTTCCGATCTCTTTTCCCACTTCCCATTTCCGATCTCTTTTCCCACTACCCATTTCCGATCTCTTTTCCCACTTCCCATTTCAGAACTCTTTTCCCACTTCCTGTTTCACATTTAAATTAACTACATTTCAAAATTAATTACTTTTCATTTCACGATTTCATTAATATTTTCTTCATTTCACATTTCATTACATTTCCATTTTTGTTTCACATTTAAATTTACTTCATTTCAAATTTCATTACATTTCATTTCACGTTTCACATTTACTTTATATCATTTCACATTTCATTAGTTTTCATTTCGCGTTTCACATTTAAATTTAATTCTTTTCACATTTCGATTCACGTTTCACATTTAAATTTACTTCATTTCTCATTCAATTACTTTTAAATTTTCTTTTCATATTTAAATTTACTTCATTTCTCAATTCATTACCTTTCTGTTCATGTTACACATTTAAATTTACTTCATTTCTTTACATTTCACGTTTCACATTTAAATTTACTTCATTTCGCATTTCATTTCTCGTTTCACATTTAAATTTACTTCATTTCGCATTTCATTTCACGTTTCACATTTCAATTTACTTCTTTTCGCATTTCATTTTTCGTTTCACATTTCAATTTATATCATTTCACATTTAATTACATTTCATATCACGTTTCACATTTAAATTTACTTCATTTCACAATTCAATTTACATTTCACTTTTAAATTTACTTCTTTTTGCATTTCATTACTTTTAATTTTTCGTTTCACATTTAAATGTTCTTCATTTCACATTTCATTGCTTTTCTTTTCACGTTTCACATAAAAATTTACTTCATTTCACATTTCATTTCACGTTTCGCATTTAAATTTACCTCATTTCATATTTCAATGCTTTCCATTTCACGTTTCACTTTTAAATTTACTTCATTTCACTTTTCATTACATTTCATTTCACTTTTCATATTTAAATTTACATAATTTCACGTTTCATTAATATTTTTATTTCGTTTCACGTTTCACATTTAATTTTCCTTCATTTCACATTTCATTATTTTCACTTTTCATTTCAAAATTCAAAATTAAATTTACTTCATTTCTAATTTCATTTCACGTTTCACATTTAAATTTACTTCGCTTCACATTTCATTACTTTTCATTTCACGTTTCTTGTTTCATTTTACGTGTCTCGTTTCGTTTCTCGTTTCGTTTCTCATTTCGTTTCTCGTTTCGTTTCTCGAAATTTAAATTTAATTTTTCTCGTTAAATTTACTTAATTTCACATTTATTAATTTTGATTTCACGTTTCACATTTAGTCTTTCTTCATTTCACATTACATAACTTTTGAATTCAGGATTCTCATTTAAATTTACTTCATTTCACATTTCGTTACTTTTCATTTCATGTTTCATATTTAAATTTACTTCATTTCACATTACATTACATTTCATTTCATGTTTCACATTTAAATTTACTACATTTCACATTTCATTTAACGTTTCACAATTAAATTTACTTCATTTCTCATTTCATTAGTTTTCATTTCATGTTCCACATTTAAATTTACTTCATATCACATTTCATTACTTTTCATTTCCCGTTTCAAATTTAAATATACTTCATTTAACTTTTCATTACTTTTCATGTTTCACTTTTAAATTTACTTCATTTCACATTACATTTCCATTTCGAGTTTTACATTTAAATTTACTTCTTTTCACATTGCATTACTTTTCATTTAACGTTTCACGTTAATTTACTTCTTTTCACATTTCTATTCACATTTCATATTTAACTTTACTTCATTTCACATTTCATTACATTTTATTTGTTGTTTCACATTTAAATTTACTTCATTTCACATTTATTTTTTCACATTTAAATTTACTTCATTCCACATTTCATTAATTTTGAATTCACGTTTCACATTTAAATTTACTTCATTTCACATTTCATTAATTTTGATTTCACGTTTCACATCTAAACTTATTACATTTCTTTTCAATTCACGTTTCAGATTTGAATTTATTTCATTTCAAATTTCATTACTTTTCTTTTTTCTTTTCAAATTTAAATTCACTTCATTTCATGTTTCATTACTTTTCATTACACGTTTCACATTTAAATTTACTTCATTTCACATTACATTTCACGTTTCACATTTAAATTTACTTCATTTCACATTTCTTTACATTTCTTTTTTTTTTTCAAATTTAAATTTACTTCATTTCACATTTCATTACTTTTGATTTCACGTTTCACATTTACATTTATTTCATTTCTTGTTTCACATTTAAATTTACTTCATATCGCATTTCATATCATTTCAGACCATATTTCACATTGAAATTTTCTTCATTAAATATTTTATAACATTTAATTCCACGTTTAACTTAAATGTTTTCTTCATTTCACATTTCAATACTTTTTATTACATGTTTCACATTTAAATTTACTTCATTTCACATTTCATTACTTTTGATTATATTTTTCACAATTAAATTTACTTCATTTCGCATTTCATTACTTTTCGTTTCTTGTTTCACATTTAAATTTACTTCATTTTCATTTCATTAGTTTTCATTTTGCGTTTCACATTTAAATTTTCATCATTTCACATTACATATCCATTTCTCGTTTCACATTTAAATTTACTTCATTTTAAATTTCATTAAACGTTTCATATTAAAATTTACTTCATTTCACTTTTCATTACTTCTCTTTTCACGTTTCACATTTAAATTTACTTCAATTCACATTTCATTAATTATGATTTCACGTTTCACATTTAAATTTACTTATATTCACATTTCATTAATTTTTATTTCACGTTTCACATTTAGATGTACTTCATTTCACAATATATTACATTTTAATTCAGGTTTCACATTTATATTTACATCATTTCACATTTCATTACATTTTATTTCACGTTTCACATTTAAATTTCCTTCATTTAACATTTTTTTCCTTTTCATTTTTTATGTTTCAAATTTTAATTTTCTTCATTTCACATTTAATTTTTCACATTTAGTTTTACTTCATTCAACATTTCATTAATTTCGATTTCACGTTTCACATTTAGATTTATTACATTTCACATTTCGATTCACGTTTCAGATTTAAATTTATTTCATTTCACATTTCATTACATTCCTTTTTTCTTTTCAAATTTAAATTTACTTAATTTCATGTTTCATTACTTTTCATTTCACGTTTCACATTAAAATTTACTTCATTTCACGTTTCATTACACTTGATTTCATTTTTAACATTTAAATTTATTTCATTTCAAAATTAATAAATTAATATAACGTTTCACATTTAAATTTACTTCATTTCACATTTGATTAATTTTGATTTCACGTTTCACATTTAATTTTTCTTCATTAAACATTTCATTAATTTTGATTTCACGTTTCACATTTAACTTTTCTTCATTTCACATTTCATTACTTTTCTTTTAATGTTTCACATTTAAATATACTTCATTTCAAATTTCAATTTACGTTTCACATTTAAATTTACTTCATTTTAAATTTCATTAAACGTTTCACATTTAAATTTACTTCATTTGATATTTGATTACACTTGATTTCACGTTTCACATTTAAATTTACTTCATTTCACATTTCATTAATTTTCATTTCAAGTTTAACATTTAAATTTACTTCATTTCACATTTCATTATTTTTATTTCAAGTTTCACATTTAAATTTACTTCATTTCACATTTCATTACTTTTCATTTCGAGTTTAACATTTAAATTTACTTCATTTCACATTTCATTACTTTTCATTTCACGTTTCACATTTAAATTTACTTCATTTCACATTTCATTAATTTTGATTTCACGTTTCACTTTTAAATTTACTTCAATTCACATTTCATTAATTTTGCTTTCACGTTTCACATTTAAATTTACTTCATTTCACATTTCATTACTTTTCGTTTCACGTTTCACATCTAAATTTACTTCAATTCACATTTCAATAATTTTGATTTCAGGTTTCACATTTAAATTTACTTCATTTCACATTATATTACTTTTCAATTCAGGTTTCACATTTATATTTACTTCATTTCACATTTCATTCCACGTTTCACATTTTAATTTATTTCATTAAACATTTCATTGCTTTTCATTTCACGTTTCCCATTTAAATTTACTTCATTTCACATTTCATTACTTTTCATTTTCGTTTCAATTTTAAATATACTTCATTACACATTTCATTTCTTTTTATTTCACGTTTCACTTTTAAATACACTTCAATTCACATTTCATTAATTTTGCTTTCACGTTTCACAATTAAATTTACTTCATTTCACATTTCATTTATTTTGATTTCACGTTTCATATTTAGTTTTACTTCATTTCACATTACATTACTTTTCAATTCAGGATTCACATTTAAATTTACTTCATTTCACATTTCATTACATTTCATTTTTATCTTCACATTTAAATTTACTTCATTTCACATTTCATTACATTTCATTTTTATCTTCACATTTAAATTTACTTCATTTCACATTTCATTATTTTCGATTTCACGATTCACATTTAAATTTACTACATTTCACATTTCGATTCACTTTTCAGATTTAAATTTATTTCATTTCACATTTCATTACTTTTCATTTCACTTTTCAGATTTAAATTTATTTCATTCCACATTTCATTACTTTTCATTTAATGTATAACTTTTAAATTTGCTTCATTTCACATTTCATTTATTTTGATTTCACGTTTCACTTTTAAACGTACTTCAATTCACATTTCATTAATTTTACTTTCACGTTTCACATTTAAATTTGCTTCATTTCACATTTCATTAATTTTGATTTCACGTTTCATATTTAGTTTTACTTCATTTCACATTACCTTACTTTTCAATTCAGGATTCACATTTAAATTTACTTCATTTCACATTTCATTACATTTCATTTTTATCTTCACATTTAAATTTACTTCATTTCACATTTCATTACATCTCATTTCTCGTTTCACATTTTAATTTACTTCATTTAATAATTCATTATATTTCATTTCACGTTTCACTTTTAAATTTACTTCATTTCATATTTCATTTCATGTTTTACATTTAAATTTAATTCGTTTCATATTTCATTTGACGTTTCACATTTATATTTACTTCATTTCATATTTCATTTCAAGTTTCACATTTAAATTTACTTTATTTCACATTTCATTACACGTTTCACATTTAAATTTATTTCATTTCACATTTCATTTCTCGTTTCACATTTAAATTTATTTCATTTCTTGTTTCACATTTAAATTACTTCATTTCGCATTTCATTACATATCATTTCAACTTTCACATTTAAATTTAATTCATATCACATTTCATAACATTTCAGACCATATTTCACATTGAAATTTTCTTCATTAAATATATTATAACATTTAATTCCACGTTTAACTTATATATTTACTTTATTTCACGTTTATATAATTTTCATTTCACGTTTTACATTTAAATTTATTTCATTTCACATTTCATTACATTTCATTTCCCGTTTCACATTTAAATTTACTTCATTTCATATTTCATTTTACGTTTCACATTTAATTGTATTTCATTTAACGTTTCATAGCATTTTATTTCACGTTTCTCAGTTAAATTTCCTTCAGTTCACATTCCATTACTTTGAATTTCACGTTTAACATTTAAATTTACTTCATTTCATGTTTCTTTACTTTTCTTTTAATGATTCACATTTAGATTTACTTCATTTCACATTTCATTACTTTTCATTTCACGTTTCACTTTTAAATTTACTTCATTTCACATTCAATTACTTTAAAATTTTCTTTTCACATTTAAATTAACTTCATTTCACATTTCATTACATTTCATTTCACGTTTCACATTTAAATTTACTTCATTTCACATTTCATTACATTTCATTTCACGTTTCACATTTAAATTTACTTCGTTTCACATTTCATTTATTTTGATTTCACGTTTCACATTTAAATGTACTTCATTTCACATTTCATAAATTTTGATCTCACGTTTCACATTAAAATTTACTACATTTTACGTGTCGATTCACTTTTCAGATTTAAATTTCCTTCATTTCACAATTCATTACTTTTCATTCCACGTTTCTCATTTAAATTTACTTCATTTCACATTTCATTAATTTTGATTTTACCTTTCACATTTATTTTTACTTCATTTCACATTTCATTAATTTTGACTCAACGTTCCACATATAAATTTACTTCATTTTACATTTCATTAATTTTTATTTCGCGTTTCACATTTAAATTTACTTCATTTCACATTTTGTTTCACGTTTCAGATTTAAATTTACTTCATTTCACATTTCATTATTTTTCATTTCATGTTTCACATTTAATTTTACTTCATTTCATATTCCATTTCCATTTCATGTTTTACATATAAATTAACTTCATTTCACATTTCATTACATTTCATTTCACGTTTCACATTTAAATTTTCTTCATTTCACATTTCATTACATTTCATTTCACATTTCACGTTTAAATTTACTTCCATTCGCGTTTCATTAATTTGGATTTCACGTTCCACATTTAAATTTACTTCATTTCACATTTCATTTCACGATTCACATTTAAATTTACTTCTTTTCAAATTTTATTACTTTACTTATTTCAAGTTTCACATCTCATTTCACATTTTATTTCACAAATCATTACTTTTCTTATTTCATTTCACATTTCACATTTAAATATAATTCATTTCACATTTCATTTCACGATTCACATTTAAATTTACTTCTTTTCAAAATTTATTACTTTACTTACTTCAATTTTTACATCTCATTTCACATTTTATTTCACAAATCTTTACTTTTCTTATTTCATTTCACGTTTCACATTTAAATTTAATTCATTTCTCATTTCAATTCACGTTTCACATTTAAATTTACATCATTGCACATTTCATTTCACGTTTCACATTTAAATTTACTACTTTTCACATTTCATTTCGCTTTCACATTTAAATTTACTTCATTTCACATTTCGATTCACATTTCACATTTAAATTTACTTCATTTCACATTTCATTACATTTGATTTCATGTTTCACATTTAAATTTACTTCATTTCACATTTCATTTTTCACATTTAAATTTACTTTATTTCATTAATATTCATTTCACGTTTCTGATTTAAATTTACTTCATTTCACATTTCATTACTTTTCATTTCACGTTTCACATTTAAATATAATTCATTTCAAATTTCATTTACTTTTCATTACACGTTTCAAATATAAATTTACTTCATTTCACCTTTCATTACATTTCATTTCAAGTTTCACATTTAAATTTATTTCATTTCATATTTCATTAGATTTCATTTCAAGTTCCACTTTTAAATTTCCATTTCACAATTCACATTTATATTTTTTTCATTTTACATTTCATTAATTTTGATTTCATATTTCTCATTTACATTTACTTCATTTCACATTTCATTACACGTTTCACATTTAAATTTTCTTCATTAAATACTTTATAACATTTTATTCCACGTTTAACTTATATATTTTCTTCATTTCAGATTTCAATATTTTTCATTTAAAGTTTCACATTTAAATTTACTTCATTTCACATTTCATTACTTTTCATTTCACGTTTCACATTTAAATTTACTTCATTTCATATTTCATTAATTTCTTTTCACGTTTCAAATTTAAATTTACTTTATTTCCCATTTCATTAGATTTCGTTTCACCTTTAAATTTACTTCATTTCACATTTCATTAGTTTTAAATTCTCGTTTCACAATTAACCTTCATTTCCCACTTCATTACTTTTCATTTCACGTTTCAGATTTAAATTTACTTCATTTCACATTTCATTAATTTTCATTTCGCGTTTCACATTTATATTTACTTCATTTCACATTTCATTTCACGTTTCACATTTTAATTTACTTCATTTCACATTTCATTTCTTTTCATTTCAGGTTTCATATTTACATTTACTTCATTTCACATTTTATTTTACGTTTCAGTTTTAAATTTACTTCATTTCACATTTCATTACTTTTCATTTCACGTTTCGCATTTCATTTCACATTACTTCTCACATTTCATTTATTTTCCTTTCACGTTTCATTAAAATGTACTTCATTTCACATTTCATTGCTTTTTATTTCACGATTCACATTTAAATTTACTTCATTTCTATTTTCATTGCTTTTCATTTCATGTTTCACATTTAAATTTACTTCATTTAACGTTTTTTTACTTTTCATTTCACGTTTCACATTTAATTTTACTTCATTTCACTTAATTATTTTACTTATTTCATGTTTTGAATTTCGGTTGACGTTTCGGTTGATGTTTCTGTTGACGTTTCATTTCACATTCAATTACATTTCATATTTCATTTCTCGTTTCACATTTAATTTTTCATCATTTCACATTTCATTAATTTTCATTTCATGTTTCACATTTAAATTTACTTCATTTCACATTTCATTACTTTTCTTTTCATGTTTCAGTTCAGTTCATTTCAGTTCGCGTTTCGCATTTCGCTTTTCTCATTTCTCATTTCATTACTTTTCATATTTCATTTCCCTTTACTCATTTGAATTTACTTCATTTCACATTTCATTACTTTTCATATTTCATTTCACGTTTCTCATTTGAATTTACTTCATTTCACATTTCATTACTTTTCATATTTCATTTCACGTTTCACATTTCATTTCAAATTTCATTTCCCCACCTCCTCTTCTTTTCATTTTTTATCTTTTCATTTCATTTCCTTTTTCACATCCGCTTCATTTCATTTCTTTTCTGTTCTTTTTATTGCTTATTTCATTTCATTTCATTTCTCAGCCCTCTGGTTCCTGCCCACTTTTTGCCTGCATTGATCTCAGCCTGCTAACAGGGCAGCAGTTCCCGGGGTCGTCCTTTTTCCCCTTGATGGAAATGGGTGAGAATTTTCTCTTACTTTCTGCTACCTGTGGACTTGCCCTGGATGCCACAGCGTTTCGGATCTCACTGAGAGTGGCCTGCTGACTGCAACGGCTGATTTCCTCTGCACTCCATGATGCATCCACTGGGACGAGCGGACCTCTGCATGTTCGGAGTCAGGTAGGACTCAGTGTGCCACATTTTTGTGTTGTCAGGTGCTGTATGCTGCACAGACATTTCATTTCAACTATTTCATATATTGCGTATAATTTCTCATTTTGTATTTCACATTTCATTTTATTTCACATTTCAATCCATTATATTTCACTGAAAATATTTCCCATTTCACTGAAAATATTTCCCATTTCACTGAAAATATTTCCCATTTCATTGCGCATTTATTTGCACGTTTCCTTTCATTGCATTTCCCATTTCACTGCATTTCAAGTTTCATGTTGCATTTTGCGTTGTTGCGTTTTGCGTTTCCATTTAATATTTCACATTTCTTTTCATATTTCATTCAATTTCATATTTGATTTAATATTTAATATTTCATATTTTTTATATTTCATTCAATTTCGTATTTAATTCCATTTCATATTTAATTTATTAATTTAATTTCATTTCATATTTCATTTCATACTTCATTTCATATTTCAAATTTCATTTCAGGTTTCACGTTTCACGTTTCACTTTTCACTGCACATCTCATCGCATTTCATATTTCGCATCGCATTTCCTCACCTCCTCTTCATTTCATTTTATAACTTTTCTTTTCAATTAGTATTCTCACATCCGCTTTATTTCATTTCTTTTCAGGCTTTTTTTATTTCTTCTTTTTTTTTTTTTTTTTTTTTTTAATTTCATCATAGGCTCCACCTCTCCCAGATAATATTTAAGGGCTCACCACCACTCTGTAGTCCTCTCTGCTTGGAGATCGCTCATTTGGAGGCTCTTTTTGCCAGCCAGGTACACGGATTTCTTTTCCTCTTTCATTCTCTTGTTCCTTTCCATCTTGGTAATCTTTCTAAATGCACCATCTCTAAAATATCTTGACTGACAATCTCTCTGGCTTTCATTCTTTTTGTTGAACACCCTATGGTGCGACCTCCTTTTTGGCACTGCTCAGTCCTACTCGTGGCATAATTTTTGCATGCTGCAGTGAGTGCTAGGAAGCAAAAGGGATCGTAGCAAAGCTGGGCGGTGCTGTTGTGAGGAGAGGGGATGAGTGCGGCTCAGACCGCAGAAGGCTGGCAAACTTTTGGGCTCGCGTTGATCTCAGCCTGCTAATGGCTGCGCAGTTCCAGGGGTATTCCTTTCTCTGCAGGCATGAAATGGGTGTGAATGTTTTCTTCTGAACTGCTGCCCTTTGGACTTGCCCTGGACTCCACTGTGTTTCAGATCTTACTAACAGCGGCCTGCTGACTGCAACGGCTCATTCCCTCTGCACACCGTCATGCATCCATCGGGACCGGCGAACCTCTGCATGTTAAGGTTCAGGTAGGACTAGGAATGCCTGGTTTGTGTGTTGTCAGGTGCCGCATGCTGCGCAGCCAGATTCTCCGTCCAAATCCTCCCTTTCTCACCCCAGTGTCTGTCCCTAACTTTTCACTTTTCCACACCTAATTGCAGCCTTAATTCCATTCTATTCCAACACCGATTGCAGCCATCAATCTTATATATCTTGTCCAAAACTCCGGCCCTTATTCCTCGCTCTTTCAGGCCGACCTCTGATGCAAATCCTCACTCTCTCACCCCAATCTGCGGCCCTAAATTCTCCCGCTTTCAGAATAGACTCCAGTCCAAACCCCTCAGCATTTTCACCTCAAATTCCAGTCCTAAATCCTCAGTGTTTCTCCCCATGCTCCAGCCGCAAATCCTCACTATTTTCTCCCCAACAGGAGCTTCAAATCCTCACCATCACCCTCACATTCAAGTCCTAATTCCTTGCATTTTCACCCCAGGCTCAAGTGCCAAATCTAGATATTTCACTCAAACCTCCTTCTTATCTTCTTGCTATTCTACATCAGTCTACATCCCCAAATTTTCCATATTTCTCCCTAAACTGCTGCCCTATATTGTCACTCTTTCACCCCGAACTCCAGTCACTTTTGGGGTCACTCAGGGTCCCTTTTAAATTCTCTTTTTCGGGTTCCCCACATTTCAGGGTCACTTGGGGTCACTTTTAGCATCTCTTTTTCGGGGTCTCCCTCTTTTTCAGTCGCTTTTGGGGTCACTCGGGGTCCATTTTAGGATCTCTCTTTCGGGGTACCCTCTTTTTTGGGGTCATATTTAGGTTCTCTTTTTTGGGGTCCCCCTCTTTTTGGGGTCCCCCTCTAAATATCCCCTCTTTTCATTTCAGAGCGTAGGACAGACCTGCATCACGTGACGGCGTGCTTCCAGTAAACACCACTGAGCACTGGCCCAAGGAAGAACACGAGCCATACGCCGATCATCATTCATCCCGGATGATATCACTATGCATTGGATGTCTGTATGAAGGAAGGCTCACCCTATAGTTAACTTGATGGCTGGTTCACTTTGTGAAGGGGTGGAGTGTATGGGAACTGTTGAATTTTGGCCTGAAGCACTGATGGATCATGTGAGGTAAGCACTGAGTCAGCTGCGGGAGCACAGGTGAAGGCAATGCACCTGTGACTGGAAGGGGTGGAGTCTGGCTCCACCTCTCCCAGACCCCATTTAAGGACTGACCACGACTGGGGAAGGTTCTTTTGTTGGAGATCCCCTCCCCTGTGGAGGTCCAGGCAAGCCTTGACCTTCAGTGACAGGTGAGCCTTTCCTAATTTACTGCTTGTCTTTATACCACCTGGATAAGTCATACAAAAACACATTGTCCACCTTCGTTATTTGGTGTGGGTATTATTCTTTTGGGGGATTCACTGTGCACACCCTAAGCTTCAGCTCTAAATCCTTGCTTTTTTACCCCAAAGTCTAGCCCCTAGTCCTTGCTATTCCACCCCATATTCCTGCCCTAAGCCCTCGCTATTTCCTCCCAAACAGTAGTCCCAAGTCCTCATTATTACCCTTAAACTCAGGCCCTGAATCCTTGCCATTTCACCCCAGGCTCAAGTGCCACATCCTGCCTAATTCACCCCAAAGCTCCGTCCCAGCTTCTCGCCATTCGGTGCCAAACTCCAGCCCCAAACGTTTACTATTTCATCCCAATCTCCAGTTCCTTTGTTCTCACTGCTTCACCCCGAACTCCAACATCAAACCCTCTCTGTTTCGCCCCAATCTCCAGCTCTAAATTCTTGCTATTATATCCCAAACTGTAACACCTAGTCCTTGTTATTCCTCCCCACGTTCCTACCCCAAACCTACCCTACTTCATTCCGAGCAGTAGTCCCAAATCCTCATTATTTCCCTCAAACTCTGGCCCCAAGCGCTCACTATTTCCTCCCAAACTAAACTCCAAAATCCAGGCTCATTCATCCAAAACTCCATCCCAACTTTGCAGTTTCACCCTGAACTTCAGCCTCGCAACTGTGAGGCCCAAATCCTCACAGTTTCACCCTATATTGCAGCTCCCAATCCTCTCTCGCTTTCCCCAAACTCCGTATAAAATGCCTCACTACTTCTCCCCAAGTTTCAGTCCCATGTCTGGCTGTCTCACACCAGTGTCAAGCATCATATCCTCGCAATTTCTTCCCAAATTCTAGCCCGAATTCCATATTACATATCATTTCATATTTTATTTTATATTTAATTCCAGTTGATATTTCATTTCATATTTCCTCTTCATTTTATATCATTTTATTTCATATCCTTTTCTCACATCTGCTTCATTTCATTTCTTTTCAGTCCTTTTTATTGCTTATTTCATTTCATTTCTCAGCCCTCTGGTTCCTGCCCACGTTTTGCCTGCGTTGATCTCAGCCTGCTAACAGGGCAGCAGTTCCCGGGGTCGTCCATTTTCCCCTTGATGGAAATGGGTGTGAGTTTTCTCTTACTTTCTGCTACCTGTGGACTTGCCCTGGATGCCACAGCGTTTCGGATCTCACTGAGAGTGGCCTGCTGACTGCAACGGCTGATTCCCTCTGCACTCCCTGATGCATCCACTGGGACAGGCGGACCTGTGCATGTTCGGAGTCAGGTAGGACTCAGAGTGACACATTTTTGTGTTGTCAGGTGCTATATGCTGCACAGACATTTCATTTCAACTATTTCATACATTTCATATTATTTCTCATTTCGTATTATTTCACATTTCGTATTATTTCACATTTCAATCCATTATATTTCATTGAAAATATTGCGCACTTCGCATTTCATTGCGCATTTCATGTTTCATTTAATGTTTCATTTTATTTCTCGTTTCATTTCAAGTTTATTTTCAAGTTTCTGTTCATTTCAAATTTCATATTTCATATTTAGCTTCATCTCATTTTTATTTTTATCATTTTATATCTCATTTCAAATCATATTTCACTTCATATCACATTTCATTTCGTTTCATATTTCATGTCATTTCGCACCATTACATTCTATTTCATTTTATATTTCAGATTTCATTTCAAATTTCTGATTTAAATTTCCGATCTCTTTTCCCACTTCCCATTTCCGATCTCTTTTCCCACTTCCCATTTCCGATCTCTTTTCCCACTTCCCATTTCCGAACTCTTTTCCCACTTCCCATTTTCGAACTCTTTTCCCACTTCCCATTTCCGAACTCTTTTCCCACTTCCCATTTCCGAACTATTTTCCCACTTCGTGTTTCACATTTAAATTAACTACATTTCAAATTTAATTACTTTTCATTTCACGATTTCATTAATATTTTCTTCATTTCACATTTCATTACATTTCCATTTTTGTTTCACATTTAAATTTTCCTCATTTCACATTTTGATTTACGTTTCAGATTTAAATTTTATTCATTTCACACTTCATTACTTTTCATTTCACACTTCATTACTTTTCATTTCACACTTCATTACTTTTCATTTCACACTTCATTACTTTTCATTTCACACTTCATTACTTTTCATTTCACACTTCATTACTCTTCATTTCACACTTCATTACTCTTCATTTCACACTTCATTACTTTTCATTTCACACTTCATTACTTTTCATTTCACGTTTCACATTTAAATTTACTTCATTTCTCATTTCGTTAAATTTCATTTCACGTTTCACATTTAAATTTACTTCATTTCTCATTTCGTTAAATTTCATTTCACGTTTCACATTTAAATTAACTTCAATTCACATTTCATTACTTTTAATATTTCATTTCACGTTTCACATTTAAATTAACTTCATTTCACATTTCTTTGCTTTTCATTTCACGTTTCACATTTAAATTTACTTCATTTCACATTTCTTTGCTTTTTATTCCACGTTTCACATTTATATTAAATACGTTTCAAATCTAATTACTTTTCTTTTCACTTTTTCATTTAAATATATATCACTTTTTTTACATTTCCATATTCGTTTCACATTTAAATTAACTTCATTTCATATTTCATTACATTTCCTTTCGCGTTTAATATTAAATATATTTCACTTCACGTTTCACATTACATTTCACATTTCATTTCACAATTAATTACATTTCAATTTCATTTTATGTTTCAAAATTAATTTTACTTCATTTCACATTTCCTTACAATTCCTTTCAGTTTTTTCATGTGAATTTACTTCAATTCACATTTCATTATATTTCCATTTTCGTTTCACTTTTAAATTCACTTCATTTCACATTTCATTACTTTACATTTCAGGTTTCGCATTTAAATTTGCTTCATTTCACATTTCATTAATTTTCATTTCACGTTTCACATTTAAATTTACTTCAATTCACATTTCATTAATTTTGATTTCAGGTTTCACATTTAAATTTACTTCATTTCACATTTCATTACTTTTAATTTCTCGTTTCACAGTGAACCTTCATTTCACACTTCATTACTTTTCTTTTCATGTTTCAGATTTAAATTTACTTCATTTCACATTTCATTTCACGTTTCACATTTAAATTTAATTCATTTCACATTACATTTCACGTTTCACATTTAAATTTACTTCATTTCACATTTCTTTATTTTTCATTTCATGTTTCACATTTAAATTTACTAAATTTCACATTTCATTTCACGTTTCACATTTAAATTGACTTCATTTCACATTTCATTTCACGTTTAACATTTAAACTTAATTCATTTTACATTTCATTTCACGTTTCACATTTAAATTTACTTCATTTCAAATTTCATTTTTTACATATTAACATATATATTTACTTCACTTTTCATTACTTTTCATTTCCCCTTTCACACATTAATTTTCATCATTTCACATTTTATTTCACGTTTCACATTTAAATTTACTTCATTTCACATTTCATTACATTTCCTTTCTCGTTTCACATTTTAATTTACTTCTTTTAATAATTCATTGCATTTCATTTCATGTTTTACATTTAAATTTAATTCGTTTCATATTTCATTTCACGTTTCACGTTTAAATTTACTTCTTTTCACATTTCATTTCACGTTTCACATTTAAATATACTTCATTTCATTTTTTATTTCAAGTTTCACTCTTAAATTTACTTTATTTCACATTTCATTACAAGTTTCACGTTTAAATTTAGTTCATTTCACATTTCATTTCACGTTTCACATTTAAATTTATTTCATTTCACATTTCATTACATTTCATTTCACGTTTCACATTTAAATTTATTTCATTTCTTGTTTCACATTTAAATTACTTCATTTCACATTTCATTAGATATCATTTCAACTTTCACATTTAAATTTACTTCATATCGCATTTCATAACATTTCAGACCATATTTCACATTTAAATTTTCTTCATTAAATATTTTATAACAATTAATTCCACGTTTAACTTATATTTACTTCATTTCACATTTCAATAATTTTCATTTCACGTTTCACATTTAAATATACTTCATTTCTCATTTCATTACTTTTTTCGTTTCAAATTTAAATTTACATCATTTCACATTTCATTACTTTTTTTGTTTCAAATTTAAATTTACATCATTTCACATTTCATTAATTTTGATTTCACGTTCCACATTTAGATTTACTTCATTTCACATTTCATTAATTTTGAATTCACGTTTCACATTTAAATTTACTTCATTTCACGTTTCATTACTTTTCTTTTAATGATTCACATTTAAATTTACTTCGTTTCACATTTCATTAATTTTGATTTCACGTTCCACATTTAAATTTTCTTCATTTCTCATTACATTTCACGATTCACATTTAAATTTACTTCTTTTCAAATTTTATTACTTTACTTATTTCATGTTTCACATTTCATTTCACATTTTATTTCAGAAATCATTACTTTTCTTATTTCATTTCAGGTTTCACATTTAAATTTAATTCATTTCACATTTCATTATTCTTCATTTCACATTCCACTTTTTAATTTAATTCATTTCACATTACATTAATTTTCATTTCACATTTCAAATTAAAATTTACTTCATTTCACATTTCATTACTTTTGATTTGTTTCACATTTAATTTTACTTTATTTCACATTTAATTAACTTTGTTTTCACGTTCCACATTTAAATTTATTTCATTTAACATTTCATTTTTCACATTTAAATTTACTTCATTTCACATTTAGTTAATTTTTAATTCACGTTCCACATTTAAATTTACTTCATTTCACATTTCATTAATTTTGATTTCACATTTCACATTTATATTTTCTTCATTTCACATTTCGATTTATGTTTCAGATTTAAATTTACTTAATTACACTTTTCGCTGTTAAATTTACTTCATTTCACATTTCATTAATTTTGATTAAAAATTTCAAATTTTAATTTACGTCATTTCACATTTCATTATTTATGATTTCACATTTCACATTTAAATTTACTTCATTTTACGTTTCAGATTTAAATTTACTTCATTTCACATGTCATTAGTTTTCATTTCACATTTCAACTTTAAATTTACTTCATTTCACATTTCATTAATTTTGATTTTACGTTTCACATTTAAATTTACTTCATTTCACATTTCATTACATTTCATTTTTAGTTTCACATTTAAATTTACTTCACTTTCTATTTCATTACTTTTCATTTTGCGTTTAACATCTAAATTTACTTCATTTCACATTTCATTACTTTTGATTTCACGTTTCACAATTAAATTTAATTCATTTCACATTTTATTGCTTTTCATGTCATGTTTCACAATTAAATTTACTTCATTTCACATTTCATTACTTTTCCTTTCACGTTTCACATTTAAATTTACTTCATTAAATATTTTATAACATTTAATTCCACGTTTAAATTATATATTTACTTCATTTCACATTTCAATAATTTTCGTTTCACGTTTCACATTTAAATTTGCTTCATTTCACATTACATTTCATGTTTCACATTTAAATTTACTTCATTTCACATGTCATTACTTTTTTCGTTTCAAATTTAAATTTACTTCATTTCACATTTCATTAATTTTGAATTCACGTTTCACATTTAAATTTACTTCATTTCACATTTCATTAATTTTGAATTCACGTTTCACATTTAAATTTACTTCATTTCACGTTTCATTACTTTTCTTTTTTTTTGATTCACATTTAAATTTACTTTGTTTCACATTTCAATTCATGTTTCAGATTTAAATTTACTTCATTTCACATTTCATTTCACGTTTCACGTTTAAATTAACTTCATTTCACATTTCATTAATTTTGATTTCACGTTCCACATTTGAATTTACTTCATTTCTCATTTCATTTCACATGTCAAATTTCAATTTACTTCATTTCACATTTCTTTACTTTTCACGTTTCACATTTAAATTTTCTTCATTTCACATTACATTTCTCGATTCACATTTAAATTTACTTCTTTTCAAATTATATTGCTTTACTTATTTCAAGTTTCACATTTCATTTCACATTTTATTTCACAAATCATTACTTTTCTTATTTCATTTCAGGTTTCACATTTAAATGTAATTCATTTCACATTTCATTATTCTTCATTTCACGTTCCACTTTTAAATTTAATTCATTTCACATTACATTAATTTTCATTTCACATTTCAAATTTAAATTTACTTCATTTCACATTTCATTACTTTTGATTTGTTTCACATTTAATTTTACTTTATTTCAAATTTCATTACTTTTCATTTCATGTTTCACATTTAAATTTACTACATTTCACATTTCATTTAACGTTTCACATTTAAATTTACTTCTTTTAACATTTCATTAATTTTGATTTCATGTTTCACTTTTAAATTTTCTTCTTTTCACATTTCATTAATTTTCATTTCATGTTTCAAATATAAATTTACTTCATTTCAAATCTCATTACTTTTCTTCTAATGTTTCACATTCAAATTTACTACATTTCACATTTCGATTTACGTTTTTTATTTAAATTTACATCATTTCACATTTCAATAACTTTCTTTTCACGTTTCAAATTTAAATTTTCTTCATTTCACATTTCATTACTTTTCATTTCATGTTTCACATTCAAATTTACTTCATTTCACATTTCATTTCTTTTCATTTCACATTTCACAATTAAATTTACTTCATTTCACATTTTATTGATTTTGATCTCTCGTTTCACATTTAAATTTACTTCATATCACATTTCATTTTACCTTTTACATTTAAATTTATTTCATTTCACATTTCATTACACATTTCATACACTTTTCATATTTCATTTCATGTTTCTCATTTTATTTCACATTTTATTACTTTTCAATTCACGTTTCGCGTTTAAATTTACTTTATTTTACATTTCATTACTTTTCTTTTTTCATTACGTTTCATTTTTAAATTTACTTCATTTCAATTTACATTACTTTTCATATTTCATTTCAAGTTCACATTTCTTTTCACATTTCATATCATAATTCTTTACTTTCCTTATTTATTTTCATGTTTCACATTTAAATTTACTTCATTTCACATTTCATTAAATTTCAATTCCCGTTTCACATATAAATTTACTTCATTTCACTTTTCATTACATTTCAATTCCTGTTTCACATATAAATTTACTTCATTTCACGTTTCATTACTTTTCATTTCGCGTTTCACATTTAAATTTACTTCATTTAAAATTTCATTAATTTTGATTTCACGTTTCTCATTTAAATTTACTAAATTTCACATTTCGATTCAAGATTCAGATATAAATTTACTTCATTTCACATTTCATTACTTTTCATTTCATTTTTCACATTTAATTTTACTTCATTTCATATTCCATTTCCATTTCACGTTTCAAATTTAAATTAACTTCATTTCACATTTCATTACATTTCATTTCACGTTTCACATTTAAATTTACTTCATTTCACATTTCATTACATTTCATTCACATTTCATTACATTTCATTTCACATTTCACGTTTAAATTTACATCAATTCGCGTATCATTAATTTTGATTTCACGTTCCACATTTAAATTTACTTCATTTCACATTTCATTTCACGTTTCACATTTAAATTTACTTCATTTCACATTTCATTTCATGATTCACATTTAAATTTAATTCTTTTCAAATTTTATTACTTTACTTATTTCAAGTTTCACATCTCATTTCAAATTTTATTTCACAAATCATTATTTTCTTATTTCATTTCACGTTTCACATTTAAATTTAATTCATTTCACATTACAATTCACGTTTCACATTAAAATTTACTTCATTGCACATTTCATTTCGCTTTTCACATTTAAATTTACTTCATTTCACATTTCGATTCACGTTTCACATTTAAATTTACTTCATTTCACATTTCATTGCATTTGATTTCATGTTTCACATTTAAATTTACTTCATTTCACATTTCATTTTTCACATTTAAATTTACTTCATTTCATTAATATTCATTTCACGTTTCAGATTTAAATTTACTTCATTTCACATTTCATTACTTTTCACTTCACATTTCACATTTAAATATAATTCATTTCAAATTTCATTACTTTTCATTTCACGTTTCACATATATATTTAGTTCATTTCACATTTCATTTCACGTTTCACATTTAAATTTACTTCATTTCACATTTCATTTCACGTTTCTCATTTAAATTTAATTCATTTCACATTTCATTTCACGTTTCTCATTTAAATTTATTTCATTTCACATTTCATTTAACGTTTCACATTTCAGTTTATTTCATTTCTTGTTTCACATTTAAATTAGTTCATTTCACATTTCATTACATATTTCAACTTTCATATTTAAATTTACTTCATTTCACATTTCATTACTTTTCATTTCACGTTTCACATTTAAATTTACTTCTTTTCAAATTTTATTACTTTACTTATTTCAAGTTTCACATCTCATTTCACATTTTATTTCACAAATCATCACTTTTCTTATTTAATTTCACGTTTCACATTTAAATTTACTTCATTACACATTTCATTTCACTTTTCACATTTAAATTTACTCCTTTTCTCATTTCATTTCACTTTTCAAATTTAAATTTACTTCATTTCACATTTCATTATTCTTCATTTCACGTTCCTCTTTTAAATTTAATCATTTCACATTACATTACTTATCATTCCACGTTTCTCATTTAAATTTACTTTATTTCACATTTCATTACATTTCATTTCATGTTTCACATTTAAATTTTCTTCATTTCACATTTCATTATTTTAAATTTTTGTTTCAATTTTAAGTTTACTTCATTCCACATTTCATTAGTTTTGATTTCACGTTTAACATTTAAATTTACTTCATTTAACATTTCATTAAATTTCATTTCATTTTTTACATTTAAATTTAGTACATATCACATTTCATTACTTTTTTTTCACCTTTCACATTTAATTTTACTTCATATCATATTTCATTACTTTTCATTTCACGTTTCAGATCTATATTTACTTCATTTCCCGTTTCATTACATTTCTTTTCTCATTTCACGTTTAAATTTACTTCTTTTCACATTTCATTTCCCGTTTCACATTTAAATTTACTTCATTTCATATTTCATTTTACGTTTCAGATTTAATTGTATTTCATTTAACGTTTCATAGCATTTTATTTCACGTTTCTCAGTTAAATTTCCTTCAGTTCACATTTCATTACATTTGATTTCACGTTTCACATTTAAATTTACTTCATTTCACATTTCATTTAATTTGATTTCAAGTTTCACATTTGAATTTACTTCATTTCACGTTTCATTACTTTTGTTTTAATGATTCACATTTAAATTTACTTCATTTCAGATTTCATTACTTTTCATTTCAAGTTTCACTTTTAAATTTACTTCATTTCACATTCAATTACTTTTAAATTTTCTTTTCACATTTAAATTAACTTCATTTCAAATTTCATTACTTTTCATTTCACGTTTCACATTTAAATTTAGTTCATTTCACGTTTCATTTCACGTTTCACATTTAAATTTTTTTCATTTTACGTTTCACATTTATATTTATTCATTTCACATTTCATTACTTTTCATTTCGCTTTTCACATTTAAATGTACTTCATTTCACATTTCATTACTTTTGATTTCGCGTTTCACATTTAATTTTACTTCATTTCACATTACATTTCTCGTTTCACATTTAAATTTATTTCATTTCACATTTCATTACATTTCATTTCATGTTTCACATTTAAATTTATTTCATTTCTTGTTTCACATTTAAATTTCTTCATTTCACATTTCATTATATATCATTTCACGTTTCACATTTAAATTTACTTGATTTCACTTAATTATTTTACTTATTTCATGTGTTGTATTTTTATTGGCGTTTTGGTTGGCGTTTTGGTTGACGTTTTTGTTGACGTTTGACGTTTTGATTGAAGTTTCATTTCAAATTTCATTACATTTCTTATTTCATTTCCCGTTTTCCATTTAATTTTACTTCAGTTCACATTTCATTACTTTTCATTTAAAGTTTCACTTTTAAAATTCCTTCATTTCTCGTTTCACATTTAATTTTACTTCATTTCAGATTTCATTGCTTTTATAAATCCATTTCGTTTCTCGTTTCAAATTAAAATTTAATACGTTTAACTTTTGATTACTTTACATTTCACGTTTCACATTTAAATTTACTTCTTTTCACATTTCATTCATTTTGATTTCACGTTTCACATTTAAATTTTCTTCATTTCACATTTCATTAATTTTGATTAAACGTTTCACATTTATATTTACTTCATTTCATATTTCATTACTATTGATTTAACATTTCACATTTAAATTTACTTCATTTCACATTTCGATTTACGTTTCACATTTAAATTTACTTAATTTAACGTTTCACAGTCAAATTTACTTCATTTCACATTTCGATTTACGTTTCACATTTAAATTTACTTCATTTCACGTTTCACATTTAAATTTACTTCATTTCACATTTCAGTACTTTTCATTTCATGTTTCACATTTAAAATTATTTCATTTCACTTTTCGATTCACGTTTCACATTTAAATTTACTTCATTTCACATTTCATTATTTTTCATTTCACGTTTCAAATTTAAATTTACTTCATTTCACATTTCAGTACTTTTCATTTCATGTTTCACATTTAAAATTATTTCATTTCACTTTTCGATTCACGTTTCACATTTAAATTTACTTCATTTCACATTTCATTACATTTCTTTTTTCATTTCAAATTTAAATTTACTTCATTTCACATTTCACTAATTTTTATTTCACGTTTCACATTTAATTTTAATTCATTTCACAATTCATTAATTTTGGTTTCACGTTCCACATTTAAATTTACTTCATTTCACATTTCATTAATTTTGACTTCAATTTTCACATTTAAATTTACTTCGTTTCTCGTTTCATTACTTTTCTTTTAAAGATTCACATTTAAATTTACTTCTTTTCTCATTTCATTTCACGTTTCACATTTAAATTTACTTCATTTCACATTTCGTTACTTTTCATTTCACGTTTCACATTAATTTACTTCATTTCACATTTTTTTTTACTTTTCATGTCACGTTTCACATTTAAATTCACTTTATATTACTTTATTTTTTTACTTATTTCATGTTTTGAATTTCGGTTGACGTTTCGGTTGACGTTTCGGTTGACATTCAATTACATTTCATATTTCCTTTCTCGTTTCACATTTAAATTTTCATCTTTTCACATTTCAATTTACATTTCAGATTTAAATTTACTTCATTTCACATTTCATTAATTTTCATTTCACATTTCACATTTAAATTTACTTCATTTCACATTTCATTAGTTTTTATTTTACTTTTCACATTTAAATTTACTTCTTTTCACATTTCATTAATTTTGCTTAAACGTTTCACATTTAAATTTACTTCATTTCACATTTCGATTCACGTTTCACATTTAAATTTACTTCATTTCACATTTCATTTCAAGTTTCACATTTAAATTTACTTCATTTCACTTTTCTTTACTTTTCAATTTTTGTTTCAAATTTAAATTTACTTCATTTCACATTTCATTTTTCAAATTTAAATTTACTTCATTTCACGTTTCATTACTTTTCATTTCAAGTTTCATATTTAAATTTACTTCATTTCACATTTGATTACATTTGATTTCACGTTTCAGATTTAAATTTACTTCATTTCACGTTTCAGATTTAAATTTACTTCATTTCACGTTTCACATTTAAATTTACTTCGTTTCACATTTCATTAGTTTTCAGTTCACGTTTCAAATTTCAATTTACTACTTTTCACATTTCATTACTTTTGATTTCATTTTCCACATTTAAATTTACTTCATTTCTCATTTCATTCATTTTTATTTCGCGTTTCATATTTAAATTTACCTCTTTTTACATTTCGATTCACGTTTCACATTTAAATTTACTTCATTTCACATTTCATTTCCATTTCGCGTTTCACATTTAAATTTTCATCATTTCACATTTCATTACATTTCATTTCACGTTTCACATTTAAATTTACTTCATTTCACATTTCATTAATTTTAATTTCATGTTTCACATTTAGATTTACTCCATTTCACATTTCATTAATTTTAATTTCATGTTTCACATTTAAATTTGCTTCATTTCACGATTCATTAATTTTGATTTTATTTTTCACATTCAAATTTACTTCATTTCACATTTCATTAGTTTTAATTTCACGTTTCACATTTAAATTTACTTCATTTCACATTTCATTAGTTTTAATTTCACGTTTCACATTTAAATTTACTTCATTTCACATTTCATTAGTTTTAATTTCACGTTTCACATTTAAATTTACTTCATTTCACTTTTCATTACATTTCCTTTCACGCTTCACATTTAAATTTACTTCATTTCGTATTTCATTTCACGTTTCACATTTCAATTTACCTCTTTTCGCATTTCATTTCTCGATTCACATTTCAATTTACTTCATTATACATTTCATTTCTCGTTTCACATTTAAATTTATATCATTTCACATTTAATTACATTTCATTTCACGTTTTACATTAAATTTATTTCATTTTACCTTTCACATTTATATTTATTCATTTCACATTTCATTACTTTTCATTTCGCTTTTCACATTTAAATTTACTTCATTTAACATTTCATTACATTTGATTTCGCGTTTCACATTTAATTTTACTTCATTTCCCATTTCATTTCACGTTTCACATTCAAATTTACTTCGTTGCACATTTCATACTTTTCATTTATAGTTTCACGTTTAAATTTACTTCATTTCACTTTCCATTACTTTTAAATTTTCTAATCACATTTAAATTTTCTACATTTCACTTACCATTACTTTTCATTTCTCATTTCACATTTAAAATTACTCTATTTTACATTTCATTAATTTTCATTCCACGTTTCACATTTCAATTTACTTCATTTCACATTTCATTTTTCACATTTAAATTTAATTCATTTCACATTTCATTAAATTTGATTTCACCTTTCACATTTAATTTCACACTTCATTGCATATTTCATTACATTTCATTTCATGTTTCACATTTAAAATTACTTCATTTCAAATTTCGATTTACGTTTCAGATTTAAATTTTCTTCATTTCACGTTTCACTTTTAAATTTACTTCATTTCACACTTCATTACTTTTCTTTTAATGTTTCACATTTAAATATACTTCATTTCAAATTTCGATTTACGTTTCAGATTTAAATTTACTTCATTTCACGTTTCACATTTAAATTTACTTCATTTCACATTTCATTACTTTTGATTTCAATTTTCACTGTTAATTTTTATATCATTTCATATTTTATTAATTTTGATTTCACGTTTAACTTTTAAATTTACTTCATTTCACATTTCATTAATTTCGATTTCACGTTTCATATTAATTTACATCTTTTCACATTTCTATTTACGTTTCATATTTATATGTTCTTCATTTCACATTTCTTTACATTTCATTTCACGTTTCACATTTAAATTTCCTTCATTTCACATTTCATTACTTTTAAATTTTCTTTTCACATTTAAATTTCCTTCAGATCACAATTCATTACTTTTCATTTCAAGTTTCACTTTTAAATTTCCTTCATTTTTCGTTTCACATTTATTTCATTTCACTTTTCATTACATTTCATTTCTCGTTTCACATTTAATTTTACTTCATTTCTCATTTCATTCCCCATTTCACATTTAAATTAACTTGATTTTATATTTCATTTCATGTTTCACATTTATATTATCTTAAATTCACATTTCAATTTTCTTCATTTCACATTTCATTTCATGTTTCACATTTTAATTTATTCATTTCACATTTCATTAGTTTTCATTTCACGTTTCACATTTAAATTTTCTTCATTTCACATTTCATTACATTTCATTACAAGTTTCTCATTTAAATTTACTTCATTTCACGTTTCATCAATTTTCATTTCACGTTTCACATTTAAATTTTCTTCATTTCACATTTCATTACATTTCATTTCACGTTTCACATTTAAATTTACTTCATTTCACATTTCATTACTTTTCATTTCATGTTTCACATTTAAATATATTTCATTTCAAATTACATTTCATTTCAAGTTTCACATTTAAATTTTCATCATTTCACATTTCATTACATTTCATTTCACGTTTCACATTTAAATTTACTTCATTTCACATTTCATTACTTTTCATTTCATGTTTGAGATTTAAATTTACTTCATTTCACATTTCATTAATTTTAATTTCATGTTTCACATTTAGATTTACTCCATTTCACATTTCATTAATTTTAATTTCATGTTTCACATTTAAATTTGCTTCATTTCACGATTCATTAATTTTGATTTTATTTTTCACATTCAAATTTACTTCATTTCACATTTCATTAGTTTTCTTTATTCGTTTAAAATTTATATTTACTTCATTTCACATTTAAATTTACTTCATTTCACATTCAATTATTATTAAATTTTCTTTTCACATTTAAATTTACTTCATTTCACATTTTTTTTACTTTTCATTTCACGTTTCATATTAAATTTACTTCATTACACTTTATTATATTACTTATTTCATGTTTAAATTTTGGTTGACGATTCGGTTGACGTTTCGGTTGTCGTTTCGTTTGACGTTTGACTTTTCGTTTGACGTTTCGTTTTACATTTCATTACATTTCATATTTCATTTCTCGTTTCAAATTTAAATTTTCTTCATTTCACGTTTCATTACTTTCCATTTTACGTTTCACATTAATTTACTTATTTTCACATTTCTATTCACTTTTCATATTTAAGTTTACTTAATTTCGCATTTCATTACATTTCATTTCATGTTTCACATTTAAATTTACTTCATTTCACATTACATTTCCATTTCAAGTTTCACATTTAAATTTACTTCATTTCACATTTCACTAATTATGATTTCATGTTTCACATTTTAATTTACTTCATTTCACATTATATTACTTTTCAATTCAGTTTTCACAATTATATTTCATTACACATTTCATTTCAAGTTTCACATTTTAATATATTTTATTTCACATTTCATTAATTTTGATTTCAAGTTTCATATTTAAATTTACTTCATTTCACATTACATTTCCATTTCTAGTTTCACATTTAAATTTACTTCATTTCACATTTCATTACGTCTTATTTCACGTTTCACATTTAAATTTACTTCATTTCACTTTTCATTACTTTTCATTTCAAGTTTCACTTTTAAATTTCCATCATTTTTCGTTTCACATTTTTTTCATTTCACTTTTCATTACATTTCATTTCTCGTTTCACATTTAATTTTTCTTCATTTCTCATTTCATTTCCCATTTCACATTTAAATTAACTTGAATTTATATTTCATTTCACGTTTCATATATAAATTTATTTCATTTCTCATTTCATTTCACGTTTCACATTTAAATTTACTTCATTTCACATTTCATTTCTTTTCTATACACGTTTCAGATTTAAATTTACTTCATTTCACATTTCATTACTTTTATTTATTTGTTTCAAATTTATATTTACTTCATTTCACATTTCATTAATTTTGATTTTACCTTTCACATTAAAATTTACTTGATTTCACATTACATTAATTTTGACTTAACGTTCCACATTTAAATTTACTTCATTTCACATTTCATTAATTTGTATTTCACGTTTCACATTTAAATTTACTATATTTTATATTTCATTTTTTACATATTAACATATATATTTACTTCACTTTTCATTACTTTTCATTTCCCCTTTCACATATTAATTTTCATCATTTCACATTTTATTTCACGTTTCACATTTATATTTACTTCATTTCACATTTCATTACATTTCCTTTCTCATTTCACATTTTAATTTACTTCTTTTAATAATGCATTGCATTTCATTTCACGTTTTACATTTGAATTTAATTCATTTCATATTTCATTTCACGTTTCACGTTTAAATTTACTTCTTTTCACATTTCATTTCACGTTTCACATTTAAATTTACTTTATTTCACATTTCATTACAAGTTTCACGTTTAAATTTAGTTCATTTCACATTTCATTTCACGTTTCACATTTAAATTTATTTCATTTCACATTTCATTACATTTCATTTCACGTTTCACATGTAAATTTATTTCATTTCTTGTTTCACATTTAAATTACTTCATTTCGCATTTCATTACATATCATTGTAACTTTCACATTTAAATTTACTTCATATCGCATTTCATAACATTTCAGACCATATTTCACATTTAAATTTTCTTCATTAAATATTTTATAACATTTAATTCCACGTTTAACTTATATATTTACTTCATTTCACATTTCAATATTTTTCATTTCACGTTTCACAGTTAAATATACTTCATTTCACATTTCATTACTTTTAGTTTCATGTTTCACATTTAAATTTACTTCATTTCACATTTCATTACATTTTTCGTTTCAAATTTAAATTTACATCATTTCACATTTCATTAATTTTGATTTCATGTTCCACATTTAGATTTACTTTATTTCACATTTCATTAATTTTGATTTCACGTTCCACATTTAAATTTACTTCATTTCACGTTTAATTACTTTTCTTTTAATTATTCACATTTAAATTTAATTCGTTTCACATTTCGATTCATGTTTCAGATTTAAATTTACTTCATTTCACTTTTCATTAATTTTGATTACACGTTCCACATTTAAATTTACTTCATTTCACATTTCATTACTTTTGATTTCACGTTCCACATTTAAATTTTTTTCATTTCACATTTCAAATTTCAATTTACTTCATTTCACTTTTCTTTACTTTTCTTTTTTTGTTTCACATTTAAATTTTCTTCATTTCACATTACATTTCACGATTCACATTTAAATTTACTTCTTTTCAAATTTTATTACTTTACTTATTTCAAGTTTCACATTTCATTTCACATTTTATTTCACAAATCATTACTTTTCTTATTTCAGGTTTCTCATTTAAATTTAATTCATTTCACATTTCATTACTTTTGATTTGTTTCACATTTAATTTTACTTTATTTCACATTTAATTAACTTTGTTTTCACGTTCCACATTTAAATTTATTTCATTTAAAATTTTATATTTCACATTTAAATTTACTTCATTTCACATTTAGTTAATTTTTAATTCACGTTCCACATTTAAATTTATTTCGTTTCACATTTAAATTTACTTCATTTCACATTTCATTAATTTTGATTTCACGTTTCACATTTATATTTACTTCATTTCATATTTCATTAATTCTGATTTCACATTTCACATTTAAATTTACTTCATTTCACATTTCAATTTACGTTTCAGATTTAAATTTACTTCATTTCACATGTCATTAATTTTGATTTTACGTTTCACATTTAAATTTACTTTATTTCACATTTCAAAAGCTTTCATTTCACGTTTCACATTTAAATTTACTTTATTTCACATTAAATTACTTTTCATTTCGCATTTCACTTTTAAATTTACTTCATTTCACATTTCATTACTTATTTCACGTTTTACATTTACTTTCACATTTAATTACACATTTCATTATTTTCATATTTCATTTCAAGTTTCGCGTTTCATTTTTCAGTTCTTTTCACATTTTATTACTTTTCAATTCACGTTTCACATTTAAATTCACTTTATTTCACATTTCATGACATACGATATTTCATTTCACATTTCATTTCACAAATCATTACGTTTCTTATTTCATTTCATGTTTCACTTTTAAATTTACTTCATTTCACATTTCATTACTTATTTCACGTTTTACATTTACTTTCACATTTAATTACACATTTCATTATTTTCATATTTCATTTCAAGTTTCGCGTTTCATTTTTCAGTTCTTTTCACATTTTATTACTTTTCAATTCACGTTTCACATTTAAATTCACTTTATTTCACATTTCATGACATACGATATTTCATTTCACATTTCATTTCACAAATCATTACGTTTCTTATTTCATTTCATGTTTCACTTTTAAATTTACTTCATTTCACATTTCATTAATTCTGATTTCACATTTCACATTTAAATTTACTTCATTTCACTTTTCATTAATTATGATTAAACGTTTCACATTTAAATTTAATTCACTTCACATTTCGTTAGTTATCATTTCGTTTTTCAAATTTAAATTTACTTCATTTCACATTTCATTACTTTTGATTTCATTTTTCACATTGAATTTTACTTCATTTCAAATTTCATTACTTTTCATTTCATGTTTCACATTTAAATTTACTACATTTCACATTTCATTTAACGTTTCACATTTAAATTTACTTCTTTTCACATTTCATTAATTTTGATTTCATGTTTCACTTTTAAATTTACTTCTTTTCACATTTCATTAATTTTCATATCATGTTTCAAGTATAAATTTACTTCATTTCAAATTTCAATACTTTTCTTCTAATGTTTCACATTCAAATTTACTACATTTCTCATTTCGATTTACGATTTTGATTTAAATTTACATCATTTCACATTTCAATAGCTTTCTTTTCACGTTTCAAATTTTAATTTTCTTCCTTTCACATTTCATTACATTTCATTTCATGTTTCACATTCAAATTTACTTCATTTCACATTTCATTAATTTTCATTTCACATTTCACAATTAAATTTACTTCATTTCACATTTCATTGATTTTGATCTCACGTTTCACATTTAAATTTACTTCATATCACATTTCATTTTACGTTTTACATTTAAATTTATTTCATTTCACATTTCATTACTTTTGATTTCGCGTTTCACATTTAATTTTACTTCATTTCACATTTCATTTCTCGTTTCACATTCAAATTTACTTCATTGCACATTTCATACTTTTCATTTATAGTTTCACGTTTAAATTTACTTCATTTCACTTTCCATTACTTTTAAATTTTCTTTTCACATTTAAATTTTCTACATTTCACTTACCATTACTTTTCATTTCTCATTTCACATTTAAAATTACTCTATTTTACATTTCATTAATTTTCATTTTACGTTTCATATTTCAATTTACTTCATTTCACATTTCATTTTTCACATTTAAATTAAATTCATTCCACATTTCATTATTTTTGATTTCATGTTTCACATTTAAATGTACTTCATTTCACATTTCATTAAATTTGATTTCACCTTTCACATTTAATTTTACTTCATTGCACATTTCTTTACATTTCATTTCACGTTTCACATTTAAATTTACTTCATTTCATATTTCATTACATTTCATTTCACGTTTCACATTTAAATTTACTTCATTTCACATTTCATTACTTTTGATTTCAATTTTCACTGTTAAATTTCCTTCATTTGACTTTTCATTACTTTTCATTTCACGTTTCACATTTAAATTTACTTCATTTCTCATTTCATTACTTTTAATTTCACGTTTCACATTTAAAATTACTTCATTTTACATTTCATTACTTTTGATTTCATATTTCACAGTTAATTTTTTTATTATTTCACATTTCATTAATTTCGATTTCACGTTTCATATTAATTTACATCTTTTCCCATTTCTATTCACGTTTCATATTTATATGTTCTTCATTTCACATTTCTTTACATTCCATTTCACGTTTCACATTTAAATTTCCTTCATTTCACATTTCATTACTTTTAAATTTTCTTTTCACATTTAAATTTCCTTCAGATCACATTTCATTACTTTTCATTTCAAGTTTCACTTTTAAATTTCCTTCATTTTTCGTTTCACATTTATTTCATTTCACTTTTCCTTACATTTCATTTCTCGTTTCACATTTAAATTAACTTGATTTTATATTTCATTTCATGTTTCACATTTTAATTTTCTTCATTTCACATTTCATTAGTTTTCATTTCATGTTTCACATTTTAATTTTTTTCATTTCACATTTCATTACATTTCATTTCAAGTTTCTCATTTAAATTTACTTCATTTCACATTTCATCAATTTTCATTTCACGTTTCACATTTAAATTTCCTTCATTCTACATTTGATTACATTTCATTTCAAGTTTAACATTTATATTTACTTCATTTCACATTTCATTACATTTCATTTCAAGTTTAACATTTATATTTTCTTCATTTCACATTTCATTACATTTCATTTCACGTTTCACATTTAAATTTACTTCATTACACATTTCATTTAACGTTTCATATATAAATTTACTTTATTTCACATTTCATTAATTCTCATTTCTCGTTTCACTTTTAAATTTACTTCATTTCACATTTCATTAATTTTGATTTCAAGTTTCACATTTAAATTTACTTCATTTCATATTATATTACTTTTCAATTCAGGTTTCACATTTATATTTACTTCATTTCACTATTCATTCCACGTTTTACATTTTAATTTATTTCATTAAACATTTCATTGCATTTCATTTCACGTTTCATATTTAAATTTACTTCATTTCACATTTCATTAATTTCGAATTCACGTTTCACATTTAGATTTATTACATTTCACATTTCGATTCACGTTTCAGATTTAAATTTACTTCATTTTACATTTCATTACTTTTCTTTTTTCGTTTCAAATTTACTTTATTTCATGTTTCATTACTTCTCCTTTCGCGTTTCACATTTCAATTTACTTCATTTCACGTTTCATTACGCTTGATTTCATTTTTAACATTTAAATTTACTTCATTTCAAAATTAATTAATTAATATAACGTTTCACATTTAAATTTACTTCATTTCTAATTCATTATTTTGATTTCATTTTTCACATTTAAATTTACTGCATTACACATTTCATTACTTTTCATTTCATATTTCACATTAAAATTTACTTCAATTCACATTTCATTACTTTTAATTTTTTGTTTCAAATTTAAATTTACTTCATTTCACATTTGATTACTTTTGATTTCACTTTTCACATTTAATTTTTCTTCTTTTCACATTCAATTAATTTTAAATTCTTTTCACATTTATATTTACTTCATATCACATTTCATTACATTTCATTTCTCGTTTCACGTTTAATTTTACTTCATTTCTCATTTCATTTCCCGTTTCACATTTCAAATTTCTTCATTTCACATTTCATTTCACGTTTCACATATAAATTTATTTCATTTATCATTTCATTTCACGTTTCACATTTAAATTTACTTTATTTTACATTTCATTTAGAGTTTCACATTTTAATTTTCTTTATTTCACATTTCATTAATTTTGATTTCATGTTTCACATTCAAATTTACTTCATTTCACATTTCATAACTTTTCATTTCACGTTTAACATTTAAATTTACTTCATTTCACATTTCATTACTTCTAATTTTCGTTTCAAATTTAAATTTACTTCATTTCACATTTCATTATATTTCATGTCACGTTTCACATTTAAATGTACTTTATTTCATGTTTCATTTTTCACATTTAAATTTACTTCATTTCACATTTAATTTATTTTGAATTCACGTTTCATAATTAAAGTTACTTAATTCCACATTTCATTATTTTTGATTTCACATTTCACAATTAAATTTATTACATTTCACATTTCGATTCACGGTTCAGATTTAAATTTATTTCATTTCACATTTCATTTCTATTATTTTCGTTTCAAATTTAAATTTTTTTCATTTCATTTTTCATTACTTTGCATTTCACGTTTCACATTTAAATTTACTTTATTTCGCATTTCATTACTTTTTGATTCACGTTTCAGATTAAAATTTTCATTTCACTTTTCATTACCTTCAACTTTTTGTTTCATTTTTAAATTTACTTCATTTCACATTTCATTACATTTCATTTCATGTTTCACATTTAAATTTACTTCATTTCACAATTCATTATTTTCATTTCAAGTTTCACATTTAAATTTACTTCATTTCACTTTTCATTAGTTTTCATGTCAAGTTCCACATTTAAATTTACTTAATCTCACATTACATTTCCATTTCACATTTCACATTTATATTTACTTAATTTAACATTTCATTAATTTTGATTTCACGTTTCACTTTGAGATTTACTTCATTTCGCATTACATTACTTTTCATTTCACGTTTCACATATAAATTTATTTCATTTCTCGTTTCATTTCACATTTCACATTCAATTTTACTTCATTTCACATTTCATTTCTTTTCAATTCACGTTTCAGATTTAAATTTGCTTCATTTAACATTTCATTACATTTCATTTCAAGTTAAACATTTAAATTTACTTCATTTCACGTTTTATTACTTTTCATTTCACGTTTCATATTTAAATTTACTTCAATTCACATTTCATTAATTATGATTTCACGTTTCACATTTAAATTTAATTATATTCACATTTCATTAATTTTGATTTCAAGTTTCACATTTAAATTTACTTCATTTCACATTTCATTACATTTCTTTATTCGTTCCAAATTTATATTTACTTCTCATTTCGTTACTTTTCATTTTTTGTTTCAAATTTAAATTTAATTCATTTCACATTTCATTAATTTTCATTACATTTCTCACTTTTAAATTTGTTTCATTTCACATTTCATTACTTTTCATTTCACGTTTCACATTTAAATTTACTTCATTTCACATTTCATTACATTTCATTTCAAGTTTCACATTTAAATTCACTTCATTTCACGTTTCATTACTTTTCCTTTCAATTTTCATATTTAAATTTACTTCATTTCACAGTTGATTACATTTGATTTCACGTTTAAGACTTAAATTTACTTAATTTCACATTTGATTACATTTGATTTCACGTTTCAGATTTATATTTACTTATATTCACATTTCATTAATTTTGATTTCACGTTTCACTTTTAAATTTACTTCATTTCACATTTCAAAAATTTTGATTTCACGTTTTACAATTAAATTTACTTATAATCACATTTCATTAATTTTGATTTCACGTTTCACATTTAAATTTACTTCATTTCACATTTTATTAATTTTCAATTCAGGTTTCACATTTATATTTACATCATTTCACATTTCATTCCACGTTTCACATTTTAATTTATTTCATTTCACATTTCATTGCATTTCATTTCACGTTTCACATTTAAAATTACTTCTTTTCACATTTCATTCATTTTGATTTCACGTTTCACATTTAAATTTACTTCATTTCACATTTCATTAGTTTTCATTTCGCGTTTCACATTTAAATTTACTTCATTTCACATTTCATTTTTCAAATTTAAATTTACTTCATTCCACAGTTTATTAATTTTGATTTCACGTTTCATATTTAAATTTCCTACATTTCTTATTTCATTAATTTGATTTCACGTTTCACATTTAAATTTACTTCGTTTCACATTTCATTAGTTTTCAGTTCACGTTTCAAATTTCAATTTACTACTTTTCACATTTCATTACTTTTAATTTCATTTTCCACATTTAAATTTACTTCATTTCACATTTCATTCATTTTGATCTCACGTTTCACATTTAAATTTACTACTTTTCACATTTCATTTTACGTTTTACATTTAAATTTACTTCATTTCACATTTCTTTAATTTTTATTTCGCGTTTCATATTTAAATTTACCTCTTTTTACATTTCGATTCACGTTTCACATTTAAATTTACTTCATTTCACATTTCATTTCCATTTCGCGTTTCACTTTTAAATTTACTCCATTTCATATTTCATTAATTTTATTTCACGTTTTGCATTTAGATTTACTTCATTTCACATTTCATTAATTTTGATTAAACGTTTCACATTTAAATTTACTTCATTTCACATTTCGATTTACGTTTCAGATTTAAATTTACTTTATTTCACGTTTCAATTTTAAATTTACTTCATTTCACATTTCATTAGTTTTCATTTTACGTTTCACATTTAAATTTACTTCACTTCACATTTCATTACACATTTCATACACTTTTCATATTTCGATTCAAGTTTCTCATTTTATTTCACATTTTATTACTTTTCAATTCAAGTTTCACGTTTAAATTTACTTTAGTTCACATTTCATTACTTTTCTTTTTTCATTACATGTTTCACTTTTAAATTTACTTCATTTCACTTTTCATTACATATTTCATTTCAAGTTCACATTTCATTTCACATTTCATTTCATAAATCATTACTTTCCTTATTTCATTTCATGTTTCACATTTAAATTTACTTCATTTCACATTTCATTTCGCGTTTCACATTTAAATTTACTTCATTTCACATTTCATTAATTTTGATTTCACGTTTCACCTTTAAATTTACTTCATTTCACATTTCATTAATTTTGATTAAACGTTTCACCTTTAAATTTACTTGCTCCAGCCGCAAAACCTCGCTATTTTCTCCCCAACAGGAGCTTCAAATCCTCACCATCACCCTCACATTCAAGTCCTAATTCCTTGCATTTTCACCCCAGGCTCAAGTGCCAAATCTAGATATTTCACTCAAACCTCCTTCTTATCTTCTTGCTATTCTACATCAGTCTACATCCCCAAGTTTTCCATATTTCTCCCTAAACTGCTGCCCTGTATTGTCACTCTTTCACCCCGAACTCCAGTCACTTTTGGGGTCACTCAGGGTCCCTTTTAAATTCTCTTTTTTGGGTTCCCCACTTTTCAGGGTCACTTGGGGTCACTTTTAGCATCTCTTTTTCGGGGTCTCCCTCTTTTTCAGTCGCTTTTGGGGTCACTCGGGGTCCATTTTAGGATCTCTCTTTCGGGGTACCCTCTTTTTTGGGGTCATATTTAGGTTCTCTTTTTTGGGGTCCCCCTCTTTTTGGGGTCCCCCTCTATATATCCCCTCTTTTCATTTCAGAGCGTAGGACGGACCTGCATCACGTGACGGCGTGCTTCCAGTAAACACCACTGAGCACTGGCCCAAGGAAGAACACGAGCCATACGCCGATCATCATTCATCCCGGATGATATCACTATGCATTGGATGTCTGTATGAAGGAAGGCTCACCCTATAGTTAACTTGATGGCTGGTTCACTTTGTGAAGGGGTGGAGTGTATGGGAACTGTTGAATTTTGGCCTGAAGCACTGATGGATCATGTGAGGTAAGCACTGAGTCAGCTGCGGGAGCACAGGTGAAGGCAATGCACCTGTGACTGGAAGGGGTGGAGTCTGGCTCCACCTCTCCCAGACCCCATTTAAGGACTGACCACGACTGGGGAAGGTTCTTTTGTTGGAGGTCCCCTCCCCTGTGGAGGTCCAGGCAAGCCTTGACCTTCAGTGACAGGTTAGCCTTTCCTAATTTACTGCTTGTCTTTATACCACCTGGATAAGTCATACAAAAACACATTGTCCACCTTCGTTATTTGGTGTGGGTATTATTCTTTTGGGGGATTCACTGTGCACACCCTAAGCTTCAGCTCTAAATCCTTGCTTTTTTACCCCAAAGTCTAGCCCCTAGTCCTTGCTATTCCACCCCATATTCCTGCCCTAAGCCCTCGCTATTTCCTCCCAAACAGTAGTCCCAAGTCCTCATTATTACCCTTAAACTCAGGCCCTGAATCCTTGCCATTTCACCCCAGGCTCAAGTGCCACATCCTGCCTAATTCACCCCAAAGCTCCGTCCCAGCTTCTCGCCATTCGGTGCCAAACTCCAGCCCCAAACGTTTACTATTTCATCCCAATCTCCAGTTCCTTTGTTCTCACTGCTTCACCCCGAACTCCATCATCAAACCCTCTCTGTTTCGCCCCAATCTCCAGCTCTAAATTCTTGCTATTATATCCCAAACTGTAACACCTAGTCCTTGTTATTCCTCCCCACGTTCCTACCCCAAACCTACCCTACTTCATTCCGAGCAGTAGTCCCAAATCCTCATTATTTCCCTCAAACTCTGGCCCCAAGCGCTCACTATTTCCTCCCAAACTAAACTCCAAAATCCAGGCTTATTCATCCAAAACTCCATCCCAACTTCTTGCAGTTTCACCCTGAACTTCAGCCTCGCAACTGTGAGGCCCAAATCCTCACAGTTTCACCCTATATTGCAGCTCCCAATCCTCTCTCGCTTTCCCCAAACTCCGTATAAAATTCCTCACTACTTCTCCCCAAGTTTCAGTCCCATGTCTGGCTGTCTCACACCAGTGTCAAGCATCATATCCTCGCAATTTCTTCCCAAATTCTAGCCCGAATTCCATATTACATATCATTTCATATTTTATTTTATATTCCAGTTGATATTTCATTTCATATTTCCTCTTCATTTTAGATCATTTTATTTCATATCCTTTTCTCACATCTGCTTCATTTCATTTCTTTTCAGTCCTTTTTATTGCTTATTTCATTTCATTTCTCAGCCCTCTGCTTCCTGCCCACGTTTTGCCTGCGTTGATCTCAGCCTGCTAACAGGGCAGCAGTTCCCGGGGTCGTCCATTTTCCCCTTGATGGAAATGGGTGTGAGTTTTCTCTTACTTTCTGCTACCTGTGGACTTGCCCTGGATGCCACAGCGTTTCGGATCTCACTGAGAGCGGCCTGCTGACTGCAACGGCTGATTCCCTCTGCACTCCCTGATGCATCCACTGGGACAGGCGGACCTGTGCATGTTCGGAGTCAGGTAGGACTCAGAGTGACACATTTTTGTGTTGTCAGGTGCTATATGCTGCACAGACATTTCATTTCAACTATTTCATACATTTCATATTATTTCTCATTTCGTATTATTTCACATTTCGTATTATTTCACATTTCAATCCATTATATTTCATTGAAAATATTGCACACTTCGCATTTCATTGCACATTTCATGTTTCATTTAATATTTCATTTTATTTCTCGTTTCATTTCAAGTTTATTTTCAAGTTTCTGTTCATTTCAAATTTCATATTTCATATTTAGCTTCATCTCATTTTTATTTTTATCATTTTATATCTCATTTCAAATATCACATCACATATCACATATCACATATCTTCATATCACATTTCATTTCGTTTCCTATTTCATGTCATTTCGCACCATTACATTCTATTTCACTTTATATTTCAGATTTCATTTCAAATTTCTGATTTAAATTTCCGATCTCATTTCCCACTTCCCATTTCCGATCTCTTTTCCCACTTCCCATTTCCGATCTCTTTTCCCACTTCCCATTTCCGAACTCTTTTCCCACTTCTTGTTTCACATTTAAATTAACTACATTTCAAAATTAATTACTTTTCATTTCACGATTTCATTAATATTTTCTTCATTTCACATTTCATTACATTTCCAATTTTGTTTCACATTTAAATTTACTTCATTTCACATTTTGATTTACGTTTCAGATTTAAATTTAATTCATTTCACACTTCATTACTTTTCATTTCACACTTCATTACTTTTCATTTCACACTTCATTACTTTTCATTTCACACTTCATTACTTTTCATTTCACACTTCATTACTCTTCATTTCACGTTTCACATTTAAATTTACTTCATTTCACATTTCTTTGCATTTCATTTCACGTTTCACATTTAAATTTACTTCATTTCACATTTCTTTGCTTTTTATTCCACGTTTCACATTTATATTAAATACGTTTGAAATCTAATTACTTTTCTTTTCACGTTTTCATTTAAATATATATCACTTTTTTTACATTTCCATATTCGTTTCACATTTAAATTAACTTCATTTCATATTTCATTACATTTCCTTTCGCGTTTAATATTAAATATATTTCACTTCACGTTTCACATTACATTTCACATTTCATTTCACAATTAATTACATTTCAATTTCATTTTATGTTTCAAAATTAATTTTACTTCATTTCACATTTCCTTACAATTCCTTTCAGTTTTTTCATGTGAATTTACTTCAATTCACATTTCATTATATTTCCATTTTCGTTTCACTTTTAAATTCACTTCATTTCACATTTCATTACTTTACATTTCACGTTTCGCATTTAAATTTGCTTCATTTCACATTTCATTAATTTTCATTTCACGTTTCACATTTAAATTTACTTCCATTAACATTTCATTAATTTTGATTTCAGGTTTCACATTTAAATTTACTTCATTTCACATTATATTACATATCAATTCAGGTTTCACATTTATATTTACTTCATTTCACATTTCATTCCACGTTTCACATTTTAATTTATTTCATTAAGCATTTCATTGCTTTTCATTTCACGTTTCCCATTTAAATTTACTTCATTTCACATTTCATTACTTTTCTTTTCATGTTTCACATTTAAATTTACTTCATTTCACATTTCATTACTTTTCATTTCACGTTTCGCATTTAAATCTACTTCATTTCACATTTCATTAATTTTGAATTCACGTTTCTCATTTAAATTTACTTCTTTTCACATTTCGATTCACGTTTCATGTTTAAATTTACTTTATTTCACATTTCATTACTTTTCATTTCACATTTCATTTATTTCATTTTACACAGTTAAATTTACTTCATTTCACATTTCATTAATTTTCATTTCACGTTTCACATTTAAATTGACTTCATTTCACATTTCATTAATTTTGATTTCACGTTTCACTTTTATATTTACTTCAATTCACATTTCATTAATTTTGCTTTCACGTTTCACATTTAAATTTACTTCATTTCACAATTCATTACTTTTCATTTCATGTTTCACATTTAAATTTACTTCATTTCACATTTCAATATTTTAATTTTCGTTTCAATTTTAAATTTATTTCATTTCACATTTCATTACTTTTTATTTCACGTTTCACTTTTAAATTTACTTCATTTCACCTTTCATTAATTTCGATTTCATGTTTCACATATAAATTTACTTCATTTCACATTTCATTTCCATTTAAATTTTCACATTTAAATTTACTTCATTTCAAATTTCATTTAACGTTTCATATTTAAATTTACTTCATTTCACATTTCATTACTTCTCTTTTCACGTTTCACATTTAAATTTACTTCATTTCAGTTTTCATTACTTTTCATTTCACGTTTCACATGTAATTTTTCTTCATTCCTCATTTCATTAATTTTGATTTTACGTTTCACATTTAAATTAATTTCATTTCACATTTCATTAATTTCGATTTCACGTTTCACATTTAAATTTACTACATTTCACATTTCTATTCACTTTTCAGATTTTAATTTATTTCATTTCACATTTCTTTACTTTTCATTTAACGTTTCACATTTTAATTTACTTCTTTTCACATTTCATTACTTTTAATTTCACGTTTCACATTTCCTTACATTTCATTTAACGTTTCACATTTAAATTTACTACATTTCACATTTCATGTCACGTTCCACATTTAATTTTACTTGATTTCAAATTTCATTACTTTTCACATTTCATTTCACATTTCATTTCAGGTTTCACTTTTAAATGTACTTATTTTCATAGTTCATTTCACGTTTCGCATTTAAATTAACTTCATTTCACAATTCATTACTTTTCATATTTCATTTCATGTTTCAAAATTAAATTTAATTCATTTCACATTTGATAACTTTTCATTTCACGTTTCACATTTAAATTTACCTCATTTCATATTTCATTACTTTTCATTTCATGTTTCACATGTAAATATACTTCATTTCACATTTCATTACTTTTCATATTTCATTTAATGTTTCACATTTAATTTCACTTCATTTAATATTTCATTACTTTTCATATTTCATTTCATGTTTAAAAAATAAATTTACTTCATTTCACATTTCCTTACATTTCATTTTACTTTTCACATTTAAATTTACTTCATTTCATGTTTCATATCTTTTCATTTCATTTTTCACAGTTAAATTTACTTCATTTCTCGTGTCATATTTAAATTTACTTCATTTCACATTTCGTTAAATTTCATTTCACGTTTCACATTTAAATTTACTTCAATTCAATTTCATTAATTTTAATTTCACATTACACATTTAAATTTACTTCAATTCACATTTCATTACTTTTAATATTTTATTTCACATTTCTTTGCTTTTTATTCCACGTTTCACATTTATATTAAATACGTTTCAAATCTAATTACTTTTCTTTTCACGTTTTCATTCAAATATATATCATTTTTTTTACATTTCCTTTTTCGTTTCTCATTTAAATTAAATTCATTTCATATTTCATTACATTTCCTTTCGCGGTTCACATTAAATATATTTCACTTCACGTTTCACATTTCATTTCACATTTCATTTCACAATTAATTACTTTTCATATTTCATTTTATTTTTCAAAATTATTTTTACTTCATTTCACATTTCCTTACATTTCCTTTCAGTTTTTTCATGTGAATTTACTTCAATTCACATTTCATTACATTTCCATTTTCGTTTCACATTTAAATTCACTTCATTTCACATTTCACTATCATTTCATGTTTAACATTTAAATTTACTTCATTTCACATTTCATTACTTTTAATTTCACGTTTCACATTTAAATATACTTTCACATTTCATTAATTTTGATTTCACGTTTTACATTTAAATTTACTTCATTTCACATTTCATTAATTTTGATTTCTCGTTTCATATTTAGTTTTACTTCATTTTACATTACATTACTATTCATTTCATGTTTCACATTTAAATTTACTTCATTTCACATTTCATTTCCATTTCAAGTTTCACATTTAAATTTACTTCATTTCACATTTCATTACGTTTGATTTCACGTTTCACATTTAAATTTACTTCATTTCACATTTCATTGATTTCGATTTCACGTTTCACATTTAAATTTACTACATTTCACATTTCTATTCACATTTCAGATTTTAATTTATTTCATTTCACATTTCATTACTTTTCATTTCACTTTTCAGATTTAAATTTTTTTTATTCCACATTTCATTACTTTTCATTTAATGTATAACATTTAAATTTACTTCATTTCACATTTCATTAATTTTTATTTCACGTTTCACTTTTAAATATACTTCAACTCACATTTCATTAATTTTGCTTTCACGTTTCATATTTAGTTTTACTTCATTTCACATTACATTCCTTTTCAATTCAGGATTCACATTTAATTTTACTTCATTTCACATTTCATTACTTTTCATTTCATGTTTCACATTTAAATTTACTTAATTTCACCTTTCAATTCCATTTCAAATTTGACATTTAAATTTACTACATTTCACATTTCATTTCCATTTCAAGTTTCACATTTAAATATACTTCATTTCACATTTCATTACTTCTCATTTCATGTTTCACATTTAAATTTACTTCATTTCATATTTCATTACTTTTCATTTCATTTTTCACATTTAATTTTTCTTCATTTCTCATTTCATTAATTTTGATTTCACGTTTCACTATTATATATACTTCATTTCACATTTCATTAATTTTGATTTCACGTTTCATATTTAGTTTTACTTCATTTCACATTACATTACTATTCATTTCATGTTTCACATTTAAATTTACTTCATTTCACATTTCATTACATTTCATTTTTATCTTCACATTTAAATTTACTTCATTTCACATTTCATTACGTTTGATTTCTCGTTTCACATTTTAATTTACTTCATTAATAATTCATTACATTTCATTTCATGTTTCACATTTAAATTTAATTCATTTCACATCTTATTCCAAGTTTCACATTTAAATTTACTTCATTTCATATTTCATTTCATGTTTTACATTTAAATTTAATTCGTTTCATATTTCATTTCACGTTTCACGTTTAAATTTACTTCTTTTCACATTTCATTTCACGTTTCACATTTAAATTTACTTCATTTCACAATTCATTACATTTCATTTCAAGTTTCACATTTAAATTTATTTCATTTCACATTTCATTACTTTTCATTTCATGTTTCACATTTAATTTTACTTCATTTCATATTCCATTTCCTTTTCACGTTTCACATTTAAATTTACTTCATTTCACATTTCATTAATTTTGATTTTACCTTCACATTAAAATTTACTTCATTTCACATTACATTAATTTTGACTTAACGTTCCACATTGAAATTTACTTCATTTCACATTTTATAAATTTTGATCTCACGTTTCACATTAAAATTTACTACATTTTAAGTTTCGATTCACATTTCAGATTTAAATTTCCTTCATTTCACAATTCATTACTTTTCATTGCACGTTTCTCATTTAAATTTACTTCATTTCACATATCATTACTTTTCATTTCACGTTTCACATTTAAATTAACTTCATTTCACATTTCTTTACATTTCATTTCACGTATCACATTTAAATTTTCTTCATTTCACAATTCAATACATTTCATTTCACATTTCACGTTTAAATTTACTTCCATTCGCGTTTCATTAATTTTGATTTCACGTTCCACATTTAAATTTACTTCATTTCACATTTCATTTCACGTTTCATATTTAAATTTACTTCATTTCACATTTCTTTTCACGATTCACATTTAAATTTACTTCTTTTCAAATTTTATTACTTTACTTATTTCAAATTTCACATCTCATTTCACATTTTATTTCACAAATCATTACTTTTCTTATTTCATTTCACGTTTCACATTTAAATATAATTCATTTCACATTTCATTTCTCGTTTCAAATTTAAATTTACTTTATTGCACATTTCATTTCCTTTCATTTCAAATTTCACATTTAAATTTATTCATTTAACATTCCATTATTTTTAAATATTCTTTTCACATTTAAATTTTCTACATTTCACTTACCATTACTTTTCATTTCTCATTTCACATTTAAAATTACTCCATTTTACATTTCATTAATTTTCATTTCACGTTTCACATTTAAATGTACTTCATTTCACATTTCATTAATTTTGATTTCACGTTTCACATTTAAATGTACTTCATTTCACATTTCATTAATTTTGATCTCACGTTTCACATTTAAATTTACTACATTTCACATTTCGATTCACGTTTCAGATTTAAATTTACTTCATTTCACATTTCATTACTTTTCATTCCACGTTTCTCATTTTAATTTACTTCATTTCACATTTCATTACTTTTCATTTCAAGTTTCACATTTAAATTTACTTCATTTCACATTTCATTAATTTTGACTTAACGTTCCACATATAAATTTACTTCATTTCACATTTCAATAATTTTTATTTCGCGTTTCACATTTAAATTTACTTCATTTCACATTTCATTACATTTCATTTTTATCTTCACATTTAAATTTACTTCAATTCGCGTTTCATTAATTTTAATTTCACGTTCCACATTTAAATTTACTTCATTTCACATTTCATTTCACGATTCACATTTAAATTTAATTCTTTTCAGATTTTATTACTTTACTTATTTCAAGTTGCACATCTCATTTCACATTTTATTTCACAAATCATTTCTGATTTCATTTCATGTTTCACATTTAAATTTACTACTATTCACATTTTATTTCTCTTTTCACATTTAAATTTACTTCATTTCACATTTCATTACATTAGATTTCATGTTTCACATTTAAATTTACTTCATTTCATATTTCATTTTTCACAATTAAATTTACTTCATTTCATTAATATTAATTCCACGTTTCACATTTTAATTTATTTCATTTCACATTTCATTAATTTCGATTTCACGTTTCACATTTAAATATACTACATTTCACATTTCGATTCACGTTTCACATTTATATTTATTTCATTTCACATTTGATTACATTTTTTTTCACGTTTAACATTTTAATTTACTTCATTTCACATTTCATTAATTTTCATTTCAAGTTCCACATTTAAATTTTCATCATTCCACATTTCATTATTTTTCATTTCAAGTTTCACATTTAAATTTACTACATTTCACATTTCATTAATTTTCATTTCAAGTTCCACATTTAAATTTAATTCATTTCACATTTCATTACTTTTCATTTCAAGTTTAACATTTAAATTTACTTCATTTCACATTTCATTAATTTTCATTTCAAGTTTCACATTTAAATTTACTTCATTTCACATTGCATTGCATTTTGATTTCACGTTTCACATATAAATTTACTACATTTCAAATTTTGATTCACGTTTCAGATTTAAATTTACTTCATTTCACATTTCATTACATTACATTTCGAGTTACACATTTAAATTTACTTCGTTTCACATTCAATTACTTTTAAATTTACTTTTCATAGTTAAATTTCCTTCAGATCTCATTTCATTTCTTTTCATTTCAAGTTTCACTTCTAAATTTCCTTCATTTTTCGTTTCACATTTATGTCATTTTACTTTTCATTACATTTCATTTTTCGTTCCACATTTAATTTTTCTTAATTTCTCATTTCATTTCACGTTTCACATTTAAATTAACTTGATTTTATATTTAATTTCACGTTTCAAATTTATATTTACTTCATTTCACATTTCATTGCTTTTCATTTTTTGTTTCAAATTTAAATTTAATTCATTTCACTTTTCATTACATTTGATTACATTTCTCGCATTTAAATTTACTTCATTTCACATTTCATTAATTTTGATTTCACGTTTCACATTTATATTTACTTCATTTTACATTTCTTTTCATGTTTCACATTTAAATTTACTGCAATTCACATTTCATTTCTCATTTCACATTTAAATATACTTCATTTAATAATTCATTACATTTTACTTCACGTTTCACATATAAATTTATTTCATTTATCATTTCATTTCACGTTTCTCATTTAAATTTACTTCATTTCAAATTCAATTACTTTTAAATTTTCTTTTCAAATTTAAATTTACTTCATTTCACATTTCATTACTTTTCGCGTTACACTTTTAAATTTACTTCATTTCACATTTCATCACTTTTCATTTCACATTTCACATCTATATTTACTTCTTTTCCTGTTTCATTACATTTCTTTTCTCGTTTCACGAATCACATTTATACTTACTTCTTTTTAAATTTCATTAATTTTGATTTCAAATTTCACATTTAAATTTACTTCATTTCACATTTCATTACACGTTTCACATTTATATTTAGTTCATTTAACATTTCATTTCACGTTTCTCATTTAAATTTATTTCATTTCACATTTCATTACATATCATCTCAACTTTCACATTTAAATTTACTTCATATCACATTTCATAACATTTCAGACCATATTTCACTTTTAAATTTTCTTCATTAAATATTTCATAACATTTAATTCCACGTTTAACTTATATATTTTCTCCATTTCACATTTCAATACTTTTCATTTCACGTTTGACATTTAAATTTATATCATTTCTTGTTTCACATTTAAATTTCTACATTTAACATTTCATTACTTTTCATTTCACCTTTCACATTTAAATTTACTACATTTCACATTGCATTACATTTTGATTTCACATTTCACATTTAAATTTACAACATTTCAAATTTTGATTCACATTTCAGATTTAAATTTACTTCATTTCACTTTTCATTTCTTTTCCATTCACGTTTCAGATTTAAATTTACTTCATTTCACCTTTCATTACTTTTCTTTATTCGTTTCAAATTTAAATTTAATTCATTTCACATTTCATTACATTTGATTACATTTTTCACATAGAAATTTACTTCATTTCACATTTCATTACTTTTCATTTCAAGTTACACATTTAAATTTACTTCATTTCACATTCCATTACTTTTAAATTTACTTTTCACAGTTAAATTTCCTTCAGATCTCATTTCATTACTTTTCTTTACAAGTTTCACTTTTAAATTTCCTTCATTTTTCGTTTCACATTTATTTCATTTTACTTTTCATTACATTTCATTTTACGTTCCAAATTTAATTTTAATTTATTTCTCATTTCATTTCACGTTTACATTTAAATTAACTTGATTTTATATTTAATTTCACATTTCACATATAAATTTACTTCATTTAACATTTCATTTGTTTTCAATTCACGTTTCAAATTTATATTAACTTCATTTCACATTTCATTACTTTTCATTTTTTGTTCCAAATTTAAATTTAATTCATTTCACTTTTCATTACTTTTGATTACACTTTTCGCATTTAAATTTACTTCATTTTACATTTCATTTCATGTTTCACATTTAAAGTTACTGCAATTCACATTTCATTTCGCATTTCACAATTAAATATACTTCATTTAATAATTCATTACATTTCATTTCACATTTCACATATAAATTTATTTCATTTATCATTTCATTTCACGTTTCTCATTTAAATTTACTTCATTTCACATTTCATTTAAAGTTTCACATTTAAATTTACTTCATTTCACATTTCATTAATTTTCATTTCACGTTTCACATTAAAATTTAATTCATTTCACATTTCATTACTTATAATTTTTTTTCAAATTTAAATTTACTTCATTTCACATTCTATTACTTTTAAATTTTCTTTTCAAATTTATATTTACTTCATTTCACATTTCATTAATTTTCATTTCACGTTTCACATTAAAATTTAATTCATTTCACATTTCATTACTTATATTTTTTTTTTCAAATTTAAATTTACTTCATTTCACATTCAATTACTTTTAAATTTTCTTTTCAAATTTAAATTTACTTCATTTCACATTTCATTACTTTTCATTTCGCGTTACACATTTAAATTTACTTCATTTCACATTTCATAACATTTCAGACCATATTTCACTTTTAAATTTTCTTCATTAAATATTTCATAACATTTAATTGCACGTTTAACTTATATATTTTCTCCATTTCACATTTCAATACTTTTCATTTCAAGTTTCACATTTAAATTTCTTCATTTCACATTTCATTACTTTTCATTTCACGTTTCTCATTTAAATGTACTTCATTTCACATTTCATTTAAAGTTTCACATTTTAATTTACTTTATTTCACATTTCATTAATTTTGATTTCTAGTTTCAAATTTAAATTTACTTCATTTCACATTCAATTACTTTTAAATTTTCTTTTCAAAATTAAATTTACTTCATTTCACATTTCATTACTTTTCATTTCACGTTTCACATCTATATGTACTTCTTTTCCCGTTTCATTACATTTCTTTTCTCGTTTCACGATTCATATTTATATTTACTTCATTTTACATTTCATTAATTTTGATTTCAAATTTCACATTTAAATTTACTTCATTTCACATTTCATTACACGTTTCACATTTAAATTTAGTTCATTTAACATTTCATTTCATGTTTCTCATTTAAATTTATTTCATTTCACATTTCATTACATTTCATTTTATGTTTCACATTTAAATTTATTTCATTTCTTGTTTCACATTTAAATTTCTTCATTTCACATCTCATTATATATCATTTCACGTTTCACATTTAAATTTACTTCATTTCACTGTATTATATTACTTATTTCATGTTTTGAATTTCGGTTGGCGTTTTGGTTGGCGTTTTGGTTGGCGTTTTGGTTGGCGTTTTGGTTGGCGTTTTGGTTGGCGTTTTGGTTGGCGTTTTGGTTGGCGTTTTGGTTGGCGTTTTGGTTGGCGTTTTGGTTGGCGTTTTGGTTGGCGTTTTGGTTGGCGTTTTGGTTGGCGTTTTGGTTCGCGTTTTGGTTCGCGTTTTGGTTCGCGTTTTGGTTCGCGTTTGACGTTTCAGTTGAAGTTTCATTTCAAATTTCATTACATTTCTTATTTCATTTCTCGTTTTACATTTAAATTTACTTCAGTTCACATTTCATTACTTTTCATTTCAAGTTTCACTTTTAAATTTCCTTCATTTCACGTTTCACATTTATTTCATTTCACTTTTAATTACATTTCATTTCCCGTTTCACATTTAATTTTACTTCATTACAGATTTCATTGCTTTTCCTTTCTCGTTTCAAATTTAAATTTACTTCATTTCAAATTTCATTACTTTTCATTTTACTTTTCAAATATAAATTTACTTCATTTCCCGTTTCAAATTTAAATTTACTTCATTTCACATGTCATTACATTTCCCTTCGCGTTTCACATATAAATCCATTTTGTTTCTCGTTTCAAATTTAAATTTAATACATTTAACTTTTGATTACTTTACATTTCACGTTTCGCATTTAAATTTACTTCATTTCACATTTCATTACTTATCATTTCACCTTTCACATTTAATTTTACTTCATATCACATTTCATTACTTTTCATTTCACGTTTCATATTTAATTTTATTTCATTTCTGGTTTCAAGTTTAAATTTACTTCATTTCACATATCATTACTTTTGATTTCGCGTGTTTCACATTTAATTTTACTTCTTTTTAAATTTCATTTCACGTTTCGCATTTTAATTTACTTCATTTCACATAGCATTTTACTTATCAAATTTAAATTTACTTCATTTCACATTTCATTACTTTTCATTACACGTTTCACATTTAAATTTACTTCATTTAATAATTCATTATATTTCAATTCCCATTTCACATTTAAATTTACTTCATTTCTCATTTCATTTCCCATTTCACATTTAAATTTACTTCATTTCTCATTTCATTTCACGTTTCACATTTAAATTTACTTCATTTAACATTTCATTACTTTTCATTTCACGTTTCACATTAATTTACTTCTTTTCACATTTCTATTCACGTTTCATATTTAAATTTACTTCATTTCACATTTCATTACATTTCATTTCATGTTTCACATTTAAATTTACTTCATTTCACATTTTTTTTACTTTTCATGTCACGTTTCACATTTAAATTCACTTTATATTACTTTATTATTTTACTTATTTCATGTTTTGAATTTCGGTTGACGTTTCGGTTGATGTTTTGGTTGACGTTTCGGTTGAGATTCAATTACATTTCATATTTCATTTCTCGTTTCACATTTAAATTTTCTTCATTTCACGTGTCATTTCACGTTTCTCTTTTAAATTTATTTCATTTCACATTTCATTACATTTCATTTGTTTCACATTTAAATTTATTTCATTTCTTGTTTCACATTTAAATTACTTCATTTCACATTTCATTAGATATCATTTCAACTTTCACATTTAAATTTACTTCATATCACATTTCACATCATTTCAGACCATATTTCACATTTAAACATCTTCATTAAATATTTTATAACATTTAATTCCACGTTTAACTTAAATGTTTTCTTCATTTCAAATTTCAATACTTTTCATTTCACGTTTCACATTTAGTTTTACTTCATTTCACGTTACATTACTTTTCAATTCAGGATTCACATTTAAATTTACTTCATTTCACATTTCATTAATTTTCATTTCACGTTTCACATTAAAATTTACTTCATTTCACATATGATTACATTTGATTTCACGTTTAACATTTAAATTTACTTCATTAAACATTTCATTGCATTTCATTTCACTCATTCACATTTAAATTTACTTCATTTCACATATGATTACATTTGATTTCACGTTTAACATTTAAATTTACTTCATTTCACATTTCATTAATTTTCATTTATATTTTCACATTTAAATTTACATCATTTCACATTTCATTAGTTTTCATTTCAAGTTCCACATTTAAATTTACTTCATTTCATATTTCATTACTTTTCATTTCAAGTTTCACATTTAAGTTTACTTCATTTCACATTGCATTACAATTTGATTTCACGTTTCACACTTAAATTTACTATATTTCAAATTTTGATTCACGTTTCAGATTTACATTTACTTCATTTCACATTTCATTACATTTCATTTCACTTGTCTCATATAACTTTACTTCATTTCACATTCAATTACTTTTAAATTTACTTTTCACATTTAAATTTCCTTCAGATCTCATTTCATTACTTTTCATTTCAAGTTTCAGTTTTTAATTTCCTTCATTTTTCGTTTCACATTTATTTCATTTTACATTTCATTTTTCGTTCCACATTTAATTTAACTTCATTACTCATTTCATTTCTTGTTTCACATTTAAATTAACTTGATTTTATATTTAATTTCACGTTTCACATATAAATTTACTTCATTTCACATTTCATTACTTTTTATTTTTTGTTTCAAATTTAAATTTACTTCATTTCACATTTGATTACTTTTGATTTCACGTTTCACATTTAATTTTTCTTCATTTCACATTTCATTAATTTTGATTTCACGTTTCACATTTAACTTTTCTTCATTTCACATTTCATTACTTTTCTTTTAATGTTTCACAATTAAATATAATTCATTTCAAATTTCGATTTGCGTTTCAGATTTAAATTTACTTCAGTTCACGTTTCACATTTAAATCTACTTCATTTCACATTTCATTACTTTTGATTTCATTTTTCACTGTTAAATTTACTTCATTTCACATTTCATTAATTTTCATCTCACGATTCACATTAATTTACTTCTTTTCACATTTTTATTCACGTTTCATATTTAAATTTACTTCATTTCACATTTCATTAATTTTGATTTCACGTTTCTCTTTTAAAGTTACTTCAATTCACATTTCATTAATTTTGCTTTCACGTTTCACATTTAAATTTACTTCATTTCACATTTCATTACATTTCATTTCATGTTTCACATTTAAATTTACTTCATTTCACATTTCATTTCACGTTTCACATTTAAATTTACTTCATTTCACATTTCATTACTTTTCATTTCACGTTTCACATTAATTTACTTCTTTTCACATTTCTATTCACGTTTCATATTTAAATTTACTTCCTTTCGCATTTCATTACATTTCATTTCATGTTTCACATTTAAATTTACTTCATTTCACATTTTTTTTACTTTTCATGTCACGTTTCACATTTAAATTCACTTTATATTACTTTATTATTTTACTTATTTCATGTTTTGAATTACGGTTGACGTTTCGGTTGACGTTTCGGTTGATGTTTCGGTTGACGTTTCGGTTGACGTTTCGGTTGACGTTTCGGTTGACATTCAATTACATTTCATATTTCATTTCTCGTTTCACATTTAAATTTTCATCGTTTCACATTTCAATTTACATTTCAGATTTAAATTTACTTCACTTCACATTTCATTACTTTTCATTTCATGTTTCTCATTTAAATTTTCTTCATTTCACATTTCATTAGTTTTCATTTCACGTTTTACATTTAGATTTACTTTATTTCACATTTCGATTCATGTTTCACATTTAAATTTAACTTTTGATTACTTTACATTTCACATTTCACATTTAAATTTACTTCATTTCACATTTCATTACTTATCATTTCACCTTTCACATTTAATTTTACTTCATATCACATTTCATTATTTTTCATTTCACATTTCATATTTAATTTTATTTCATTTTTGGTTTCAAATTTAGATTTACTTCATTTCACATATCATTACTCTTGATTTCGGGTGTTTCACATTTAATTTTACTTCCTTTAAATATCATTTCACGTTTCGCATTTAAACTTACTTCATTTCACATTTCATTTTACGTATCAAATTTAAATATACTTCATTTCACATTTCATTACTTTTCATTTCACTTTTCATTCCTTTACATATTTCATTTCAAGTTCAAATTTCATTTCACATTTCATTTCATAAATCATTTCTTTCCTTATTTCATTTCACGTTTCACATTTAAATTTACTTCATTTTACATTTCATTTCACGTTTCACTTTTTAATTTACTTCTTTTCGCAATTCATTAAATTTCAATTCATGTTTCGCATTTTAATTTACTTCATTTCATATTTCATTAATTTCTTTTCACGTTTCAAGTTTAAATTTACTTTATTTCCCATTTCATTAGATTTCGTTTCACGTTTAATTTTACTTCATTTAACATTTCATTACTTTTCATTTCGTGTTTCACATTTAAATTTATTTCATTTCACATTTCATTTCTCGTTTCACATTTAAATTTACTTCATTTCACTTTTCATTACATTTCAATTTTCGTTTCACATTTAAATGTACTTCATTTCGCATTGCATTACATTTCATTTCACGTTTCACATTTAAATTTACTTCATTTCACTTTATTATTTTACTTATTTCATGTTTTGAATTTCGGTTGACGTTTCGGTTGATGTTTTGGTTGACGTTTCATTTCACATTCAATTACATTTCATATTTCATTTCTCGTTTCACATTTAAATTTACTTCATTCCACATTTCATTAATTTTGATTTCACGTTTCATATTTAAATTTACTACATTTAAAATTTTGATTCACGTTTCATTTTTAAATTTACTTCATTTCACATTTCATTGCTTATTTCACGTTTCACATTTCATTTCACATTACTTTTCACATTTCATTTATTTTCCTTTCACGTTTCACATTTAAATTTACTTCATTTCACATTTCATTATATTTCATTTCACGTTTCACATTTAAATTTACTTCATTTCACATTTCATTAATTTTGATTACACGTTTCATTAAAATTCACTTCATTTCTTATTTCCTTGCTTTTCATTTCTCGTTTCACATTTAAATTTACTTCATTTCACATTTCATTACTTTTCCTTCCACGTTTCGTTTAAATTTACTTCATTTCTATTTTCATTGCTTTTCATTTCACGTTTCACATTTAAATTTACTTCTTTTCACTTTTCATTACATTTCAATTCTCGTTTCACATTTAAATATTCTTCATTACGCATTGCATTACATTTCATTTCATGTTTCGCATTTTAATTTACTTCATTTCACGTTTTTTTACTTTGCATTTCACGTTTCACATTTAAATTTACTTCATTTCACTTTATTATTTTACTTAATTCATGTTTTGAATTTCTGTTGACGTTTCGGTTGACGTTTCATTTCACATTCTATTACATTTCTTATTTCATCTCTCGTTTCACATTTAAATTTTCATCTTTTCACATTTCATTAATTTACATTTTATGTTTCACATTTAAATTTACTTCATTTCACATTTCATTACTTTTCATTTCATGTTTCACGTTTAAATTTACTTCATTTCACTTTTCATTTCACGTTTAACATTTAAATTTACTTCATTTCACATTTCATTAGTTTTCATTTCACGTTTCACATTTAAATTTAGTTCATTTCACATTTCATTACTTTTCATTTTTCGTTTCAAGTTTAAATTTGCATCATTTCACATTTCATTTTTCACATTTAAGTTTATATCATTTCACATTTAATTAATTTTGAATTCACGTTTCACATTTTAATTATTTCATTCCACATTTCATTAATTTTGATTTCACGTTTCATATTTAAATTTACTGCATTTCACATTTTGATTCACGTTTCAGATTTAAATTTACTTCATTTCACATTTCATTAATTTTAATTTCATGTTTCACATTTAGATTTACTTCATTTCACATTTCATTAATTTTGATTTCAATTTCCACATTTAAATTTGCTTCATTTCACATTTCATTAATTTTGATTTCATTTTTCACATTCAAATTTACTTCATTTCACATTTCATTACATTTCATTTCACGTTTCAGATTTAAATTTACTTCATTTCACATTTCATTACTTTGCATTACATATTTCAGATTTACATTTACTTCATTTCACATTTCATTAATTTTAATTTCATGTTTCACATTTAGATTTACTTCATTTCACATTTCATTAAATTTCAATTCACGTTTCACATTTAAATTTACTTCATTTCGAATTTCTTTAATTTCATTTCACGTTTCAAAGTTAAATTTACTTCATTTCCCATGTCATTAATTTTCATTTCACGTTTCACGTTTAAATTTACTTCATTTCACATTTCATTACTTTTAAATTCTCGTTTCACAATTAACCATTTCACACTTCATTACTTTTCTTTTCACTTTTCAGATTTAATTTTACTTCATTTCATGTTTCATTACAATTCATTTCGCGTTTCACATTTAAATTTATTTCATTCCACATTTCATTAATTTTGATTCCACGTTTCACATTTAAATTTACTTCATTTCATGTTTCATTATATTTTTTTTCTCGTTTCACATTTATAATTACAGCATTTCATGTTTCATTACTATTCATTTCACGTATCACATTTAAATTTACTTCATTTCACATTTCATTACATTTCATTTCACGTTTTACATTTAAATTTACTTCATTTCACATTTCATTTCACGTTTAACATTTAAATTTACTTCATTTAACTTTTCATTTCACGTTTCACATTTCAATTTAATACATTTCAAATTTCATTACTTTTGATTTCACATTTTGCATTTCAATTTACTTCATTTCTTATTTCATTACTTGTGATTTCATGTGTCACATTTAAATTTACTTCATTTCACATTTCATTAATTTTGATTTCACATTTCACATTTAAATTTACTCCATTTCACATTTTGATTCACGTTTCAGATTTAAATTTTCTTCATTTCACGTTTCACATTTAAATTTACTTTATTTCACATTTCATTAGTTTTCAGTTCACGTTTCAAATTTAAATTTACTTCATTTCACATTCCATTACATTTGATTTCATTTTTCACATTTAAATTTTCTTCATTTCACATTTCGATTCAAGTTTCAAATTTATATTTACTTCGTTTCACATTTCAATTCATGTTTCACATATAAATTTACTTCGTTTCACATTTCATTACATTTCATTTCAGGTTTCACATTTGAATTTACTTCATTTCACATTTCATAACATTTCATTTCACATTTCATTACATTTCATTTCACATTTCACATTAAAATTTTCTTCATTTTACGTTTCATTACTTTTCATTTCACGTTTCACATTTCATTAATTTTAATTACATGATTCACATTTAAATTTTTTTCATTTCACCTTCCATTACTTTTCAATTTTCTTTTCACATTTAGATTTACTTCATTTCACATTTCATTACTTTTCATTTCATGTTTCATATTATAATTATCTTCATTTCACATTTCATTAATTTTGATTAAACGTTTCACATTTAAATTTACTTCATTTCACATTTATTTACTTTTCATTTTTCGATTCATATTTAAATATACTTCATTTCACATTACATTTTTCACATTTAATTTTTCTTCACTTCACATTTATTAATTTTGATTTCACGTTTCACGTTTAAATTTACTTCATTCCACATTTCATTAACTTTGATTTCACGTTTCAGATTTAAATTTACTTCATTTCACATTTCATTAATTTTGATTCCACGTTTCACATTTAAATTTACTTCATTTCATGTTTCATTATATTTTATTTCTTGTTTCACATTTAATATTACTGCATTTCACATTTCATTACATTTCATTTCACATATCACATTTAAATTTTCTTCATTTCACATTTCATTAATTTTGATTTCATTTTTCACATTTAAATTTACTTCATTTCACATTTCATTACATTTCCTTTCACGTTTCACATTTATTTTACTTCATTTCACATTTCATTTCATGTTTCACATTTAAATTTACTTCATTTCTCATTTCATTACCTTTCTTTTCACGTTTCACATTTAAATTTACTTCATTTCGCATTTCATTTCACGGTTCACATTTCAATTTACCTCTTCGCATTTCATTTCGCGTTTCACATTTAAATTTACTTCATTTCACATTTCATTACTTTTGATTTCACGTTTCACCTTTAAATTTACTTCATTTCACATTTCATTAATTTTGATTAAACGTTTCACCTTTAAATTTACTTGCTCCAGCCGCAAAACCTCGCTATTTTCTCCCCAACAGGAGCTTCAAATCCTCACCATCACCCTCACATTCAAGTCCTAATTCCTTGCATTTTCACCCCAGGCTCAAGTGCCAAATCTAGATATTTCACTCAAACCTCCTTCTTATCTTCTTGCTATTCTACATCAGTCTACAGCCCCAAATTTTCCATATTTCTCCCTAAACTGCTGCCCTGTATTGTCACTCTTTCACCCCGAACTCCAGTCACTTTTGGGGTCACTCAGGGTCCCTTTTAAATTCTCTTTTTTGGGTTCCCCACTTTTCAGGGTCACTTGGGGTCACTTTTAGCATCCATTTTTCGGGGTCTCCCTCTTTTTCAGTCGCTTTTGGGGTCACTCGGGGTCCATTTTAGGATCTCTCTTTCGGGGTACCCTCTTTTTTGGGGTCATATTTAGGTTCTCTTTTTTGGGGTCCCCCTCTTTTTGGGGTCCCCCTCTATATATCCCCTCTTTTCATTTCAGAGCGTAGGACAGACCTGCATCACGTGACGGCGTGCTTCCAGTAAACACCACTGAGCACTGGCCCAAGGAAGAACACGAGCCATACGCCGATCATCATTCATCCCGGATGATATCACTATGCATTGGATGTCTGTATGAAGGAAGGCTCACCCTATAGTTAACTTGATGGCTGGTTCACTTTGTGAAGGGGTGGAGTGTATGGGAACTGTTGAATTTTGGCCTGAAGCACTGATGGATCATGTGAGGTAAGCACTGAGTCAGCTGCGGGAGCACAGGTGAAGGCAATGCACCTGTGACTGGAAGGGGTGGAGTCTGGCTCCACCTCTCCCAGACCCCATTTAAGGACTGACCACGACTGGGGAAGGTTCTTTTGTTGGAGATCCCCTCCCCTGTGGAGGTCCAGGCAAGCCTTGACCTTCAGTGACAGGTTAGCCTTTCCTAATTTACTGCTTGTCTTTATACCACCTGGATAAGTCATACAAAAACACATTGTCCACCTTCGTTATTTGGTGTGGGTATTATTCTTTTGGGGGATTCACTGTGCACACCCTAAGCTTCAGCTCGAAATCCTTGCTTTTTTACCCCAAAGTCTAGCCCCTAGTCCTTGCTATTCCACCCCATATTCCTGCCCTAAGCCCTCGCTATTTCCTCCCAAACAGTAGTCCCAAGTCCTCATTATTACCCTTAAACTCAGGCCCTGAATGCTTGCCATTTCACCCCAGGCTCAAGTGCCACATCCTGCCTAATTCACCCCAAAGCTCCGTCCCAGCTTCTCGCCATTCGGTGCCAAACTCCAGCCCCAAACGTTTACTATTTCATCCCAATCTCCAGTTCCTTTGTTCTCACTGCTTCACCCCGAACTCCAACATCAAACCCTCTCTGTTTCGCCCCAATCTCCAGCTCTAAATTCTTGCTATTATATCCCAAACTGTAACACCTAGTCCTTGTTATTCCTCCCCACGTTCCTACCCCAAACCTACCCTACTTCATTCCGAGCAGTAGTCCCAAATCCTCATTATTTCCCTCAAACTCTGGCCCCAAGCGCTCACTATTTCCTCCCAAACTAAACTCCAAAATCCAGGCTAATTCATCCAAAACTCCATCCCAACTTCTTGCAGTTTCACCCTGAACTTCAGCCTCGCAACTGTGAGGCCCAAATCCTCACAGTTTCACCCTATATTGCAGCTCCCAATCCTCTCTCGCTTTCCCCAAACTCCGTATAAAATTCCTCACTACTTCTCCCCAAGTTTCAGTCCCATGTCTGGCTGTCTCACACCAGTGTCAAGCATCATATCCTCGCAATTTCTTCCCAAATTCTATCCCGAATTCCATATTACATATCATTTCATATTTTATTTTATATTTAATTCCAGTTGATATTTCATTTCATATTTCCTCTTCATTTTATATCATTTTATTTCATATCCTTTTCTCACATCTGCTTCATTTCATTTCTTTTCAGTCCTTTTTATTGCTTATTTCATTTCATTTCTCAGCCCTCTGCTTCCTGCCCACGTTTTGCCTGCGTTGATCTCAGCCTGCTAACAGGGCAGCAGTTCCCGGGGTCGTCCATTTTCCCCTTGATGGAAATGGGTGTGAGTTTTCTCTTACTTTCTGCTACCTGTGGACTTGCCCTGGATGCCACAGCGTTTCGGATCTCACTGAGAGTGGCCTGCTGACTGCAACGGCTGATTCCCTCTGCACTCCCTGATGCATCCACTGGGACAGGCGGACCTGTGCATGTTCGGAGTCAGGTAGGACTCAGAGTGACACATTTTTGTGTTGTCAGGTGCTATATGCTGCACAGACATTTCATTTCAACTATTTCATACATTTCGTATTATTTCTCATTTCATATTTCACATTTCGTATTATTTCACATTTCAATCCATTATATTTCATTGAAAATATTGCGCACTTCGCGTTTCATTGCGCATTTCATGTTTCATTTAATGTTTCATTTTATTTCTCGTTTCATTTCAAGTTTATTTTCAAGTTTCTGTTCATTTCAAATTTCATATTTCATATTTAGCTTCATCTCATTTTTATTTTTATCGTTTTATATCTCATTTCAAATCATATTTCACTTCATATCACATTTCATTTCGTTTCATATTTCATGTCATTTCGCACCATTACATTCTATTTCATTTTATATTTCAGATTTCATTTCAAATTTCTGATTTAAATTTCCGATCTCTTTTCCCACTTCCCATTTCCGATCTCTTTTCCCACTTCCCATTTCCGATCTCTTTTCCCACTTCCCATTTCCGATCTCTTTTCCCACTTCCCATTTCCGAACTCTTTTCCCACTTCCCATTTCCGAACTCTTTTCCCACTTCGTGTTTCACATTTAAATTAACTACATTTCAAAATTAATTACTTTTCATTTCACGATTTCATTAATATTTTCTTCATTTCACATTTCATTACATTTCCATTTTTGTTTCACATTTAAATTTACTTCATTTCAAATTTCATTACATTTCATTTCACGTTTCACATTCTAATTTACTTCAATTCACATTTCATTACATGTCCTTTCGCGATTCACATTTAAATTTACTTCATTTTACATTTCGATTTACGTTTCAGATTTAAATTGAATTCATTTCACACTTCATTACTTTTCATTGCACACTTCATTACTTTTCATTGCACACTTCATTACTTTTCATTGCACACTTCATTACTTTTCATTGCACACTTCATTACTTTTCATTGCACACTTCATTACTTTTCATTGCACGTTTCACTTTTAAATTTACTGCATTTCTCATTTCGTTAAATTTCATTTCACGTTTCATATTTAAATTTACTTCATTTCACATTTCATTTGTTTTCATTTCGCGTTTCACATTTAAATTTACTTCATTTCACATTTCATTACTTTTCATTTCACGTTTCACATTTATATTTACTTCATTTCACATTTCTTTATTTTTCATTTCATGTTTCACATTTAAATTTACTTCATTTCACATTTCTTTATTTTTCATTTCACGTTTCACATTTAAATTAACTTCATTTCACATTTCATTTCACGTTTAACATTTAAACTTAATTCATTTTACATTTAATTTCACGTTTCACATTTAAATTTACTTCATTTCACATTTCATTTTTTACATATTAACATATATATTTACTTCACTTTTCATTACTTTTCATTTCCCCTTTCACATATTAATTTTCATCATTTCACATTTTATTTCACGTTTCACATTTAAATTTACTTCATTTCACATTTCATTACATTTCCTTTCTCGTTTCACATTTTAATTTACTTCTTTTAATAATTCATTGCATTTCATTTCACGTTTTACATTTAAATTTAATTTGTTTCTCATTTCATTTCACGTTTCACATTTAAATTTACTTCATTTCATTTTTCATTTCAAGTTTCACATTTAAATTTACTTTATTTCACATTTCATTACAAGTTTCACGTTTAAATTTAGTTCATTTCACATTTCATTTCACGTTTCACATTTAAATTTATTTCATTTCACATTTCATTACATTTCATTTCACGTTTCACATTTAAATTTATTTCATTTCTTGTTTCACATTTAAATTACTTCATTTCGCATTTCATTACATATCATTTCAACTTTCACATTTAAATTTACTTCATATCGCATTTCATAACATTTCAGACCATATTTCACATTTAAATTTTCTTCATTAAATATTTTATAACATTTAATTCCACGTTTAACTTATATATTTACTTCATTTCACATTTCAATAATTTTCATTTCACGTTTCACATTTAATTATACTTCATTTCACGTTTCATTACTTTTCTTTTAATGATTCACATTTAAATTTACTTCGTTTCACATTTCATTACTTTTTTCGTTTCAAATTTAAATTTACTTCATTTCACATTTCATTAATTTTGAATTCACGTTCCACATTTAGATTTACTTCATTTCACATTTCATTAATTTTGAATTCACGTTTCACATTTAAATTTACTTCATTTCACGTTTCATTACTTTTCTTTTAATGATTCACATTTAAATTTACTTCGTTTCACATTTCGATTCATGTTTCAGATTTAAATTTACTTCATTTCACATTTCATTAATTTTGAATTCACGTTCCACATTTAAATTTTTTTCATTTCTCATTTCAAATTTCAATTTACTTCATTTCACATTTCTTTACTTTTCTTTTTTTGTTTCACATTTAAATTTTCTTCATTTCACTTTACATTTCACGATTCACATTTAAATTTACATCTTTTCAAGTTTTATTACTTTACTTATTTCAAGTTTCACATTTCATTTCACATTTTATTTCACAAATCATTACTTTTCTTATTTCATTTCAGGTTTCACATTTAAAATTAATTCATTTCACATTTCATTATTCTTCATTTCACATTCCACTTTTAAATTTAATTCATTTCACATTACATTAATTTTCATTTCACATTTCAAATTTAAATTTACTTCATTTCACTTTTCATTACTTTTGATTTGTTTCACATTTAATTTTACTTTATTTCACATTTAATTAACTTTGTTTTCACGTTCCACATTTAAATTTATTTCATTTAACATTTCATTTTTCACATTTAAATTTACTTCATTTCACATTTAGTTAATTTTTAATTCACGTTCCACATTTATATTTACTTCGTTTCACATTTCATAACTTTTGATTTAATTTTTCACATTTAAATTTACTTCATTTCACATTTCATTAATTTTGATTTTACGTTTCACATTTAAATTTACTTCATTTCACATTTCGATTTACATTTCAGATTTTAATTTACTTGATTTCACATTTCATTACTTTTCATTTCACGTTTCACATTTAAATTTACTTCATTTCACATTTCATTTCACGTTTTACATTTAAAATTTCTTCATTTCATATTACATTTCACGTTTGTCTTTTTAATTTACTTTCACATTTCATTAATTTCATTTCACGTTTCACGTTTAAATTTACTTCAATTCACATTTCATTAATTTTAATTTCTCGTTTCACAATGAACCTTCATTTCACACTTAATTTTTTTTCTTTTAATGCTTTAGATTTCATTTCAGATTTCATTGCTTTTCCTTTCTCGTTTCAAATTTAAATTTACTTCATTTCCCGTTTCAAATTTAAATTTATTTCATTTCACATTTCATTACATTTCCCTTCGCGTTTCACATATAAATCCATTTCGTTTCTCGTTTCAAATTTAAATTTAATACATTTATCTTTTGATTACTTTACATTTCACGTTTCACATTTAAATTTACTTCATATCACATTTCATTACGTTTCATTTCACGTTTCATATTTAATTTTAATTCATTTCTGGTTTCAAATTTAAATTTACTTCATTTCACATATCATTACTTTTGATTTCGGGTGTTTCACATTTAATTTTACTTCTTTTTAAATATCATTTCATGTTTCGCATTTAAACTTACTTCATTTCACATTTCATTTTACGTTTCACATTTAAATTTACTTCATTTCACATTTCATTACATTTCTTTTTTCATTTCAAATTTAAATTTACTTCATTTAATAATTCATTACATTTCAATTCCCATTTCACATTTATATTTACTTCATTTCTCATTTCATTTCCCATTTCACATTTAAATTTACTTCATTTTATATTTCATTTCACATTACATTACATTTAAATTTACTTCATTTCACATTTCATTACATTTCTTTTTTCATTTCAAATTTAAATTTACTTCATTTCACATTTCATTACTTTTGATTTCACGTTTCACATTTAATTTTACTTCATTTCACATTTCATTAATTTTGATTTCACGTTCCACATTTAAATTTACTTCCTTTCACATTTCATTAATTTTGACTTCAATTTTCACATTTAAATTTACTTTGTTTCACATTTCATTAATTTTCTTTTAAAGATTCACATTTAAATTTACTTCGTTTCACATTTCATTTCCATTTCACGTTTCACATTTAAATTTACTTCATTTAACATTTCATTAATTTTGATTTCACATTTCACATTTAAATTTACATTATTTCTCATTTCATAACTTTTCATTTCACGTTTCACATTAAAATTTACTTCATTTCACATTTCATTAATTTTGCTTAAACGTTTCACATTTAAATTTTCTTAATTTCACATTTCATTACTTTTCATTTCATGTTTCAGATTTAAATTTACTTCATTTCACATTACATTTCTCGTTTCACATTTAAATGTTCATCATTTCAAATTTTATTTCACGTTTCACATTTCAATTTACATCATTTCACATTTCATTAATTTTGATTTCACGTTTTGCATTTAAATTTTTTTCATTTCACTTTTCATTAATTTTTATTAAACCTTTCATATTTCAATTTACTTCATTTCACATTTCGATTTACGTTTCAGATTTAAATTTTCTTCATTTCACATTTCATTAGTTTTCATTTCACGTTTTACATTTAGATTTACTTTATTTCACATTTCGATTCATGTTTCACATTTAAATTTAACTTTTGATTACTTTACATTTCACATTTCACATTTAAATTTACTTCATTTCACATTTCATTACTTATCATTTCACCTTTCACATTTAATTTTACTTCATATCACATTTCATTATTTTTCATTTCACATTTCATATTTAATTTTATTTCATTTTTGGTTTCAAATTTAGATTTACTTCATTTCACATATCATTACTCTTGATTTCGGGTGTTTCACATTTAATTTTACTTCCTTTAAATATCATTTCACGTTTCGCATTTAAACTTACTTCATTTCACATTTCATTTTACGTATCAAATTTAAATATACTTCATTTCACATTTCATTACTTTTCATTTCACTTTTCATTCCTTTACATATTTCATTTCAAGTTCAAATTTCATTTCACATTTCATTTCATAAATCATTTCTTTCCTTATTTCATTTCACGTTTCACATTTAAATTTACTTCATTTTACATTTCATTTCACGTTTCACTTTTTAATTTACTTCTTTTCGCAATTCATTAAATTTCAATTCATGTTTCGCATTTTAATTTACTTCATTTCATATTTCATTAATTTCTTTTCACGTTTCAAGTTTAAATTTACTTTATTTCCCATTTCATTAGATTTCGTTTCACGTTTAATTTTACTTCATTTAACATTTCATTACTTTTCATTTCGTGTTTCACATTTAAATTTATTTCATTTCACATTTCATTTCTCGTTTCACATTTAAATTTACTTCATTTCACTTTTCATTACATTTCAATTTTCGTTTCACATTTAAATGTACTTCATTTCGCATTGCATTACATTTCATTTCACGTTTCACATTTAAATTTACTTCATTTCACTTTATTATTTTACTTATTTCATGTTTTGAATTTCGGTTGACGTTTCGGTTGATGTTTTGGTTGACGTTTCATTTCACATTCAATTACATTTCATATTTCATTTCTCGTTTCACATTTAAATTTACTTCATTCCACATTTCATTAATTTTGATTTCACGTTTCATATTTAAATTTACTACATTTAAAATTTTGATTCACGTTTCATTTTTAAATTTACTTCATTTCACATTTCATTGCTTATTTCACGTTTCACATTTCATTTCACATTACTTTTCACATTTCATTTATTTTCCTTTCACGTTTCACATTTAAATTTACTTCATTTCACATTTCATTATATTTCATTTCACGTTTCACATTTAAATTTACTTCATTTCACATTTCATTAATTTTGATTACACGTTTCATTAAAATTCACTTCATTTCTTATTTCCTTGCTTTTCATTTCTCGTTTCACATTTAAATTTACTTCATTTCACATTTCATTACTTTTCCTTCCACGTTTCGTTTAAATTTACTTCATTTCTATTTTCATTGCTTTTCATTTCACGTTTCACATTTAAATTTACTTCTTTTCACTTTTCATTACATTTCAATTCTCGTTTCACATTTAAATATTCTTCATTACGCATTGCATTACATTTCATTTCATGTTTCGCATTTTAATTTACTTCATTTCACGTTTTTTTACTTTGCATTTCACGTTTCACATTTAAATTTACTTCATTTCACTTTATTATTTTACTTAATTCATGTTTTGAATTTCTGTTGACGTTTCGGTTGACGTTTCATTTCACATTCTATTACATTTCTTATTTCATCTCTCGTTTCACATTTAAATTTTCATCTTTTCACATTTCATTAATTTACATTTTATGTTTCACATTTAAATTTACTTCATTTCACATTTCATTACTTTTCATTTCATGTTTCACGTTTAAATTTACTTCATTTCACTTTTCATTTCACGTTTAACATTTAAATTTACTTCATTTCACATTTCATTAGTTTTCATTTCACGTTTCACATTTAAATTTAGTTCATTTCACATTTCATTACTTTTCATTTTTCGTTTCAAGTTTAAATTTGCATCATTTCACATTTCATTTTTCACATTTAAGTTTATATCATTTCACATTTAATTAATTTTGAATTCACGTTTCACATTTTAATTATTTCATTCCACATTTCATTAATTTTGATTTCACGTTTCATATTTAAATTTACTGCATTTCACATTTTGATTCACGTTTCAGATTTAAATTTACTTCATTTCACATTTCATTAATTTTAATTTCATGTTTCACATTTAGATTTACTTCATTTCACATTTCATTAATTTTGATTTCTTATTTCACTGTTAAATTTACTTCATTTTACATTTCATTAATTTTGATTTCACGTTTCATATTTAAATTTACTACATATAAAATTTTGATTCACGTTTCAGATTTAAATTTACTTCATTTCACATTTCATTAATTTTAATTTCATGTTTCACATTTAGATTTACTTCATTTCACATTTCATTAATTTTGATTTCAATTTCCACATTTAAATTTGCTTCATTTCACATTTCATTAATTTTGATTTCATTTTTCACATTCAAATTTACTTCATTTCACATTTCATTACATTTCATTTCACGTTTCAGATTTAAATTTACTTCATTTCACATTTCATTACTTTGCATTACATATTTCAGATTTACATTTACTTCATTTCACATTTCATTAATTTTAATTTCATGTTTCACATTTAGATTTACTTCATTTCACATTTCATTAAATTTCAATTCACGTTTCACATTTAAATTTACTTCATTTCGAATTTCTTTAATTTCATTTCACGTTTCAAAGTTAAATTTACTTCATTTCCCATGTCATTAATTTTCATTTCACGTTTCACGTTTAAATTTACTTCATTTCACATTTCATTACTTTTAAATTCTCGTTTCACAATTAACCATTTCACACTTCATTACTTTTCTTTTCACTTTTCAGATTTAATTTTACTTCATTTCATGTTTCATTACAATTCATTTCGCGTTTCACATTTAAATTTATTTCATTCCACATTTCATTAATTTTGATTCCACGTTTCACATTTAAATTTACTTCATTTCATGTTTCATTATATTTTTTTTCTCGTTTCACATTTATAATTACAGCATTTCATGTTTCATTACTATTCATTTCACGTATCACATTTAAATTTACTTCATTTCACATTTCATTACATTTCATTTCACGTTTTACATTTAAATTTACTTCATTTCACATTTCATTTCACGTTTAACATTTAAATTTACTTCATTTAACTTTTCATTTCACGTTTCACATTTCAATTTAATACATTTCAAATTTCATTACTTTTGATTTCACATTTTGCATTTCAATTTACTTCATTTCTTATTTCATTACTTGTGATTTCATGTGTCACATTTAAATTTACTTCATTTCACATTTCATTAATTTTGATTTCACATTTCACATTTAAATTTACTCCATTTCACATTTTGATTCACGTTTCAGATTTAAATTTTCTTCATTTCACGTTTCACATTTAAATTTACTTTATTTCACATTTCATTAGTTTTCAGTTCACGTTTCAAATTTAAATTTACTTCATTTCACATTCCATTACATTTGATTTCATTTTTCACATTTAAATTTTCTTCATTTCACATTTCGATTCAAGTTTCAAATTTATATTTACTTCGTTTCACATTTCAATTCATGTTTCACATATAAATTTACTTCGTTTCACATTTCATTACATTTCATTTCAGGTTTCACATTTGAATTTACTTCATTTCACATTTCATAACATTTCATTTCACATTTCATTACATTTCATTTCACATTTCACATTAAAATTTTCTTCATTTTACGTTTCATTACTTTTCATTTCACGTTTCACATTTCATTAATTTTAATTACATGATTCACATTTAAATTTTTTTCATTTCACCTTCCATTACTTTTCAATTTTCTTTTCACATTTAGATTTACTTCATTTCACATTTCATTACTTTTCATTTCATGTTTCATATTATAATTATCTTCATTTCACATTTCATTAATTTTGATTAAACGTTTCACATTTAAATTTACTTCATTTCACATTTATTTACTTTTCATTTTTCGATTCATATTTAAATATACTTCATTTCACATTACATTTTTCACATTTAATTTTTCTTCACTTCACATTTATTAATTTTGATTTCACGTTTCACGTTTAAATTTACTTCATTCCACATTTCATTAACTTTGATTTCACGTTTCAGATTTAAATTTACTTCATTTCACATTTCATTAATTTTGATTCCACGTTTCACATTTAAATTTACTTCATTTCATGTTTCATTATATTTTATTTCTTGTTTCACATTTAATATTACTGCATTTCACATTTCATTACATTTCATTTCACATATCACATTTAAATTTTCTTCATTTCACATTTCATTAATTTTGATTTCATTTTTCACATTTAAATTTACTTCATTTCACATTTCATTACATTTCCTTTCACGTTTCACATTTATTTTACTTCATTTCACATTTCATTTCATGTTTCACATTTAAATTTACTTCATTTCTCATTTCATTACCTTTCTTTTCACGTTTCACATTTAAATTTACTTCATTTCGCATTTCATTTCACGGTTCACATTTCAATTTACCTCTTCGCATTTCATTTCGCGTTTCACATTTAAATTTACTTCATTTCACATTTCATTACTTTTGATTTCACGTTTCACCTTTAAATTTACTTCATTTCACATTTCATTAATTTTGATTAAACGTTTCACCTTTAAATTTACTTGCTCCAGCCGCAAAACCTCGCTATTTTCTCCCCAACAGGAGCTTCAAATCCTCACCATCACCCTCACATTCAAGTCCTAATTCCTTGCATTTTCACCCCAGGCTCAAGTGCCAAATCTAGATATTTCACTCAAACCTCCTTCTTATCTTCTTGCTATTCTACATCAGTCTACAGCCCCAAATTTTCCATATTTCTCCCTAAACTGCTGCCCTGTATTGTCACTCTTTCACCCCGAACTCCAGTCACTTTTGGGGTCACTCAGGGTCCCTTTTAAATTCTCTTTTTTGGGTTCCCCACTTTTCAGGGTCACTTGGGGTCACTTTTAGCATCCATTTTTCGGGGTCTCCCTCTTTTTCAGTCGCTTTTGGGGTCACTCGGGGTCCATTTTAGGATCTCTCTTTCGGGGTACCCTCTTTTTTGGGGTCATATTTAGGTTCTCTTTTTTGGGGTCCCCCTCTTTTTGGGGTCCCCCTCTATATATCCCCTCTTTTCATTTCAGAGCGTAGGACAGACCTGCATCACGTGACGGCGTGCTTCCAGTAAACACCACTGAGCACTGGCCCAAGGAAGAACACGAGCCATACGCCGATCATCATTCATCCCGGATGATATCACTATGCATTGGATGTCTGTATGAAGGAAGGCTCACCCTATAGTTAACTTGATGGCTGGTTCACTTTGTGAAGGGGTGGAGTGTATGGGAACTGTTGAATTTTGGCCTGAAGCACTGATGGATCATGTGAGGTAAGCACTGAGTCAGCTGCGGGAGCACAGGTGAAGGCAATGCACCTGTGACTGGAAGGGGTGGAGTCTGGCTCCACCTCTCCCAGACCCCATTTAAGGACTGACCACGACTGGGGAAGGTTCTTTTGTTGGAGATCCCCTCCCCTGTGGAGGTCCAGGCAAGCCTTGACCTTCAGTGACAGGTTAGCCTTTCCTAATTTACTGCTTGTCTTTATACCACCTGGATAAGTCATACAAAAACACATTGTCCACCTTCGTTATTTGGTGTGGGTATTATTCTTTTGGGGGATTCACTGTGCACACCCTAAGCTTCAGCTCGAAATCCTTGCTTTTTTACCCCAAAGTCTAGCCCCTAGTCCTTGCTATTCCACCCCATATTCCTGCCCTAAGCCCTCGCTATTTCCTCCCAAACAGTAGTCCCAAGTCCTCATTATTACCCTTAAACTCAGGCCCTGAATGCTTGCCATTTCACCCCAGGCTCAAGTGCCACATCCTGCCTAATTCACCCCAAAGCTCCGTCCCAGCTTCTCGCCATTCGGTGCCAAACTCCAGCCCCAAACGTTTACTATTTCATCCCAATCTCCAGTTCCTTTGTTCTCACTGCTTCACCCCGAACTCCAACATCAAACCCTCTCTGTTTCGCCCCAATCTCCAGCTCTAAATTCTTGCTATTATATCCCAAACTGTAACACCTAGTCCTTGTTATTCCTCCCCACGTTCCTACCCCAAACCTACCCTACTTCATTCCGAGCAGTAGTCCCAAATCCTCATTATTTCCCTCAAACTCTGGCCCCAAGCGCTCACTATTTCCTCCCAAACTAAACTCCAAAATCCAGGCTAATTCATCCAAAACTCCATCCCAACTTCTTGCAGTTTCACCCTGAACTTCAGCCTCGCAACTGTGAGGCCCAAATCCTCACAGTTTCACCCTATATTGCAGCTCCCAATCCTCTCTCGCTTTCCCCAAACTCCGTATAAAATTCCTCACTACTTCTCCCCAAGTTTCAGTCCCATGTCTGGCTGTCTCACACCAGTGTCAAGCATCATATCCTCGCAATTTCTTCCCAAATTCTATCCCGAATTCCATATTACATATCATTTCATATTTTATTTTATATTTAATTCCAGTTGATATTTCATTTCATATTTCCTCTTCATTTTATATCATTTTATTTCATATCCTTTTCTCACATCTGCTTCATTTCATTTCTTTTCAGTCCTTTTTATTGCTTATTTCATTTCATTTCTCAGCCCTCTGCTTCCTGCCCACGTTTTGCCTGCGTTGATCTCAGCCTGCTAACAGGGCAGCAGTTCCCGGGGTCGTCCATTTTCCCCTTGATGGAAATGGGTGTGAGTTTTCTCTTACTTTCTGCTACCTGTGGACTTGCCCTGGATGCCACAGCGTTTCGGATCTCACTGAGAGTGGCCTGCTGACTGCAACGGCTGATTCCCTCTGCACTCCCTGATGCATCCACTGGGACAGGCGGACCTGTGCATGTTCGGAGTCAGGTAGGACTCAGAGTGCCACATTTTTGTGTTGTCAGGTGCTATATGCTGCACAGACATTTCATTTCAACTATTTCATACATTTCGTATTATTTCTCATTTCATATTTCACATTTCGTATTATTTCACATTTCAATCCATTATATTTCATTGAAAATATTGCGCACTTCGCGTTTCATTGCGCATTTCATGTTTCATTTAATGTTTCATTTTATTTCTCGTTTCATTTCAAGTTTATTTTCAAGTTTCTGTTCATTTCAAATTTCATATTTCATATTTAGCTTCATCTCATTTTTATTTTTATCGTTTTATATCTCATTTCAAATCATATTTCACTTCATATCACATTTCATTTCGTTTCATATTTCATGTCATTTCGCACCATTACATTCTATTTCATTTTATATTTCAGATTTCATTTCAAATTTCTGATTTAAATTTCCGATCTCTTTTCTCACTTCCCATTTCCGATCTCTTTTCCCACTTCCCATTTCCGATCTCTTTTCCCACTTCCCATTTCCGATCTCTTTTCCCACTTCCCATTTCCGAACTCTTTTCCCACTTCCCATTTCCGAACTCTTTTCCCACTTCGTGTTTCACATTTAAATTAACTACATTTCAAAATTAATTACTTTTCATTTCACGATTTCATTAATATTTTCTTCATTTCACATTTCATTACATTTCCATTTTTGTTTCACATTTAAATTTACTTCATTTCAAATTTCATTACATTTCATTTCACGTTTCACATTCTAATTTACTTCAATTCACATTTCATTACATGTCCTTTCGCGATTCACATTTAAATTTACTTCATTTTACATTTCGATTTACGTTTCAGATTTAAATTGAATTCATTTCACACTTCATTACTTTTCATTGCACACTTCATTACTTTTCATTGCACACTTCATTACTTTTCATTGCACACTTCATTACTTTTCATTGCACACTTCATTACTTTTCATTGCACACTTCATTACTTTTCATTGCACGTTTCACTTTTAAATTTACTGCATTTCTCATTTCGTTAAATTTCATTTCACGTTTCATATTTAAATTTACTTCATTTCACATTTCATTTGTTTTCATTTCGCGTTTCACATTTAAATTTACTTCATTTCACATTTCATTACTTTTCATTTCACGTTTCACATTTATATTTACTTCATTTCACATTTCTTTATTTTTCATTTCATGTTTCACATTTAAATTTACTTCATTTCACATTTCTTTATTTTTCATTTCACGTTTCACATTTAAATTAACTTCATTTCACATTTCATTTCACGTTTAACATTTAAACTTAATTCATTTTACATTTAATTTCACGTTTCACATTTAAATTTACTTCATTTCACATTTCATTTTTTACATATTAACATATATATTTACTTCACTTTTCATTACTTTTCATTTCCCCTTTCACATATTAATTTTCATCATTTCACATTTTATTTCACGTTTCACATTTAAATTTACTTCATTTCACATTTCATTACATTTCCTTTCTCGTTTCACATTTTAATTTACTTCTTTTAATAATTCATTGCATTTCATTTCACGTTTTACATTTAAATTTAATTTGTTTCTCATTTCATTTCACGTTTCACATTTAAATTTACTTCATTTCATTTTTCATTTCAAGTTTCACATTTAAATTTACTTTATTTCACATTTCATTACAAGTTTCACGTTTAAATTTAGTTCATTTCACATTTCATTTCACGTTTCACATTTAAATTTATTTCATTTCACATTTCATTACATTTCATTTCACGTTTCACATTTAAATTTATTTCATTTCTTGTTTCACATTTAAATTACTTCATTTCGCATTTCATTACATATCATTTCAACTTTCACATTTAAATTTACTTCATATCGCATTTCATAACATTTCAGACCATATTTCACATTTAAATTTTCTTCATTAAATATTTTATAACATTTAATTCCACGTTTAACTTATATATTTACTTCATTTCACATTTCAATAATTTTCATTTCACGTTTCACATTTAATTATACTTCATTTCACGTTTCATTACTTTTCTTTTAATGATTCACATTTAAATTTACTTCGTTTCACATTTCATTACTTTTTTCGTTTCAAATTTAAATTTACTTCATTTCACATTTCATTAATTTTGAATTCACGTTCCACATTTAGATTTACTTCATTTCACATTTCATTAATTTTGAATTCACGTTTCACATTTAAATTTACTTCATTTCACGTTTCATTACTTTTCTTTTAATGATTCACATTTAAATTTACTTCGTTTCACATTTCGATTCATGTTTCAGATTTAAATTTACTTCATTTCACATTTCATTAATTTTGAATTCACGTTCCACATTTAAATTTTTTTCATTTCTCATTTCAAATTTCAATTTACTTCATTTCACATTTCTTTACTTTTCTTTTTTTGTTTCACATTTAAATTTTCTTCATTTCACTTTACATTTCACGATTCACATTTAAATTTACATCTTTTCAAGTTTTATTACTTTACTTATTTCAAGTTTCACATTTCATTTCACATTTTATTTCACAAATCATTACTTTTCTTATTTCATTTCAGGTTTCACATTTAAAATTAATTCATTTCACATTTCATTATTCTTCATTTCACATTCCACTTTTAAATTTAATTCATTTCACATTACATTAATTTTCATTTCACATTTCAAATTTAAATTTACTTCATTTCACTTTTCATTACTTTTGATTTGTTTCACATTTAATTTTACTTTATTTCACATTTAATTAACTTTGTTTTCACGTTCCACATTTAAATTTATTTCATTTAACATTTCATTTTTCACATTTAAATTTACTTCATTTCACATTTAGTTAATTTTTAATTCACGTTCCACATTTATATTTACTTCGTTTCACATTTCATAACTTTTGATTTAATTTTTCACATTTAAATTTACTTCATTTCACATTTCATTAATTTTGATTTTACGTTTCACATTTAAATTTACTTCATTTCACATTTCGATTTACATTTCAGATTTTAATTTACTTGATTTCACATTTCATTACTTTTCATTTCACGTTTCACATTTAAATTTACTTCATTTCACATTTCATTTCACGTTTTACATTTAAAATTTCTTCATTTCATATTACATTTCACGTTTGTCTTTTTAATTTACTTTCACATTTCATTAATTTCATTTCACGTTTCACGTTTAAATTTACTTCAATTCACATTTCATTAATTTTAATTTCTCGTTTCACAATGAACCTTCATTTCACACTTAATTTTTTTTCTTTTAATGCTTTAGATTTCATTTCAGATTTCATTGCTTTTCCTTTCTCGTTTCAAATTTAAATTTACTTCATTTCCCGTTTCAAATTTAAATTTATTTCATTTCACATTTCATTACATTTCCCTTCGCGTTTCACATAAAAATCCATTTCGTTTCTCGTTTCAAATTTAAATTTAATACATTTATCTTTTGATTACTTTACATTTCACGTTTCACATTTAAATTTACTTCATATCACATTTCATTACGTTTCATTTCACGTTTCATATTTAATTTTAATTCATTTCTGGTTTCAAATTTAAATTTACTTCATTTCACATATCATTACTTTTGATTTCGGGTGTTTCACATTTAATTTTACTTCTTTTTAAATATCATTTCATGTTTCGCATTTAAACTTACTTCATTTCACATTTCATTTTACGTTTCACATTTAAATTTACTTCATTTCACATTTCATTACATTTCTTTTTTCATTTCAAATTTAAATTTACTTCATTTAATAATTCATTACATTTCAATTCCCATTTCACATTTATATTTACTTCATTTCTCATTTCATTTCCCATTTCACATTTAAATTTACTTCATTTTATATTTCATTTCACATTACATTACATTTAAATTTACTTCATTTCACATTTCATTACATTTCTTTTTTCATTTCAAATTTAAATTTACTTCATTTCACATTTCATTACTTTTGATTTCACGTTTCACATTTAATTTTACTTCATTTCACATTTCATTAATTTTGATTTCACGTTCCACATTTAAATTTACTTCCTTTCACATTTCATTAATTTTGACTTCAATTTTCACATTTAAATTTACTTTGTTTCACATTTCATTAATTTTCTTTTAAAGATTCACATTTAAATTTACTTCGTTTCACATTTCATTTCCATTTCACGTTTCACATTTAAATTTACTTCATTTAACATTTCATTAATTTTGATTTCACATTTCACATTTAAATTTACATTATTTCACATTTCATTACTTTTCATTTCACGTTTCACATTAAAATTTACTTCATTTCACATTTCATTAATTTTGCTTAAACGCTTCACATTTAAATTTTCTTAATTTCACATTTCATTACTTTTCATTTCATGTTTCAGATTTAAATTTACTTCATTTCACATTACATTTCTCGTTTCACATTTAAATGTTCATCATTTCAAATTTTATTTCACGTTTCACATTTCAATTTACATCATTTCACATTTCATTAATTTTGATTTCACGTTTTGCATTTAAATTTTTTTCATTTCACTTTTCATTAATTTTTATTAAACCTTTCATATTTCAATTTACTTCATTTCACATTTCGATTTACGTTTCAGATTTAAATTTACTTCATTTCACATTTCATTAGTTTTCATTTCACGTTTCAAATTTAAATTTACGTCATTTCATATTTCATTACTTTTCATTTCATGTTTCACGTTTAAATTTATATCATTTCACTTTTCGATTCACGTTTCAGATTTAAATTTACTTCATTTCACATTTCATTTCACGTTTCACATTTAAATTTACTTCTTTTCAAATTTCATTAATTTTGATTTCATGTTTCACATTTAAATTTTCTTCATTTAACATTTCATTTCACGTTTCACATTAAAATTTACTTCATTTCACATTTCATTACATTTCATTTCATGTTTCACATTTAAATTTACTTCATTTCACATTTCATTTCACGTTTCACATTTAAATTTACTTCATTTCACATTTCATTATTTTTAATTTTCGTTTCAATTTTAAGTTACTTCATTCCACATTTCATTAATTTTGATTTCACGTTTCACATTTAAATTTACTTCATTTCACATTTCATTTCACGTTTCACATTTAAATTTACTTTATTGCACATTTCATTTTTTTTTATTTCAAGTTTTACATTTAAATTTACTTCATTTCACATTTCATTAATTTTGATTTTACCTTTCACATTAAAATTTACTTCATTTCCCATTACATTAATTTTGACTTAACGTTCCACATTTAAATTTACGTCATTTCACATTTCATTAATTTGTATTTCACGTTTCACATTTAAATTAACTTCATTTCACATTTCATTACATTTCATTTCACATTTCACATTTAAATTTACTTCCATCCGCGTTTCATTAATTTTGATTTCACGTTTCACGTTTAAATTTACTTCATTTCACATTTCATTTCACGTTTCACATTTAAATTTATTTTATATCACATTTCATTTCACATTTCACATTTAAATTTAGTTCATTTCACATTTCATTTCACGTTTCACATTTAAATTTAGTTCATTTCATGTTTCATTTCACGTTTCACATTTAAATTTATTTCATTTTACGTTTCACATTTATATTTATTCATTTCACATTTCATTACTTTTCATTTCGCTTTTCACATTTAAATTTACTTCATTTCACATTTCATTAATTTTGATTTCGCGTTTCACATTTAATTTTACTTCATTTCACATTTCATTTCTCGTTTCACATTTAAATTTTCTTCATTTCACATTTCATTACATTTCATTTCACGTTTCACATTTAAATTTATTTCATTTCTTGTTTCACATTTAAATTTCTTCATTTCACATTTCATTATATATCATTTCACGTTTCACATTTAAATTTACTTGATTTCACTTTTTTATTTTACTTATTTCATGTGTTGTATTTTTATTGGCGTTTTGGTTGGCTTTTTGGTTGTCGTTTTGGTTGACGTTTTGGTTGACGTTTGACGTTTCGGTTGAAGTTTCATTTCAAATTTCATTACATTTCTTATTTCATTTCCCGTTTTACATTTAATTTTACTTCATTACATTTCTTTTTTCATTTCAAATTTAAATTTACTTCATTTCACATTTCACTAATTTTGATTTCATTACATTTCATTTCACGTTTCACATTTAAATTTATATCATTACACATTTCATTACTTTTGATTTCACGTTTCACATTCAAATTTACTTCAATTCACATTTCATTACATGTCCTTTCGCGATTCACTTTTAAATTTACTTCATTTCACATTTTGATTTACGTTTCAGATTTAAATTGAATTCATTTCACATTTCATTACTTTTCATTTCACACTTCATTACTCTACATTTCACACTTCATTACTCTACATTTCACACTTCATTACTCTTCATTTCACGTTTCACATTTAAATTTACTTCATTTCTCATTTCGTTAAATTTCATTTCACGTTTCATATTTAAATTTACTTCAATTCACATTTCATTACTTTTAATATTTCATTTCACGTTTCACATTTAAATGAACTTCATTTCACGTTTCTTTGCTTTTCATTTCACGTTTCACATTTAAATTTACTTCATTTCACATTTCATTACTTTTCCTTTCATGTTTCATTAAAATTCACTTCATTTCACATTTCATTGCTTTTTATCTCACGATTCACATTTAAATTTACTTCATTTCTTTTTTCATTGCTTTTCATTTCACGTTTCACATTTAAATTTACTTCATTTCACATTTCATTACATTTCAATTTTCGTTTAACTTTTAAATATACTTCATTTCACATTGCATTACATTTCATTTCATGTTTCACATTTAAATTTACTTCATTTCACATTTTTTTACTTTTCATTTCACGTTTCACTTTTAAGTTTACTTCATTTCACTTTATTATTTTATCTATTTCATGTTTTTAATTTCGGTTGACGTTTCGGTTGACGTTTTGGTTGATGTTTCGGTTGACGTTTCATTTCACATTTAAATTTTCATCACTTAACATTTCATTAATTTTCATTTCATGTTTCACATTTAAATTTACTTCATTTCACATTTCATTACTTTTCATTTCATGTTTCACATTTAAATTTATTCATTTCACTTTTCACAATTTCCTTCATTTTTCGTTTCACATTTATTTCATTTTACTTTTCATTACATTTCATTTTACGTTCCACATTTAATTTTACTTTATTTCTTATTTCATTTCACGTTTCACATTTAAATTAACTTGATTTTATATTTAATTTCACGTTTCACATATAAATTTACTTCATTTAACATTTCATTTGTTTTCATTTCACGTTTCACATTTAGATTTACTTCATTTCACATTTCATTAGTTTTCATTTCACGTTTCACATTAAAATTTACTTCATTATACATTTCATTAATTTGATTACATTTCTCACATTTAAATTTAGTTCATTTCACATTTCATTACTTTTCATTTTTCGTTTCAAATTTAAATTTACATAATTTCACATTTCATTTTTCGCATTTTAATTTACTTCATTCCACATTTCATTAATTTTGATTTCACGTTTCATATTTAAATTTACTTCATTTCAAATTTCATTAATTTTAATTTCATGTTTCACATTTAGATTTACTTCATTGCACATTTAATTAATTTTGATTTCATATTTCACTGTTAAATTCATTCATTTCACATTTCATTAATTTTGATTTCACGTTCCACATTTAAATTTGCTTCATTTCACATTTCATTGATTTTGATTTCATTTTTCACATTCAAATTTACTTCATTTCACATTTCATTACATTTCATTTCTCGTTTCACATTTAAATTTATTTCATTTCACATTTCATTAATTTTTATTTCATTTTTCACATTCAAATTTACTTCATTTCACATTTCATTTCCATTTCGCGTTTCACATTTAAATTTACACCATTTCATTTTTCATTAATTTTATTTCACGTTTTGCATTTAGATTTACTTCATTTCACATTTCATTAATTTTGATTAAACGTTTCACATTTAAATTTACTTCATTTCACATTTCGATTTACTTTTAAGATTTTAATTCACTTTATTTCACATTTCAATTTTAAATTTACTTCATTTCACATTTCATTAGTTTTCATTTTACGTTTCACATTTAAATTTACTTCATTTCACATTTCATTACACATTTCATACACTTTTCATATTTCGATTCAAGTTTCTCATTTTATTTCACATTTTATTACTTTTCAATTCAAGTTTCTCGTTTAAATATACTTTAGTTCACATTTCATTACTTTTATTTTTTCATTTCACATTTCTTTGCTTTTTATTCCACGTTTCACATTTATATTACATACGTTTCAAATCTAATTACTTTTCTTTTCACTTTTTCATTTAAATATATATCACTTTTTTTACATTTCCATATTCGTTTCACATTTAAATTAACTTCATTTCATATTTCATTACATTTCCTTTCGCGTTTAATATTAAATATATTTCACTTCACGTTTCACATTACATTTCACATTTCATTTCACAATCAATTACATTTCATATTTCATTTTATGTTTCAAAATTAATTTTACTTCATTTCACATTTCCTTACAATTCCTTTCAGTTTTTTCATGTGAATTTACTTCAATTCATATTTCATTATATTTCCATTTTCGTTTCACATTTAAATTCACTTCATTTCACATTTCATTAATTTTCATTTCACGTTTCACATTTAAATTTACTTCATTTCACATTTCATAAATTTTGATTTCAAGTTTCACATTTAGTTTTACTTCATTTCACATTACATTACTTTTCAATTCAGGATTCACATTTAAATTTGCTTCATTTCACATTTCATTACTTTTCGTTTCACGTTTCACATTTAAATTTACTTCAATTCACATTTCATTAATTTTGATTTCAGGTTTCACATTTAAATTTACTTCATTTCACATTTCATTCCACGTTTCACATTTTAATTTATTTCATTAAACATTTCATTGCTTTTCATTTCACGTTTCCCATTTAAATTTACTTCATTTCACATTTCATTGCTTTTCATTTCACGTTTCACATTTAAATTTACTTCATTTCACATTTCATTACTTTTAATTTCACGTTTCACGTTTACTTTTAATTTCACGTTTCACGTTTCCTTACATTTCATTTCAAATTTAACATTTAAATTTACTTATTATCACATTTCATTACTTTTAATTTCACGTTTCACATTTCATTACATTTCATTTAACGTTTCACATTTAAATTTACTTCATTTCACATTTCATGTCACGTTCCACATTTAATTTTACTTGATTTCAAATTTCATTACTTTTCACATTTCATTTCACATTCCATTTCACGTTTCACATTTAAATGTACTTATTTTCATAGTTCATTTCACGTTTCGCATTTAAATTAACTTCATTTCACAATTCATTACTTTTCATATTTCATTTCATGTTTCAAAATTAAATTTACTTCATTTCACATTTGATAACATTTCATTTCACGTTTCACATGTAAATATACTTCATTTCACATTTCATTACTTTTCATATTTCATTTCATGTTTCAAAATTAAATTTACTTCATTTCACATTTCATTACATTTCATTTTACTTTTCACATCTAAATTTACTTCATTTCACGTTTCATATCTTTTCATTTCACGTTTCACATTTAAATTTACTTCATTTCTCGTGTCAGATTTAAATTTACTTCATTTCACATTTCATTAAATTTTATTTCACGTTTCACATTTAAATTTACTTCAATTCAATTTCGTTAATTTTCATTTCACGTTTCACATTTAAATTTACTTCAATTCACATTTCATTACTTGTAATATTTCATTTCACATTTCTATGCTTTTTATTCCACGTTTCACATTTATATTAAATACGTTTCAAATCTAATTACTTTTCTTTTCACGTTTTCATTTAAATATATATCATTTTTTTTACATTTCCATTTTCGTTTCTTATTTAAATTAAATTCATTTCATATTCATATACGTTTCAAAATTATTTTTACTTCATTTCACATTTCCTTACATTTCCTTTCAGTTTTTTCATGTGAATTTACTTCAAATCTCATTTCATTACCTTTCCATTTTCGTTTCAAATTTAAATTCACTTCATTTCACATTTCATTACTTTTCATTTCATGTTTCACATTTAAATGTACTTCATTTCACATTTCATTACTTTTAATTTCACGTTTCACTTTTAAATTTACTTCAATTCACATTTCATTAATTTTGCTTTCACGTTTCACATTTAAATTTACTTCATTTCACATTTCATTACTATTCATTTCATGTTTCACATTTAAATTTACTTCATTATACATTTCATTACTTTTCGTTTCACGTTTCACATTTAAATTTACTTCAATTCACATTTCAATAATTTTGATTTCAGGTTTCACATTTAAATTTACTTCATTTCACATTTCATTCCACGTTTCACATTTTAATTTATTTCATTAAACATTTCATTTCTTTTCATTTCACGTTTCCCATTTAAATTTGCTTCATTTCACATTTCATTACTTTTCATTTTCGTTTCAATTTTAAATATACTTCATTACACATTTCATTTCTTTTTATTTCACATTTCACTTTTAAGTTTACTTCATTTCACCTTTCATTAATTTCGATTTCACGTTTCACTTTTAAATTTACTTCATTTCTAATTTCATTTAACGTTTCATATTTATATTTACTTCATTTCACATTTCATTACATTTGATTTCACGTTTCACATTTAATTTTACTTCATTTCACATTTCATTACTTTTGATTTCACATTTTGCATTTAAATTTACTTCATTTTACATTTCATTAGTTTTCAGTTCACGTTTCACATTTAAATTTACTTCATTTCACATTTCATTTTTTTTATTGCATGTTTCAAGTTTAAATTTACTTCATTTCAATTTTAATTGCTTTTAATTTCACGTTTCACATTTAAATTTACTTCATTTCACATTTCATTACTTTTCATTTCTTGTTTCACGTTTAAATTTACTTCATTTCACATTTCGACTCACGTTTCACATTTAAATATTCTTAATTTCACATTTCATTTCACGTTTCACATTTAAATTTACTTCTTTTCACATTTTATTTCCCGTTTCACATTTAAATTTACTTAATTTCCCTTTTTTTTTTACTTTTCATTTCACGTTTCAGATTTAAATATACTTCATTTCACCTTATTATTTTACTTATTTCATGTTTTGCATTTCGGTTGACGTTTCGGTTGACGTTTCATTTCACATTCAGTTACATTTCATATTTCATTTCTCGTTTCACATTTAATTTTTCATCATTTCACATTTCATTACATTCCATTTCACGTTTCACATTTAAATTTACTTCATTTCACATTTCATTACTTTTCATTTCACATTTGAAATTTAAGTTTACTTCATTTCACATTTCATTAATTTTGATTAAAAGTTTCACATTTAAATTTACTTCATTTCACATTTCATTTCACTTTTCAAATTTTAATTTACTTCATTGCACATTTCATTAGTTTTCATTTCGCATTTCACATTTAAATTTACTTCATTTCACATTTCATTACTTTTGATTTCATTTTTTGCATTTAAATTTTCTTCATTTCGCATTTGATTACATTTGATTTCACGTTTCAGATTTAAATTTACTTCATTTCACATTTCATTAATTTTCATTTCACATTTCACATTTAATTTTACTTCATTTCACATTTCATTTCACGTTTCACATTTAAATTTACTTCATTTCACATTTCATTTCACGTTTCACATTTAAGTTTACTTCATTTCACATTTCATTTCACGTTTCACTTTTAAGTTTACTTCATTTCACTTTATTATTTTACTTATTTCATGTTTTGAATTTCGGTTTACGTTTCGGTTGATGTTTCGTTTGACGTTTCATTTCACATTTCATTACATATCATATTTCATTTCATGTTTCACATTTAAATTTACTTCATTTCGCGTTTCATTACAATTCATTTTTAGTTTCACATTTAAATTTACTTCATTTCACATTTCATTACAATTCATTTCTCGTTTCACATTTAAATTTACTTCATTTCACATTTCATTTCACGTTTCACATTTAAATTTAATTCATTTCACATTTCATTTCACGTTTCCCATTTAAATTTACTTTATTTTACATTTCATTTCACGTTTCACATTTAAATTTACTTCATTTCACATTTCATTACATTACATTTCACGTTTCAAATTTAAATTTACTTCACTTCACAATTCATTACTTTGGATTTCATTTTCAACATTTAAATTTACTTCATTTCACATTTCATTGATTTTGATTTTACGTTTCACATTTAAATTTATTTCATTTCAAAATTCATTAATTTTGATCTCAAGTTTCACATTTAAATTTACTTCATATCACATTTCATTTCACATTTCATTTCATAAATCATTCCTTTCCTTATTTCATTTCACGTTTCACATTTAAATTTACTTCATTTCACATTTCATTACATTTCTTTTTTCTTTTAACATTTAAATTTTCTTCATTTCAAATTTCATTAATTTCCTTTCACATTTCACATTTAAATTTATCTCATTTCACGTTTCACATTTAAATTCACTTCATTTCACATTTCATTTCACGTTTCACATTTAAATTTTCTTCATTTCATATTACATTTCACGTTTGTCTTTTTAATTTACTTCATTTCACATTTCATTAAATTTCAGTTCACGTTTCACATTTAAATTTAGTTCATTTCACATTTCATTAATTTTGATTTCAAGTTTCACATTTAATTTTACTTCATTTCACATTTCATTTCTCGTTTCTCATTCAAATTTACTTCATTGCACATTTCATACTTTTCATTTATAGTTTCACGTTTAAATTTACTTCATTTCACATTTCATTACTTTAAATTTCTCGTTTCACAATGAACCTTCATTTCACACTTCATTACATTTCTTTTCATGCTTTAGATTAAAATTTACTTCATTTCACGTTTCATTACATTTCATTTTTAGTTTCACATTTAAATTTACTTCACTTCACATTTCATTACTTTTCATTTTGAGTTTAACATCTAAATTTACTTCATTTCACATTTCATTACTTTTGATTTCACGTTTCACATTTAAATTTACTTCATTTCACATTTCATTTCACGTTTCACAATTAAATTTAATTCATTTCACATTTCATTGCTTTTCATGTCACATTTCACAATTAAATTTTTTCATTTCACTTTTCATTGCTTATCATTTCACGTTTCACATTTAAATTTACTTCATTAAATATTTTATAACATTTAATTCCACGTTTAAATTATATATTTACTTCATTTCACATTTCAATAATTTTCATTTCACATTTCACATTTAAATATACTTCTTTTCATATTACATTACTTTTCATTTCACGTTTCACATTTAAATTTACTTCATTTCACATTACATTTCATGTTTCACATTTAAATTTACTTCATTTCACATTTCATTACTTTTTTCGTTTCAAATTTAAATTTACTTCATTTCACATTTCATTAATTTTGATTTCACGTTCCACATTTAAATTTACTTCATTTCACATTTCATTAATTTTGAATTCACGTTTCACATTTAAATTTACTTCATTTCACGTTTCATTACTTTTCTTTTAATGATTCACATTTAAAATTACTTCGTTTCACATTTCGATTCATGTTTCAGATTTAAATTTACTTCATTTCACATTTCATTTCACGTTTCACGTTTAAATTTACTTCATTTCACATTTCATTAATTTTGATTTCACGTTCCACATTTGAATTTACTTCATTTCTCATTTCATTTCACATTTCATATTTCAATTTAATTCATTTCACATTTCTTTACTTTTCTTTTCACGTTTCACATTTAAATTTTCTTCATTTTACATTACATTTCACGATTTACATTTAAATTTACTTCTTTTCAAATTTTATTACTTTACTTATTTCAAGTTTCACATTTCATTTCACATTTTATTTCACAAATCATTAATTTTCTTATTTCATTTCAGGTTTCACATTTAAATTTAATTCATTTCACATTTCATTATTCTTCATTTCGCGTTCCACTTTTAAATTTAATTCATTTCACGTTACATTAATTTTCATTTCACATTACAAATTTAAATTTACTTCATTTCACATTTCATTACTTTTGATTTGTTTCACATTTAATGTTACGTTATTTCACATTTAATTAACTTTGTTTTCACGTTCCACATTCAAATATATTTCATTTAAAATTTCACATTTCACATTTAAATTTACTTCGCTTCACATTTCATTAATTTTGATTTCACGTTTCACATTTAAATTTACTTCATTTCACATTTCATTAATTTTGATTTCACATTTCACATTTATATTTACTTCATTTCATATTTCATTAATTCTGATTTCACATTTCACATTTAAATTTACTTCATTTCACATTTCGATTTACGTTTCAGATTTAAATTTACTTCATTTCACATGTCATTAGATTTCATTTCACATTTCAACTTTAAATTTACTTCATTTCACATTTCATTCATTTCATTTAATTTTTCACGTTTAAATTTACTTCATTTCACATTTCATTAATTTTGATTTTGTTTCAGATTTTAATTTACTACGTTTCACATTTCGATTTACATTTCAGATTTTAATTTACTACGTTTCACATTTCAATAGCTTTCATTTCACATTTCACATTTAAATTTACTTTATTTCACATTACATTACTTTTCATTTCGCGTTTCACATTTAAATTTACTTCATTTCACATTTCATTAGTTTTCATTTCACGTTTAACATTTAAATTTACTTCATTTCACATTTCTTTGCTTATTTCACGTTTTACATTTATTTTCACATTTAATTACACATTTCATTATTTTCATATTTCATTTCAAGTTTCGCGTTTCATTTTTCAGTTCTTTTCACATTTTATTACTTTTCAATTCACGTTTCACATTTAAATTCACTTTATTTCACATTTCATGACATACTATATTTCATTTCAAGTTTCAAATTTCATTTCACATTTCATTTCACAAATCATTACGTTTCTTATTTCAATTCACATTTCACATTTAAATTTAAATCATTTCACATTTAGATTTACATTTCAGATTTTAATTTACTTCATTTCACATTTCATTAATTTTGATTTTACGTTTCATTAATAATAAAATTAATAATATAATTAATTATTAATTATTATTAATAATATAATTAATAAATTAATAATTAATAATAAAATTAATAATAAAATTAATAATTTCATTAATTTTGGTTTCACATTTAAATTTACTAAATTTCACATTTCGATTCAAGATTCAGATTTAAATTTACTGCATTTCACATTGCATTGCTTTTCATTTCACGTTTCACATTTATATTTATTTCATTTCACATTTCATTACTTTTCATTTTATTTTTTACATTTAAAATCACTTTCACATTTCATTAATTTTGCTTTCACGTTTCACATTTAAATTTACATCATTTCACATTTCATTAATTTTGATTTCACGTTTCACATTTAGTTTTACTTCTTTCACATTACATTACTTTTAAATTCAGGATTCACATTTAAGTTTACTACTTTTCACATTTCATTAGTATTCTTTTCCTGTATATCATTTAAATTTACTTAAAATCATATTTCATTATTATTCATTTCATGATTCACATTTAAATTTATATCATTTCACATTTCATTACATTTCATTTCAAGTTTCACATTTAAATTTACTTCATTTCACATTTCATTTCAAGTTTCACATTTAAATTTACTTCATTTCACATTTCAATTCACGTTTCAGGTTAAAATTTACTACATTTCACATTTCATTTCTTTTAAATTCACGTTTCAGATTTAAATTTACTTTATTTCACATTTCATTTTTTTTTCAAATTTAAATTTAATTCATTTCATATTTCATTAATTTTGATTTCAAATTTCACATTTACATGTACTTCATTTCACATTTCATTACATTTCATTTCACGTTCCACATTTAAATTTACTTCATTTCACATTACATTAATTTTGACTTAACGTTCCACATTTAAATTTACTTCATTTCACATTTCATTAATTTTTATTTCGCGTTACACATTTAAATTTTCTTCTTTTCACATTTTGTTTCACGTTTCAGATATAGATTTACTTCATTTCAAATTTCATTACTTTTCATTTCATGTTTCACATTTAATTTTACTTCATTTCATATTCCATTTCCATTTCACGTTTCACATTTAAATTAACTTCATTTCACATTTCATTACATTTCATTTCAAATTTCACGTTTAAATTTACTTACATCCGCGTTTCATTAATTTTGATTTCACATTTCACATTTAAATTTACTTCATTTCACATTTCATTTCACGATTCACATTTAAATTTACTTCTTTTCAAATTTTATTACTTTACTTATTTCAAGTTTCACATCTCATTTCACATTTTATTTCACAAATCATTACTTTTCTTATTTCATTTCACATTTCACATTTAAATTTAATTCATTTCACATTTCAATTCACGTTTCACATTTAAATTTACTTCATTGCACATTTCATTTCACGTTTCACATTTAAATTTACTACTTTTCACATTTCGTTTCGTTTTTCACATTTAAATTTACTTCATTTCACATTTCGATTCACGTTTTACATTTAAATTTACTTCATTTCACATTTCATTACATTTTATTGCATGTTTCACTTTTAATTTAACTTCATTTCTCATTTCATTTCCCGTTTCACATTTAAATTTACTTCATTTCATATTTCATTTTCCGTTTCACATTTAATTGTATTTCATTTAACGTTTCTTAGCATTTTAATTCACGTTTCTCTGTTAAATTTCCTTCAGTTCACATTTCATTAATTATGTTTTCACGTTTCACATTTAAATTTACTTCATTTCACATTTCATTACTTTTTATTTCACGTTTCACTTTTAAATATACTTCATTTCACATTCAATTACTTTTAAATTTTCTTTTCACATTTAAATACACTTCATTTCACATTTCATTTAGCGTTTCACAATTAAATTTATTTCATTTCACATTTCATTTCACGTTTTACATTTTAATTTAGTTCATTTTACGTTTCACATTTATATTTATTCATTTCACATTTCATTACTTTTCATTTCGCTTTTCACATTTAAATTTACTTCATTTCACATTTCATTACTTTTTATTTCACGTTTCACTTTTAAATATACTTCAATTCACATTTCATTAATTTTGCTTTCACGTTTCACATTTAAATTTACTTCATTTCACATTTCCTTAATTTTGATTTATCGTTTCACATTTAAATTTACTTCATTTCTCATTTCTTTTCACGTTTCACATTTAAATTTACTTCATTTCACATTTCCTTAATTTTGATTTATCGTTTCACATTTAAATGTTCATCATTTCACATTTTATTTCACGTTTCACATTTAAATTTACTTCACTTCACAATTCATTACTTAGGATTATATTTTCCACATTTAAATTTCCTTCATTTCACATTTCATGTCTCATTCCACATTTAATTTTACTTGATTTCAAATTCCATTACTTTTCACATTTCATTTCACATTTCACTTCACGTTTCACATTTAAATGTACTTATTTTCATAGTTCATTTCACGTTTCGCATTTAAATTAAATTCATTTCACAATTCATTACTTTTCATATTTCATTTCATGTTTCAAAATTAAATTTACTTCATTTCACATTTCATAACATTTCATTTCACGTTTCACATTAAAATTTACTTCATTTCACATTTCATTACTTTTAATTTTTGTTTCAAATTTAAATATACTTCATTTAACTTTTCATTACTTTTCATTTCACGTTTCACTTTTAAATTTACTTCGTTTCACATTACATTTCCATTTCGAGTTTTACATTTAAATTTACTTCATTTCACATTGCATTACTTTTCATTTAACGTTTCACATTAATTTACTTCTTTTCACATTTCTATTCACATTTCATATTTAACTTTACTTCATTTCACATTTCATTACATTTTATTTGTTGTTTCACATTTAAATTTACTCATTTTCTCATTTCTTTTTTCACGTTTAAATTTACTTCATTTCACATTTCATTACTTTTAATTTTCGTTTCAGTATTAAATTTACTTCATTTCACATTTCATTTCATTTTATTTCACGTTTCACATGTAAATTTACATCATTCCACATTTCTTTAATTTTCATTTTTCGTTTCAAATTTTAATTTCCTTCATTTCACATTTCATTTTTCACATTTAAATTTACTTAATTCAACATTTCATTAATTTTGAATTCACGTTTCACATTTAAATTTACTTCATTTCACATTTCATTAATTTCGATTTCACATTTCACATTTAGATTTATTACATTTCACATTTCGATTCACGTTTCAGATTTAAATTTACTTCATTTCACGTTTCATTACAATTGATTTCATTTTTAACATTTAAATTTATTTCATTTCAAAATTAATTAATATACCGTTTCACATTTAAATTTACTTCATTTCACATTTCATGAATTTTGATTTCACGTTTCACATTTAAATTTACTTCATTTCACATTCAATTATTTTTAAATTTTCTTTTCACTTTTAAATTTACTTCATTTCACATTTCATTACTTTTCATTTCACGTTTCACATTTAAATTTACTTCATTTCACTTTTCATTAATTTTGATTTTACGTTACACATTTAAATTTACTTCATTTCACATTTCATTTCTTTTCAATGCACGTTTCAGATTTAAATTTACTTCATTTCACATTTCATTACTTTTCTTTATTCGTTTAAAATTTAAATTTACTTCATTTCACATTTTTTTTACTTTTCATTTCACGTTTCATATTAAATTTACTTCATTACACTTTATTATATTACTTATTTCATGTTTTATATTTCGGTTGACGATTCGGTTGACGTTTCGGTTGACGTTTGACTTATCGTTTGACGTTTGACTTTTCGTTTGACGTTTCATTTTACATTTCATTACATTTCATATTTCATTTCTCGTTTCAAATTTAAATTTTCTTCATTTCACGTTTCATTACTTTCCTTTTCACGTTTCACATTAATTTACTTATTTTCACATTTCTATTCAATTTTCATATTTAAATTTACTTAATTTCACATTTCATTACATTTCATTTCATGTTTCACATTTAAATTTACTTCATTTCACATTTCACTAATTATGATTTCACGTTTCACATTTATATTTACTTCATTTCACATTATACTACTTTTCAATTCAGGTTTCATATTTATATTTACTTCATTTCACATTTCATTTCAAGTTTCACATTTTAATATATTTTATTTCACATTTCATTAATTTTCATTTCACGTTTCACATTAAAATTTACTTCATTTCACATTTCATTACTTTTAATTTTCGTTTCAAATTTAAATATACTTCATTTAACTTTTCATTACTTTTCTTTTCATGTTTCACTTTTAAATTTACTTCATTTCACATTTCATTTTTCACATTTATATGTACTTCATTTCACATTTCATTAATTTTGATTTCACGTTTCACATTTAAATGTACTTCATTTCACATTTCATTAATTTTGATTTCACGTTTCAGATTTAAACTTACTTCATTTCACATTTCATTAGTTTTGATTTCAAATTTCTCATTAAAATTTACTTCATTTCACATTTCATTACATTTCATTTCACGTTTCACATTTAAATTTACTTCATTTCACATTTCATTACATTTCATTTCACGTTTCACCTTTAAATATACATCATTTCACATTTAATTTTGATTTCAGGTTTCACATTTAAATGTACTTCATTTCACATTTCATAAATTTTGATCTCACGTTTCACATTAAAATTTACTACATTTCACTTTTCGATTCACGTTTCAGATTTAAATTTACTTCATTTCACATATCATTAATTTTCATTTTAAGTTTCACATTTAAATTTACTTCATTTCACATTTCATTAATTTTGATTTTACCTTTCACATTCAAATTTACTTCATTTCACATTTCATTAATTTTGATTTTACCTTTCACATTAAACTTACTTCCTTTCACATTTCATTACATTTCATTTCACATTTCACGTTTAAATTTACTTCAATTCGCGTTTCATTAATTTTGATTTCACGTTCCATATTTAAATTTACTTCATTTCAAATTTCATTTCACGTTACACATTTAAATTTACTTCATTTCACATTTCATTTCACGATTCACATTTAAATTTAATTCTTTTCAAATGTTATTAATTACTTATTTCAAGTTTCACATCTCATTTCACATTTTATTTCACAAATCATTACTTTTCCTATTTCATTTCACATTTCACATTTAAATTTAATTCATTTCACATTTCATTTCGCTTTTCACATTTAAATTTACTTCATTTCACATTTCATTTCATGTTTCACATTTAATTTTACTTCATTTCGTATTCCATTTCCATTTCATGTTTCACATTTTAATTAACTTCATTTCACATTTCATTACATTTCATTTCACGTTTCACATTTAAATTTACTTCATTTCACATTTCATTTCACGTTTCACATTTAAATTTACTTCATTTCACATTTCATTTCACGATTCACATTTAAATTTACTTCTTTTCAAATGTTATTACGTTACTTATTTCAATTTTCACATCTCATTTCACATTTTATTTCACAAATCATTACTTTTCTTATTTCATTTCACATTTCACATTTAAATTTAATTCATTGCACATTTCAATTCACGTTTCACATTTAAATGTACTACTTTTCACATTTCATTTCGCTTTTCACATTTAAATTTACTTCATTTCACATTTCGATTCACGTTTCACATTTAAATTTACTTCATTCACATTTCATTAATTTTGATTTCACATTTCACATTTAAATTAACATCAATTCACATTTCATTACTTTTAATATTTCATTTCAGGTTTCACATTTAAATTAACTTCATTTCACGTTTCTTTGCTTTTCATTTCATGTTTCACATTTAAATTTACTTCATTTCACATTTCTTTGCTTTTTATTCCACGTTTCACATTTAAATTTACTTCATTTCAAATCTAATTACTTTTCTTTTCACGTTTTCATTTAAATATATATCGCTTTTTTTACATTTCCATATTCGTTTCACATTTAAATTAACTTATTTCATATTTCATTACATTTCCTTTCGCGTTTAATATTAAATATATTTCACTTCACGTTTCAGATTACATTTCACATTTCATTTCACAATCAATTACATTTCATATTTCATTTTATGTTTCAAAATTAATTTTACTTCATTTCACATTTCCTTACAATTCCTTTCAGTTTTTTCATGTGAATTTACTTCAATTCATATTTCATTATATTTCCATTTTCGTTTCACATTTAAATTCACTTCATTTCACATTTCATTGCTTTACATTTCACTTTTCGCATTTAAATTTGCTTCATTTCACATTTCATTAATTTTCATTTCACGTTTCACATTTAAATTTACTTTCACATTTCATTACTTTTGCTTTCACGTTTCACATTTAAATTTACTTCATTTCACATTTCATTAATTTTGATTTCACGTTTCACATTTAAATTTACTTCTTTTCACATTTCGATTCACGTTTCATATATAAATTTACTTTATTTCAAATTTCATTACTTTTCATTTCACATTTCACATTAAAATTTACTTCATTTCACATTTCATTAATTTTGATTTCAAGTTTCACATTTTGTTTTACTTCATTTCACATTACATTACTTTTCAATTCAGGATTCACATTTAAATTTGCTTCATTTCACATTTCATTACTCTTCATTTCATGTTTCACATTTAAATTTACTTCATTTCACATTTCATTACTTTTTATTTCACGTTTCGCATTTAAATTTACTTCATTTCACCTTTCATTAATTTCGATTTCATGTTTCACATTTAAATTTAATACATTTCACATTTCGATTCACTTTTCAGATTTAAATTTATTTCATTTCACATTTCATTACATCTCATTTCTCGTTTCACATTTAAATTTACTTTTCACATTTCGATTCATGTTTCATATATAAATTTATTTCAAATTTAATTACTTTTCGTTATACATTTCACATTAAAATTTACTTCATTTCACATTTCATTAATTTTGATTTAACGTTTCACTTTTAAATTTACTTCAATTCACATTTCATTAATTTTGCTTTCACGTTTCACATTTAAATTTATTTCATATCACATTTCATTAATTTTTATTTCACGTTTCATTTTAAATTTACCTCTTTTTACATTTCAATTCACGTTTCACATTTAAATTTACTTCATTTCACATTTCATTTCCATTTCGCGTTTCACATTTAAATTTACTCCATTACATATTTCATTAATCTTATTTCACGTTTTGCATTTAGATTTACTTCATTTCACATTTCATTAATTTTGATTAAACGTTTCACATTTAAATTTACTTCATTTCACATTTCGATTTACGTTTCTGATTTAAATTTATTTCACGTTTCAATTTTAAATTTACTTCATTTCACATTTCATTAGTTTTCATTTTACGTTTCACATTTAAATTTACTTCATTTCACATTTCATTAGTTTTCATTTTACGTTTCACATTTAAATTTACTTCATTTCACATTTCATTATACATTTCATACAGTATTCATATTTCGATTCAAGTTTCTCATTTTATTTCACATTTTATTACTTTTAAATTCAAGTTTCACGTTTAAATTTACTTCAGTTCACATTTCATTACTTTCCTTTTTTCATTACATGTTTCACTTTTAAGTTTACTTCATTTCACTTTTCATTACTTTTCATATTTCATTTCAAGTTCCCATTTCATTTCACATTTCATTTCATAAATCATTACTTTCCTTATTTCATTTCACGTTTCACATATAAATTTACTTCATTTCACATTTCATTTCACGTTTCACATTTAAATTTTCTTCATTTCATATTACATTTAACGTTTCAATTTTTAATTTACTTCTCATCACATTTCATTAAATTTCAATTCACGTTTCACATTTAAATTTACTTCATTTCAAATTTCATTAATTTCATTTCACGTTTCATATTTAAATTTACTTCATTTCCCATGTCATTAGTTTTCATTTCACGTTTCACATTTAAATTTATATCATTACATATTTAATTACTTTTGATTTCACGTTTCACATTCAAATTTACTTCAATTCACATTTCATTACATATCCTTTCGCGATTCACATTTAAATTTACTTCATTTCACATTTCGATTTACGTTTCAGATTTAAATTGAATTCATTGCACACTTCATTACTTTTCATTGCACACTTCATTACTTTTCATTGCACACTTCATTACTTTTCATTTCACACTTCATTACTTTTCATTGCACACTTCATTATTACTTTTCATTGCACACTTCATTACTTTTCATTGCACGCTTCATTACTTTTCATTGCACGCTTCATTACTTTTCATTGCACACTTCATTACTTTTCATTGCACACTTCTTTACTTTTCATTGCACACTTCTTTACTTTTCATTGCACACTTCTTTACTTTTCATTGCACACTTCTTTACTTTTCATTGCACACTTCTTTACTTTTCATTGCACACTTCTTTACTTTTCATTGCACGTTTCACATTTAAAATTACTTCGTTTCTCATTTCATTAAATTTCATTTCACGTTTCACATTAAAATTTACTTCATTTCACATTTCATTAATTTTTATTTCACATTTCACATTTAAATTTACTTCACATTTCATTTTTCACATTTATATTTACTTCATTTCAAATTTAATTTATTTTGAATTAACGTTTCACAATTAAATTTACTTCATTTCAAATTTCATTAACTTTGATTTCACGTTTCACATTTAAATTTAATAAATTTCACATTTCGATTCAAGATTCAGATTTAAATTTACTTCATTTCACATTGCATTGCTTTTCATTTCACGTTTCACATTTAAATTTATTTCATTTCACATTTCATTACATTGCATTTCACGTTTCACATTTAAATTTACTTCATTTCACATTTCATTTGTTTTCAATTCACGTTTCAAATTTATATTTACTTCATTTCACATTTCATTACTTTTAATTTCACGTTTCACATTTATATTTACTTCATTTTACATTTCTTTTCATGTTTCACTTTTAAATTTACTTCATTTAACATTTCATTACTTTTCATTTCATGTTTCACATTTAAATTTAATTCATTTCACAATTCATTAATTTTGATTTCTATTTTCACATTTAGTTTTACTTCATTTCACATTACATTACTTTTCAATTCAGGATTCACATTTAAATTTACTTCATTTCACATTTCATTACTTCTCGTTTCACGTTTCACATTTAAATTTACTTCAATTCACATTTCATTAATTTTGATTTCAGGTTTCACATTAAATTTACTTCATTTCACATTATATTACGTATCAATTCAGGTTTCATATTTATATTTACTTCATTTCACATTTCATTCCACGTTTCTCATTTTTATTTATTTCATTAAACATTTCATTACTATTCATTTCACGTTTCCCATTTAAATTTACTTCATTTCACATTTCATTACTTTTCATTTCACGTTTCACATTTAAATTTACTTCATTTCACGTTTCATTACTTTTTATTTCACGTTTCACAATTAAATTTACTTCATTTCACATTTCATTACATCTCATTTCTCGTTTCACGTTTTAAGTTACTTCATTTAATAATTAATTACATTTCATTTCACGTTTCACATTTTAATTTACTTCATTTCACATTTCATTTCTCGTTTCACATTTAAATTTACTTCATTTCACATTTCATTTCACGTTTCGCATTTAAATTTAATTCATTTCACATTTCATTTCAAGTTTCACATTTTAATTTACTTCATTTCATATTTCATTTCATGTTTTACATTTAAATTTAATTCATTTCATATTTCATTTCACGTTTCACGTTTAAATTTTCTTCTTTTTACATTTCATTTCACGTTTCCCATTGAATTTTACATTATTTCACATTTCATTACATGTTTCACTTTTAAATTTAGTTCATTTCACATTTCATTTCATGTTTCACATTTAAATTTATTTCATTTCACATTTCATTACATTTCATTTCACGTTTCACATTTAAATTTATTTCATTACTTTTTTCACATTTAAATTACTTCATTTCACATTTCATAACATTTCAGACCATATTTCACATTGAAATTTTCTTCATTAAATATTTTATAACATTTAATTCCACGTTTAACTTATATATTTACTTCATTTCACATTTCAATACTTTTTATTTCACGTTTCACATTTAAATTTACTTTACTTCACAATTCATTGCTTTTTATTTCATTTTCCACATGTAAATTTACTTCATTTCACATTTCATTGAATTTGATTTTACATTTCACATTTATATTTATTTCATTTCAAATTTCATTAATTTTGATCTCACGTTTCACATTTAAATTTACTTCATATCACATTTCATTTTACGTTTCACATTTTAATTTATTTCATTTCACATTTCATTACACATTTCATACACTTCATATTTCATTTCAAGTTTCTCATTTTATTTCACATTTTATTACTTTTCAATTATGTTTCACGTTTAAATTTACTTTATTTCACATTTCATTACTTTTCATATTACATTTAATGTTCACATTTCATTTCACATTTCATTTCATAAATCATTACTTTCCTTTTTTCATTTCACGTTTCACATTTAAAATTTCTTCATTTCATATTACATTTCACGTTTGTCTTTTTAATTTACTTCATTTCACATTTCAATACTTTTTATTTCACGTTTCACATTTAAATTTACTTCATTTCACATTTCATTACTTTTAATTTCTCTTTTCACAATGAACCTTCATTTCACACTTCATTACTTTTCTTTTCATGTTTCAGATTTAAATTTTCTTCATTTCACATTTCATTATTCTTCATTTCACGTTCCACTTTTAAATTTAATTCATTTCACATTACATTAATTTTCATTTCACATTTCAAATTTAAATTTACTTCATTTCACATTTCATTACTTTTGATTTGTTTCACATTTAATTTTACTTCATCTCACATTTAATTAACTTTGTTTTCACGTTCCACATTTAAATTTACTTCATTTCACATTTCATTAATATTGATTTCACATTTCACATTTATATTTACTTCATTTCACATTTTGATTTCATGTTTCAGATTTAAATTTACTTAATTTCACTTTTCGCAGTTAAATTTACTTCATTTCACATTTCATTAATTTTGATTAAAAATTTCACATTTTAGTTTACGTCATTTCACATTTCATTAATTCTGATTTTGCATTTCACATTTAAATTTACTTCATTTCACATTTCGATTTACGTTTCAGATTTAAATTTACTTCATTTCACATGTCATTAGTTTTCATTTCACATTTCATTACTTTTGATTTAATTTTTCACATTTAAATTTACTTCATTTCACATTACATTAATTTTGATTTACGTTTCACATTTAAATTTACTTCATTTCACATTTCGATTTACATTTCAGATTTTAATTTACTTCATTTCACATTCCAATAGCTTTCATTTCACGTTTCACATTTAAATTTACTTCATTTCACATTTCTTTACTTTTCAATTTTTGTTTCAAATTTAAATTTACTTCATTTCACATTTCATTACTTATTTCACGTTTTACATTTACTTTCACATTTAATTACACTTTTCATTATTTTCATATTTCATTTCAAGTTTCGCGTTTCATTTTTCAGTTCTTTTCACATTTCATTACTTTTCAATTCACGTTTCACATTTAAATTCAATTTATTTCACATTTCATGACATACGATATTTCATTTCAAGTTTCACATTTCATTTCACAAATCATTACGTTTCTTATTTCATTTCATGTTTCTCTTTTAAATTTACTTCATTTCACATTTCTTTAATTTTGATTTCACATTTCACATTTAAATTTACTTCATTTCACATTTCATTAATTTCGATTTCACGTTTCACATTTAAATTTACTACATTTCACATTTCGATTCACTTTTCAGATTTAAATTTATTTCATATCACATTTCATTACTTTTCATTTCACTTTTCAGATTTAAATTTATTTTATTCCACATTTCATTTCTTTTCATTTAATGTATAACATTTAAATTTACTTCATTTCACATTTCATTACTTTTTATTTCACGTTTCATATTTAGTTTTACTTCATTTCACATTACATTACTTTTCAATTCAGGATTCACATTTAATTTTACTTCATTTCACATTTCATTACTTTTCATTTCATGTTTCACATTTAAATTTACTTCATTTCACATTTCATTTCCATTTCAAGTTTCACATTTAAATTTACTTCATTTCACATTTCATTACAATTCATTTTTATCTTCACATTTAAATTTACTTCATTTCACATTTCATTACATCTCATTTCTCGTTTCACATTTTAATTTACTTCATTTAATAATTCATTACATTTCATTTCACGTTTCACATTTAAATTTAATTCATTTCACATTTTATTCCAAGTTTCACATTTAAATTTACTTCATTTCACGTTTCATTACTTTTTATTTCACGTTTCACAATTAAATTTACTTCATTTCACATTTCATTACATCTCATTTCTCGTTTCACGTTTTAAGTTACTTCATTTAATAATTAATTACATTTCATTTCACGTTTCACATTTTAATTTACTTCATTTCACATTTCATTTCTCGTTTCACATTTAAATTTACTTCATTTCACATTTCATTTCACGTTTCGCATTTAAATTTAATTCATTTCACATTTCATTTCAAGTTTCACATTTTAATTTACTTCATTTCATATTTCATTTCATGTTTTACATTTAAATTTAATTCATTTCATATTTCATTTCACGTTTCACGTTTAAATTTTCTTCTTTTTACATTTCATTTCACGTTTCCCATTGAATTTTACATTATTTCACATTTCATTACATGTTTCACTTTTAAATTTAGTTCATTTCACATTTCATTTCATGTTTCACATTTAAATTTATTTCATTTCACATTTCATTACATTTCATTTCACGTTTCACATTTAAATTTATTTCATTACTTTTTTCACATTTAAATTACTTCATTTCACATTTCATAACATTTCAGACCATATTTCACATTGAAATTTTCTTCATTAAATATTTTATAACATTTAATTCCACGTTTAACTTATATATTTACTTCATTTCACATTTCAATACTTTTTATTTCACGTTTCACATTTAAATTTACTTTACTTCACAATTCATTGCTTTTTATTTCATTTTCCACATGTAAATTTACTTCATTTCACATTTCATTGAATTTGATTTTACATTTCACATTTATATTTATTTCATTTCAAATTTCATTAATTTTGATCTCACGTTTCACATTTAAATTTACTTCATATCACATTTCATTTTACGTTTCACATTTTAATTTATTTCATTTCACATTTCATTACACATTTCATACACTTCATATTTCATTTCAAGTTTCTCATTTTATTTCACATTTTATTACTTTTCAATTATGTTTCACGTTTAAATTTACTTTATTTCACATTTCATTACTTTTCATATTACATTTAATGTTCACATTTCATTTCACATTTCATTTCATAAATCATTACTTTCCTTTTTTCATTTCACGTTTCACATTTAAAATTTCTTCATTTCATATTACATTTCACGTTTGTCTTTTTAATTTACTTCATTTCACATTTCAATACTTTTTATTTCACGTTTCACATTTAAATTTACTTCATTTCACATTTCATTACTTTTAATTTCTCTTTTCACAATGAACCTTCATTTCACACTTCATTACTTTTCTTTTCATGTTTCAGATTTAAATTTTCTTCATTTCACATTTCATTATTCTTCATTTCACGTTCCACTTTTAAATTTAATTCATTTCACATTACATTAATTTTCATTTCACATTTCAAATTTAAATTTACTTCATTTCACATTTCATTACTTTTGATTTGTTTCACATTTAATTTTACTTCATCTCACATTTAATTAACTTTGTTTTCACGTTCCACATTTAAATTTACTTCATTTCACATTTCATTAATATTGATTTCACATTTCACATTTATATTTACTTCATTTCACATTTTGATTTCATGTTTCAGATTTAAATTTACTTAATTTCACTTTTCGCAGTTAAATTTACTTCATTTCACATTTCATTAATTTTGATTAAAAATTTCACATTTTAGTTTACGTCATTTCACATTTCATTAATTCTGATTTTGCATTTCACATTTAAATTTACTTCATTTCACATTTCGATTTACGTTTCAGATTTAAATTTACTTCATTTCACATGTCATTAGTTTTCATTTCACATTTCATTACTTTTGATTTAATTTTTCACATTTAAATTTACTTCATTTCACATTACATTAATTTTGATTTACGTTTCACATTTAAATTTACTTCATTTCACATTTCGATTTACATTTCAGATTTTAATTTACTTCATTTCACATTCCAATAGCTTTCATTTCACGTTTCACATTTAAATTTACTTCATTTCACATTTCTTTACTTTTCAATTTTTGTTTCAAATTTAAATTTACTTCATTTCACATTTCATTACTTATTTCACGTTTTACATTTACTTTCACATTTAATTACACTTTTCATTATTTTCATATTTCATTTCAAGTTTCGCGTTTCATTTTTCAGTTCTTTTCACATTTCATTACTTTTCAATTCACGTTTCACATTTAAATTCAATTTATTTCACATTTCATGACATACGATATTTCATTTCAAGTTTCACATTTCATTTCACAAATCATTACGTTTCTTATTTCATTTCATGTTTCTCTTTTAAATTTACTTCATTTCACATTTCTTTAATTTTGATTTCACATTTCACATTTAAATTTACTTCATTTCACATTTCATTAATTTCGATTTCACGTTTCACATTTAAATTTACTACATTTCACATTTCGATTCACTTTTCAGATTTAAATTTATTTCATATCACATTTCATTACTTTTCATTTCACTTTTCAGATTTAAATTTATTTTATTCCACATTTCATTTCTTTTCATTTAATGTATAACATTTAAATTTACTTCATTTCACATTTCATTACTTTTTATTTCACGTTTCATATTTAGTTTTACTTCATTTCACATTACATTACTTTTCAATTCAGGATTCACATTTAATTTTACTTCATTTCACATTTCATTACTTTTCATTTCATGTTTCACATTTAAATTTACTTCATTTCACATTTCATTTCCATTTCAAGTTTCACATTTAAATTTACTTCATTTCACATTTCATTACAATTCATTTTTATCTTCACATTTAAATTTACTTCATTTCACATTTCATTACATCTCATTTCTCGTTTCACATTTTAATTTACTTCATTTAATAATTCATTACATTTCATTTCACGTTTCACATTTAAATTTAATTCATTTCACATTTTATTCCAAGTTTCACATTTAAATTTACTTAATTTCATATTTCATTTCATGTTTTACATTTAAATTTAATTCGTTTCATATTTCATTTCACGTTTCACGTTTAAATTTACTTCTTTTCACATTTCATTTCACGTTTCACATTTATATTTACTTCATTTCATATTTCATTTCAAGTTTCACATTTAAATTTACTTGATTTCACATTTCATTACACGTTTCACATTTAAATTTAGTTCATTTCACATTTCATTTCACGTTTCACATTTAAATTTATTTCAGTTCACATTTCATTACATTTCATTTCTCGTTTCACATTTAAATTTATTTCATTTCTTGTTTCACATTTAAATTACTTCATTTCGCATTTCATTACATATCGTTTCAACTTTCACATTTAAATTTAATTCATATCACATTTCATAACATTTCAGACCATATTTCACATTGAAATTTTCTTCATTAAATATTTTATAACATTTAATTCCACGTTTAACTTATATATTTACTTTATTTCACATTTCAATACTTTTCATTTCTCATTTTACATTTAAATTTATTTCATTTCAAATTTCATTACTATTTTCGTTTCAAATTTAAATTTACTTCATTTCACGTTTCATTACTTTTGATTAAACGTTTCACATTTACTTTTACTTCATCTCACATTTAATTAATTTTGATTTCACGTTCCACATTTAAATTTACTTCATTTCACATTTCATTAATTTTGAATTCACGTACACATTTAAATTTACTTCATTTCACATTTCATTAATTTTGATTTCACGTTTCATATTTAGTTTTACTTCATTTCACATTACATTACTTTTCAATTCAGGATTCACATTTAATTTTACTTCATTTCACATTTCATTACTTTTCATTTCATGTTTCACATTTAAATTTACTTCATTTCACATTTCATTTCCATTTCAAGTTCCACATTTAAATTTACTTCATTTCACATTTCATTTCACATTTCAAATTTCAATTTACTTCATTTCACATTTCACTACATTTGATTTCACGTTTCACATTTAATTTTACTTCATTTCACATTTCATTATTTTTATTTCACATTTTGCATTTAAATTTACTTCATTTTACATTTCATTAGTTTTCATTTCACGTTTCACATTTAAATTTACTTCATTTCGCATTTCATTGTTTTTCATTTCAATTTTAATTGCTTTTCATTTCACGTTTCACATTTAAATGTACTTCATTTCACATTTCATTATTTTTGATTTCAAGTTTCACATTTAAACTTACTTCATTTCACATTTCATTACATTTCATTTCACGTCTCACATTTAAATTTACTTCATTTCACATTTCATTTATTTTGATTTCACGTTTCACATTTAAATGTACTTCATTTCACATTTCATAAACTTTCATCTCACGTTTCACATTAACATCTACTACATTTCACGTTTCGATTCACGTTTCAGATTTAAATTTCCTTCATTTCGCAATTCATTACTTTTCATTCCACGTTTCTCATTTAAATCTACTTCATTTCACATATCATTACTTTTCATTTCAAGTTTCACATATAAATTTACTTCATTTCACATTTCATTAATTTTTATTTCGCATTTCACATTTAAATTTTCTTCTTTTCACATTTTGTTTCACGTTTCAGATTTACATTTACTTAATTTCACTTTTCCTTACTTTTCATTTCATCTTTCACATTTAATTTTACTTCATTTCATATTCCATTTCCATTTCACGTTTCTCATTTAAATTAACTTCATTTCACATTTCATTACGTTTCATTTCACGTTTCACATTTAAATTTTCTTCATTTCACATTTAGTACATTTCATTTCACATTTCACGTTTAAATTTACTTCCATTCGCGTTTCATTAATTTTGATTTCATGTTCCACATTTAAATTTACTTCATTTCACATTTCATTTCACGTTTCACATTTAAATTTACTTCATTTCACATTTCATTTCACGATTCACATTTAAATTTACTTCTTTTCAAATTTTAATACTTTACTTATTTCAAGTTGCACATCTCATTTCACATTTTATTTCACAAATTATTTCTTTTCTTATTTCATTTCACGTTTCACATTTAAATTTACTTTATTGCACTTTTCATTTCCTTTCATTTCAAATTTCACATTTAAATTTAATTCATTTAACATTCCATTATTTTTAAATATTCTTTTCACATTTAAATTTTCTACATTTCACTTACCATTACTTTTCATTTCTCATTTCACATTTAAAATTACTCCATTTTACATTTCATTACTTTTCATTTCACGTTTCACATTTAAATTTACTTCATTTCACATTTCATTTTTCACATTTAAATGTACTTCATTTCACATTTCATTCATTTTGATCTCACGTTTCACATTTAAATTTACTACATTTCACATTTCGATTCACGTTTCAGATTTAAATTTACTTCATTTCACATTTCATTACTTTTCATTCCACGTTTCTCATTTTATTTTACTTCATTTCACATTTCATTACTTTTCATTTCAAGTTTCACATTTAAATTTACTTCATTTCACATTTCATTAATTTTGATTGTACCTTTCACATTTAAATTTACTTCATTTCCCATTTCATTAATTTTGATTTTACCTTTCACATTTAAATTTACTTCATTTCACATTTCATTTCACGTTTCACATTTAAATTTATTTCATTTCACATTTCATTAATTTTGATTTTACCTTTCACATTTAAATTTACTTCATTTCACATTTAATTAATTTTGACTTAACGTTCCACATTTAAATTTACTTAATTTCACATTTCATTAATTTTCATTTCACGTTTCACATTTAAATTTACTTCATTTCACTTTATTATTTTACTTATTTCATGTTTTGAATTTCGGTTGGCGTTTTGGTTGGCGTTTTGGTTGGCGTTTTGGTTGACGTTTTGGTTGACGTTTGACATTGCAGTTGAAGTTTCATTTCAAATTTTATACATTTCTTATTTCATTTCTCGTTTTACATTTAAATTTACTTCATTTCACATTTAATTACATTTCATTTCACGTTTCACATTTAAATTTACTTCATTTCACATTTCAGTACATTTCATTTCGCGTTTCACATTTAAATTTTCTTCCTTTCACTTTTCATTACTTTTCATTTCTCGTTTCACATTTATATTTACTTCATTTCACATTTCATTCCACGTTTCACATTTTAATTTATTTCATTTCACATTTCATTAATTTCGATTTCACGTTTCACATTTAAATATACTACATTTCACATTTCAATTCACGTTTCACATTTATATTTACTTCATTTCACATTGCATTACTTTTCATTTAATGTTTCAAATTTAATTTTACTTCACATCACATTTCATTACTTTTCATTTCGTGTTTCACATTTAAACCTACTTCATTTCACATTTCATTACATTTCCATTTTCGTTTCACATTTAAATTTACTTCATTTCACATTTCATTACATTTCATTTCACGTTTCACTTTTTAATTTACTTCATTTCACGTTTCATTACTTTTCATTTCACGTTTAACATTTAAATTTACTTCATTTCACATTTCATTACTTTTAAATTCAAGTTCCACATTTAAATTTAATTCATTTCACATTTCATTACTTTTCATTTCAAGTTTCACATTTAAATTTACTTCATTTCACATTTCATTAATTTTCATTTCACGTTTCACTTTTTAATTTACTTCATTTCACGTTTCATTACTTTTTATTTCACGTTTCACATTTAAATTTACTTCATTTCACATTTTATTACATTTGATTTCACGTTTAACATTTAAATTTACTTCATTTCTCATTTCATTACTTTTAAATTCAAGTTCCACATTTAAATTTAATTCATTTCACATTTCATTACTTTTCATTTCAAGTTTCACATTTAAATTTACTTCATTTCACATTTCATTAATTTTCATTTCAAGTTTCACATTTAAATTTACTTCATTTCACATTGCATTACATTTTGATTTCACGTTTCACATTTAAATTTACTACATTTCAAATTTTGATTCATGTTTCAGATTTAAATTTACTTCATTTCACATTTCATTACATTACATTTCGAGTTACACATTTAAATTTACTTCGTTTCACATTTCATTACTTTTAAATTTTCTTTTCACAGTTAAATTTCCTTCAGATCTCATTTCATTACTTTTCATTTCAAGTTTCACTTTTAAATTTCCTTCATTTTTCGTTTCACGTTTATGTCATTTTACTTTTCATTACATTTCATTTTTCGTTCCACATTTAATTTTACTTTATTTCTCATTTCATTTCACGTTTCACATTTAAATTAACTTGATTTTATATTTAATTTCACGTTTCACATATAAATTTACTTCATTTCACATTTCATTTGTTTTCAATTCACGTTTCAAATTTATATTAACTTCATTTAACATTTCATTACTTTTCATTTTTTGTTCCAAATTTAAATTTTATTCATTTCACTTTTCATTACTTTTTATTACACTTTTCGCATTTAAATTTACTTCATTTCACATTTCATTACTTTTCATTTCGCTTTTCATATTTAAATTTACGTCATTTCACATTTCATTACTTTTGATTTCGCGTTTCACATTTAATTTTACTTCATTTCACATTTCATTTCTCGTTTCACATTCAAATTTACTTCATTGCACATTTCATACTTTTCATTTATAGTTTCACGTTTAAATTTACTTCATTTCACTTTCAATTACTTTTAAATTTTCTTTTCACATTTAAATTTTCTACATTTCACTTACCATTACTTTTCATTTCTCATTTCACATTTAAAATTACTCCATTTTACATTTCATTAATTTTCATTCCACGTTTCACATTTCAATTTACTTCATTTCACATTTCATTTTTCACTTTTAAATTTACTTCATTGCACATTTCATTTTTGATTTCACGTTTCACATTTAAATGTACTTCATTTCAAATTTCATTAAATTTGATTTCACGTTTCACATTTAATTTTACTTCATTTCACATTTCATTACATTTCATTTCACGTTTCACAATTAAATTTACTTCATTTCATATTTCATTACATTTCATTTCACATTTCACATTTAAATTTACTTCATTTTAAATTTCGATTTATATTTCAGATTTAAATGTACTTCATTTCACGTTTCACTTTTAAATCTACTTCATTTCACATTTCATTACTTTTGATTTCATTTTTCACTGTTAAATTTACTTAATTTCACATTTCATTACTTTTCATTCCACGTTTCAGATTTAAATTTACTTCATTTCACATTTCATTACTCTTGATTTCATTTTTCACAGTTAATTTTTATATCATTTCACATTTAATTAATTTCGATTTCACTTTTAACATTTAAATTTACTTCATTTCACATTTCATTACTTTTAAATTTTCTTTTCACATTTAAATTTCATTCACATCACATTTCATTTCTTTTCATTTTAAGTTTCACTTTTAAATTTCTTTCATTTTTCGTTTCACATTTATTTCATTTCACTTTTCATTACATTTCATTTCTCGTTTCACATTTAATTTTACTTCATTTCTCATTTCATTTCCTGTTACACATTTAAATTAACTTGATTTTATATTTCATTATCATGTTTTACATTTAAATTATCTTAAATTCACATTTCAATTTTCTTCATTTCACATTTCATTTCATGTTTCACATTTTAATTTACTTCATTTCACATTTCATTACTTTTCATTTCACTTTTCACTTTTAAATTTTCTTCATTTCACATTTCATTACATTTCATGTCAAGTTTCTCTTTTTAATTTACTTCATTTCACGTTTCATCAATTTTCATTTCACTTTTCAGATTTAAATTTACTTCATTACACACTTCATTAAATTTAATTTCAAGTTTCACATTTAAATTTACTTCATTTCACATTTCATTACATTTCATTTCACGTTTCACATTTAAATTTACTTCATTTCACGTTTCTTTACCTTTCATTTCATGTTTCACATTTAAATATATTTCATTTCAAATTACATTTCCATTTCAAGTTTCACATTTAAATTTATTTCATTTCACATTTCATTACTTCTCATTTCTCGTTTCACATTTAAGTTTACTTCAATTCACATTTCAATAATTTTGATTTCAAGATTCACATTTAAATTTACTTCATTTCACATTATATTACTTTTCAATTCAGGTTTCACATTTATATTTACTTCATTTCACATTTCATTCCACGTTTCACAATTTAATTTATTTCATTAAACATTTCATTACATTTAATTTCACGTTTCACATTTAAATTTACTTCATTTCACATTTCATTACTTTTAATTTTAGTTTCAAATTTAAATTTACTTCATTTCACATTTCATTACATTTTATCTCACGTTTCACATTTAAATTTCCTTCATTTCACATTTCATTTCGCTTTTCACATTTAATTTTACTTCATTTCACATTTCGATTCACGTTTCACATTTAAATTTACTTCATTTCACGTTTCAATACTTTTCTTTTAATGATTCACATTTAAATTTACTTCATTTCACATTTCATTACTTTTCATTTCACGTTTCACTTTTAAATTTACTTCATTTCACATACAATTACTTTTAAATTTTCTTTGCACATTTAAATTAACTTCATTTCACATTTCATTACTTTTCATTTCACGTTTCACATTTAAATACACTTCATTTCACATTTCATTTAGCGTTTCACATTTAAATTTATTTCATTTCACATTTCATTTCACGTTTCACATTTAAATTTACTTCATTTCACATTTCATTTCACGATTCACATTTAAATTTACTTTATATCACCTTTCATTTCACGTTTCACATTTAAATTTAGTTCATTCTACGTTTCACATTTATATTTATTCATTTCACATTTCATTACTTTTGATTTCTCGTTTCACATTTAAATTTACTTCATTGTACATTTCATTACCTTTCATTTCATGTTTCACATTTAAATTTTCTTCATTTCACATTCCATTATTTTTAAATATTCCTTTCACATTTAAATTTTCTACATTTCACTTACCATTACTTTTCATTTATCATTTCACATTAAAAATTACTCCATTTTACATTTCATTAATTTTCATTCCACGTTTCACATTTAAATGTACTTCATTTCACATTTCATTTTTCACATTTAAATGAACTTCATTTCACATTTCATTAAATTTGATTTCACGTTTCACATTTAAATGTACTTCATTTCACATTTCATTAATTTTGATTTCAAATTTCACATTTAAACTTACTTCATTTCACATTTCATAACTTTTCATTCCATGTTTAACATTTAAATTTACTTCATTTCACATTTCATTATTTTAATTTTCGTTTCAATTTTAAATTTACTTCATTTCACATTTCATTTCCATTTAAACTTTCACATTTAAATTTACTTCATTTCAAATTTCATTTAACGTTTCATATTTAAATTTACTTCATTTCACATTTCATTACTTCTCATTTCACGTTTCACATTTAAATTTTCTTCTTTTCACTTTTCATTACTTTTCATTTCACGTTTTACATTTAGTTTTTCTTCATTTCTCATTTCATTAATTTTGATTTTACGTTTCACATTTAAATTTACTTCATTTCACATTTCATTAATTTCGATTTCACATTTCACATTTAAATTTACTACATTTCACATTTCGATTCACTTTTCAGATTTAAATTTATTTCATTTCACATTTCATTACTTTTCATTTAATGTTTCATATTTTAATTTACTACTTTTCACATTTCATTACTTTTAATTTCACGTTTCACGTTTCCTTACGTTTCATTTCAAATTTAACATTTAAATTTACTTATTTTCACATTTCATTACTTTTAATTTCACGTTTCACATTTCATTACATTCCATTTAACGTTTCACATTTAAATTTACTTCATTTCATGTCACGTTCCACATTTAATTTTACTTGATTTCAAATTTCATTACTTTTCACATTTCATTTCACATTTCATTTCACGTTTCACATTTAAATTTACTTCATTTCTCATTTCATTTCGCGTTTCACATTTAAATTTACTTCTTTTCACATTTCATTACATTTCATTCCACATTTCACAGTTAAATTTACTTCATTTCACATTTTATTATTTGTTTCACATTTAAATTTACTTCATTTAACATTTCATTAGTTTTCATTTCGCGTTTCACATTAAAATTAACTTCATTTCATTTCGCGTTTCACATTTCACATTTCACATTTAAATTAACTTCATTTCACATTTCTTTACTTTTCATTTCACGTTTCACATTTCAATTTACTTCATTTCACATTTCATTTCACGTTTCACATTTAAATTTACTTCATTTCATATTTCATTTCACGTTTAACATTTAAACTTAATTCATTTTACATTTCATTTCACGTTTTGCATTTAGATTTACTTCATTTCACATTTCATGTCACGTTCCACATTTAATTTTACTTGATTTCAAATTTCATTACTTTTCACATTTCATTTCACGTTTCACATTTAAATTTTCTTATTTTCATAGTTCATTTCACGTTTCGCATTTAAATTAACTTCATTTCACAATTTATTACATTTCATTTCCCCTTTCACATATTAATTTTCTTCATTTCACATTTCATTTCACGTTTCACATATATATTTACTTCATTTCACGTTTCATTACATTTTATTTCACGTTTCACATTTAAATTTAATTCATTTCACATTTCATTTCTCGTTTCACATTAAAATTTACTTCATTTCATAATTCATTTCTCGTTTCACATTTAAAATTACTTCATTTCACATTTCATTTCAAGTTTCACATTTTAATTTACTTCATTTCATATTTCATATCATGTTTTACATTTAAATTTAATTCGTTTCACATTTCATTTCACGTTTCACGTTTAAATTTACTTCTTTTCACATTTCATTTCACGTTTCACATTTAAATTTACTTCATTTCGCATTTCATTTCACGTTTCACATTTCAATTTACTTCTTTTCACATTTCATTTCTCGTTTCACATTTAAATTTATATCTTTTCACACTTAATTACATTTCATATCACGTTTCACATTTAAATTTATATCATTTCATAATTCATTTTACGTTTCACATTTAAATATACTTCATTTCACATTTTTTTTACTTTTCATTTCACGTTTCACTTTTAAATTTACTTCATTTCACTTTATTATTTTACTTATTTCATGTTTTTAATTTCGGTTGACGTTTCGGTTGATGTTTCGATTGACGTTTCATTTCACATTTAAATATTCATCACTTAACATTTCATTAATTTTCATTTCATGTTTCACATTTAAATTTACTTCATTTCACATTTCATTACTTTTCATTTCATGTTTCACATTTAAATTTACTTCATTTCACTTTTCATTTCACGTTTCACATTTAGATTTACTTCATTTTACATTTCATTAGTTTTCATTTCGCGTTTCACATTAAATTTACTTCATTTCACATTTCATTAGTTTTGTTTTCACGTTTTGCATTTAAATTTTTTTCATTTCACATTTCATTAATTTTGATTAAACGTTTCACATTTTTATTTACTTCATTTCACATTTCATTAATATTGATTTCACATTTCACATTTAAATTTACTTCATTTCACTTTTCATTAATTTTGAATAAATGTTTCACATTTAAATTTACTTCATTTCACATCTCGATTTACGTTTCAGATTTAAATTTACTTAATTTAACGTTTCACAGTCAAATTTACTTCATTTCACATTTCATTAATTTTGATTAAACGTTTCACATTTAGATTTACTTCATTTCACATTTCATTAATGCTGATTTCACATTTCACATTTAAATTTACTTCATTTCACATTTCGATTTACGTTTCAGATTTAAATTTACTTCATTTCACGTTTCACATTTAAATTTTCTTCATTTCACATTTCATTAGTTTTCATTTCATGTTTCACATTTAAATTTACTTCATATCACTGTTCGATTCACGTTTCAGATTTAAATTTACTTCATTTCACATTTCATTAATTTTGATTAAACGTTTCACATTTATATTTACTTCATTTCACATTTCATTAATATTGATTTCACATTTCACATTTAAATTTACTTCTTTTCACTTTTCATTAATTTTGATTTCATGTTTCACATTTAAATTTACTTCATTTCACATTTCATTTCACGTTTTACATTTAAATTTACTCCATTTCACATTTCATTACTTTTCGTTTCATGTTTCACATTTAAATTTACTTCATTTCACATTTCATTACTTTTCATTTCGCGTTTCACATTTAAATTTACTTCATTTCACATTTCAATACTTTTACTTTCACGTTTCACATCTATATTTACTTCATTTCCCGTTTCATTACATTTCTTTTCTCGTTTCACGATTCACATTTATATTTACTTCATTTTACATTTCATTAATTTTGATTTCAAATTTCACATTTAAATTTTCTTCATTTCACATTTCGTTACACGTTCCACATTTAAATTTAGTTATTTTCACATTTCATTTCACGTTTCTCTTTTAAATTTATTTCATTTCTTGTTTCACATTTAAATTACTTCATTTCACATTTCATTAGATATCATTTCAACTTTCACATTTAAATTTACTTCATATCACATTTCATATCATTTCAGACCATATTTCACATTTAAATTTTCTTCATTAAATATTTTATAACATTTTATTCCTCGTTTAACTTAAATGTTTTCTTCTTTTCACATTTCATTACTTTTCTTTTCACGTTTGACATTTAAATTTACTTCATTTCACATTACATTTCACATTTCACATTTAAATTTATTTCATTTCACATTTCATCACATTTCATTTCACGTTTCACATTTAAATTTATTTCATTTCTTGTTTCACATTTAAATTTCTTCATTTCACATTTCATTATATATCATTTCACATTTCACATTTAAATTTACTTCATTTGACTTTATTATTTTACTTTTTTCATGTGTTGAATTTCGGTAGGCGTTTTGGTTGGCGTTTTGGTTGGCGTTTTGGTTGACGTTTTGGTTGACGTTTGACGTTTCGTTTGAAGTTTCATTTCAAATTTCATTACATTTCTTATTTCATTTCTCGTTTTACATTTAATTTTACTTCAGTTCACATTTCATTACTTTTCATTTAAAGTTTCACTTTTAAATTTCTTTCATTTCACTTTTCATTACATTTCATTTCTCGTTTCACATTTAATTTTACTTCATTTCAGATTTCATTGCTTTTCCTTTCTGGTTTCAAATTTAAATTTACTTCATTTCAAATTTCATTACTTTTCATTTTACTTTTCAAATTTAAATTTACTTCATTTCCCGTTTCAAATTTAAATTTACTTTATTTCACATTTCATTACATTTCCCTTCGCGTTTAACATATAAATCCATTTCGGTTCTCATTTCAAATTTAAATTTAATACATTTAACTTTTGATTACTTTACATTTCACGTTTCACATTTAAATTTACTTCATTTCACATTTCATTACTTATCATTTCACCTTTCACATTTAATTTTACTTCATATCACATTTCATTACTTTTCATTTCACGTTTCATATTTAATATTATTTCATTTCTGGTTTCAAATTTAAATTTACTTCATTTCACATATCATTATTTTGATATCGGGTGTTTCACATTTAATTTTACTTCTTTTTAAATATCATTTCACGTTTCGCATTTTAACTTACTTCATTTCAGATTTCATTACTTTTCATTTCACGTTTCAGATTTAAATTTACATCATTTCACATTTCATTTGTCGTTTCACATTTAAATGTTCATCATTTCACATTTTATTTCACGTTTCACATTTCAATTTACTTCATTTCACATTTCATTAATTTTGATTTCACGTTTTGCATTTAAATTTTCTTTATTCCACATTTCATTACATTTTTATTTCATTTTATGTTTCACATTTAAATTTACTTCATTTCACATTTTTTTTACTTTTCATGTCATGTTTCACATTTAAATTCACATAATTTTACATTATTATTTTACTTATTTCATGTTTTGAATTTCGGTTGACGTTTCGGTTGACGTTCAATTACATTTCATATTTCATTTCTCGTTTCACATTTAAATTTACTTCATTTCACATTTCATTAATTTTCATTTCATGTTACACATTTAAGTATACTTCATTTCACAGTTTGATTTACATTTCAAATTTAAATTTACATCATTTCACATTTCATTACTTTTCATTTCATGTTTCACGTTTAAATTTATATCATTTCACTTTTCGATTCACGTTTCAGATTTAAATTTACTTCATTTCACACTTCATTTCACGTTTCACATTTAAATAGTCTTCATTTCACTTTTCATTTCACGTTTCACGTTTAAATTTACTTCTTTTCACATTTCATTTCACGTTTCACATTTAAATTTACTTCATTTCGCATTTCATTTCACGTTTCACATTTCAATTTACTTCTTTTCGCATTTCATTTCTCGTTTCACATTTAAATTTATATCTTTTCACACTTAATTACATTTCATATCACGTTTCACATTTAAATTTACTTCATTTCACATTTCATTACTTTTCATTTGATGTTTCACATTTAAATTTACTTCATTTCACTTTTCATTTCACGTTTCACATTTAGATTTACTTCATTTTACATTTCATTAGTTTTCATTTCGCGTTTCACATTAAATTTACTTCATTTCACATTTCATTAGTTTTGTTTTCACGTTTTGCATTTAAATTTTTTTCATTTCACATTTCATTAATTTTGATTAAACGTTTCACATTTTTATTTACTTCATTTCACATTTCATTAATATTGATTTCACATTTCACATTTAAATTTACTTCATTTCACTTTTCATTAATTTTGAATAAATGTTTCACATTTAAATTTACTTCATTTCACATCTCGATTTACGTTTCAGATTTAAATTTACTTAATTTAACGTTTCACAGTCAAATTAACTTCATTTCACATTTCATTAATTTTGATTAAACGTTTCACATTTAGATTTATTTCATTTCACATTTCATTAATGCTGATTTCACATTTCACATTTAAATTTACTTCATTTCACATTTCGATTTACGTTTCAGATTTAAATTTACTTCATTTCACGTTTCACATTTAAATTTACTTCATTTCACATTTCATTAGTTTTCATTTCACGTTTCAAATTTAAATTTACTTCATTTAACATTTCATTACTTTTCATTTCATGTTTCACATTTAAATTTACTTCATATCACTGTTCGATTCAAGTTTCAGATTTAAATTTACTTCATTTCACACTTCATTTCACGTTTCACATTTAAATATTCTTCATTTCACATTTCATTTCACGTTTTACATTTAAATTTACTCCATTTCACATTTCATTACTTTTCATTTCACGTTTGACATTTAAATTTACTTCATTTCACATTACATTTCACATTTCACATTTAAATTTATTTCATTTCACATTTCATCACATTTCATTTCACGTTTCACATTTAAATTTATTTCATTTCTTGTTTCACATTTAAATTTCTTCATTTCACATTTCATTATATATCATTTCACATTTCACATTTAAATTTACTTCATTTGACTTTATTATTTTACTTATTTCATGTGTTGAATTTCGGTAGGCGTTTTGGTTGGCGTTTTGGTTGGCGTTTTGGTTGGCGTTTTGGTTGACATTTTGGTTGACGTTTGACGTTTCGGTTGAAGTTTCATTTCAAATTTCATTACATTTCTTATTTCATTTCTCGTTTTACATTTAATTTTACTTCAGTTCACATTTCATTACTTTTCATTTAAAGTTTCACTTTTAAATTTCTTTCATTTCACTTTTCATTACATTTCATTTCTCGTTTCACATTTAATTTTACTTCATTTCAGATTTCATTGCTTTTCCTTTCTGGTTTCAAATTTAAATTTACTTCATTTCAAATTTCATTACTTTTCATTTTACTTTTCAAATTTAAATTTACTTCATTTCCCGTTTCAAATTTAAATTTACTTTATTTCACATTTCATTACATTTCCCTTCGCGTTTAACATATAAATCCATTTCGTTTCTCATTTCAAATTTAAATTTAATACATTTAACTTTTGATTACTTTACATTTCACGTTTCACATTTAAATTTACTTCATTTCACATTTCATTACTTATCATTTCACCTTTCACATTTAATTTTACTTCATATCACATTTCATTACTTTTCGTTTCACGTTTTATATTTAATATTATTTCATTTCTGGTTTCAAATTTAAGTTTACTTCATTTCACATATCATTATTTTGATATCGGGTGTTTCACATTTAATTTTACTTCTTTTTAAATATCATTTCACGTTTCGCATTTTAACTTACTTCATTTCAGATTTCATTACTTTTCATTTCACGTTTCAGATTTAAATTTACATCATTTCACATTTCATTTCTCGTTTCACATTTAAATGTTCATCATTTCACATTTTATTTCACGTTTCACATTTCAATTTACTTCATTTCACATTTCATTAATTTTGATTTCACGTTTTGCATTTAAATTTTCTTTATTCCACATTTCATTACATTTTTATTTCATTTCATGTTTCACATTTAAATTTACTTCATTTCACATTTTTTTTACTTTTCATGTCATGTTTCACATTTAAATTCACATAATTTTACATTATTATTTTACTTATTTCATGTTTTGAATTTCGGTTGACGTTTCGGTTGACGTTTCGGTTGACATTCAATTACATTTCATATTTCATTTCTCGTTTCACATTTAAATTTACTTCATTTCACATTTCATTAATTTTCATTTCATGTTACACATTTAAGTATACTTCATTTCACAGTTTGATTTACATTTCAAATTTAAATTTACATCATTTCACATTTCATTACTTTTCATTTCATGTTTCACGTTTAAATTTATATCATTTCACTTTTCGATTCACGTTTCAGATTTAAATTTACTTCATTTCACACTTCATTTCACGTTTCACATTTAAATAGTCTTCATTTCACTTTTCATTTCACGTTTCACATTTACATTTACTTCATTTCACCTTTTGATTCACGTTTCACATTTAGATTTACTTTATTTCACATTTCTTTAATTTTCAATTTTTTTTTCAAATTTAAATTTAGTTCATTTCACATTTCATTTTTCAAATTTAAATTTACTTCATTCCACAGTTCATTAATTTTGATTTCACATTTCACATATTAATTTACTTCATTTCTAATTTCATTAATTTGATTTCACGTTTCACATTTAAATTTACTTCACTTCGCATTTCATTTCATTATATTTCACGTTTCACATTTTTATTTACTTCATTTCATATTTCATTACTTTTGATTTCATTTTCCACATTTAAATTTACTTTATTTCACATTTCGTTGATTTTGATTTCACGTTTCAAATTTAAATTTACTTCATTTTAAATTTCATTCATTTTTATCTCACGTTTCACATTTAAATTTACTACTTTTCACTTTTCATTTTACGTTTTACATTTAAATTTACTTCATTTCACATTTCATTTAACGTTTCACATTTAAACTTATTTCATTTCTCATTTCATTACACATTTCATACACTTTTCATATTTCGTTTCAATTTTCTCATTTTATTTCACTTTTTATTAATTTTCAATTCACGTTTCACGTTTAAATTTACTTTATTTCACATTTCATTACTTTTCATTTTTCATTACATGTTTCACTTTTAAATTTACTTCATTTCACTTTTCATTACTTTTCATATTTCATTTCAAGTTCAAATTTCATTTCACATTTCATTTCATAAATCATTACTTTCCTTATTTCATTTCACATTTCACATTTAAATTTACTTCATTTTACATTTCATTTCACGTTTCACTTTTTAATTTACTTCATTTCTCAATTCATTAAATTTCAATTCACTTTTCACATTTTAATTTACTTCATTTCATATTTCATTAATTTCATTTCACGTTTCAAATTTAAATTTATTTATTTCCCATTTCATTAGAATTCTTTTCACGTTTAAATTTACTTCATTTCACATTTCATTACTTTTAAATACTCATTTCACAATTAACCTTCATTTCACATTTCATTACTTTTCTTTTCACGTTTCAGATTTAAATTTACTTCATTTCACATTTCATTTCACGTTTCACATTTAAATTTACTTCATTTCTCATTTCATTACCTTTCTTTTCATGTTTCACATTTAAATTAAATTCATTTCGCATTTCATTTCACGTTTCACATTTCAATTTACCTCTTCGCATTTCATTTCTCGATTCACATTTCAATTTACTTCATTATACATTTCATTTCGCTTTTCACATTTAAATTTATATCATTTCACATTTAATTACATTTCATTTCACGTTTCACATTAAATTTATTTCATTTTACGTTTCACATTTATATTTATTCATTTCACATTTCATTACTTTTGATTTCGCGTTTCACATTTAATTTTACTTCATTTCACATTTCATTTCTCGTTTCACATTCAAATTTACTTCATTGCACATTTCATACTTTTCATTTCTAGTTTCACGTTTAAATTTACTTCATTTCACTTTCCATTAATTTTAAATTTTCTTTTCACATTTAAATTTTCTACATTTCACTTACCATTACTTTTCATTTCTCATTTCACATTTAAAATTACTCCATTTTACATTTCATTAATTTTCATTCCACGTTTCACAATTCAATTTACTTCATTTCACAATTCATTTTTCACATTTAAATTTACTTCATTCCACATTTCATTATTTTTATTTCACGTTTCACATTTAAATTTACTTCATTTCACATTTCATTACTTTTGATTTCATTTTTCACAGTTAATTTTTATATCATTTAACATTTAATTAATTTTGATTTCACTTTTAACATTTAAATTTACTTCATTTCACATTTCATTAATTTCGATTTCACGTTTCACATTTAGATTTACTTAATTTCACATTTCATTACTTTTCATTTCACGTTTCACGTTAATTTACATCTTTTCACATTTCTATTCACGTTTCATATTTATATTTACTTCATTTCACATTTCTTTACATTTCATTTCACGTTTCACATTTAGATTTACTTCATTTCACAATTAATTACTATTAAATTTTCTTTTCACATGTAAATTTTCTTCAGATCACATTTCATTAGTTTTCATTTCAAGTTTCACTTTTAAATTTCCTTCCTTTTTCGTTTCATATTTATTTCATTTCACTTTTCATTATATTTCATTTCCAGTTTCACATTTAAATTAACTTGATTTTATATTTCATTTCATGTTTCACATTTAAATTATCTTCAATTCACATTTCAATTTTCTTCATTTCACATTTCATTTCATGTTTCACATTTTGATTTACATCATTTCACATTTCATTACTTTTCAGTTCACGTTTCACATTTAAATTTTCTTCATTTCACATTTTATTACATTTCATTTCAAGTTTCTCATTTAAATTTACTTCATTTCACTTTTCATCAAATTTCATTTCACGTTTCACTTTTAAATTTAATTCATTCCACATTTAATTACATTTGATTTCACGTTTCAGATTTAAATTTACTTCATTTCACATTTCATTACATTTCATTTCAAGTTTCTCATTTAAATTTACTTCATTTCACGTTTCATTAATTTTCATTTCGTGTTTCACATTTAAATTTACTTCATTTCACATTTCATTACATTTCATTTCAAGTTTAACATTTATATTATCTTCATTTCACATTTCATTACATTTCATTTCACGTTTCACATTTAAATTTACTTCATTTCACATTTCATTACTTTTCATTTCATATTTCACATTAAAATTTACATCATTTCACATTTCATTACATTTAGATTCACGTTTCAGATTTAAATATACTTCATTTCACATTTGATTACTTTTGATTTCACGTTTCACATTTAATTTTTCTTCTTTTCACATTCAATTACTTTTAAACTTTCTTTTTACATTTAAATTTACTTCATATCACATTTCATTACACTTCATTTCTCGTTTCACTTTTAATTTTACTTCATTTCTCATTTCATTACTTTTCATTTCACGTTTCACATTTAAAATTATTTCATTTCACATTTCATTACTTTTGATTTCATTTTTCACTGTTAATTTTACATCATTTCACATTTAATTAATTTTGATTTCACGTTTAACATTTAAATTTACTTCAATTCACATTTAATTAATTTCGATTTCACATTTCACATTTAGATTTACTTCATTTCACATTTCATTACCTTTCATTTCACGTTTCACATTAATTTACATCTTTTCACATTTCTATTCACGTTTCATATTTATATTTAAATCATTTCACATTTCTTTACATTTCATTTTACGTTTCACATTTAAATTTTTTTCATTTCACATTTCATTACTTTTAATTTTTTGTTTCAAATTTAAATTTACTTCATTTCACATTTGATTACTTTTGATTTCACTTTTCACATTTAATTTTTCTTCTTTTCACATTCAATTAATTTTAAATTCTTTTCACATTTATATTTACTTCATATCACATTTCATTACATTTCATTTTTCGTTTCACGTTTAATTTTACTTCATTTCTCATTTCATTTCCCTTTTCACATTTCAGTTTTCTTCATTTCACATTTCATTTCACGTTTCACATATAAATTTATTTCATTTATCATTTCATTTCACGTTTCACATTTAAATTTACTTCATTTTACATTTCATTTAGAGTTTCACATTTTAATTTACTTTATTTCACATTTCATTAATTTTGATTTCATGTTTCACATTCAAATTTACTTTATTTCACATTTCATTAATTTTGATTTCACATTTCACAATTAAATTATTACATTTCACATTTCGATTCACGTTTTAGATTTAAATTTTACATTTCACATTTCATTACTTTTATTTTCGTTTCAAATTTAAATTTTTTTCATTTCATGTTTCATTAACTTTCATTTCACGTTTCTCATTTAAATTTAGTTCATTTCACGTTTCATTACACTCGATTTAATTTTTAACATTTAAATTTACTTCATTTCAAAATTAATTAATTAATATAACGTTTCACATTTAAATTTAGTTCATTTCACATTTCATTACTTTGATTTCATTTTTCACATTTAAATTTACTTCATTACACTTTTCATTAGTTTTCATTTCACGTTTCACATTTAAATTTACTTCATTTCACGTTTCATTACTTTTCATTTCACTTTTCACATTTAAATTTACTTTATTTCGCATTTCATTACTTTTTGATTCACGTTTCAGATTAAAATTTAAATTATTATTATGAAGGAAGGCTCACCCTATAGTTAACTTGATGGCTGGTTCACTTTGTGAAGGGGTGGAGTGTATGGGAACTGTTGAATTTTGGCCTGAAGCACTGATGGATCATGTGAGGTAAGCACTGAGTCAGCTGCGGGAGCACAGGTGAAGGCAATGCACCTGTGACTGGAAGGGGTGGAGTCTGGCTCCACCTCTCCCAGACCCCATTTAAGGACTGACCACGACTGGGGAAGGTTCTTTTGTTGGAGATCCCCTCCCCTGTGGAGGTCCAGGCAAGCCTTGACCTTCAGTGACAGGTTAGCCTTTCCTAATTTACTGCTTGTCTTTATACCACCTGGATAAGTCATACAAAAACACATTGTCCACCTTCGTTATTTGGTGTGGGTATTATTCTTTTGGGGGATTCACTGTGCACACCCTAAGCTTCAGCTCTAAATCCTTGCTTTTTTACCCCAAAGTCTAGCCCCTAGTCCTTGCTATTCCACCCCATATTCCTGCCCTAAGCCCTCGCTATTTCCTCCCAAACAGTAGTCCCAAGTCCTCATTATTACCCTTAAACTCAGGCCCTGAATCCTTTGCCATTTCACCCCAGGCTCAAGTGCCACATCCTGCCTAATTCACCCCAAAGCTCCGTCCCAGCTTCTCGCCATTCGGTGCCAAACTCCAGCCCCAAACGTTTACTATTTCATCCCAATCTCCAGTTCCTTTGTTCTCACTGCTTCACCCCGAACTCCAACATCAAACCCTCTCTGTTTCGCCCCAATCTCCAGCTCTAAATTCTTGCTATTATATCCCAAACTGTAACACCTAGTCCTTGTTATTCCTCCCCACGTTCCTACCCCAAACCTACCCTACTTCATTCCGAGCAGTAGTCCCAAATCCTCATTATTTCCCTCAAACTCTGGCCCCAAGCGCTCACTATTTCCTCCCAAACTAAACTCCAAAATCCAGGCTCATTCATCCAAAACTCCATCCCAACTTCTTGCAGTTTCACCCTGAACTTCAGCCTCGCAACTGTGAGGCCCAAATCCTCACAGTTTCACCCTATATTGCAGCTCCCAATCCTCTCTCGCTTTCCCCAAACTCCGTATAAAATTCCTCACTACTTCTCCCCAAGTTTCAGTCCCATGTCTGGCTGTCTCACACCAGTGTCAAGCATCATATCCTCGCAATTTCTTCCCAAATTCTAGCCCGAATTCCATATTACATATCATTTCATATTTTATTTTATATTTAATTCCAGTTGATATTTCATTTCATATTTCCTCTTCATTTTAGATCATTTTATTTCATATCCTTTTCTCACATCTGCTTCATTTCATTTCTTTTCAGTCCTTTTTATTGCTTATTTCATTTCATTTCTCAGCCCTCTGGTTCCTGCCCACGTTTTGCCTGCGTTGATCTCAGCCTGCTAACAGGGCAGCAGTTCCCGGGGTCGTCCATTTTCCCCTTGATGGAAATGGGTGTGAGTTTTCTCTTACTTTCTGCTACCTGTGGACTTGCCCTGGATGCCACAGTGTTTCGGATCTCACTGAGAGTGGCCTGCTGACTGCAACGGCTGATTCCCTCTGCACTCCCTGATGCATCCACTGGGACAGGCGGACCTGTGCATGTTCGGAGTCAGGTAGGACTCAGAGTGCCACATTTTTGTGTTGTCAGGTGCTATATGCTGCACAGACATTTCATTTCAACTATTTCATACATTTCGTATTATTTCTCATTTCGTATTATTTCACATTTCGTATTATTTCACATTTCAATCCATTATATTTCATTGAAAATATTGCGCACTTCGCATTTCATTGCGCATTTCATGTTTCATTTAATATTTCATTTTATTTCTCGTTTCATTTCAAGTTTATTTTCAAGTTTCTGTTCATTTCAAATTTCATATTTCATATTTAGCTTCATCTCATTTTTATTTTTATCATTTTATATCTCATTTCAAATCATATTTCACTTCATATCTTATTTCATTTCGTTTCCTATTTCATGTCATTTCGCACCATTACATTCTATTTCACTTTATATTTCAGATTTCATTTCAAATTTCTGATTTAAATTTCCGATCTCTTTTCCCACTTCCCATTTCCGATCTCTTTTCCCACTTCCCATTTCCGATCTCTTTTCCCACTTCCCATTTCCGATCTCTTTTCCCACTTCCCATTTCCGAACTCTTTTCCCACTTCCCATTTCCGATCTCTTTTCCCACTTCCTGTTTCACATTTAAATTAACTACATTTCAAAATTAATTACTTTTCATTTCACGATTTCATTAATATTTTCTTCATTTCACATTTCATTACATTTCCATTTTTGTTTCACATTTAAATTTACTTCATTTCACATTTTGATTTACGTTTCAGATTTAAATTTAATTCATTTCACACTTCATTACTTTTCATTTCACACTTCATTACTTTTCATTTCACACTTCATTACTTTTCATTTCACACTTCATTACTTTTCATTTCACACTTCATTACTCTTCATTTCACACTTCATTACTCTTCATTTCACGTTTCACATTTAAATTTACTTCAATTCAAATTTCATTAATTTTGATTTCACATTTCACATTTAAATTAACTTCAATTCACATTTCATTACTTTTGATATTTCATTTCACGTTTCACATTTAAATTAACTTCATTTCACGTTTCTTTGCTTTTCATTTCACGTTTCACATTTAAATTTACTTCATTTCACATTTCTTTGCTTTTTATTCCACGTTTCACATTTATATTAAATACGTTTCAAATCTAATTACTTTTCTTTTCACGTTTTCATTTAAATATATATCACTTTTTTTACATTTCCATATTCGTTTCACATTTAAATTAACTTCATTTCATATTTCATTACATTTCCTTTCGCGTTTAATATTAAATATATTTCACTTCACGTTTCACATTACATTTCACATTTCATTTCACAATTAATTACATTTCAATTTCATTTTATGTTTCAAAATTAATTTTACTTCATTTCACATTTCCTTACAATTCCTTTAAGTTTTTTCATGTGAATTTACTTCAATTCACATTTAATTATATTTCCATTTTCGTTTCACTTTTTAATTCTCTTCATTTCACATTTCATTAATTTACATTTCACGTTTCGCATTTAAATTTACTTCAATTCACATTTCATTAATTTTGATTTCAGGTTTCACATTTAAATTTACTTCATTTCACATTTTATTACATATCAATTCAGGTTACACATTTATATTTTCTTCATTTCACATTTCATTCCACGTTTCACATTTTAATTTATTTCATTAAGCATTTCATTGCTTTTCATTTCACGTTTCCCATTTAAATTTACTTCATTTCACATTTCATTACTTTTCATTTCATGTTTCACATTTAAATTTACTTCATTTCACATTTCATTATTTTAATTTTCGTTTCAATTTTAAATTTACTTCATTTCATATTTCATTACTTTTTATTTCACGTTTCACTTTTAAATTTACTTCATTTCACCTTTCATTAATTTCGATTTCCTGTTTCACATTTAAATTTACTACATTTCACATTTCGATTCACTTTTCAGATTTAAATTTATTTCATTTCACATTTCATTATTTTTCATTTCACGTTTCACATTTAAATTTACTTCATTTCACATTTCATTACTTTTCATTTCATGTTTCACATTTAAATTTACTTCATTTCACATTTCATTTCCATTTAAATTTTCACATTTAAATTTACTTCATTTCAAATTTCATTTAACGTTTCATATTTAAATTTACTTCATTTCACATTTCATTACTTCTCTTTTCACGTTTCACATTTAAATTTACTTCATTTCAGTTTTCATTACTTTTCATTTCACGTTTCACATTTAATTTTTCTTCATTTCTCATTTCATTAATTTTGATTTTACGTTTCACATTTAAATTAATTTCATTACACAGTTAATTAATTTTGATTTCATGTTTCACATTTAAATTTACTACATTTCACATTTCATGTCACGTTCCACATTTAATTTTACTTGATTTCAAATTTCATTACTTTTCACATTTCATTTCACATTTCTTTTCAGGTTTCACATTTAAATGTACTTATTTTCATAGTTCATTTCACGTTTTGCATTTAAATTAACTTCATTTCACAATTCATTACTTTTCATATTTCATTTAATGTTTCACATTTAATTTCACTTCATTTAATATTTCATTACTTTTCATATTTCATTTCATGTTTCAAAATTAAATTTACTTCATTTCACATTTCCTTACATTTCATTTTACTTTTCACATCTAAATTTACTTCATTTCATGTTTCATATCTTTTCATTTCACTTTTCACAGTTAAATTTACTTCATTTCTCGTGTCAGATTTAAATTTACTTCATTTCACTTTTCGTTAAATTTCATTTCACGTTTCACATTTAAATTTACTTCAATTCAATTTCATTAATTTTAATTTCACATTACACATTTAAATTTAATTCAATTCACATTTCATTACTTTTAATATTTCATTTCACATTTCTTTGCTTTTTATTCCACGTTTCACATTTATATTAAATACGTTTCAAATCTAATTAATTTCTTTTCACGTTTTCATTTAAATATATATCATTTTTTTTACATTTCCATTTTCGTTTCTCATTTAAATTAAATTCATTTCATATTTCATTACATTTCATTTCACATTTCACGTTTAAATTTACTTCCATTCGCGTTTCATTAATTTTGATTTCACGTTCCACTTTTAAATTTACTTCATTTCACATTTCATTTCACGTTTCACATTTAAATTAACTTCATTTCACAATTCATTACTTTTCATATTTCATTTCCTGTTTTAAAATTAAATTTAATTCATTTCACATTTGATAACTTTTCATTTCACGTTTCAAAATTAAATTTACTTCATTTCTTATTTGATAACTTTTCATTTCACGTTTCACATTTAAATTTACCTCATTTCATATTTCATTACATTTCATTTCACGTTTCACATATAAATATACTTCATTTCATATTTCATTTAATGTTTCACATTTAATTTCACTTCATTTAATATTTCATTACTTTTCATATTTCATTTCATGTTTCAAAATTAAATTTACTTCATTTCACAATTCCTTATATTTCATTTTACTTTTCACATCTAAATTTACTTCATTTCACGTTTCATATCTTTTCATTTCACTTTCACATTAAATTTACTTCAATTCAATTTCATTAATTTTAATTTCGCATTACACATTTAAATTTACTTCACATTTCATTACTTTTAATATTTCATTTCACATTTCTTTGCTTTTTATTCCACGTTTCACATTTATATTAAATACGTTTCAAATCTAATTACTTTTCACGTTTTCATTAAAATATATATCATTTTTTTTACATTTCCATTTTCGTTTCTCATTTAAATTAAATTCATTTCATATTTCATTACATTTCCTTTCGCGTTTCACATTAAATATATTTCACTTCCTGTTTCACATTTCATTTCACATTTCATTTCACAATTAATTACTTTTCATATTTCATTTTATTTTCCAAAATTATTTTTACTTCATTTCACATTTCCTTACATTTCCTTTCAGTTTTTTCATGTGAATTTACTTCAATTCACATTTCATTACATTTCCATTTTCGTTTCACATTTAAATTCACTTCATTTCACATTTCACTATCATTTCATGTTTAACATTGAAATTTACTTCATTTCACATTTCATTACTTTTAATTTCACGTTTCACATTTAAATATACTTTCACATTTCATTAATTTTGCTTTCACGTTTCACATTTAAATTTACTTCATTTCACATTTCATTAATTTTGATTTCACGTTTCACATTTAAACTTACTTCTTTTCACATTTCTATTCACGTTTCTTATTTAAATTTACTTTATTTCACGTTTCATTATTTTCATTTCACGTTTCACATTAAAATTTCTTCATTTCACATTTCATTACTTTTGATTTCATTTTACACAGTTAAATTTACTTCATTTCACATTTCATTAATTTTGATTTCACGTTTCACATTTAAATTTACTTCATTTCACATTTCATTACTATTCATTTCATGTTTCACATTTAAATTTACTTCATTTCACATTTCATTTCCATTTCAAGTTTCACATTTATATTTACTTCATTTCACATTTCATTACGTTTGATTTCACGTTTCACATTTAAATTTACTTCATTTCACATTTCATTAATTTCGATTTCACGTTTCACATTTAAATTTACTACATTTCACATTTCGATTCACTTTTCAGATTTAAATTTATTTCATATCACATTTCATTACTTTTCATTTCACTTTTCAGATTTAAATTTATTTTATTCCACATTTCATTAATTTTGCTTTCACGTTTCACATTTAAATTTACTTCATTTCACATTTCATTTCACGATTCACATTTAATTTTACTTCTTTTCAAATTTTATTACTTTACTTATTTCAAATTTCACATTTCATTTCACATTTTATTTCACAAATCATTACTTTTCTTATTTCATTTCACGTTTCACATTTAAATATAATTCATTTCACATTTCATTTCTCGTTTCACATTTACATTTAATTTATTGCACATTTCATTTCCTTTCATTTCAAATTTCACATTTAAATTTAATTCATTTAACATTCCATTATTTCTAAATATTCTTTTCACATTTAAATTTCACTTACCATTACTTTTCATTTCTCATTTCACATTTAAATTTACTCCATTTTACATTTCATTAATTTTCATTTCACATTTCACATATAAATTTACTTCATTTCACATTTCATTTTTCACATTTAAATGTACTTCATTTCACATTTCATTAATTTTGATTTCACGTTTCACATTTAAATGTACTTCATTTCACATTTCATTAATTTTGATCTCACGTTTCACATTTAAATTTACTACATTTCACATTTCGATTCACGTTTCAGATGTAAATTTACTTCATTTCACATTTAATTACTTTTCATTCCACGTTTCTCATTTTAATTTACTTCATTTCACATTTCATTACTTTTCATTCCACGTTTCTCATTTTAATTTACTTCATTTCACATTTCATTACTTTTCATTTCAAGTTTCACATTTAAATTTACTTCATCTCACATTTCATTAATTTTGATTTTACCTTTCACATTTAAATTTACTTCATTTCACATTTCATTACATTTCATTTCACGTTTTACATTTAAATTTATTTCATTTCACATTTCATTAATTTTCATTCCACGTTTCTCATTTTAATTTACTTCATTTCACATTTCATTAATTTTGATTTTACCTTTCACATTTAAATTTACTTCATTTCACATTTTATTAATTTTGACTTAACGTTCCACATTTAAATTTACTTCATTTCACATTTCATTAATTTTTATTTCGCGTTTCACATTTAAATTGTCTTCTTTTCACATTTTCTTTCACGTTTCTGATTTAAATTTACTTCATTTCACATTTCATTTCACGTTTCACATTTAAATTAACTTCATTTCACAATTCATTACTTTTCATATTTCATTTCCTGTTTTAAAATTAAATTTAATTCATTTCACATTTGATAACTTTTCATTTCACGTTTCAAAATTAAATTTACTTCATTTCTTATTTGATAACTTTTCATTTCACGTTTCACATTTAAATTTACCTCATTTCATATTTCATTACATTTCATTTCACGTTTCACATATAAATATACTTCATTTCATATTTCATTTAATGTTTCACATTTAATTTCACTTCATTTAATATTTCATTACTTTTCATATTTCATTTCATGTTTCAAAATTAAATTTACTTCATTTCACAATTCCTTATATTTCATTTTACTTTTCACATCTAAATTTACTTCATTTCACGTTTCATATCTTTTCATTTCACTTTCACATTAAATTTACTTCAATTCAATTTCATTAATTTTAATTTCGCATTACACATTTAAATTTACTTCACATTTCATTACTTTTAATATTTCATTTCACATTTCTTTGCTTTTTATTCCACGTTTCACATTTATATTAAATACGTTTCAAATCTAATTACTTTTCACGTTTTCATTAAAATATATATCATTTTTTTTACATTTCCATTTTCGTTTCTCATTTAAATTAAATTCATTTCATATTTCATTACATTTCCTTTCGCGTTTCACATTAAATATATTTCACTTCCTGTTTCACATTTCATTTCACATTTCATTTCACAATTAATTACTTTTCATATTTCATTTTATTTTCCAAAATTATTTTTACTTCATTTCACATTTCCTTACATTTCCTTTCAGTTTTTTCATGTGAATTTACTTCAATTCACATTTCATTACATTTCCATTTTCGTTTCACATTTAAATTCACTTCATTTCACATTTCACTATCATTTCATGTTTAACATTGAAATTTACTTCATTTCACATTTCATTACTTTTAATTTCACGTTTCACATTTAAATATACTTTCACATTTCATTAATTTTGCTTTCACGTTTCACATTTAAATTTACTTCATTTCACATTTCATTAATTTTGATTTCACGTTTCACATTTAAACTTACTTCTTTTCACATTTCTATTCACGTTTCTTATTTAAATTTACTTTATTTCACGTTTCATTATTTTCATTTCACGTTTCACATTAAAATTTCTTCATTTCACATTTCATTACTTTTGATTTCATTTTACACAGTTAAATTTACTTCATTTCACATTTCATTAATTTTGATTTCACGTTTCACATTTAAATTTACTTCATTTCACATTTCATTACTATTCATTTCATGTTTCACATTTAAATTTACTTCATTTCACATTTCATTTCCATTTCAAGTTTCACATTTATATTTACTTCATTTCACATTTCATTACGTTTGATTTCACGTTTCACATTTAAATTTACTTCATTTCACATTTCATTAATTTCGATTTCACGTTTCACATTTAAATTTACTACATTTCACATTTCGATTCACTTTTCAGATTTAAATTTATTTCATATCACATTTCATTACTTTTCATTTCACTTTTCAGATTTAAATTTATTTTATTCCACATTTCATTAATTTTGCTTTCACGTTTCACATTTAAATTTACTTCATTTCACATTTCATTTCACGATTCACATTTAATTTTACTTCTTTTCAAATTTTATTACTTTACTTATTTCAAATTTCACATTTCATTTCACATTTTATTTCACAAATCATTACTTTTCTTATTTCATTTCACGTTTCACATTTAAATATAATTCATTTCACATTTCATTTCTCGTTTCACATTTACATTTAATTTATTGCACATTTCATTTCCTTTCATTTCAAATTTCACATTTAAATTTAATTCATTTAACATTCCATTATTTCTAAATATTCTTTTCACATTTAAATTTCACTTACCATTACTTTTCATTTCTCATTTCACATTTAAATTTACTCCATTTTACATTTCATTAATTTTCATTTCACATTTCACATATAAATTTACTTCATTTCACATTTCATTTTTCACATTTAAATGTACTTCATTTCACATTTCATTAATTTTGATTTCACGTTTCACATTTAAATGTACTTCATTTCACATTTCATTAATTTTGATCTCACGTTTCACATTTAAATTTACTACATTTCACATTTCGATTCACGTTTCAGATGTAAATTTACTTCATTTCACATTTAATTACTTTTCATTCCACGTTTCTCATTTTAATTTACTTCATTTCACATTTCATTACTTTTCATTCCACGTTTCTCATTTTAATTTACTTCATTTCACATTTCATTACTTTTCATTTCAAGTTTCACATTTAAATTTACTTCATCTCACATTTCATTAATTTTGATTTTACCTTTCACATTTAAATTTACTTCATTTCACATTTCATTACATTTCATTTCACGTTTTACATTTAAATTTATTTCATTTCACATTTCATTAATTTTCATTCCACGTTTCTCATTTTAATTTACTTCATTTCACATTTCATTAATTTTGATTTTACCTTTCACATTTAAATTTACTTCATTTCACATTTTATTAATTTTGACTTAACGTTCCACATTTAAATTTACTTCATTTCACATTTCATTAATTTTTATTTCGCGTTTCACATTTAAATTGTCTTCTTTTCACATTTTCTTTCACGTTTCTGATTTAAATTTACTTCATTTCACATTTCATTACTTTTCATTTCATGTTTCACATTTAATTTTACTTCATTTCATATTCCATTTCCATTTCACGTTTCACATTTAAATTAACTTCATTTCACATTTCATTTCACGTTTCACATTTAAATTTACTTCATTTCACATTCCATTTCACGTTTCACATTTAAATTAACTTCATTTCACATTTCATTTCACGTTTCACATTTAAATTTAATTCTTTTCAGATTTTATTACTTTACTTATTTCAAGTTGCACATCTCATTTCACATTTTATTTCACAAATCATTTCTTTTCTTATTTCATTTCATGTTTCACATTTAAATTTACTACTATTCACATTTTATTTCTCTTTTCACATTTAAATTTACTTCATTTCACATTTCATTACATTTGATTTCATGTTTCACATTTAAATTTACTTCATTTCATATTTCATTTTTCACAATTAAATTTACTTCATTTCATTAATATTCATTCCACGTTTCACATTTTAATTTATTTCATTTCACATTTCATTAATTTCGATTTCACGTTTCACATTTAAATATACTACATTTCACATTTCGATTCACGTTTCACATTTATATTTACTTCATTTCACATTTGATTACATTTGATTTCACGTTTAACATTTAAATTTACTTCATTTCACATTTCATTAGTTTTCATTACAAGTTCCACATTTAAATTTAATTCATTTCAAATTTCATTACTTTTCATTTCAAGTTTAACATTTAAATTTACTTCATTTCACATTTCATTAATTTTCATTTCAAGTTTCACATTTAAATTTTCTTCATTTCACATTGCATTACATTTTGATTTCACGTTTCACATTTAAATTTACTACATTTCAAATTTTGATTCACGTTTCAGATTTAAATTTACTTCATTTCACATTTCATTTATTTTCAATTCACGTTTCAAATTTATATTTACTTCATTTCACATTTCATTACTTTTCATTTCACGTTTCACATTTAAATTTACTTCATTTCACTTTTCATTACATTACATTTCGAGTTACACATTTAAATTTACTTCATTCAATTACTTTTAAATTTACTTTTCACAGTTAAATTTCATTCAGATCTCATTTCATTACTTTTCATTTCAAGTTTCACTTTTAAATTTCCTTCATTTTTCGTTTCACATTTATGTCATTTTACTTTTCATTACATTTCATTTTTTGTTCCACATTTAATTTTACTTTATTTCTCATTTCATTTCACGTTTCACATTTAAATTAACTTTATTTTATATTTAATTTCACGTTTCACATATAAATTTACTTCATTCCACATTTCATTTGTTTTCAATTCACGTTTCAAATTTATATTAACTTCATTTCACATTTCATTACTTTTAATTTCACGTTTCACATTTAAATTTACTTCATTTCACTTTTCATTACTTTTGATTACATTTCTCGCATTTAAATTCATTTCACATTTCATTACTTTTAATTTCAAGTTTCACATTTAAATTTACTTCATTTCACATTGCATTACATTTTATTTCACGTTTCACATATAAATTTACTACATTTCAAATTTTGATTCACGTTTCAGATTTAAATTTACTTCATTTCACATTTCATTACTTTTCTTTATTCGTTTCAAATTTAAATTTAATTCATTTCACATTTCATTACATTTGATTACATTTTTCACATTGAAATTTACTTCATTTCACATTTCATTACTTTTCATTTCGAGTTACACATTTAAATTTACTTCATTTCACATTCCATTACTTTTAAATTTACTTTTCACAGTTAAATTTACTTCAGATCTCATTTCATTACTTTTCATTTCAAGTTTCACTTTTAAATTTCCTTCATTTTTCGTTTCACATTTATTTCATTTTACTTTTCATTACATTTCATTTTTCGTTCCACATTTAATTTTACTTTATTTCTCATTTCATTTCACGTTTCACATTTAAATTAACTTGATTTTATATTTAATTTCACGTTTCACATATAAATTTACTTCATTTCACATTTCATTTGTTTTCAATTCACGTTTCAAATTTATATTAACTTCATTTTACATTTCATTACTTTTCATTTTTTGTTCCAAATTTAAATTTAATTCATTTCACTTTTCATTACTTTTGATTACACTTTTCGCATTTAAATTTACTTCATTTCACATTTCATTACTTTCAATTTCACGTTTCACATTTAAATTTACATCATTTTATATTTCATTTCATGTTTCACATTTAAAGTTACTGCAATTCACATTTCATTTCGCATTTCACAATTAAATATTATTCATTTAATAATTCATTACATTTCATTTCACATTTCACATATAAATTTATTTCATTTATCATTTCATTTCATGTTTCTCATTTAAATTTACTTCATTTCTCATTTCATTTAAAGTTTCACATTTTAATTTACTTTATTTCACATTTCATTAATTTTCATTTCACGTTTCACATTAAAATTTAATTCATTTCACATTTCATTACTTATAATTTTTGTTTCACATTTAAATTTACTTCATTTCACATTCAATTACTTTTAAATTTTCTTTTCAAAATTAAATTTACTTCATTTCACATTTCATTACTTTTCATTTCACGTTTCACATTTAAATTTACTTCATTTCACATTTCATTAATTTTCATTTCGTGTTACACATTTAAATTTACTTCATTTCACATTTCATTACTTTTCATTTCACGTTTCACATCTATATGTACTTCTTTTCCCGTTTCATTACATTTCTTTTCTCGTTTCACGATTCATATTTATATTTACTTCGTTATACATTTCATTAATTTTGATTTTAAATTTCACATTTAAATTTACTTCATTTCACATTTCATTACACGTTTCACATTTAAATTTAGTTCATTTAACATTTCATTTCACGTTTCTCATTTAAATTTATTTCATTTCACATTTCATTACATTTCATTTAACGTTTCACATTTAAATTTATTTCATTTCTTGTTTCACATTTAAATTTCTTCATTTCACATTTCATTATATATCATTTCACGTTTCACATTTAAATTTACTTCATTTCACTGTATTATATTACTTATTTCATGTTTCGGTTGGCGTTTTGGTTGGCGTTTTGGTTGGTTGGCGTTTTGGTTGGTTGGCGTTTTGGTTGGTTGGCGTTTTGGTTGGCGTTTTGGTTGGCGTTTTGGTTGGCGTTTTGGTTGGCGTTTTGGTTGGCGTTTTGGTTGGCGTTTTGGTTGGCGTTTTGGTTGGCGTTTTGGTTGGCGTTTTGGTTGGCGTTTTGGTTGGTTGGCGTTTTGGTTGGCGTTTTGGTTGGCGTTTTGGTTGGCGTTTTGGTTGGCGTTTTGGTTGGCGTTTTGGTTGGCGTTTTGGTTGGCGTTTTGGTTCGCGTTTTGGTTCGCGTTTTGGTTCGCGTTTCGGTTGACGTTTGACGTTTCGGTTGAAGTTTCATTTCAAATTTCATTACATTTCTTATTTCATTTCTCGTTTTACATTTAAATTTACTTCAGTTCACATTTCATTACTTTTCATTTCAAGTTTCACTTTTAAATTTCCTTCATTTCACGTTTCACATTTATTTCATTTCACTTTTAATTACATTTCATTTCCCGTTTCACATTTAATTTTACTTCATTTCAGATTTCATTGCTTTTCCTTTCTCGTTTCAAATTTAAACATACTTCATTTCAAATTTCATTACTTTTCATTTTACTTTTCAAATATAAATTTACTTCATTTCCCGTTTCAAATTTAAATTTACTTCATTTCACATTTCATTACATTTCCCTTCGCGTTTCACATTTAATTTTACTTCAGTTCACATTTCATTACTTTTCATTACAAGTTTGACTTTTAAAATTCCTTCATTTCACGTTTCACATTTATTTCATTTCACTTTTAATTACATTTCATTTCTTGTTTCACATTTAATTTTACTTCATTTCAGATTTCATTGCTTTCATTTCTCGTTTCAAATTTAAATTTACTTCATTTCCCGTTTCAAATTTAAATTTACTTCATTTCACATTTCATTACATTTCCCTTCGCGTTTCACATATAAATCCATTTTGTTTCTCGTTTCAAATTTAAATTTAATACATTTAACTTTTGATTACTTTACATTTCACGTTTCACATTTAAATTTACTTCATTTCACATTTCATTACTTATCATTTCACCTTTCACATTTAATTTTACTTCATATCACATTTCATTACTTTTCATTTCACGTTTCATATTTAATTTTATTTCATTTCTGGTTTCAAATTTAAATTTACTTCATTTCACATATCATTACTTTTGATTTCGGGTGTTTCACATTTAATTTTACTTCTTTTTAAATATCATTTCACGTTTCGCATTTAAACTTACTTCATTTCACATTCCATTTTACGTATCAAATTTAAATTTACTTCATTTCACATTTCATTATTTTTCATTTTACTTTTCAAATTTAAAGTTACTTCATTTAATAATTCATTACATTTAAATTCCCATTTCACATTTAATTTACTTCATTTTATATTTCATTTCACGTTTCACATTTAAATTTACTTCATTTCACATTTCATTACATTTCATTTCACGTTTCACATTTAAATTTACTTCATTTCACATTTAAATTTACTTCATTTCACATTTCATTACATTTCTTTTTTCATTTCAAATTTAAATTTACTTCATTTCACATTTCATTAATTTTGATTTCACGTTCCACATTTAAATTTACTTCATTTCACATTTCAATAATTTTGACTTCAATTTTGACATTTAAATTTACTTCGTTTCACGTTTCATTAATTTTCTTTTAAAGATTCACGTTTAAATTTACTTCGTTTCACATTTCGATTCATATTTCAGATTTAAATTTATTTCTTTTCACATTTCATTTCACGATTCACATTTAAATTTACTTCAATTCGCCTTTCATTAATTTTTATTTCGCATTTCACATTTAAATTTACCTCTCTTCAAATTTCGATTCACTTTTCACAATTAAATTTACTTCATATCACATTTTATTTTACATTTCACATTTAAATTTACTTCATTTCCCATTTCATTTCTCGTTTCACATTTAAATTTTCATCATTTCACATTTCATTAATTTTCATTTCATGTTTCACATTTAAGTTTACTTCATTTCACATTTCGATTTACATTTCAAATTTAAATTTACATAATTTCACATTTCATTACTTTTAATTTCATGTTTCTCATTTAAATTTACTTCATTTCATATTTCATTACTTTTCATTTCATGTTTCACATTTAAATTTACTTCATTTCACATTTCGATTCACGTTTCAGATTTAAATTTACTTCATTTCACATTTAATTTCACGTTTCACATTTAAATTTACTTCTTTTCACATTTCATTCCACATTTCACAGTTAAATTTACTTCATTTCACATTTTATTTCCCGTTTCACATTTAAATTTAATTAATTTCACGTTTTTTTTTACTTTTCATTTCACGTTTCAAATTTAAATTTACTTCATTTCACATTACATTACTTTTCATTTCACGTTTCACATTTAAATTTACTTCATTTCACATTTCATTTCTCGTTTCACATTTAAATGTTCATCATTTCACATTTGATTTCATGTTTCACATTTCAATTTACTTCATTTCACATTTCATTAATTTTGATTTCACGTTTTGCATTTAAATTTTCTTCATTTCACATTTCATTAATTTTGATTAAACGTTTCACATTTATATTTACTTCATTTCGCATTTCATTAATTTTGATTACTTCATTTCACGTTTCACATTTAAATTTACTTCGTTTCACATTCCATTACTTTTCATTTAATTTTTCACATTTAAATTTTCTTCATTTCACATTTCGATTCACGTTTCAGATTTAAATTTACTTCATTTCACATTTCAATTCATGTTTCACATTTAAATTTACTTCTTTTTACATTTCATTACATTTCATTTCAGGTTTCAAATTTGAATTTACTTCATTTCACATTTCAGATTTAAATTTAGTTCATTTCACATTTCATTACATTTCATTTCATGTTTCACATTTAAATTTTCTTCTTTTCACATTTCATTACTTTTCATTTCATGTTTCACATTTAAATCTACTTCATTTCACGTTTCATTAGTTTTGATTTCATTTTTCACTGTTAAATTTACTTCATTTCACATTTCATTACTTTTCATTTCACGTTTCACATTTAAATTTCCTTCATTTCACATTTAATTAATGTCGATTTCACATTTCATATTTAGATTTACTTCATTTCACATTTCATTACCTTTCATTTCACGTTTCACATTAATTTACATCTTTTCAGATTTCTATTCACGTTTCATATTTATATTTAATTCTTTCACATTTCTTTACATTTCATTTCAAGTTTTACATTTTAATTTTTTTCACTTCACATTTCATTACTTTTCATTTCATGTTTCACATTTAAATTTACTTCATTTCACGTTTCATTACACCTGATTTCATTTTTAACATTTAAATTTACTTCATTTCAAAATTAATTAATTAATAGAACGTTTCACATTTAAATTTACTTCATTTCTAATTCATTATTTTGATTTCATTTTTCACATTTAAATTTACTACATTACACATTTCATTACTTTTCATTTCATATTTCACATTAAAATTTACATCATTTCACAATTCATTACATTTAGATTCACGTTTCAGATTTAAATTTACTTCATTTCACATTTGATTACTTTTGATTTCACGTTTCACATTTAATATTTCTTCATTTGATTTCATGTTTCACATTTAAATTTACTTCATTTCATTAATATTCATTTCACGTTTCAGATTTAAATTTACTTCATTTCACATTTCATTACTTTTAATTTCACGCTTCACATTTATATATAATTCATTTCAAATTTCATTACTTTTCATTACAAGTTTCAAATTTAAATTTACTTCATTTCACATTTCATTACATTTTATTTAAAATTTCACATTTAAATTTATTTCATTTCAAGTTCCACATTTAAATTTCCTTCATTTCATTTTACATTTCCATTTCACAATTTCATTTCCATTTCACATTTATATTTACTTCATTTTACATTTCATTAATTTTGATTTCAAATTACACATTTACTTTTACTTCATTTCACATTTCATTTCACGTTTCACATTTAAATTTTATTCATTTCACATTTCATTTCACGTTTCTCATTTAAATTTAATTCATTTCACATTTCATTTCACGTTTCTCATTTAAATTTAATTCATTTCAAATTTCATTTCACGTTTCTCATTTAAATTTATTTCATTTCACATTTCATTACATTTCATTTAACGTTTCACATTTAAATTTATTTCATTTCTTGTTTCACATTTAATTTACTTCATTTCATATTTCATTACATATCATTTCAACTTTCACATTTAAATTTACTTCATTTCACATTTCATTACTTTTCATTTCACGTTTCACATTTAAATTTTCTTCATTAAATACTTTATAACATTTAATTCCACGTTTAACTTATATATTTTCTTCATTTCACATTTCAATATTTTTCATTTCACGTTTCACATTTAAATTTACTTCATTTCACATTTCATTACTTTTCAATTAATGTTTCATATTTAAATTTATTTCATTTCAAGTTACATTTCCATTTCAAGATTCACATTTAAATTTACTTCATTTCACATTTCATTTAACGTTTCATATTTAAATTTACTTCATTTCACTTTTCATTACTTCTCATTTCTCGTTTCACATTTAAATTTACTTCATTTCACATTTCATTAATTATGATTTCACGTTTCACATTTAAATTAACTTCAATTCACATTTCATTAATTTTGATTTCAAGTTTCACATTTAAATTTACTTCATTTCACATTATATTACTTTTCAATTGAGGTTTCACATTTATATTTACTTCATTTCACATTTCATTCCACGTTTCACATTTTAATTTATTTCATTAAACATTTCATTGCATTTCATTTCTCGTTTCACATTTAAATTTATATCATTTCTCATTTAATTACATTTCAATTCACGTTTCACATAGAATTTATTTCATTTTACGTTTCACATTTATATTTATTCATTTCACATTTCATTACTTTTCATTTCGCTTTTCACATTTAATTTTACTTCATTTCACATTTCATTTCTCGTTTCACATTCAAATTTACTTCATTGCACATTTCATACTTTTCATATATAGTTTCACGTTTAAATTTACTTCATTTCACTTTCCATTACATTTAAATTTTCTTTTCACATTTAAATTTTCTACATTTCACTTACCATTACTTTTAATTTCTCATTTCACTTTTAAATTTACTCCATTTTACATTTCATTAATTTTAATTCCACGTTTCACATTTCAATTTACTTCATTTCACATTTCATTTTTCACATTTAAATTTACTTCATTCCACATTTCATTATTTTTTATTTCACTTTTCACATTTAAATGTACTTCATTTCACATTTCATTAAATTTGATTTCACCTTTCACATTTAATTTTACTTCATTGCACATTTCATTACATTTCATTTCACGTTTCACATTTAAATTTACTTCATTTCATATTTCATTACATTTCATTTCACGTTTCACATTTAAATTTACCTCATTACAAATTTCGATTTACGTTTCAGATTTAAATTTACTTCATTTCACGTTTCACATTTAAATCTACTTCATTTCACATTTCATTACTTTTTATTTCATTTTTCACTTTTAAATTTACTTCATTTCACATTTCATTACTTTTCATTTCACGTTTCACATTTAAATTTACTTCATTTCACATTTCATTACTTTTCATTTCACGTTTCACATTTAAAATTACTTCATTCCACATTTCATTATTTTTGATTTCACGTTTCACATTTAAATGTACTTCATTTCACATTTCATTAAATTTGATTTCACGTTTCACATTTAATTTTACTTCATTTCATATTTCATTAAATTTCATTTCACGTTTCACATTTAAATTTAATTCATTTCACATTTCATTGCATTTCATTTCAAGTTTCACATTTAAATTTACTTCATTTCACGTTTCATTACTTTTCATTTCAAGTTTCATATTTAGTTTACTTCATTTCACAGTTATTACATTTGATTTCACGTTTAAGATTTAAATTTACTTAATTTCACATTTATTTACATTTGATTTCACGTTTCAGATTTAAATTTACTTATATTCACATTTCATTATTTTTGATTTCACGTTTCACTTTTAAATTTACTTCATTTCACATTTCATTAGTTTTCGTTTCGCGTTTCACATTTAAATTTACTTCATTTCACATTTCATTTTTCAAATTTAAATGTACTTCATTCCACATTTCATTAATTTTGATTTCACGTTTCATATTTAAATTTACTACATTTCAAATTTCATTAATTTGATTTCACGTTTCACATTTAAATATACTACATTTCACATTTTGATTCATGTTTCAGATTTAAATTTACTTCATTTCACATTTCATTAGTTTTCATTTTACGTTTCATATTTAAATTTACTTCACTTCACATTTCATTACACATTTCATACACTTTTCATATTTCGATTCAAGTTTCTCATTTTATTTCACATTTTATTACTTTTCAATTCAAGTTTCACGTTTAAATTTACTTTAGTTCACATTTCATTACTTTTCTTTTTTCATTACATGATTCACTTTTAAATTTACTTCATTTCAATTTTCATTACATATTTCATTTCAAGTTCACATTTCATTTCACATTTCATTTCATAAATCATTACTTTCCTTATTTCATTTCACGTTTCACATTTAAATTTAATTCATTCAACATTTCATTTCACGTTTCACATTTAAATTTACTTCATTTCACATTTCATTTCACGTTTCACATTTAAATTTTCTTTATTTCATATTACATTTAACGTTTCAATTTTTAATTTACCTCTCATCACATTTCATTAAATTTCAATTCACGTTTCACATTTAAATTTACTTCATTTCGAATTTCATTAATTTCATTTCACGTTTCAAATTTAAATTTACTTCATTTCCCATGTCATTAGTTTTCATTTCACGTTTCACGTTTAAATTTACTTCATTTCACATTTCATTACTTTTAAATTCTCGTTTCTCAATTAACCTTCATTTCACACTTCATTACTTTTCTTTTCACGTTTCAGATTTAATTTTACTTCATTTCACATTTCATTACTATTCATTTCGTGTTTCACATTTAAATTTACTTCATTTCACATTTCATTAATTTTGATTTCACGTTTCACCTTTAAATTTACTTCATTTCACATTTCATTAATTTTGATTAAACGTTTCACATTTAAATTTACTTGCTCCAGCCGCAAAACCTCGCTATTTTCTCCCCAACAGGAGCTTCAAATCCTCACCATCACCCTCACATTCAAGTCCTAATTCCTTGCATTTTCACACCAGGCTCAAGTGCCAAATCTAGATATTTCACTCAAACCTCCTTCTTATTTCTTGCTATTCTACATCAGTCTACATCCCCAAATTTTCCATATTTCTCCCTAAACTGCTGCCCCATATTGTCACTCTTTCATCCCGAACTCCAGTCACTTTTGGCGTCACTCAGGGTCCCTTTTAAATTCTCTTTTTTGGGTTCCCCACTTTTCAGGGTCACTTGGGGTCACTTTTAGCATCCCTTTTTCGGGGTCTCCCTCTTTTTCAGTCGCTTTTGGGGTCACTCGAGGTCCATTTTAGGATCTCTCTTTCGGGGTACCCTCTTTTTTGGGGTCATATTTAGGTTCTCTTTTTTGGGGTCCCCCTCTATATATCCCCTCTTTTCATTTCAGAGCGTAGGACAGACCTGCATCACGTGACGGCGTGCTTCCAGTAAACACCACTGAGCACTGGCCCAAGGAAGAACACGAGCCATACGCCGATCATCATTCATCCCGGATGATATCACTATGCATTGGATGTCTGTATGAAGGAAGGCTCACCCTATAGTTAACTTGATGGCTGGTTCACTTTGTGAAGGGGTGGAGTGTATGGGAACTGTTGAATTTTGGCCTGAAGCACTGATGGATCATGTGAGGTAAGCACTGAGTCAGCTGCGGGAGCACAGGTGAAGGCAATGCACCTGTGACTGGAAGGGGTGGAGTCTGGCTCCACCTCTCCCAGACCCCATTTAAGGACTGACCACGACTGGGGAAGGTTCTTTTGTTGGAGATCCCCTCCCCTGTGGAGGTCCAGGCAAGCCTTGACCTTCAGTGACAGGTTAGCCTTTCCTAATTTACTGCTTGTCTTTATACCACCTGGATAAGTCATACAAAAACACATTGTCCACCTTCGTTATTTGGTGTGGGTATTATTCTTTTGGGGGATTCACTGTGCACACCCTAAGCTTCAGCTCTAAATCCTTGCTTTTTTACCCCAAAGTCTAGCCCCTAGTCCTTGCTATTCCACCCCATATTCCTGCCCTAAGCCCTCGCTATTTCCTCCCAAACAGTAGTCCCAAGTCCTCATTATTACCCTTAAACTCAGGCCCTGAATCCTTGCCATTTCACCCCAGGCTCAAGTGCCACATCCTGCCTAATTCACCCCAAAGCTCCGTCCCAGCTTCTCGCCATTCGGTGCCAAACTCCAGCCCCAAACGTTTACTATTTCATCCCAATCTCCAGTTCCTTTGTTCTCACTGCTTCACCCCGAACTCCAACATCAAACCCTCTCTGTTTCGCCCCAATCTCCAGCTCTAAATTCTTGCTATTATATCCCAAACTGTAACACCTAGTCCTTGTTATTCCTCCCCACGTTCCTACCCCAAACCTACCCTACTTCATTCCGAGCAGTAGTCCCAAATCCTCATTATTTCCCTCAAACTCTGGCCCCAAGCGCTCACTATTTCCTCCCAAACTAAACTCCAAAATCCAGGCTAATTCATCCAAAACTCCATCCCAACTTCTTGCAGTTTCACCCTGAACTTCAGCCTCGCAACTGTGAGGCCCAAATCCTCACAGTTTCACCCTATATTGCAGCTCCCAATCCTCTCTCGCTTTCCCCAAACTCCGTATAAAATTCCTCACTACTTCTCCCCAAGTTTCAGTCCCATGTCTGGCTGTCTCACACCAGTGTCAAGCATCATATCCTCGCAATTTCTTCCCAAATTCTAGCCCGAATTCCATATTACATATCATTTCATGTTTTATTTTATATTTAATTCCAGTTGATATTTCATTTCATATTTCCTCTTCTTTTCATTTTATATCATTTTATTTCATATCCTTTTCTCACATCTGCTTCATTTCATTTCTTTTCAGTCCTTTTTATTGCTTATTTCATTTCATTTCTCAGCCCTCTGGTTCCTGCCCACGTTTTGCCTGCGTTGATCTCAGCCTGCTAACAGGGCAGCAGTTCCCGGGGTCGTCCATTTTCCCCTTGATGGAAATGGGTGTGAGTTTTCTCTTACTTTCTGCTACCTGTGGACTTGCCCTGGATGCCACAGCGTTTCGGATCTCACTGAGAGTGGCCTGCTGACTGCAACGGCTGATTCCCTCTGCACTCCCTGATGCATCCACTGGGACAGGCGGACCTGTGCATGTTCGGAGTCAGGTAGGACTCAGAGTGACACATTTTTGTGTTGTCAGGTGCTATATGCTGCACAGACATTTCAGTTCAACTATTTCATACATTTCATATTATTTCTAATTTCGTATTTCACATTTCGTATTATTTCACATTTCAATCCATTATATTTCATTGAAAATATTGCGCACTTCACGTTTCATTGCGCATTTCATGTTTCATTTAATATTTCATTTTATTTCTCGTTTCATTTCAAGTTTATTTTCAAGTTTCTGTTCATTTCAAATTTCATATTTCATATTTAGCTTCATCTCATTTTTATTTTTATCATTTTATATCTCATTTCAAATCATATTTCACTTCATATCTTATTTCATTTCGTTTCCTATTTCATGTCATTTCGCACCATTACATTCTATTTCATTTTATATTTCAGATTTCATTTCAAATTTCTGATTTAAATTTCCGATCTCTTTTCCCACTTCCCATTTCCGATCTCTTTTCCCATTTCCAATTTCCGATCTCTTTTCCCACTTCCTGTTTCACATTTAAATAAACTACATTTCAAAATTAATTACTTTTCATTTCACGATTTCATTAATATTTTCTTCATTTCACATTTCATTACATTTCCATTTTTGTTTCACATCTAAATTTACTACATTTCAAATTTCATTACATTTCATTTCACGTTTCACATTTTAATTTATATCATTACACATTTAATTACTTTTGATTTCACGTTTCACATTCAAATTTACTTCAATTCACATTTCATTACATGTCCTTTCGCGATTCACATTTAAATTTACTTCATTTCACATTTTGATTTACGTTTCAGATTTAAATTGAATTCATTTCACACTTCATTACTTTTCATTTCACACTTCATTACTTTTCATTTCACACTTCATTACTTTTCATTTCACACTTCATTACTCTACATTTCACACTTCATTACTCTACATTTCACACTTCATTACTCTACATTTCACACTTCATTACTCTACATTTCACACTTCATTACTCTACATTTCACGTTTCACATTTAAATTTACTTCATTTCTCGTGTCAGATTTAAATTTACTTCTTTTCACATTTCATTAATTTTGATTTCATGTTTCACATTTAAATTTACTTCATTTCACATTTCATTTCACGTTTTACATTTAAATTTACTCCATTTCACATTTCATTACTTTTCATTTCATGTTTCACATTTAAATTTACTTCATTTCACATTTCATTACTTTTCATTTCGCGTTTCACGTTTAAATTTACTTCATTTCACATTTCATTACTTTTCATTTCACGTTTCTTGTTTCATTTTACGTGTCTCGTTTCGTTTCTCGTTTCGTTTCTCATTTCATTTCACAACTGTCGTTTTGTTTCTCATTTCGTTTCTCATTTCATTTCTCGTTTCGTTTCTTGTTTCGTTTCTCCAAATTTAAATTTAATATTTCTCGTTAAATTTACTTCATTTCACATTTCATTTCACGTTTCGCATTTAAATTTACCTCATTTCATATTTCAATGCTTTTCATTTCTCGTTTCACATTTAAATTTACTTCATTTCACATTTCGTTACTTTTCATTTCACGTTTCACTTTTAAATTTACTTCATTTCACATTTCATTATATTTCATTTCAATTTTCGTATTTAAATTTACATCATTTCTCGTTTCAGTAATTATTATATTTCATTTCACGTTTCACATTTAATTTTCCGTCATTTCACATTTCATTATTTTCACTTTTCATTTCACGTTTCACATTTAATTTTCCTTCATTTCACATTTCATTATTTTCACATTTAAATTTACTTCGTTTCACATTCCATTACTTTTCATTTCACGTTTCTCGTTTCTTTTTACGTGTCTCGTTTCGTTTCTCATTTCATTTCACAACTGTCGTTTCGTTTCTCGTTTCGTTTCTCGAAATTTAAATTTAATTTTTCTCGTTAAATTTACTTCATTTCACATTTATAAATTTTGATTTCACGTTTCACATTTAGTCTTCCTTCACTTCACATTACATAACTTTTGAATTCAGGATTCTCATTTAAATTTACTTCATTTCACATTTCATTTCTTTTCAATTCACGTTTCAGATTTAAATTTGCTTCATTTCACATTTCATTACATTTTTTTATTCGTTTCAAATTTATATTTACTTCTCATTTCGTTACTTTTCATTTTTTGTTTCAAATTTAAATTTAATTCATTTCACAGTTCATTAATTTTCATTACATTTCTCACTTTTAAATTTGTTTCATTTCACGTTTCATTACTTTTCATTTCGCGTTTCACATTTAAATTTACTTCATTTCACGTTTCATTACTTTTCATTTCAAGTTTCATATTTAAATTTACTTCATTTCACATTTGATTACATTTGATTTCACGTTTAAGATTTAAATTTACTTCATTTCACATTTGATTACATTTGATTTCACGTTTCAGATTTAAATTTACTTCATTTCACATTTGATTACATTTGATTTCACATTTCACGTTTAAATTTACTTCAATTCGCGTTTCATTAATTTTGATTTCACGTTTCACATTTAAATTTACTTCATTTCACATTTCATTACTTTTGATTTCGTTTCACCTTTAAATTTACTTCATTTCACATTTCATTAATTTTGATTAAACGGTTCACATTTAAATTTACTTGCTCCAGCCGCAAAACCTCGCTATTTTCTCCCCAACAGGAGCTTCAAATCCTCACCATCACCCTCACATTCAAGTCCTAATTCCTTGCATTTTCACCCCAGGCTCAAGTGCCATATCTAGATATTTCACTCAAACCTCCTTCTTATCTTCTTGCTATTCTACATCAGTCTACATCCCCAAATTTTCCATATTTCTCCCTAAACTGCTGCCCTGTATTGTCACTCTTTCACCCCGAACTCCAGTCACTTTTGGGGTCACTCAGGGTCCCTTTTAAATTCTCTTTTTTGGGTTCCCCACTTTTCAGGGTCACTTGGGGTCACTTTTAGCATCTCTTTTTCGGGGTCTCCCTCTTTTTCAGTCGCTTTTGGGGTCACTCGGGGTCCATTTTAGGATCTCTCTTTCGGGGTACCCTCTTTTTTGGGGTCATATTTAGGTTCTCTTTTTTGGGGTCCCCCTCTTTTTGGGGTCCCCCTCTATATATCCCCTCTTTTCATTTCAGAGCGTAGGACAGACCTGCATCACGTGACGGCGTGCTTCCAGTAAACACCACTGAGCACTGGCCCAAGGAAGAACACGAGCCATACGCCGATCATCATTCATCCCGGATGATATCACTATGCATTGGATGTCTGTATGAAGGAAGGCTCACCCTATAGTTAACTTGATGGCTGGTTCACTTTGTGAAGGGGTGGAGTGTATGGGAACTGTTGAATTTTGGCCTGAAGCACTGATGGATCATGTGAGGTAAGCACTGAGTCAGCTGCGGGAGCACAGGTGAAGGCAATGCACCTGTGACTGGAAGGGGTGGAGTCTGGCTCCACCTCTCCCAGACCCCATTTAAGGACTGACCACGACTGGGGAAGGTTCTTTTGTTGGAGATCCCCTCCCCTGTGGAGGTCCAGGCAAGCCTTGACCTTCAGTGACAGGTGAGCCTTTCCTAATTTACTGCTTGTCTTTATACCACCTGGATAAGTCATACAAAAACACATTGTCCACCTTCGTTATTTGGTGTGGGTATTATTCTTTTGGGGGATTCACTGTGCACACCCTAAGCTTCAGCTCTAAATCCTTGCTTTTTTACCCCAAAGTCTAGCCCCTAGTCCTTGCTATTCCACCCCATATTCCTGCCCTAAGCCCTCGCTATTTCCTCCCAAACAGTAGTCCCAAGTCCTCATTATTACCCTTAAACTCAGGCCCTGAATCCTTGCCATTTCACCCCAGGCTCAAGTGCCACATCCTGCCTAATTCACCCCAAAGCTCCGTCCCAGCTTCTCGCCATTCGGTGCCAAACTCCAGCCCCAAACGTTTACTATTTCATCCCAATCTCCAGTTCCTTTGTTCTCACTGCTTCACCCCGAACTCCAACATCAAACCCTCTCTGTTTCGCCCCAATCTCCAGCTCTAAATTCTTGCTATTATATCCCAAACTGTAACACCTAGTCCTTGTTATTCCTCCCCACGTTCCTACCCCAAACCTACCCTACTTCATTCCGAGCAGTAGTCCCAAATCCTCATTATTTCCCTCAAACTCTGGCCCCAAGCGCTCACTATTTCCTCCCAAACTAAACTCCAAAATCCAGGCTCATTCATCCAAAACTCCATCCCAACTTCTTGCAGTTTCACCCTGAACTTCAGCCTCGCAACTGTGAGGCCCAAATCCTCACAGTTTCACCCTATATTGCAGCTCCCAATCCTCTCTCGCTTTCCCCAAACTCCGTATAAAATTCCTCACTACTTCTCCCCAAGTTTCAGTCCCATGTCTGGCTGTCTCACACCAGTGTCAAGCATCATATCCTCGCAATTTCTTCCCAAATTCTAGCCCGAATTCCATATTACATATCATTTCATATTTTATTTTATATTTAATTCCAGTTGATATTTCATTTCATATTTCCTCTTCTTTTCATTTTATATCATTTTATTTCATATCCTTTTCTCACATCTGCTTCATTTCATTTCTTTTCAGTCCTTTTTATTGCTTATTTCATTTCATTTCTCAGCCCTCTGGTTCCTGCCCACGTTTTGCCTGCGTTGATCTCAGCCTGCTAACAGGGCAGCAGTTCCCGGGGTCGTCCATTTTCCCCTTGATGGAAATGGGTGTGAGTTTTCTCTTACTTTCTGCTACCTGTGGACTTGCCCTGGATGCCACAGCGTTTCGGATCTCACTGAGAGTGGCCTGCTGACTGCAACGGCTGATTCCCTCTGCACTCCCTGATGCATCCACTGGGACAGGCGGACCTGTGCATGTTCGGAGTCAGGTAGGACTCAGAGTGACACATTTTTGTGTTGTCAGGTGCTATATGCTGCACAGACATTTCATTTCAACTATTTCATACATTTCGTATTATTTCTCATTTCATATTTCACATTTCGTATTATTTCACATTTCAATCCATTATATTTCATTGAAAATATTGCGCACTTCGCGTTTCATTGCGCATTTCATGTTTCATTTAATGTTTCATTTTATTTCTCGTTTCATTTCAAGTTTATTTTCAAGTTTCTGTTCATTTCAAATTTCATATTTCATATTTAGCTTCATCTCATTTTTATTTTTATCGTTTTATATCTCATTTCAAATCATATTTCACTTCATATCACATTTCATTTCGTTTCATATTTCATGTCATTTCGCACCATTACATTCTATTTCATTTTATATTTCAGATTTCATTTCAAATTTCTGATTTAAATTTCCGATCTCTTTTCCCACTTCCCATTTCCGATCTCTTTTCCCACTTCCCATTTCCGATCTCTTTTCCCACTTCCCATTTCCGATCTCTTTTCCCACTTCCCATTTCCAATCTCTTTTCCCACTTCCCATTTCCGATCTCTTTTCCCACTTCCCATTTCCGAACTCTTTTCCCACTTCTTGTTTCACATTTAAATTAACTACATTTCAAAATTAATTACTTTTCATTTCACGATTTCATTAATATTTTCTTCATTTCACATTTCATTACATTTCCAATTTTGTTTCACATTTAAATTTACTTCATTTCACATTTTGATTTACGTTTCAGATTTAAATTTAATTCATTTCACACTTCATTACTTTTCATTTCACACTTCATTACTTTCCATTTCACACTTCATTACTTTTCATTTCACACTTCATTACTTTTCATTTCACACTTCATTACTTTTCATTTCACACTTCATTACTTTTCATTTCACGTTTCACATTTAAATTTACTTCATTTCACATTTCGTTAAATTTCATTTCACGTTTCACATTTAAATTTACTTTAATTCAAATTTCATTAATTTTGATTTCACATTTCACATTTAAATTAACTTCAATTCACATTTCATTACTTTTAATATTTCATTTCACGTTTCACATTTAAATTAACTTCATTTCACGTTTCTTTGCATTTCATTTCACGTTTCACATTTAAATTTACTTCATTTCACATTTCTTTGCTTTTTATTCCACGTTTCACATTTATATTAAATACGTTTCAAATCTAATTACTTTTCTTTTCACGTTTTCATTTAAATATATATCACTTTTTTTACATTTCCATATTCGTTTCACATTTAAATTAACTTCATTTCATATTTCATTACATTTCCTTTCGCGTTTAATATTAAATATATTTCACTTCACGTTTCACATTACATTTCACATTTCATTTCACAATTAATTACATTTCAATTTCATTTTATGTTTCAAAATTAATTTTACTTCATTTCACATTTCCTTACAATTCCTTTCAGTTTTTTCATGTGAATTTACTTCAATTCACATTTCATTATATTTCCATTTTCGTTTCACTTTTAAATTCACTTCATTTCACATTTCATTACTTTACATTTCACGTTTCGCATTTAAATTTGCTTCATTTCACATTTCATTAATTTTCATTTCACGTTTCACATTTAAATTTACTTCCATTAACATTTCATTAATTTTGATTTCAGGTTTCACATTTAAATTTACTTCATTTCACATTATATTACATATCAATTCAGGTTTCACATTTATATTAACTTCATTTCACATTTCATTCCACGTTTCACATTTTAATTTATTTCATTAAGCATTTCATTGCTTTTCATTTCACGTTTCCCATTTAAATTTACTTCATTTCACATTTCATTACTTTTCTTTTCATGTTTCACATTTAAATTTACTTCATTTCACATTTCATTACTTTTCATTTCACATTTCATTTATTTCATTTTACACAGTTAAATTTACTTCATTTCACATTTCATTAATTTTCATTTCACGTTTCACATTTAAATTGACTTCATTTCACATTTCATTAATTTTGATTTCACGTTTCACTTTTATATTTACTTCAATTCACATTTCATTAATTTTGCTTTCACGTTTCACATTTAAATTTACTTCATTTCACAATTCATTACTTTTCATTTCATGTTTCACATTTAAATTTACTTCATTTCACATTTCAATATTTTAATTTTCGTTTCAATTTTAAATTTATTTCATTTCACATTTCATTACTTTTTATTTCACGTTTCACTTTTAAATTTACTTCATTTCACCTTTCATTAATTTCGATTTCATGTTTCACATATAAATTTACTTCATTTCACATTTCATTTCCATTTAAATTTTCACATTTAAATTTACTTCATTTCAAATTTCATTTAACGTTTCATATTTAAATTTACTTCATTTCACATTTCATTACTTCTCTTTTCACGTTTCACATTTAAATTTACTTCATTTCAGTTTTCATTACTTTTCATTTCACGTTTCACATGTAATTTTTCTTCATTTCTCATTTCATTAATTTTGATTTTACGTTTCACATTTAAATTAATTTCATTTCACATTTCATTAATTTCGATTTCACGTTTCACATTTAAATTTACTACATTTCACATTTCTGTTCACTTTTCAGATTTTAATTTATTTCATTTCACATTTCTTTACTTTTCATTTAACGTTTCACATTTTAATTTACTTCTTTTCACATTTCATTACTTTTAATTTCACGTTTCACATTTCCTTACATTTCATTTAACGTTTCACATTTAAATTTACTACATTTCACATTTCATGTCACGTTCCACATTTAATTTTACTTGATTTCAAATTTCATTACTTTTCACATTTCATTTCACATTTCATTTCAGGTTTCACTTTTAAATGTACTTATTTTCATAGTTCATTTCACGTTTCGCATTTAAATTAACTTCATTTCACAATTCATTACTTTTCATATTTCATTTCATGTTTCAAAATTAAATTTAATTCATTTCACATTTGATAACTTTTCATTTCACGTTTCACATTTAAATTTACCTCATTTCATATTTCATTACTTTTCATTTCACGTTTCACATGTAAATATACTTCATTTCACATTTCATTACTTTTCATATTTCATTTAATGTTTCACATTTAATTTCACTTCATTTAATATTTCATTACTTTTCATATTTCATTTCATGTTTAAAAAATATATTTACTTCATTTCACATTTCCTTACATTTCATTTTACTTTTCACATTTAAATTTACTTCATTTCATGTTTCATATCTTTTCATTTCATTTTTCACAGTTAAATTTACTTAATTTCTCGTGTCATATTTAAATTTACTTCATTTCACATTTCGTTAAATTTCATTTCACGTTTCACATTTAAATTTACTTCAATTCAATTTCATTAATTTTAATTTCACATTACACATTTAAATTTACTTCAATTCACATTTCATTACTTTTAATATTTTATTTCACATTTCTTTGCTTTTTATTCCACGTTTCACATTTATATTAAATACGTTTCAAATCTAATTACTTTTCTTTTCACGTTTTCATTCAAATATATATCATTTTTTTTACATTTCCTTTTTCGTTTCTCATTTAAATTAAATTCATTTCATATTTCATTACATTTCCTTTCGCGGTTCACATTAAATATATTTCACTTCACGTTTCACATTTCATTTCACATTTCATTTCACAATTAATTACTTTTCATATTTCATTTTATTTTTCAAAATTATTTTTAATTCCTTTCACATTTCCTTACATTTCCTTTCAGTTTTTTCATGTGAATTTACTTCAATTCACATTTCATTACATTTCCATTTTCGTTTCACATTTAAATTCACTTCATTTCACATTTCACTATCATTTCATGTTTAACATTTAAATTTACTTCATTTCACATTTCATTACTTTTAATTTCACGTTTCACATTTAAATATACTTTCACATTTCATTAATTTTGATTTCACGTTTCACATTTAAATTTACTTCATTTCACATTTCATTAATTTTGATTTCACGTTTCATATTTAGTTTTACTTCATTTTACATTACATTACTATTCATTTCAAGTTTCACATTTAAATTTACTTCATTTCACATTTCATTACATTTCATTTTTATCTTCACATTTAAATTTACTTCATTTCACATTTCATTACGTTTGATTTCACGTTTCACATTTAAATTTACTTCATTTCACATTTCATTGATTTCGATTTCACGTTTCACATTTAAATTTACTACATTTCACATTTCTATTCACATTTCAGATTTTAATTTATTTCATTTCACATTTCATTACTTTTCATTTCACTTTTCAGATTTAAATTTTTTTTATTCCACATTTCATTACTTTTCATTTAATGTATAACATTTAAATTTACTTCATTTCACATTTCATTAATTTTTATTTCACGTTTCACTTTTAAATATACTTCAACTCACATTTCATTAATTTTGCTTTCACGTTTCATATTTAGTTTTACTTCATTTCACATTACATTACTTTTCAATTCAGGATTCACATTTAATTTTACTTCATTTCACATTTCATTACTTTTCATTTCATGTTTCACCTTTAAATTTACTTAATTTCACCTTTCAATTCCATTTCAAATTTGACATTTAAATTTACTACATTTCACATTTCATTTCCATTTCAAGTTTCACATTTAAATTTACTTCATTTCACTTTTCATTACTTCTCATTTCACGTTTCACATTTAAATTTATTTCATTTCATATTTCATTCCCATTTTAAGTTTCACATTTAAATTTACTTCATTTCAAATTTCATTTAACGTTTCATATTTAAATATACTTCATTTCACATTTCATTACTTCGCATTTCACGTTTCACATTTAAATTTACTTCATTTCACTTTTCATTACTTTTCATTTCATTTTTCACATTTAATTTTTCTTCATTTCTCATTTCATTAATTTTGATTTCACGTTTCACTTTTATATATACTTCATTTCACATTTCATTAATTTTGATTTCACGTTTCATATTTAGTTTTACTTCATTTCACATTACATTACTATTCATTTCATGTTTCACATTTAAATTTACTTCATTTCACATTTCATTACATTTCATTTTTATCTTCACATTTAAATTTACTTCATTTCACATTTCATTACGTTTGATTTCTCGTTTCACATTTTAATTTACTTCATTTAATAATTCATTACATTTCATTTCATGTTTCACATTTAAATTTAATTCATTTCACATCTTATTCCAAGTTTCACATTTAAATTTACTTCATTTCATATTTCATTTCATGTTTTACATTTAAATTTACTTCATTTCATATTTCATTTCAAGTTTCACATTTAAATTTATTTCATTTCACATTTCATTACTTTTCATTTCATGTTTCACATTTAATTTTACTTCATTTCATATTCCATTTCCTTTTCACGTTTCACATTTAAATTTACTTCATTTTACATTTCATTGCATTTCATTTCACATTTCACATCTAAATTTACTTCCTTTCACATTTCATTGTTTTTCATTTCATGTTTCAAATTTAATTTTACTTCATTTCTATTTTAATTGCTTTTCATTTCACGTTTCACATTTAAATTTACTTCATTTCACATTTCATTAATTTTGATTTTACCTTCACATAAAAATTTACTTCATTTCACATTACATTAATTTTGACTTAACGTTCCACATTGAAATTTACTTCATTTCACATTTTATAAATTTTGATCTCACGTTTCACATTAAAATTTACTACATTTTAAGTTTCGATTCACGTTTCAGATTTAAATTTCCTTCATTTCACAGTTCATTACTTTTCATTCCACGTTTCTCATTTAAATTTACTTCATTTCACATATCATTACTTTTCATTTCAAGTTTCACATTTAAATTTACTTCATTTCACATTTCATTAATTTTGACTTAACTTTCCACATATTAATTTACTTCATTTCACATTTCATTACTTTTCATTTCAAGTTTCACATTTAAATTTACTTCATTTCACTTTTCATTTAACGTTTCATATTTAAATTTACTTCATTTCGCATTTCATTACTTCTCATTTCACGTTTCACATTTAAATTTACTTCATTTCACTTTTCATTACTTTTCATTTCATTTTTCACATTTAATTTTTCTTCATTTCTCATTTCATTAATTTTGATTTCACGTTTCATATTTAGTTTTACTTCATTTCACATTACATTAATTTTCAATTCAGGATTCACAATTAAATTTACTTCATTTCACATTTCATTACTATTCAATTCATGTTTCACATTTAAATTTACTTCATTTCACATTTCATTTCCATTTCAAGTTTCACATTTAAATTTACTTCATTTCACATTTCATTACATTTCATTTCACCTTTCACATTTAGATTTTTTTCATTTCTTGTTTCACATTTAAATTACTTCATTTCGCATTTCATTACATATCATTTCAACTTTCACATTTAAATTTAATTCATATCACATTTCATATCATTTCAGACCATATTTCACATTGAAATTTTCTTCATTAAATATTTTATAACATTTAATTCCACGTTTAACTTATATATTTTCTTTATTTCACATTTCAATACCTTTCATTTCACGTTTTACATTTAAATTTATTTCATTTCACATTTCATTACTATTTTCGTTTCAAATTTAAATTTACTTCATTTCACGTTTCATTACTTTTGATTAAACGTTTCACATTTACTTTTACTTCATCTCACATTTAATTAATTTTGATTTCACGTTCCACATTTAAATTTACTTCATTTCACATTTCATTAATTTTGAATTCACGTACACATTTAAATTTACTTCATTTCACGTTTCATTTCACGTTTCACGTTTAAATTTACTTCATTTCACATTTCATTAATTTTGATTTCACGTTCCACATTTAAATTTACTTCATTTCACTTTTCATTACTTTTCATTTCATTTTTCACATTTAATTTTTCTTCATTTCTCATTTCATTAATTTTGATTTCACGTTTCATATTTAGTTTTACTTCATTTCACATTACATTAATTTTCAATTCAGGATTCACAATTAAATTTACTTCATTTCACATTTCATTACTATTCAATTCATGTTTCACGTTTAAATTTACTTCATTTCACATTTCATTTCCATTTCAAGTTTCACATTTAAATTTACTTCATTTCACATTTCATTACATTTCATTTCACCTTTCACATTTAAATTTTTTTCATTTCTTGTTTCACATTTAAATTACTTCATTTCGCATTTCATTACATATCATTTCAACTTTCACATTTACATTTAATTCATATCACATTTCATATCATTTCAGACCATATTTCACATTGAAATTTTCTTCATTAAATATTTTATAACATTTAATTCCACGTTTAACTTATATATTTTCTTTATTTCACATTTCAATACTTTTCATTTCACGTTTTACATTTAAATTTATTTCATTTCACATTTCATTACTATTTTCGTTTCAAATTTAAATTTACTTCATTTCACGTTTCATTACTTTTGATTAAACGTTTCACATTTACTTTTACTTCATCTCACATTTAATTAATTTTGATTTCACGTTCCACATTTAAATTTACTTCATTTCACATTTCATTAATTTTGAATTCACGTACACATTTAAATTTACTTCATTTCACGTTTCATTTCACGTTTCACGTTTAAATTTACTTCATTTCACATTTCATTAATTTTGATTTCACGTTCCACATTTAAATTTACTACATTTCACATTTCACTACATTTGATTTCACGTTTCACATTTAAATGTACTTCATTTCACATTTCATTACTTTTTATTTCACATTTTGCATTTAAATTTACTTCATTTTACATTTCATTAGTTTTCATTTCACGTTTCACATTTAAATTTACTTCATTTCACATTTCATTGTTTTTCATTTCATGTTTCAAATTTAAATTTACTTCATTTCTATTTTAATTGCTTTTCATTTCACGTTTCACATTTAAATTTACTTCATTTCACATTTCATTAATTTTGATTTTACCTTCACATTAAAATTTACTTCATTTCACATTACATTAATTTTGACTTAACGTTCCACATTGAAATTTACTTCATTTCACATTTTATAAATTTTGATCTCACGTTTCACATTAAAATTTACTACATTTTAAGTTTCGATTCACGTTTCAGATTTAAATTTCCTTCATTTCACAATTCATTACTTTTCATTCCACGTTTCTCATTTAAATTTACTTCATTTCACATATCATTACTTTTCATTTCACGTTTCACATTTAAATTAACTTCATTTCACATTTCTTTACATTTCATTTCATGTATCACATTTAAATTTTCTTCATTTCACAATTCATTACCTTTCATTTCACATTTCACGTTTAAATTTACTTCCATTCGCGTTTCATTAATTTTGATTTCACGTTCCACATTTAAATTTACTTCATTTCACATTTCATTTCACGTTTCATATTTAAATTTACTTCATTTCACATTTCTTTTCACGATTCACATTTAAATTTACTTCTTTTCAAATTTTATTACTTTACTTATTTCAAATTTCACATCTCATTTCACATTTTATTTCACAAATCATTACTTTTCTTATTTCATTTCACGTTTCACATTTAAATATAATTCATTTCACATTTCATTTCTCGTTTCAAATTTAAATTTACTTTATTGCACATTAATTTCCTTTCATTTCAAATTTCACATTTAAATTTATTCATTTAACATTCCATTATTTTTAAATATTCTTTTCACATTTAAATTTTCTACATTTCACTTACCATTACTTTTCATTTCTCATTTCACATTTAAAATTACTCCATTTTACATTTCATTAATTTTCATTTCACGTTTCACATTTAAATGTACTTCATTTCACAATTCATTAATTTTGATTTCACGTTTCACATTTAAATGTACTTCATTTCACATTTCATTAATTTTGATCTCACGTTTCACATTTAAATTTACTACATTTCACATTTCGATTCACGTTTCAGATTTAAATTTACTTCATTTCACATTTCATTACTTTTCATTCCACGTTTCTCATTTTAATTTACTTCATTTCACATTTCATTACTTTTCATTTCAAGTTTCACATTTAAATTTACTTCATCTCACATTTCATTAATTTTGATTTTACCTTTCACATTTAAATTTACTTCATTTCCCATTTCATTATTTTTGATTTTACCTTTCACATTTAAATTTACTTCATTTCACATTTTATTAATTTTGACTTAACGTTCCACATATAAATTTACTTCATTTCACATTTCAATAATTTTTATTTTGCGTTTCACATTTAAATTTTCTTCTTTTCACATTTTCTTTCACGTTTCTGATTTAAATTTACTTCATTTCACATTTCATTACTTTTCATTTCATGTTTCACATTTAATTTTACTTCATTTCATATTCCATTTCCTTTTCACGTTTCACATTTAAATTTACTTCATTTCACATTTCATTACTTTTCATTTCAAGTTTAACATTTAAATTTTCTTCATTTCACATTTCATTAATTTTGATTTTACCTTTCACATTAAAATTTACTTCATTTCACATTTCATTAATTTTGACTTAACGTTCCACATATAAATTTACTTCATTTCACATTTCAATAATTTTTATTTCGCGTTTCACATTTAAATTTACTTCATTTCACATTTCATTACATTTCATTTTTATCTTCACATTTAAATTTACTTCAATTCGCGTTTCATTAATTTTAATTTCACGTTCCACATTTAAATTTACTTCATTTCACATTTCATTTCACGATTCTCATTTAAATTTAATTCTTTTCAGATTTTATTACTTTACTTATTTCAAGTTGCACATCTCATTTCACATTTTATTTCACAAATCATTTCTGATTTCATTTCATGTTTCACATTTAAATTTACTACTATTCACATTTTATTTCTCTTTTCACATTTAAATTTACTTCATTTCACATTTCATTACATTAGATTTAATGTTTCACATTTAAATTTACTTCATTTCATATTTCATTTTTCACAATTAAATTTACTTCATTTCATTAATATTAATTCCACGTTTCACATTTTAATTTATTTCATTTCACATTTCATTAATTTCGATTTCACGTTTCACATTTAAATATACTACATTTCACATTTCGATTCACGTTTCACATTTATATTTACTTCATTTCACATTTGATTACATTTTTTTTCATGTTTAACATTTTAATTTACTTCATTTCACATTTCATTAATTTTCATTTCAAGTTTCACATTTAAATTTTCATCATTCCACATTTCATTAGTTTTCATTTCAAGTTTCACATTTAAATTTACTACATTTCACATTTCATTAATTTTCATTTCAAGTTTCACATTTAAATTTACTTCATTTCACATTTCATTACATTTCATTTCACGTTTCACTTTTTTATTTACTTCATTTCACTTTTCATTAATTTTCATTTCACGTTTCACATTTAATTTTTCTTCATTTCCCATTTGATTACATTTGATTTCACGTTTAACATTTAAATTTACTTCATTTCACATTTCATTAATTTTCATTTCAAGTTCCACATTTAAATTTAATTCATTTCACATTTCATTACTTTTCATTTCAAGTTTAACATTTAAATTTACTTCATTTCACATTGCATTACATTTTGATTTCACGTTTCACATATATATTTACTACATTTCAAATTTTGATTCACGTTTCAGATTTAAATTTACTTCATTTCACATTTCATTACATTACATTTCGAGTTACACATTTAAATTTACTTCGTTTCACATTCAATTACTTTTAAATTTACTTTTCATAGTTAAATTTCATTCAGATCTCATTTCATTACTTTACATTTCACGTTTCACTTTTAAATTTCCTTCATTTTTTGTTTCTCATTTATGTCATTTTACTTTTCATTACATTTCATTTTTTGTTCCACATTTAATTTTACTTTATTTCTCATTTCATTTCACGTTTCACATTTAAATAAACTTGATTTTATATTTAATTTCACGTTTCACATATAAATTTACTTCATTTCACATTTCATTTGTTTTCAATTTACGTTTCAAATTTATATTTACTTCATTTCACATTTCATTTGTTTTCAATTCACGTTTCAAATTTATATTTACTTCATTTCACATTTCATTACTTTTAATTTCACGTTTCACATTTAAATTTACTTCATTTCACTTTTCATTACTTTTGATTACATTTCTCGCATTTAAATTTACTTCATTTCACATTTCATTACTTTTAATTTCAAGTTTCACATTTAAATTTACTTCATTTCACATTGCATTACATTTTGATTTCACGTTTCACATATAAATTTACTACATTTCAAATTTTGATTCACGTTTCAGATTTAAATTTACTTCATTTCACATTTCATTACATTTCATTTCGAGTTACACATTTAAATTTACTTCATTTCACGTTCATTTACTTTTAAATTTATTTTTCACAGTTAAATTTCCTTCAGATCTCATTTCATTTCTTTTCATTTCAAGTTTCACTTCTAAATTTCCTTCATTTTTCGTTTCACATTTATGTCATTTTACTTTTCATTACATTTCATTTTTCGTTCCACATTTAATTTTTCTTAATTTCTCATTTCATTTCACGTTTCACATTTAAATTAACTTGATTTTATATTTAATTTCACGTTTCAAATTTATATTTACTTCATTTCACATTTCATTGCTTTTCATTTTTTGTTTCAAATTTAAATTTAATTCATTTCACTTTTCATTACATTTGATTACATTTCTCGCATTTAATTTTACTTCATTTCACATTTCATTAATTTTGATTTCACGTTTCACATTTATATTTACTTCATTTTACATTTCTTTTCATGTTTCACATTTAAATTTACTGCAATTCACATTTCATTTCTCATTTCACAATTAAATATACTTCATTTAATAATTCATTACATTTTACTTCACGTTTCACATATAAATTTATTTCATTTATCATTTCATTTCACGTTTCTCATTTAAATTTACTTCATTTCAAATTCAATTACTTTTAAATTTTCTTTTCAAATTTAAATTTACTTCATTTCACATTTCATTACTTTTCATTTCACGTTTCACATTTAAATTTACTTCATTTCACATTTCATTACTTTTCGCGTTACACTTTTAAATTTACTTCATTTCACATTTCATCACTTTTCATTTCACGTTTCACATCTATATTTACTTCTTTTCCTGTTTCATTACGTTTCTTTTCTCGTTTCACGAATCACATTTATACTTACTTCATTTTAAATTTCATTAATTTTGATTTCAAATTTCACATTTAAATTTACTTCATTTCACATTTCATTACACGTTTCACATTTATATTTAGTTCATTTAACATTTCATTTCACGTTTCACATTTAAATTTATTTCATTTCACATTTCATTACATATCATCTCAACTTTCACATTTAAATTTACTTCATATCACATTTTATAACATTTCAGACCATATTTCACTTTTAAATTTTCTTCATTAAATATTTCATAACATTTAATTCCACGTTTAACTTATATATTTTCTCCATTTCACATTTCAATACTTTTCATTTCACGTTTGACATTTAAATTTATATCATTTCTTGTTTCACATTTAAATTTCTACATTTAACATTTCATTACTTTTCATTTCACCTTTCACATTTAAATTTACTACATTTCACATTGCATTACATTTTGATTTCACATTTCACATTTAAATTTACAACATTTCAAATTTTGATTCACATTTCAGATTTAAATTTACTTCATTTCACTTTTCATTTCTTTTCCATTCACGTTTCAGATTTAAATTTACTTCATTTCACCTTTCATTACTTTTCTTTATTCGTTTCAAATTTAAATTTAATTCATTTCACATTTCATTACATTTGATTACATTTTTCACATAGAAATTTACTTTATTTCACATTTCATTACTTTTCATTTCAAGTTACACATTTAAATTTACTTCATTTCACATTCCATTACTTTTAAATTTACTTTTCACAGTTAAATTTCCTTCAGATCTCATTTCATTACTTTTCTTTTCAAGTTTCACTTTTAAATTTCCTTCATTTTTCGTTTCACATTTATTTCATTTTACTTTTCATTACATTTCATTTTACGTTCCAAATTTAATTTTAATTTATTTCTCATTTCATTTCACGTTTACATTTAAATTAACTTGATTTTATATTTAATTTCACATTTCACATATAAATTTACTTCATTTAACATTTCATTTGTTTTCAATTCACGTTTCAAATTTATATTAACTTCATTTCACATTTCATTACTTTTCATTTTTTGTTCCAAATTTAAATTTAATTCATTTCACTTTTCATTACTTTTGATTACACTTTTCGCATTTAAATTTACTTCATTTTACATTTCATTTCATGTTTCACATTTAAAGTTACTGCAATTCACATTTCATTTCGCATTTCACAATTAAATATACTTCATTTAATAATTCATTACATTTCATTTCACATTTCACATATAAATTTATTTCATTTATCATTTCATTTCACGTTTCTCATTTAAATTTACTTCATTTCACATTTCATTTCGCGTTTCACATTTAAATTTACTTCATTTCACATTTCATTAATTTTCATTTCACGTTTCACATTAAAATTTAATTCATTTCACATTTCATTACTTATAATTTTTTTTCAAATTTAAATTTACTTCATTTCACATTCAATTACTTTTAAATTTTCTTTTCAAATTTAAATTTACTTCATTTCACATTTCATTAATTTTCATTTCACGTTTCACATTAAAATTTACTTCATTTCACATTTCATTAATTTTGTTTTCACGTTTTGCATTTAAATTTTCTTCATTTCTAATTTCATTAATTTTGATTAAACGTTTCACATTTATATTTACTTCATTTCACATTTCATTAATATTGATTTCACATTTCACATTTAAATTTACTTCATTTCACATTTCATTAATTTTGTTTTCACGTTTTGCATTTAAATTTTCTTCATTTCTAATTTCATTAATTTTGATTAAACGTTTCACATTTATATTTACTTCATTTCACATTTCATTAATATTGATTTCACATTTCACATTTAAATTTACTTCATTTGACATTTCATTAATTTTGATTAATTGTTTCACATTTAAATTTACTTCATTTCACATTTCGATTTATGTTTCAGATTTAAATTTACTTAATTTAACGTTTCACAGTCAAATTTACTTCATTTCACATTTCATTAATGCTGATTTCACATTTCACATTTAAATTTACTTCATTTCACATTTCGATTTTCGTTTCAGATTTAAATTTACTTCATTTCACGTTTCACATTTAAATTTACTTCATTTCACATTTCATTACTTTTCATTTCATGTTTCACATTTAAATTTACTTCGTATCACTTTTCGATTCACGTTTCAGATTTAAATTTACTTCATTTCACACTTCATTTCACGTTTCACATTTAAATATTCTTCATTTCACATTTCATTTCACGTTTCACATTAAAATTTACTTCTTTTCTCATTTCATTTATTTTGATTTCATGTTTCACATTCAAATTTACTTCATTTCACATTTCATTTCACGTTTTACGTTTAATTTTACTCCATTTCACTTTTCATTACTTTTCATTTCATGTTTCACATTTAAATTTACTTCATTTCAGATTTCATTACTTTTCATTTCGCGTTTCACATTTAAATTTACTTCATTTCACATTTCATTACTTTTCTTTTCACGTTTCACATCTATATTTACTTCATTTCCCGTTTCATTACATTTCTTTTCTCGTTTCACGATTCACATTTATATTTACTTCATTTTACATTTCATTAATTTTGATTTCAAATTTCACATTTAAATTTTCTTCATTTCACATTTCATTACACGTTTCACATTTAAATTTAGTTCATTTCACATTTCATTTCACGTTTCTCTTTTAAATTTATTTCATTTCACATTTCATTACATTTCATTTAACGTTTCACTTTTAAATTTATTTCATTTCTTGTTTCACATTCAAATTACTTCATTTCACATTTCTTTAGATATCATTTCAACTTTCACATTTAAATTTACTTCATATCACATTTCAATACTTTTCATTTCTCGTTTCACATTTAATTTTACTTCATTTCAGATTTCATTGCTTTTCCTTTCTCGTTTCAAATTTAAATTTACTTCATTTCCCGTTTCAAATTTAAATTTACTTCATTTACATTTCATTACATTTCCCTTCGCGTTTCACATATATCCATTTCGTTTCTCGTTTCAAATTTAAATTTAGTACATTTAACTTTTGATTACTTTACATTTCATGTTTCACATTTAAATTTACTTCATTTCACATTTCATTACTTATCATTTCACCTTTCACATTTAATTTTACTTCATATCACATTTCATTACTTTTCATTTCACGTTTCATATTTAATTTTATTTCATTTCTGGTTTCAAATTTAAATTTACTTCATTTCACATATCATTACTTTTTATTTCGGGTGTTTCACATTTAATTTTACTTCTTTTTAAATATCATTTCACGTTTCGCATTTAAACTTACTTCATTTCACGTTTCATTTTACGTATCAAATTTAAATATACTTCATTTCACATTTCATTACTTTTCATTTTACTTTTTAAATTTAAAGTTACTTCATTTAATAATTCATTACATTTCAATTCCAATTTCACATTTAAATTTACTTCATTTCTCATTTCATTTCCCATTTAACATTTAATTTACTTCATTTTATATTTCATTTCACATTTCACATTTAAATTTTCTTCATTTCACATTTCATTACTTTTCATTTCACGTTTCACATTTAAATTTACTTCATTTCACATTTCTTTACATTTCAATTTTTGTTTCGAATATAAATTTAGTTCATTTCAGATTTCATTTTTCAAATTTAAATTTACTTCATTCCACAGTTCATTAATTTTGATTTCACATTTCACATTTAAATTTATTTCATTTCAAATTTCATTAATTTGATTTCACGTTTCACATTTAAATTTACTTCACTTCGCATTTCATTTCATTATATTTCACGTTTCACAGTTTAATTTACTTCATTTCACATTTCATTACGTTTGATTTCATTTTCCACATTTAAATTTACTTCATTTCACATTTCATTGATTTGGATTTGACGTTTCAAGATTAAATTTACTTCATTTCAAATTTCATTCATTTTTATCTCACGTTTCACATTTAAATTTACTAATTTTCACTTTTCATTTTACGTTTTACATTTAAATTTACTTCATTTCACATTTCATTACATTTCATTTCACGTTTCACATTTTAATTTACTTCATTTCACATTACATTTCCCGTTTCACATTTAAATTTACTTCATTTCACATTTCATTACATTTCTTTTTTCATTTCAAATTTAAATTTACTTCATTTCACATTTCATTACTTTTGATTTCACGTTTCACATTTAATTTTACTTCATTTCACATTTCATTAATTTTGATTTCACGTTCCACATTTAAATTTACTTCATTTCACATTTCATTAATTTTGACTTCAATTTTCACATTTAAATTTACTTCGTTTCACGTTTCATTAATTTTCTTTTAAAGATTCACATTTAAATTTACTTCGTTTTACATTTCGATTCATGTTTCAGATTTAAATTTATTTCATTTCGCATTTCATTTCACGTTTCACGTTTAAATTTACTTCAATTCGCCTTTCATTAATTTTTATTTCGCGTTTCACATTTAAATTTACCTCTTTTCAAATTTCGATTCACTTTTCACATTTAAATTTACTTCATTTAACATTTCATTAATTTTGATTTCACATTTCACATTTAAATTTACTTCATTTCACATTTCATTAATTTTGCTTTTACGTTACACATTTAAATTTACTTCATTTCACATTTCATTACTTTTCATTTCATGTTTCAGATTTAAATTTACTTCTTTTCACATTTCATTACACGTTTCACATATAAATTTACTTCATTTCACATTTCATTAATTTTTATTTCGTGTTTGATATTTAAATTTACCTCTTTTCCAATTTCGATTCACGTTCCACATTTAAATTTACTTCATTTCACATTTCATTTCCATTTCACGTTTCTCATTTACATTTTCTTCATTTAACATTTCATTAATGCTGATTTCACATTTCATATTTAAATTTACTTCATTTCACATTTCATTTCACGTTTCACATTTAAATTTACTTCATATCACAGTGCATTTTACGTTTCACATTTAAATTTACTTCATTTCACATTTAATTACAGTTTTCATACACTTTTCATATTTCATTTCAAATTTCTCATTTTATTACACATTTTATTACTTTTCAATTCACATTTCAGATTTAAATTTACTTCATTTCACATTTCATTTCACGTTTCACATTTAAATATTCTTCATTTCACATTTCACTACATTTCATTTCACGTTTCACAGTTAAATTTACTTCATTTCACATTTTATTTCCCATTTCACATTTATATATACTTCATTTCACATTTCATTATTTTCATTTCACGTTTCACATTAAAATTTACTTCATTTCACATTTCATTAATTTTGCTTAAACGTTTCACACTTAAATTTATTTCATTTCACATTTCGATTCACGTTTCAGATTTAAATTTACTTCATTTCACATTTCATTTCACGTTTCACATTTAAATTTACTTCTTTTAACATTTCGTTCATTTTGATTTCACGTTTCACATTTAAATTTACTTCATTTAACATTTCATTTCACATTTCAAATTTCAATTTACTTCATTTCACATTTCATTAGTTTTCATTTCGCGTTTCACATTAAAATTTACTTCATTTCACATTTCATTAGTTTTCATTTCACATTTCAAATTTCAATTTTCTTCATTTCACATTTCATTAATTTTGATTAAACGTTTCACATTTATATTTATTCCATTTCACTTTTCAGTAATTTTGATTAAATGCTTCACATTTCAATTTACTTCATTTCACTTTTTGATTTACGTTTCAGATTTAAATTTACTTCATTTCACGTTTCACATTTAAATTTACTTCATTTCACATTTCATTACTTTTCATTTCATGTTTCACATTTAAATTTACTTCATTTCACTTTTCGATTCTCGTTTCAGATTTAAATTTACTTCATTTCACACTTCATTTCTCGTTTCACATTTAAATATTCTTCACTTCACATTTCATTTCACGTTTCACGTTTAAATTTACTTCTTTTCACATTTCATTACTTTTCATTTTATGTTTCACATTTAAATTTACTTCATTTCACATTTCATTACTTTTCATTTCGCGTTTCACATTTAAATTTACTTCATTTCACATTTCATTACTTTTCATTTCACGTTTCACATCTATATTTACTTCATTTCCCGTTTCATTACATTTCTTTTCTCGTTTCACGATTCACATTTATATTTATTTCATTTTACATTTCATTAATTTTGATTTCAAATTTCACATTTAAATTTTCTTCATTTCACATTTCATTACACGTTTCACATTTAAATTTAGTTCATTTCACATTACATTTCATGTTTCACATTTAAATTTATTTCATTTCACATTTCATTACATTTCATTTCACGTTTCACATTTAAATTTATTTCATTTCATGTTTCACATATAAATTTCTTCATTTCACATTTCATTATATATCATTTCACGTTTCACATTTAAATTTACTTCATTTCACTTTATTATTTTACTTATTTCATGTTTGGCCTTTTGGTTGGCGTTTTGGTTGGCGTTTTGGTTGGCGTTTTGGTTGGCGTTTTGGTTGGCGTTTTGGTTGGCGTTTTGGTTGGCGTTTTGGTTGACGTTTGACGTTTCGGTTGAAGTTTCATTTCAAATTTCATTACATTTCTTATTTCATTTCTCGTTTCACATTTAAATTTACTTCTTTTCACATTTCATTAATTTTGATTTCATGTTTCACATTTAAATTTTCTTCATTTCACATTTCATTTCACGTTTCACATTAAAATTTACTTCATTTCACATTTCATTACTTTTCATTTCATGTTTCACTTTTAAATTTACTTCATTTCACATTTCGATTCACGTTTCACATTTAGATTTACTTCATTTCACATTTCTTTACATTTCAATTTTTGTTTCGAATATAAATTTAGTTCATTTCAGATTTCATTTTTCAAATTTAAATTTACTTCATTCCACAGTTCATTAATTTTGATTTCACATTTCACATTTAAATTTACTTCATTTCAAATTTCATTAATTTGATTTCACGTTTCACATTTAAATTTACTTCACTTCGCATTTCATTTCATTATATTTCACGTTTCACAGTTTAATTTACTTCATTTCACATTTCATTACGTTTGATTTCATTTTCCACATTTAAATTTACTTCATTTCACATTTCATTGATTTGGATTTGACGTTTCAAGTTTAAATTTACTTCATTTCAAATTTCATTCATTTTTATCTCACGTTTCACATTTAAATTTACTAATTTTCACATTTCATTTAACGTTTCACATTTAAACTTATTTCATTTCTCATTTCATTACACATTTCATACAATTTTCATATTTCGTTTCAATTTTCTCATTTTATTTCACATTTTATTACTTTTCAATTCACGTTGCACATTTAAATTTACTTTATTTCACATTTCATCACTTTTCATTTTTCATTACGTTTCACTTTTAAATTTACTTCATTTCTCTTTTCATTAATTTACATATTTCATTTCAAGTTCAAATTTCATTTCACTTTTCATTTCATAAATCATTCCTTGCCTTATTTCATTTAACCTTTCCCATTTAATTTTACTTTTATTTACTGAAATTTAATTTGATTTGATTACTGAATTTGATTACTGAAATTTAATTTAATTTGAATTTTTACTTTTATTTACTGAAATTTTAACTTTTTATTTAATGAAATTTACTTTTATTTTACATTTCATTTCACGTTTCACTTATTAATTTACTTCATTTCACAATTCATTAAATTTCAATTCACGTTTCGCATTTTAATTTACTTCATTTCATATTTCATTAATTTCTTTTCACGTTTTAAATTTAAATTTACTTTATTTCCCATTTCATTAGATTTCGTTTCACGTTTAAATTTACTTCATTTCACATTTCATTACTTTTAAATACACATTTCACAATTAACCTTCATTTCACACTTCATTACTTCTCTTTTCACGTTTCAGATTTAAATTTACTTCATTTCACATTTCATTACTTTTCATTTCGCGTTTCACATTTAAATTTATTTCATTTCACATTTCATTTCACGTTTCACATTTAAATTTACTTTATTTCACATTTCATTACTTTTCATTTCAGGTTTCATATTTAAATTTACTTCATTTCACAGTTTATTTTATGTTTCATTTTTAAATTTACTTCATTTCACATTTCATTGCTTATTTCACGTTTCACATTTCATTTCACATTACTTTTCATATTTCATTTATTTTCCTTTCACGTTTCACATTTAAATTTACTTCATTTCACATTTCATTACATTTCATTTCACGTTTCACATTTAAATTTACTTCATTTCACATTTCATTAATTTTGATTACAAGTTTCATTAAAATTTACGTCATTTCACATTTCCTTGCTTTTCATTTCTCGTTTCACATTTAAATTTACTTCATTTCTCTTTTCATTACATTTCAATTTTCGTTTCACATTTAAATATACTTCATTTCGCATTGCATTACATTTCATTTCATGTTTCACATTTAAATTTACTTCATTTCACGTTTTTTTACTTTTCATTTCACGTTTCACATTTAAATTTACTTCATTTCACTTTATTATTTTACTTATTTCCTGTTTTGAATTTCGGTTGACGTTTCGGTTGATGTTTCGGTTGACGTTTCATTTCACATTCAATTACATTTCATATTTCATCTCTCGTTTCACATTTAAATTTTCATCTTTTCACATTTCATTACTTTTCATTTCATGTTTCACATTTAAATTTACTTCATTTCACAATTCATTAATTTTGATTTCAAGTTCCACATTTAAATTTGCTTCATTTCACATTTCATTAATTTTGATTTCATTTTTCACATTCAAATTTACTTCATTTCACATTTCATTACATTTCATTTCATGTTTCACATTTAAATTTACTTCATTTCACATTTCATTAGTTTTAATTTCACGTTTCAAATTTAAATTTACTACATTTAAAATTTTGATTCACGTTTCAGATTTAAATTTACTTCATTTCACATTTCATTACTTTTCATTTCATGTTTCAGATTTAAATTTACTTCATTTCACATTTCATTAATTTTAATTTCATGTTTCACATTTAGATTTACTTCATTTCACATTTCATTATATTTCAATTCCCGTTTCACATTTAAATTTACTTCATTTCGAATTTCTTTAATTTCATTTCACGTTTCAAAGTTAAATTTACTTCATTTCACTTTTCATTACTTTTCATTTCACGTTTCAGATTTAATTTTACTTCATTTCACATTTAGTTACTATTAATTTCGCATTTCACATTTAAATTTACTTCATTTCACATTTCATTACTTTTCATTTCGCGTTTCACATTTAAATTTATTTCATTCCACATTTCATTAATTTTGATTCCACGTTTCACATTTAAATTTACTTCATTTCACATTTCATTACATTTCATTTCACGTATCACATTTAAATTTACTTCATTTCACATTTCATTTCACGTTTCACATTTAAATTTACTTCATTTCACATTTCATTTCACGTCTCACATTTAAATTTTCTTCATTTAACATTTCATTTCACTTTTCACATTTCAATTTAATACATTTCAAATTTCATTACTTTTGATTTCACATTTTGCATTTCAATTTACTTCATTTCTTATTTCATTACTTGTGATTTCATGTTTCACATTTAAATTTACTTCATTTCACATTTCATTAATTTTGATTTCGCATTTCACATTTAAATTTACTCCATTTCACATTTCGATTCACGTTTCAGATTTAAATTTACTTCATTTCATGTTTCACATTTAAATTTACTTCGTTTCACATTTCATTATTTTTCAGTTCACGTTTCAAATTTAAATTTACTTCATTTCACATTCCATTACATTTGATTTCATTTTTCACATTTAAATTTTCTTCATTTCACATTTCGATACAAGTTTCAATTTTAAATTTACTTCATTTCACATTTCAATTCATTTCATTTCAGGTTTCACATTTGAATTTACTTCATTTCACATTTCATTACATTTCATTTCACATTTCATTACATTTCATTTCACATTTCACATTAAAATTTACTTCATTTTACGTTTCATTACTTTTCATTTCACGTTTCACATTTCATTAATTTTAATTACATGATTCACATTTAAATTTTTTTCATTTCACCTTCCATTACTTTTCAATTTTCTTTTCACATTTAGATTTACTTCATTTCACATTTCATTACTTTTCATTTCGCGTTTCACATTTAAATTTACTTAATTTCACATTTATTTACTTTTCATTTTTCGATTCATATTTAAATATACTTCATTTCACATTACATTTTTCACATTTAAATTTTCTTCACTTCACATTTATTAATTTTGATTTCACGTTTCACGTTTAAATTTACTTCATTCCACATTTCATTAATTTTGATTACACGTTTCACATTTAAATTTACTTAATTTCACATTTCATTAATTTTGATTTCACGTTTCAGATTTAAATTTACTTCATTTCACATTTCATTAATTTTGATTCCACGTTTCACATTTAAATTTACTTCATTTCTTTTTTCATTATATTTTATTTCTTGTTTCACATTTAATATTACTGCATTTCACATTTCATTACTTTTGATTTCACATATCACATATAAATTTTCTTCATTTCACATTTCATTAATTTTGATTTCATTTTTCACATTTAAATTTACTTCATTTCATATTTCATTACATTTCCTTTCACGTTTCACATTTTAATTTACTTCATTTCACATTTCATTTCATGGTTCACATTTAAATTTACTTCATTTCTCATTTCATTACCTTTCTTTTCACGTTTCACATTTAAATTTACTTGATTTCGCATTTCATTTCACGTTTCACATTTCAATTTACCTCTTCGCATTTCATTTCTCGATTCACATTTCAATTTACTTCATTATACGTTTCATTTCTCGTTTCACATTTAAATTTATATCATTTCACATTTAATTACATTTCATTTCACGTTTCACATTAAATTTATTTCATTTTACGTTTCACATTTATATTTATTCATTTCACATTTCATTACTTTTCATTTTTATTTTCACATTTAAATTTACTTCATTTCACATTTCATTACATTTGATTTCACTTTTCATATTTAGTTTTACTTCATTTCACATTACATTACTTTTCAATTCAGGATTGACATTTAAATTTACTTCATTTCACATTATATTACTTTTCAATTCAGGTTTCACATTTATATTTACTTCATTTCACATTTCATTCCACGTTTCACATTTTAATTTATTTCATTAAACATTTCATTGCATTTCATTTCACGTTTCATATTTAAATTTACTTCATTTCACATTTCATTACTTTTAATTTTCGTTTCAATTTTAAATTTACTTCATTTCACATTTCATTACATTTAATTTCACGTTTCACATTTAAATCTACTTCATTTCACATTTCATTATTTTAATTTTCGTTTCAAATTTAATTTTACTTCATTTCACATTTCATTACATTTTAATTTTCTTTTCACATTTAAATTTTCTTTCAGATAACATTTCATTACTTTTCATTTCAAGTTTCACTTTTAAATTTCCTTCATTTTTCATTTCACATTTATTTCATTTCACTTTTCATTACATTTCATTTCTCGTTTCACATTTAATTTTACTTCATTTCTCATTTCATTTCCCGTTTCACATTTGAATTAACTTCAATTCACATTTCTATTTTCTTCATTTCACATTTAATTTATTTTGAATTCACGTTTCACAATTAAATTTACGTTATTCCACATTTAATTTATTTTGATTTCACGTTTCACATTTAAATTTACTTCATTCCACTTTTGATTACATTTGATTTCACATTTCAAATTTCAATGTACTTCATTTCACATTTCTTTACTTTTCTTTTCACGTTTCACATTTAAATTTTCTTCATTTCACATTACATTTCACGATTCACATTTAAATTTACTTCTTTTCAAATTTTATTACTTTACTTATTTCAAGTTTCACATCTCATTTCACATTTATTTCACAAATCATTACTTTTCTTATTTCATTTCAGGTTTCACATTTAAATTTAATTCATTTCACATTTCAATTCACGTTTCACATTTAAATTTACTTCATTACACATTTCATTTCACTTTTCACATTTAAATTTACTACTTTACACATTTCATTTCGCTTTTCACATTTAAATTTACTTCATTTCACATATCATTATTCTTCATTTCACGTTCCACCTTTAAATTTAATTCATTTCACATTACATTACTTTTCATTTCACGTTTCAAATTTAAATTTACTTCATTTCACATTTCATTACTCTTAATTTCATGTTTCACATTTAATTTTTCTTCATTTAACATTTAATTAATATTGTTTTTTCGTTCCACATTTAAATTTACTTCATTTAACATTTCATTTTTCACATTTAAATTTACTTCATTTCACATTTAATTAATTTTTAATTCACGTTTCACATTTAAATTTACTTCATTTCACATTTCATTACTTTTCATTTCACGTCCACATTAAAATATACTTCATTTCACATTTCATTTCACGTTTCACATTTAAATTTACTTCATATAATAATTCATTACATTTCATTTCAAGATTTACATTTAAATTTAAATCATTTCATATTTCATTTAAAGTTTCACATTTAAATTTACTTCATTTCACATTTCATTACTTTTCATTTCAGATTTCACATTAAAATTAACATCATTTCACATTACATTACATTTAGATTCACGTTTCAGATTTAAATTTACTTCATTTCACATTTGATTACTTTTGATTTCACGTTTCACATTTAATTTTTTTTCTTTTCACATTAATTTTTATTCTTTTCACATTACTTTTAAACTTTCTCTTCACATTTAAATTTACTTCATATCACATTTCATTACATTTCATTTCTCGTTTCACATTTAATTTTACTTCATTTCTCATTTCATTTCCCGTTTCACATTTCAATTTTCTTCATTTCACATTTCATTTCATGTTTCACATTTAAATTTACTTCATTTCACATTTCATTACTTTTCATTTCATGTTTTACATTTAAATCTACTTCATTTCACATTTCATTACTTTTGATTTCACGTTTCGCATTTAAATTTACTTCATTTCACATTTCATTACATTTTATTTCACGTTTCACATTTAAATTTCCTTCAGATCACATTTCATTACTTTTCAATTTTCTTTTCACATTTAAATTTCCTTCAGATCACATTTCATTACTTTTCATTTCAAGTTTCACGTTTAATTTTACTTCATTTCTCATTTCATTTCCCGTTTCACATTTAAATTTACTTCATTTAATAATTCATTACATTTCATTTCAAGATTTACATTTAAATTTACTTCATTTCACATTTAAATTTATTTCATTTCATATTTCATTTCACGTTTCACATTTAAATTTATTTCATTTTACGTTTCTCATTTATATTTATTCATTTCACATTTCTTTACTTTTCATTTCGCTTTTCACATTAAAATTTACGTCATTTCACATTTCATTACTTTAGTTTCGCGTTTCACTTTTAATTTTACTTCATTTCACATTTCATTCCTCGTTTCACATTTAAATTTACTTCATTTCACATTTCATACTTTTCATTTCTAGTTTATTTATAGTTTAATTTATTTTGAATTAACGTTTCACATTTAAATTTTCTTCATTTCACATTTCATTATGATTTCATGTTTCACATTTAAATTTACTTCAATTCACATTTCATTAATTTTGATTTCAAGTTTCACATTTAAATTTACTTCATTTCACATTATATTACTTTTAAATTCAGGTTTCACATTTATATTTACTTCATTTCACATTTCATTCTATGTTACACATTTTAATTTATTTCATTAAACAATTCATTGCATTTCATTTCCCGTTTCATATTTAAATTACTTCATTTCACATTTCATTACATTTCATTTCTTGTTTCACTTTTAAATTTACTTCTTTTCACATTTCTTTACATTTTATTTCACGTTTCACATTTAAATTTACTTCATTTCACATTTCATTACTTTTCATTTCACGTTTCACATATAAATTTACATCATTTCACATTATACTACTATTCAATTCAGGTTTCACATTTATATTTACTTCATTTCACATTTCATTAATTTTGAATTCACGTTTCACATTTAGATTTATTACATTTCACATTTTGATACACGTTTCAGATTTAAATTTACATCATTTTACATTTCACTACTTTTCTTTTATCCTTTCAAATTTAAATTTATTTCATTTCATGTTTCATTACTTCTCATTTCGCGTTTCATATTTAAATTTACTTCATTTCACGTTTCATTACACTTGATTTCATTTTTAACATTTAAATTTACTTCATTTCAAAATTAATTAATTAATATAACGTTTCACATTTAAATTTACTTCATTTCTAATTCATTATTTTGATTTCATTTTTCACATTTAAATTTACTACATTACACATTTCATTACTTTTCATTTCATATTTCACATTAAAATTTACTTCATTTCACATTTCATTTCATTTAGATTCACGTTTCAGATTTAAATATACTTCATTTCACATTTCATTACTTTTAATTTTTTGTTTCAAATTTAAATTTACTTCATTTCACATTTGATTATTTTTGACTTCACTTTTCACATTTAATTTTTCTTCTTTTCACATTCAATTACTTTTAAATTTTCTTTTCAGATTTATATTTACTTCATATCACATTTCATTACATTTCATTTCTCGTTTCACGTTTAATTTTACTTCATTTCTCATTTCATTTCCCGTTTCACATTTCAATTTTCTTCATTTCACATTTCTTTTCACGTTTCACATATAAATTTATTTTATCATTTCATTTCACGTTTCACATTTAAATTTACTTCATTTTACATTTCATTTAGAGTTTCACATTTTAATTTACTTTATTTCACATTTCATTAATTTTGATTTCATGTTTCACATTCAAATTTACTTCATTTCACATTTCATAACTTTTCATTTCACGTTTAACATTTAAATTTACTTCATTTCACATTCATTACTTCTAATTTTCGTTTCAAATTTAAATTTACTTCATTTCGCATTTCATTACATTTCATGTCACGTTTCACATTTAAATGTATTTTATTTCATGTTTCATTTTTCACATTTAAATTTACTTCATTTCACATTTAATTTATTTTGAATTCACGTTTCACAATTAAATTTACTTAATTCCACATTTCATTATTTTTGATTTCACATTTCACAATTAAATTTATTACATTTCACATTTCGATTCACGTTTCAGATTTAAATTTATTTCATTTCACATTTCATTACTTTTTTTTTCGTTTCAAATTTAAATTTTTTTCATTTCATTTTTCATTACTTTGCATTTCACTTTTCACATTTAAATTTACTTCATTTCACGTTTCATTACACTCGATTTAATTTTTAACATTTAAATTTACTTCCTTTCACATTTCATTATTTTGATTTCATTTTTCACATTTGAATTTACTTCATTACACTTTTCATTAGTTTTCATTTCACGTTTCACATTTAAATTTACTTCGTTTCACGTTTCATTACTTTTCATTTCACTTTTCACATTTAAATTTACTTTATTTCGCATTTCATTACTTTTTGATTCACGTTTGAGATTAAAATTTTCATTTCACTTTTCATTACCTTCAACTTTTTGTTTCAATTTTAAGTTTACTTCATTTCACTTTTGATTACTTTTGATTTCACGTTTCACATTTAATATTTTTCATTTCACATTTCATTACTTTTCTTTTAATGTTTCACATTTAAATATACTTCATTTCAAATTTTCATTTACGTTTCAGATTTAAATTTACTTCATTTCACTTTTCACATTTAAATTTACTTCATTTCACATTTCATTAAATTTGATTACATTTTTCACTTTTAAATTTACTTCATTTCACATTTCATTACTTTTGATTTCATTTTTCACAGTTAAATTTACATCATTTCACATTTAATTAATTTTGAATTCACGTTTCACATTTATATTTACTTCATTTCACATTTCATTAATTTCGATTTCACGTTTCACATTAATTTACATCTTTTCACACTTCTATTCGCGTTTCATATTTATATTTACTTCATTTCACATTTCATTACATTTCATTTCACGTTTCACATTTAAATTTACTTCTTTTCACATTTCATTCATTTTGATTTCACGTTTCACATTTAAATTTACTTCATTCCACAGTTTATTAATTTTGATTTCACGTTTCATATTTAAATATACTATATTTCACATTTTGATTCACGTTTCAGATTTAAATTTACTTCATTTCACATTTCATTACTTTTCATTTCACATTTCATTTATTTGATTTCATTTTACACATTTAAATTGACTTCATTTCACATTTCATTAATTTTGATTTCACGTTTCACTTTTAAATTTACTTCAATTAACATTTCATTAATTTTGCTTTCACGTTTCACATTTAAATTTAATTCATTTCACAATTCATTAATTTTGATTTCAAGTTTCACATTCAGATTTACTTCATTTCACATTACATTACTTTTCAATTCAGGATTCACATTTAAATTAACTTCATTTCACATTTCATTTCACGCTTCACATTTAAATTTACTTCATTTCACATTTCATTACTTTTCCTTTCAAGTTTCATTAAAATTCACTTCATTTCACATTTCATTGCTTTTTATCTCACGATTCACATTTAAATATACTTCATTTCTTTTTTCATTGCTTTTCATTTCACGTTTCACATTTAAATTTAATTCATTTCACATTTCATTACATTTCAATTTTCGTTTAACTTTTAAATATACTTCATTTCACATTGCATTACATTTCATTTCATGTTTCACATTTAAATTTACTTCATTTCACATTTTTTTACTTTTCATTTCCTGTTTCACTTTTAAATTTACTTCATTTCACATTTTTTTACTTTTCATTTCACGTTCCACTTTTAAATTTACTTCATTTCACTTTATTATTTTACTTAGTTTATGTTTTGAATTTCGGTTGACGTTTCGGTTGACGTTTTTGTTGATGTTTCGGTTGACGTTTCATTTCACATTTAAATTTTCATCACTTAACATTTCATTAATTTTCATTTAATGTTTCACATTTAATTTTACTTCATTTCACATTTCATTACTTTTCATTTCATGTTTCACATTTAAATTTACTTCATTTCACTTTTCATTTCACGTTTCACATTTAAATTTACTTCATTTCACATTTCATTACATTTCATTTCATGTTTCCCATTTAAATTTACTTCATTTCACATTTCATTAGTTTTCATTTCACGTTTCACATTAAAATTTACTTCATTTCACATTTCATTACATCTCATTTCTCGTTTCAAATTTAAATTTACATAATTTCTCATTTCATTTTTCACATTTAAGTTTACTTCATTTCACATTTAATTAATTTTGAATTCACGTTTCACATTTTAATTTACTTCATTCCACATTTCATTAATTTTGATGTCACGTTTCATATTTAAATTTACAACATTTCACATTTTGATTCACGTTTCAGATTTAAATTTACTTCATTTCACATTTCATTTCTTTTCATTTCATGTTTCAGATTAAAATTTACTTCATTTCATGTTTCACATTTAGATTTACTTCATTTCACATTTCATTAATTTTGATTTCACGTTCCACATTTAAATTTGCTTCATTTCACATTTCACTAATTTTTATTTCATTTTTCACATTCAAATTTACTTCATTTCACATTTCATTACATTTCATTTCACGTTTCACATTTAAATTTACTTCATTTCACATTTCATTTGTTTTCAATTCACGTTTCCAATTTATATTTACTTCATTTCACATTTCATTACTTTAATTTCACGTTTCACATTTATATTTACTTCATTTTACATTTCTTTTCATGTTTCACATTTAAATTTACTGCAATTCACATTTCATTTCACATTTCACATTTAAATTTACTTCATTTCACATACAATTACTTTTAAATTTTCATTTCAAAATTAATTTTACTTCATTTCGCATTTCATTACATTTCCATTTTCGTTTCACATTTAAATTCACTTCATTTCACATTTCATTACTTTTCATTTCACGTTTCGCATTTACATCTACTTCATTTCACATTTCATTAATTTTGATTTCACGTTTCTCATTTAAATTTACTTCTTTTCACATTTCGATTCACGTTTCATGTTTAAATTTACTTTATTTCACATTTCATTACTTTTCATTTCACATTTCATTTATTTCATTTTACACAGTTAAATTTACTTCATTTCACATTTCATTAATTTTCATTTCACGTTTCACATTTAAATTGACTTCATTTCACATTTCATTAACTTTGATTTCACGTTTCACTTTTATATTTACTTCATTTCACATTTCAATATTTTAATTTTCGTTTCAATTTTAAATTTATTTCATTTCACATTTCATTACTTTTTATTTCACGTTTCACTTTTAAATTTACTTCATTTCACCTTTCATTAATTTCGATTTCATGTTTCACATTTAAATTTACTTCATTTCACATTTCATTTCCATTTAAATTTTCACATTTAAATTTACTTCATTTCAAATTTCATTTAACGTTTCATATTTAAATTTACTTCATTTCACATTTCATTACTTCTCTTTTCACGTTTCACATTTAAATTTACTTCAGTTTTCATTACTTTTCATTTCACGTTTCACATGTAATTTTTCTTCATTTCTCATTTCATTAATTTTGATTTTACGTTTCACATTTAAATTAATTTCATTTCACATTTCATTAATTTCGATTTCACGTTTCACATTTAAATTTACTACATTTCACATTTCTATTCACTTTTCAGATTTTAATTTATTTCATTTCACATTTCATTACTTTTCATTTAACGTTTCACATTTTAATTTTCTTCTTTTCACATTTCATTACTTTTAATTTCACGTTTCACATTTCCTTACATTTCATTTCAAATTTAACATTTAAATGTACTTTTTATCAGATTTCATTACTTTTAATTTCACGTTTCACATGTAATTTTTCTTCATTTCTCATTTCATTAATTTTGATTTTACGTTTCACATTTAAATTAATTTCATTTCACATTTCATTACATTTCATTTAACGTTTCACATTTAAATTTACTACATTTCACATTTCATGTCACGTTCCACATTTAATTTTACTTGATTTCAAATTTCATTACTTTTCACATTTCATTTCACATTTCATTTCACATTTCATTTCAGGTTTCACTTTTAAATGTACTTATTTTCATAGTTCATTTCACGTTTCGCATTTAAATTAACTTCATTTCACAATTCATTACTTTTCATATTTCATTTCATGTTTCAAAATTAAATTTAATTCATTTCACATTTGATAACTTTTCATTTCACGTTTCACATTTAAATTTACCTCATTTCATATTTCATTACTTTTCATTTCATGTTTCACATATAAATATACTTCATTTCACATTTCATTACTTTTCATATTTCATTTAATGTTTCACATTTAATTTCACTTCATTTAATATTTCATTACTTTTCATATTTCATTTCATGTTTAAAAAATAAATTTACTTCATTTCACATTTCCTTACATTTCATTTTACTTTTCACATTTAAATTTACTTCATTTCATGTTTCATATCTTTTCATTTCATTTTTCACAGTTAAATTTACTTCATTTCTCGTGTCATATTTAAATTTACTTCATTTCACATTTCGTTAAATTTCATTTCACGTTTCACATTTAAATTTACTTCAATTCAATTTCATTAATTTTAATTTCACATTACACATTTAAATTTACTTCAATTCACATTTCATTACTTTTAATATTTTATTTCACATTTCTTTGCTTTTTATTCCACATTTCACATTTATATTAAATACGTTTCAAATCTAATTACTTTTCTTTTCACGTTTTCATTCAAATATATATCATTTTTTTTACATTTCCTTTTTCGTTTCTCATTTAAATTAAATTCATTTCATATTTCATTACATTTCCTTTCGCGGTTCACATTAAATATATTTCACTTCACGTTTCACATTTCATTTCACATTTCATTTCACAATTAATTACTTTTCATATTTCATTTTATTTTTCAAAATTATTTTTACTTCATTTCACATTTCCTTACATTTCCTTTCAGTTTTTTCATGTGAATTTACTTCAATTCACATTTCATTACATTTCCATTTTCGTTTCACATTTAAATTCACTTCATTTCACATTTCACTATCATTTCATGTTTAACATTTAAATTTACTTCATTTCACATTTCATTACTTTTAATTTCACGTTTCACATTTAAATATACTTTCACATTTCATTAATTTTGATTTCACGTTTTACATTTAAATTTACTTCATTTCACATTTCATTAATTTTGATTTCTCGTTTCATATTTAGTTTTACTTCATTTTACATTACATTACTATTCATTTCATGTTTCACATTTAAATTTACTTCATTTCACATTTCATTTCCATTTCAAGTTTCACATTTAAATTTACTTCATTTCACATTTCATTACGTTTGGTTTCACGTTTCACATTTAAATTTACTTCATTTCACATTTCATTGATTTCGATTTCACGTTTCACATTTAAATTTACTACATTTCACATTTCTATTCACATTTCGGATTTTAATTTATTTCATTTCACATTTCATTACTTTTCATTTCACTTTTCAGATTTAAATTTTTTTTATTCCACATTTCATTACTTTTCATTTAATGTATAACATTTAAATTTACTTCATTTCACATTTCATTAATTTTTATTTCACGTTTCACTTTTAAATATACTTCAACTCACATTTCATTAATTTTGCTTTCACGTTTCATATTTAGTTTTACTTCATTTCACATTACATTCCTTTTCAATTCAGGATTCACATTTAATTTTACTTCATTTCACATTTCATTACTTTTCATTTCATGTTTCACATTTATATTTACTTAATTTCACCTTTCAATTCCATTTCAAATTTGACATTTAAATTTACTACATTTCACATTTCATTTCCATTTCAAGTTTCACATTTAAATATACTTCATTTCACATTTCATTACTTCTCATTTCATGTTTCACATTTAAATTTACTTCATTTCATATTTCATTACTTTTCATTTCATTTTTCACATTTAATTTTTCTTCATTTCTCATTTCATTAATTTTGATTTCACGTTTCACTTTTATATATACTTCATTTCACATTTCATTAATTTTGATTTCACGTTTCATATTTAGTTTTACTTCATTTCACATTACATTACTATTCATTTCATGTTTCACATTTAAATTTACTTCATTTCACATTTCATTACATTTCATTTTTATCTTCACATTTAAATTTACTTCATTTCACATTTCATTACGTTTGATTTCTCGTTTCACATTTTAATTTACTTCATTAATAATTCATTACATTTCATTTCATGTTTCACATTTAAATTTAATTCATTTCACATCTTATTCCAAGTTTCACATTTAAATTTACTTCATTTCATATTTCATTTCATGTTTTACATTTAAATTTAATTCGTTTCATATTTCATTTCACGTTTCACGTTTAAATTTACTTCTTTTCACATTTCATTTCACGTTTCACATTTAAATTTACTTCATTTCACAATTCATTACATTTCATTTCAAGTTTCACATTTAAATTTATTTCATTTCACATTTCATTACTTTTCATTTCATGTTTCACATTTAATTTTACTTCATTTCATATTCCATTTCCTTTTCACGTTTCACATTTAAATTTACTTCATTTCACATTTCATTACAAGTTTCACATTTAAATTTACTTCATTTCATATTTCATTTCATGTTTTACATTTAAATTTAATTCGTTTCATATTTCATTTCACGTTTCACGTTTAAATTTACTTCTTTTCACATTTCATTTCACGTTTCACATTTAAATTTACTTCATTTCACAATTCATTACATTTCATTTCAAGTTTCACATTTAAATTTATTTCATTTCACATTTCATTACTTTTCATTTCATGTTTCACATTTAATTTTACTTCATTTCATATTCCATTTCCTTTTCACGTTTCACATTTAAATTTACTTCATTTCACATTTCATTAATTTTGATTTTACCTTCACATTAAAATTTACTTCATTTCACATTACATTAATTTTGACTTAACGTTCCACATTGAAATTTACTTCATTTCACATTTTATAAATTTTGATCTCACGTTTCACATTAAAATTTACTACATTTTAAGTTTCGATTCACATTTCAGATTTAAATTTCCTTCATTTCACAATTCATTACTTTTCATTGCACGTTTCTCATTTAAATTTACTTCATTTCACATATCATTACTTTTCATTTCACGTTTCACATTTAAATTAACTTCATTTCACATTTCTTTACATTTCATTTCACGTATCACATTTAAATTTTCTTCATTTCACAATTCATTACATTTCATTTCACATTTCACGTTTAAATTTACTTCCATTCGCGTTTCATTAATTTTGATTTCACGTTCCACATTTAAATTTACTTCATTTCACATTTCATTTCACGTTTCATATTTAAATTTACTTCATTTCACATTTCTTTTCACGATTCACATTTAAATTTACTTCTTTTCAAATTTTATTACTTTACTTATTTCAAATTTCACATCTCATTTCACATTTTATTTCACAAATCATTACTTTTCTTATTTCATTTCACGTTTCACATTTAAATATAATTCATTTCACATTTCATTTCTCGTTTCAAATTTAAATTTACTTTATTGCACATTTCATTTCCTTTCATTTCAAATTTCACATTTAAATTTATTCATTTAACATTCCATTATTTTTAAATATTCTTTTCACATTTAAATTTTCTACATTTCACTTACCATTACTTTTCATTTCTCATTTCACATTTAAAATTACTCCATTTTACATTTCATTAATTTTCATTTCACGTTTCACATTTAAATGTACTTCATTTCACATTTCATTAATTTTGATTTCACGTTTCACATTTAAATGTACTTCATTTCACATTTCATTAATTTTGATCTCACGTTTCACATTTAAATTTACTACATTTCACATTTCGATTCACGTTTCAGATTTAAATTTACTTCATTTCACATTTCATTACTTTTCATTCCACGTTTCTCATTTTAATTTACTTCATTTCACATTTCATTACTTTTCATTTCAAGTTTCACATTTAAATTTACTTCATTTCACATTTCATTAATTTTGACTTAACGTTCCACATATAAATTTACTTCATTTCACATTTCAATAATTTTTATTTCGCGTTTCACATTTAAATTTACTTCATTTCACATTTCATTACATTTCATTTTTATCTTCACATTTAAATTTACTTCAATTCGCGTTTCATTAATTTTAATTTCACGTTCCACATTTAAATTTACTTCATTTCACATTTCATTTCACGATTCACATTTAAATTTAATTCTTTTCAGATTTTATTACTTTACTTATTTCAAGTTGCACATCTCATTTCACATTTTATTTCACAAATCATTTCTGATTTCATTTCATGTTTCACATTTAAATTTACTACTATTCACATTTTATTTCTCTTTTCACATTTAAATTTACTTCATTTCACATTTCATTACATTAGATTTCATGTTTCACATTTAAATTTACTTCATTTCATATTTCATTTTTCACAATTAAATTTACTTCATTTCATTAATATTAATTCCACGTTTCACATTTTAATTTATTTCATTTCACATTTCATTAATTTCGATTTCACGTTTCACATTTATATTTTTTTCATTTCACATTTGATTACATTTTTTTTCACGTTTAACATTTAAATTTACTTCATTAAACATTTCATTGCATTTCATTTCACTCATTCACATTTAAATTTACTTCATTTCACATATGATTACATTTGATTTCACGTTTAACATTTAAATTTACTTCATTTCACATTTCATTAATTTTCATTTATATTTTCACATTTAAATTTACATCATTTCACATTTCATTAGTTTTCATTTCAAGTTCCACATTTAAATTTACTTCATTTCATATTTCATTACTTTTCATTTCAAGTTTCACATTTAAGTTTACTTCATTTCACATTGCATTACAATTTGATTTCACGTTTCACACTTAAATTTACTATATTTCAAATTTTGATTCACGTTTCAGATTTACATTTACTTCATTTCACATTTCATTACATTTCATTTCACTTGTCTCATATAACTTTACTTCATTTCACATTCAATTACTTTTAAATTTACTTTTCACATTTAAATTTCCTTCAGATCTCATTTCATTACTTTTCATTTCAAGTTTCAGTTTTTAATTTCCTTCATTTTTCGTTTCACATTTATTTCATTTTACATTTCATTTTTCGTTCCACATTTAATTTAACTTCATTAATCATTTCATTTCTTGTTTCACATTTAAATTAACTTGATTTTATATTTAATTTCACGTTTCACATATAAATTTACTTCATTTCACATTTCATTACTTTTTATTTTTTGTTTCAAATTTAAATTTACTTCATTTCACATTTGATTACTTTTGATTTCACGTTTCACATTTAATTTTTCTTCATTTCACATTTCATTAATTTTGATTTCACGTTTCACATTTAACTTTTCTTCATTTCACATTTCATTACTTTTCTTTTAATGTTTCACAATTAAATATAATTCATTTCAAATTTCGATTTGCGTTTCAGATTTAAATTTACTTCAGTTCACGTTTCACATTTAAATCTACTTCATTTCACATTTCATTACTTTTGATTTCATTTTTCACTGTTAAATTTACTTCATTTCACATTTCATTAATTTTCATCTCACGATTCACATTAATTTACTTCTTTTCACATTTTTATTCACGTTTCATATTTAAATTTACTTCATTTCACATTTCATTAATTTTGATTTCACGTTTCTCTTTTAAAGTTACTTCAATTCACATTTCATTAATTTTGCTTTCACGTTTCACATTTAAATTTACTTCATTTCACATTTCATTACATTTCATTTCATGTTTCACATTTAAATTTACTTCATTTCACATTTCATTTCACGTTTCACATTTAAATTTACTTCATTTCACATTTCATTACTTTTCATTTCACGTTTCACATTAATTTACTTCTTTTCACATTTCTATTCACGTTTCATATTTAAATTTACTTCCTTTCGCATTTCATTACATTTCATTTCATGTTTCACATTTAAATTTACTTCATTTCACATTTTTTTTACTTTTCATGTCACGTTTCACATTTAAATTCACTTTATATTACTTTATTATTTTACTTATTTCATGTTTTGAATTACGGTTGACGTTTCGGTTGACGTTTCGGTTGATGTTTCGGTTGACGTTTCGGTTGACGTTTCGGTTGACGTTTCGGTTGACATTCAATTACATTTCATATTTCATTTCTCGTTTCACATTTAAATTTTCATCGTTTCACATTTCAATTTACATTTCAGATTTAAATTTACTTCACTTCACATTTCATTACTTTTCATTTCATGTTTCTCATTTAAATTTTCTTCATTTCACATTTCATTAGTTTTCATTTCACGTTTTACATTTAGATTTACTTTATTTCACATTTCGATTCATGTTTCACATTTAAATTTAACTTTTGATTACTTTACATTTCACATTTCACATTTAAATTTACTTCATTTCACATTTCATTACTTATCATTTCACCTTTCACATTTAATTTTACTTCATATCACATTTCATTATTTTTCATTTCACATTTCATATTTAATTTTATTTCATTTTTGGTTTCAAATTTAGATTTACTTCATTTCACATATCATTACTCTTGATTTCGGGTGTTTCACATTTAATTTTACTTCCTTTAAATATCATTTCACGTTTCGCATTTAAACTTACTTCATTTCACATTTCATTTTACGTATCAAATTTAAATATACTTCATTTCACATTTCATTACTTTTCATTTCACTTTTCATTCCTTTACATATTTCATTTCAAGTTCAAATTTCATTTCACATTTCATTTCATAAATCATTTCTTTCCTTATTTCATTTCACGTTTCACATTTAAATTTACTTCATTTTACATTTCATTTCACGTTTCACTTTTTAATTTACTTCTTTTCGCAATTCATTAAATTTCAATTCATGTTTCGCATTTTAATTTACTTCATTTCATATTTCATTAATTTCTTTTCACGTTTCAAGTTTAAATTTACTTTATTTCCCATTTCATTAGATTTCGTTTCACGTTTAATTTTACTTCATTTAACATTTCATTACTTTTCATTTCGTGTTTCACATTTAAATTTATTTCATTTCACATTTCATTTCTCGTTTCACATTTAAATTTACTTCATTTCACTTTTCATTACATTTCAATTTTCGTTTCACATTTAAATGTACTTCATTTCGCATTGCATTACATTTCATTTCACGTTTCACATTTAAATTTACTTCATTTCACTTTATTATTTTACTTATTTCATGTTTTGAATTTCGGTTGACGTTTCGGTTGATGTTTTGGTTGACGTTTCATTTCACATTCAATTACATTTCATATTTCATTTCTCGTTTCACATTTAAATTTACTTCATTCCACATTTCATTAATTTTGATTTCACGTTTCATATTTAAATTTACTACATTTAAAATTTTGATTCACGTTTCATTTTTAAATTTACTTCATTTCACATTTCATTGCTTATTTCACGTTTCACATTTCATTTCACATTACTTTTCACATTTCATTTATTTTCCTTTCACGTTTCACATTTAAATTTACTTCATTTCACATTTCATTATATTTCATTTCACGTTTCACATTTAAATTTACTTCATTTCACATTTCATTAATTTTGATTACACGTTTCATTAAAATTCACTTCATTTCTTATTTCCTTGCTTTTCATTTCTCGTTTCACATTTAAATTTACTTCATTTCACATTTCATTACTTTTCCTTCCACGTTTCGTTTAAATTTACTTCATTTCTATTTTCATTGCTTTTCATTTCACGTTTCACATTTAAATTTACTTCTTTTCACTTTTCATTACATTTCAATTCTCGTTTCACATTTAAATATTCTTCATTACGCATTGCATTACATTTCATTTCATGTTTCGCATTTTAATTTACTTCATTTCACGTTTTTTTACTTTGCATTTCACGTTTCACATTTAAATTTACTTCATTTCACTTTATTATTTTACTTAATTCATGTTTTGAATTTCTGTTGACGTTTCGGTTGACGTTTCATTTCACATTCTATTACATTTCTTATTTCATCTCTCGTTTCACATTTAAATTTTCATCTTTTCACATTTCATTAATTTACATTTTATGTTTCACATTTAAATTTACTTCATTTCACATTTCATTACTTTTCATTTCATGTTTCACGTTTAAATTTACTTCATTTCACTTTTCATTTCACGTTTAACATTTAAATTTACTTCATTTCACATTTCATTAGTTTTCATTTCACGTTTCACATTTAAATTTAGTTCATTTCACATTTCATTACTTTTCATTTTTCGTTTCAAGTTTAAATTTGCATCATTTCACATTTCATTTTTCACATTTAAGTTTATATCATTTCACATTTAATTAATTTTGAATTCACGTTTCACATTTTAATTATTTCATTCCACATTTCATTAATTTTGATTTCACGTTTCATATTTAAATTTACTGCATTTCACATTTCATTAATTTTAATTTCATGTTTCACATTTAGATTTACTTCATTTCACATTTCATTAATTTTGATTTCTTATTTCACTGTTAAATTTACTTCATTTTACATTTCATTAATTTTGATTTCACGTTTCATATTTAAATTTACTACATATAAAATTTTGATTCACGTTTCAGATTTAAATTTACTTCATTTCACATTTCATTAATTTTAATTTCATGTTTCATATTTAGATTTACTTCATTTCACATTTCATTAATTTTGATTTCAATTTCCACATTTAAATTTGCTTCATTTCACATTTCATTAATTTTGATTTCATTTTTCACATTCAAATTTACTTCATTTCACATTTCATTACATTTCATTTCACGTTTCAGATTTAAATTTACTTCATTTCACATTTCATTACTTTGCATTACATATTTCAGATTTACATTTACTTCATTTCACATTTCATTAATTTTAATTTCATGTTTCACATTTAGATTTACTTCATTTCACATTTCATTAAATTTCAATTCACGTTTCACATTTAAATTTACTTCATTTCGAATTTCTTTAATTTCATTTCACGTTTCAAAGTTAAATTTACTTCATTTCCCATGTCATTAATTTTCATTTCACGTTTCACGTTTAAATTTACTTCATTTCACATTTCATTACTTTTAAATTCTCGTTTCACAATTAACCATTTCACACTTCATTACTTTTCTTTTCACTTTTCAGATTTAATTTTACTTCATTTCATGTTTCATTACAATTCATTTCGCGTTTCACATTTAAATTTATTTCATTCCACATTTCATTAATTTTGATTCCACGTTTCACATTTAAATTTACTTCATTTCATGTTTCATTATATTTTTTTTCTCGTTTCACATTTATAATTACAGCATTTCATGTTTCATTACTATTCATTTCACGTATCACATTTAAATTTACTTCATTTCACATTTCATTACATTTCATTTCACGTTTTACATTTAAATTTACTTCATTTCACATTTCATTTCACGTTTAACATTTAAATTTACTTCATTTAACTTTTCATTTCACGTTTCACATTTCAATTTAATACATTTCAAATTTCATTACTTTTGATTTCACATTTTGCATTTCAATTTACTTCATTTCTTATTTCATTACTTGTGATTTCATGTGTCACATTTAAATTTACCTCATTTCACATTTCATTAATTTTGATTTCACATTTCACATTTAAATTTACTCCATTTCACATTTTGATTCACGTTTCAGATTTAAATTTTCTTCATTTCACGTTTCACATTTAAATTTACTTTATTTCACATTTCATTAGTTTTCAGTTCACGTTTCAAATTTAAATTTACTTCATTTCACATTCCATTACATTTGATTTCATTTTTCACATTTAAATTTTCTTCATTTCACATTTCGATTCAAGTTTCAAATTTATATTTACTTCGTTTCACATTTCAATTCATGTTTCACATATAAATTTACTTCGTTTCACATTTCATTACATTTCATTTCAGGTTTCACATTTGAATTTACTTCATTTCACATTTCATAACATTTCATTTCACATTTCATTACATTTCATTTCACATTTCACATTAAAATTTTCTTCATTTTACGTTTCATTACTTTTCATTTCACGTTTCACATTTCATTAATTTTAATTACATGATTCACATTTAAATTTTTTTCATTTCACCTTCCATTACTTTTCAATTTTCTTTTCACATTTAGATTTACTTCATTTCACATTTCATTACTTTTCATTTCATGTTTCATATTATAATTATCTTCATTTCACATTTCATTAATTTTGATTAAACGTTTCACATTTAAATTTACTTCATTTCACATTTATTTACTTTTCATTTTTCGATTCAAATTTAAATATACTTCATTTCACATTACATTTTTCACATTTAATTTTTCTTCACTTCACATTTATTAATTTTGATTTCACGTTTCACGTTTAAATTTACTTCATTCCACATTTCATTAACTTTGATTTCACGTTTCAGATTTAAATTTACTTCATTTCACATTTCATTAATTTTGATTCCACGTTTCACATTTAAATTTACTTCATTTCATGTTTCATTATATTTTATTTCTTGTTTCACATTTAATATTACTGCATTTCACATTTCATTACATTTCATTTCACATATCACATTTAAATTTTCTTCATTTCACATTTCATTAATTTTGATTTCATTTTTCACATTTAAATTTACTTCATTTCACATTTCATTACATTTCCTTTCACGTTTCACATTTATTTTACTTCATTTCACATTTCATTTCATGTTTCACATTTAAATTTACTTCATTTCTCATTTCATTACCTTTCTTTTCACGTTTCACATTTAAATTTACTTCATTTCGCATTTCATTTCACGGTTCACATTTCAATTTACCTCTTCGCATTTCATTTCGCGTTTCACATTTAAATTTACTTCATTTCACATTTCATTACTTTTGATTTCACGTTTCACCTTTAAATTTACTTCATTTCACATTTCATTAATTTTGATTAAACGTTTCACCTTTAAATTTACTTGCTCCAGCCGCAAAACCTCGCTATTTTCTCCCCAACAGGAGCTTCAAATCCTCACCATCACCCTCACATTCAAGTCCTAATTCCTTGCATTTTCACCCCAGGCTCAAGTGCCAAATCTAGATATTTCACTCAAACCTCCTTCTTATCTTCTTGCTATTCTACATCAGTCTACAGCCCCAAATTTTCCATATTTCTCCCTAAACTGCTGCCCTGTATTGTCACTCTTTCACCCCGAACTCCAGTCACTTTTGGGGTCACTCAGGGTCCCTTTTAAATTCTCTTTTTTGGGTTCCCCACTTTTCAGGGTCACTTGGGGTCACTTTTAGCATCCATTTTTCGGGGTCTCCCTCTTTTTCAGTCGCTTTTGGGGTCACTCGGGGTCCATTTTAGGATCTCTCTTTCGGGGTACCCTCTTTTTTGGGGTCATATTTAGGTTCTCTTTTTTGGGGTCCCCCTCTTTTTGGGGTCCCCCTCTATATATCCCCTCTTTTCATTTCAGAGCGTAGGACAGACCTGCATCACGTGACGGCGTGCTTCCAGTAAACACCACTGAGCACTGGCCCAAGGAAGAACACGAGCCATACGCCGATCATCATTCATCCCGGATGATATCACTATGCATTGGATGTCTGTATGAAGGAAGGCTCACCCTATAGTTAACTTGATGGCTGGTTCACTTTGTGAAGGGGTGGAGTGTATGGGAACTGTTGAATTTTGGCCTGAAGCACTGATGGATCATGTGAGGTAAGCACTGAGTCAGCTGCGGGAGCACAGGTGAAGGCAATGCACCTGTGACTGGAAGGGGTGGAGTCTGGCTCCACCTCTCCCAGACCCCATTTAAGGACTGACCACGACTGGGGAAGGTTCTTTTGTTGGAGATCCCCTCCCCTGTGGAGGTCCAGGCAAGCCTTGACCTTCAGTGACAGGTGAGCCTTTCCTAATTTACTGCTTGTCTTTATACCACCTGGATAAGTCATACAAAAACACATTGTCCACCTTCGTTATTTGGTGTGGGTATTATTCTTTTGGGGGATTCACTGTGCACACCCTAAGCTTCAGCTCTAAATCCTTGCTTTTTTACCCCAAAGTCTAGCCCCTAGTCCTTGCTATTCCACCCCATATTCCTGCCCTAAGCCCTCGCTATTTCCTCCCAAACAGTAGTCCCAAGTCCTCATTATTACCCTTAAACTCAGGCCCTGAATCCTTGCCATTTCACCCCAGGCTCAAGTGCCACATCCTGCCTAATTCACCCCAAAGCTCCGTCCCAGCTTCTCGCCATTCGGTGCCAAACTCCAGCCCCAAACGTTTACTATTTCATCCCAATCTCCAGTTCCTTTGTTCTCACTGCTTCACCCCGAACTCCAACATCAAACCCTCTCTGTTTCGCCCCAATCTCCAGCTCTAAATTCTTGCTATTATATCCCAAACTGTAACACCTAGTCCTTGTTATTCCTCCCCACGTTCCTACCCCAAACCTACCCTACTTCATTCCGAGCAGTAGTCCCAAATCCTCATTATTTCCCTCAAACTCTGGCCCCAAGCGCTCACTATTTCCTCCCAAACTAAACTCCAAAATCCAGGCTAATTCATCCAAAACTCCATCCCAACTTCTTGCAGTTTCACCCTGAACTTCAGCCTCGCAACTGTGAGGCCCAAATCCTCACAGTTTCACCCTATATTGCAGCTCCCAATCCTCTCTCGCTTTCCCCAAACTCCGTATAAAATTCCTCACTACTTCTCCCCAAGTTTCAGTCCCATGTCTGGCTGTCTCACACCAGTGTCAAGCATCATATCCTCGCAATTTCTTCCCAAATTCTAGCCCGAATTCCATATTACATATCATTTCATATTTTATTTTATATTTAATTCCAGTTGATATTTCATTTCATATTTCCTCTTCATTTTAGATCATTTTATTTCATATCCTTTTCTCACATCTGCTTCATTTCATTTCTTTTCAGTCCTTTTTATTGCTTATTTCATTTCATTTCTCAGCCCTCTGGTTCCTGCCCACGTTTTGCCTGCGTTGATCTCAGCCTGCTAACAGGGCAGCAGTTCCCGGGGTCGTCCATTTTCCCCTTGATGGAAATGGGTGTGAGTTTTCTCTTACTTTCTGCTACCTGTGGACTTGCCCTGGATGCCACAGCGTTTCGGATCTCACTGAGAGTGGCCTGCTGACTGCAACGGCTGATTCCCTCTGCACTCCCTGATGCATCCACTGGGACAGGCGGACCTGTGCATGTTCGGAGTCAGGTAGGACTCAGAGTGCCACATTTTTGTGTTGTCAGGTGCTATATGCTGCACAGACATTTCATTTCAACTATTTCATACATTTCGTATTATTTCTCATTTCATATTTCACATTTCGTATTATTTCACATTTCAATCCATTATATTTCATTGAAAATATTGCGCACTTCGCGTTTCATTGCGCATTTCATGTTTCATTTAATGTTTCATTTTATTTCTCGTTTCATTTCAAGTTTATTTTCAAGTTTCTGTTCATTTCAAATTTCATATTTCATATTTAGCTTCATCTCATTTTTATTTTTATCGTTTTATATCTCATTTCAAATCATATTTCACTTCATATCACATTTCATTTCGTTTCATATTTCATGTCATTTCGCACCATTACATTCTATTTCATTTTATATTTCAGATTTCATTTCAAATTTCTGATTTAAATTTCCGAACTCTTTTCCCACTTCCCATTTCCGATCTCTTTTCCCACTTCCCATTTCCGATCTCTTTTCCCACTTCCCATTTCCGAACTCTTTTCCCACTTCCCATTTCCGAACTCTTTTCCCACTTCCCATTTCCGAACTCTTTTCCCACTTCGTGTTTCACATTTAAATTAACTACATTTCAAAATTAATTACTTTTCATTTCACGATTTCATTAATATTTTCTTCATTTCACATTTCATTACATTTCCATTTTTGTTTCACATTTAAATTTACTTCATTTCAAATTTCATTACATTTCATTTCACGTTTCACATTCTAATTTACTTCAATTCACATTTCATTACATGTCCTTTCGCGATTCACATTTAAATTTACTTCATTTTACATTTCGATTTACGTTTCAGATTTAAATTGAATTCATTTCACACTTCATTACTTTTCATTGCACACTTCATTACTTTTCATTGCACACTTCATTACTTTTCATTGCACGTTTCACTTTTAAATTTACTGCATTTCTCATTTCGTTAAATTTCATTTCACGTTTCATATTTAAATTTACTTCATTTCACATTTCATTTGTTTTCATTTCGCGTTTCACATTTAAATTTACTTCATTTCACATTTCATTACTTTTCATTTCACGTTTCACATTTATATTTACTTCATTTCACATTTCTTTATTTTTCATTTCATGTTTCACATTTAAATTTACTTCATTTCACATTTCTTTATTTTTCATTTCACGTTTCACATTTAAATTAACTTCATTTCACATTTCATTTCACGTTTAACATTTAAACTTAATTCATTTTACATTTAATTTCACGTTTCACATTTAAATTTACTTCATTTCACATTTCATTTTTTACATATTAACATATATATTTACTTCACTTTTCATTACATTTCATTTCCCCTTTCACATATTAATTTTCATCATTTCACATTTTATTTCACGTTTCACATTTAAATTTACTTCATTTCACATTTCATTACATTTCCTTTCTCGTTTCACATTTTAATTTACTTCTTTTAATAATTCATTGCATTTCATTTCACGTTTTACATTTAAATTTAATTTGTTTCTCATTTCATTTCACGTTTCACATTTAAATTTACTTCATTTCATTTTTCATTTCAAGTTTCACATTTAAATTTACTTTATTTCACATTTCATTACAAGTTTCACGTTTAAATTTAGTTCATTTCACATTTCATTTCACGTTTCACATTTAAATTTATTTCATTTCACATTTCATTACATTTCATTTCACGTTTCACATTTAAATTTATTTCATTTCTTGTTTCACATTTAAATTACTTCATTTCGCATTTCATTACATATCATTTCAACTTTCACATTTAAATTTACTTCATATCGCATTTCATAACATTTCAGACCATATTTCACATTTAAATTTTCTTCATTAAATATTTTATAACATTTAATTCCACGTTTAACTTATATATTTACTTCATTTCACATTTCAATAATTTTCATTTCACGTTTCACATTTAATTATACTTCATTTCACGTTTCATTACTTTTAGTTTCATGGTTTCACATTTAAATTTACTTCATTTCACATTTCATTACTTTTTTCGTTTCAAATTTAAATTTACATCATTTCACATTTCATTAATTTTGATTTCACGTTCCACATTTAGATTTACTTCATTTCACATTTCATTAATTTTGAATTCACGTTTCACATTTAAATTTACTTCATTTCACGTTTCATTACTTTTCTTTTAATGATTCACATTTAAATTTACTTCGTTTCACATTTCGATTCATGTTTCAGATTTAAATTTACTTCATTTCACATTTCATTAATTTTGAATTCACGTTCCACATTTAAATTTTTTTCATTTCTCATTTCAAATTTCAATTTACTTCATTTCACATTTCTTTACTTTTCTTTTTTTGTTTCACATTTAAATTTTCTTCATTTCACTTTACATTTCACGATTCACATTTAAATTTACATCTTTTCAAGTTTTATTACTTTACTTATTTCAAGTTTCACATTTCATTTCACATTTTATTTCACAAATCATTACTTTTCTTATTTCATTTCAGGTTTCACATTTAAAATTAATTCATTTCACATTTCATTATTCTTCATTTCACATTCCACTTTTAAATTTAATTCATTTCACATTACATTAATTTTCATTTAACATTTCAAATTTAAATTTACTTCATTTCACTTTTCATTACTTTTGATTTGTTTCACATTTAATTTTACTTTATTTCACATTTAATTAACTTTGTTTTCACGTTCCACATTTAAATTTATTTCATTTAACATTTCATTTTTCACATTTAAATTTACTTCATTTCACATTTAGTTAATTTTTAATTCACGTTCCACATTTATATTTACTTCGTTTCACATTTCATAACTTTTGATTTAATTTTTCACATTTAAATTTACTTCATTTCACATTTCATTAATTTTGATTTTACGTTTCACATTTAAATTTACTTCATTTCACATTTCGATTTACATTTCAGATTTTAATTTACTTGATTTCACATTTCATTACTTTTCATTTCACGTTTCACATTTAAATTTACTTCATTTCACATTTCATTTCACGTTTTACATTTAAAATTTCTTCATTTCATATTACATTTCACGTTTGTCTTTTTAATTTACTTTCACATTTCATTAATTTCATTTCACGTTTCACGTTTAAATTTACTTCAATTCACATTTCATTAATTTTAATTTCTCGTTTCACAATGAACCTTCATTTCACACTTAATTTTTTTTCTTTTAATGCTTTAGATTTCATTTCAGATTTCATTGCTTTTCCTTTCTCGTTTCAAATTTAAATTTACTTCATTTCCCGTTTCAAATTTAAATTTATTTCATTTCACATTTCATTACATTTCCCTTCGCGTTTCACATATAAATCCATTTCGTTTCTCGTTTCAAATTTAAATTTAATACATTTAACTTTTGATTACTTTACATTTCACGTTTCACATTTAAATTTACTTCATTTCACATTTCATTACTTATCATTTCACCTTTCACATTTAATTTTACTTCATATCACATTTCATTACGTTTCATTTCACGTTTCATATTTAATTTTAATTCATTTCTGGTTTCAAATTTAAATTTACTTCATTTCACATATCATTACTTTTGATTTCGGGTGTTTCACATTTAATTTTACTTCTTTTTAAATATCATTTCATGTTTCGCATTTAAACTTACTTCATTTCACATTTCATTTTACGTTTCACATTTAAATTTACTTCATTTCACATTTCATTACATTTCTTTTTTCATTTCAAATTTAAATTTACTTCATTTAATAATTCATTACATTTCAATTCCCATTTCACATTTATATTTACTTCATTTCTCATTTCATTTCCCATTTCACATTTAAATTTACTTCATTTTATATTTCATTTCACATTTCATTACATTTAAATTTACTTCATTTCACATTTCATTACATTTCTTTTTTCATTTCAAATTTAAATTTACTTCATTTCACATTTCATTACTTTTGATTTCACGTTTCACATTTAATTTTACTTCATTTCACATTTCATTAATTTTGATTTCACGTTCCACATTTAAATTTACTTCCTTTCACATTTCATTAATTTTGACTTCAATTTTCACATTTAAATTTACTTTGTTTCACATTTCATTAATTTTCTTTTAAAGATTCACATTTAAATTTACTTCGTTTCACATTTCATTTCCATTTCACGTTTCACATTTAAATTTACTTCATTTAACATTTCATTAATTTTGATTTCACATTTCACATTTAAATTTACATTATTTCACATTTCATTACTTTTCATTTCATGTTTCAGATATAAATTTACTTCATTTCATATTTCATTTCACGTTTTACATTTAAATATTCTTCATTTCACATTTCATTTTACGTTTCACATATAAATTTACTTCATTTCACATTTCATTTATTTTTATTTCGCGTTTCACTTTTAAATTTACTTCATTTCACATTTCATTACAGATTTCATACACTTTTCATATTTCATTTCAAATTTCTCAGTTTATTACACATTTTATTACTTTTCAATTCTCTTTTCAAGTTTAAATTTTCTTTATTTCACATTTCATTACTTTTCTTATTTCATTTCATGTTTCACATTTAAATTTACTTCATTTCACATTTTTTTTACTTTTCATGTCACGTTTCACATTTAAATTCACTTTATATTACTTTATTATTTTACTTTTTTCATGTTTTGAATTTCGGTTGACGTTTCGGTTGACGTTTCGGTTGACATTCAATTACATTTCATATTTCATTTCTCGTTTCACATTTAAATTTTCATCATTTCACATTTCATTAATTTTCATTTCATGTTTCACATTTAAGTTTACTTCATTTCACATTTCATTAGTTTTCATTTCACGTTACACATTTAAATTTACCTCATTTCACATTTCGATTCACGTTTCACATTTAAATATACTTCATTTCACATTTCATTTCACGTTTCAGATTTAAATTTACTTCTTTTAACATTTCATTTCACGTTTCACATTTAAATTTATTCTTTTCACATTTCATTCCACATTTCACAGTTAAATTTACTTCATTTCACATTTTATTTCCCGTTTCACATTTAAATTTATTTCATATCTCGTTTTAAATTTAAATTTACTTCATTTTTTACTTCATTTCGCGTTTCACATTAATATTTACTTCATTTCACATTTCATTACATTTCATTCCACATTTCACAGTTAAATTTACTTCATTTCACATTTTATTTCCCGTTTCACATTTATATTTACTTAATTTCACGTTTTTTTTACTTTTCATTTCACGTTTCACATTTAAATTTACTTCATTTCACTTTGTTATTTTACTTATTTCATGTTTTGAATTTCGGTGGACGTTTCGGTTGACGTTTCGTTTGACGTTTGACTTTTCGGTTGACTTTTCATTTCACTATCATTTTCATTTCATATTTCATTTCTCGTTTCACATTTAAATTTTCATCATTTCACATTTCATTACATTTCATTTCATGTTTCACATTTAAATTTACTTCATTTCACATTTCATTTTATGTTTCACATTTAAATTTACTTCATTTCACATTTCATTTCACGTTTCACTTTTAAATTTACTTCATTTCACATTTCATTACTTTTCATTTCACGTTTCACATTAAAATTTACTTCATTTCACATTTCATTAATTTTGCTTAAACGTTTCACATTTAAATTTTCTTAATTTCACATTTCATTACTTTTCATTTCATGTTTCAGATTTAAATTTACTTCATTTCACATTACATTTCTCGTTTCACATTTAAATGTTCATCATTTCAAATTTTATTTCACGTTTCACATTTCAATTTACATCATTTCACATTTCATTAATTTTGATTTCACGTTTTGCATTTAAATTTTTTTCATTTCACTTTTCATTAATTTTTATTAAACCTTTCATATTTCAATTTACTTCATTTCACATTTCGATTTACGTTTCAGATTTAAATTTACTTCATTTCACATTTCATTAGTTTTCATTTCACGTTTCAAATTTAAATTTACGTCATTTCATATTTCATTACTTTTCATTTCATGTTTCACGTTTAAATTTATATCATTTCACTTTTCGATTCACGTTTCAGATTTAAATTTACTTCATTTCACATTTCATTTCACGTTTCACATTTAAATTTACTTCTTTTCAAATTTCATTAATTTTGATTTCATGTTTCACATTTAAATTTTCTTCATTTAACATTTCATTTCACGTTTCACATTAAAATTTACTTCATTTCACATTTCATTACATTTCATTTCATGTTTCACATTTAAATTTACTTCATTTCACATTTCATTTCACGTTTCACATTTAAATTTACTTCATTTCACATTTCATTATTTTTAATTTTCGTTTCAATTTTAAGTTACTTCATTCCACATTTCATTAATTTTGATTTCACGTTTCACATTTAAATTTACTTCATTTCACATTTCATTTCACGTTTCACATTTAAATTTACTTTATTGCACATTTCATTTTTTTTTATTTCAAGTTTTACATTTAAATTTACTTCATTTCACATTTCATTAATTTTGATTTTACCTTTCACATTAAAATTTACTTCATTTCCCATTACATTAATTTTGACTTTACGTTCCACATTTAAATTTACGTCATTTCACATTTCATTAATTTGTATTTCACGTTTCACATTTAAATTAACTTCATTTCACATTTCATTACATTTCATTTCACATTTCACATTTAAATTTACTTCCATCCGCGTTTCATTAATTTTGATTTCACGTTTCACATTTAAATTTACTTCATTTCACATTTCATTTCACGTTTCACATTTAAATTTATTTTATATCACATTTCATTTCACATTTCACATTTAAATTTAGTTCATTTCACATTTCATTTCACGTTTCACATTTAAATTTAGTTCATTTCATGTTTCATTTCACGTTTCACATTTAAATTTATTTCATTTTACGTTTCACATTTATATTTATTCATTTCACATTTCATTACTTTTCATTTCGCTTTTCACATTTAAATTTACTTCATTTCACATTTCATTAATTTTGATTTCGCGTTTCACATTTAATTTTACTTCATTTCACATTTCATTTCTCGTTTCACATTTAAATTTTCTTCATTTCACATTTCATTACATTTCATTTCACGTTTCACATTTAAATTTATTTCATTTCTGGTTTCACATTTAAATTTCTTCATTTCACATTTCATTATATATCATTTCACGTTTCACATTTAAATTTACTTGATTTCACTTTTTTATTTTACTTATTTCATGTGTTGTATTTTTATTGGCGTTTTGGTTGGCTTTTTGGTTGTCGTTTTGGTTGACGTTTTGGTTGACGTTTGACGTTTCGGTTGAAGTTTCATTTCAAATTTCATTACATTTCTTATTTCATTTCCCGTTTTACATTTAATTTTACTTCATTACATTTCTTTTTTCATTTCAAATTTAAATTTACTTCATTTCACATTTCACTAATTTTGATTTCATTACATTTCATTTCACGTTTCACATTTAAATTTATATCATTACACATTTCATTACTTTTGATTTCACGTTTCACATTCAAATTTACTTCAATTCACATTTCATTACATGTCCTTTCGCGATTCACTTTTAAATTTACTTCATTTCACATTTTGATTTACGTTTCAGATTTAAATTGAATTCATTTCACATTTCATTACTTTTCATTTCACACTTCATTACTCTACATTTCACACTTCATTACTCTACATTTCACACTTCATTACTCTTCATTTCACGTTTCACATTTAAATTTACTTCATTTCTCATTTCGTTAAATTTCATTTCACGTTTCATATTTAAATTTACTTCAATTCACATTTCATTACTTTTAATATTTCATTTCACGTTTCACATTTAAATGAACTTCATTTCACGTTTCTTTGCTTTTCATTTCACGTTTCACATTTAAATTTACTTCATTTCACATTTCATTACTTTTCCTTTCATGTTTCATTAAAATTCACTTCATTTCACATTTCATTGCTTTTTATCTCACGATTCACATTTAAATTTACTTCATTTCTTTTTTCATTGCTTTTCATTTCACGTTTCACATTTAAATTTACTTCATTTCACATTTCATTACATTTCAATTTTCGTTTAACTTTTAAATATACTTCATTTCACATTGCATTACATTTCATTTCATGTTTCACATTTAAATTTACTTCATTTCACATTTTTTTACTTTTCATTTCACGTTTCACTTTTAAGTTTACTTCATTTCACTTTATTATTTTATCTATTTCATGTTTTTAATTTCGGTTGACGTTTCGGTTGACGTTTTGGTTGATGTTTCGGTTGACGTTTCATTTCACATTTAAATTTTCATCACTTAACATTTCATTAATTTTCATTTCATGTTTCACATTTAAATTTACTTCATTTCACATTTCATTACTTTTCATTTCATGTTTCACATTTAAATTTATTCATTTCACTTTTCACAATTTCCTTCATTTTTCGTTTCACATTTATTTCATTTTACTTTTCATTACATTTCATTTTACGTTCCACATTTAATTTTACTTTATTTCTTATTTCATTTCACGTTTCACATTTAAATTAACTTGATTTTATATTTAATTTCACGTTTCACATATAAATTTACTTCATTTAACATTTCATTTGTTTTCATTTCACGTTTCACATTTAGATTTACTTCATTTCACATTTCATTAGTTTTCATTTCACGTTTCACATTAAAATTTACTTCATTATACATTTCATTAATTTGATTACCTTTCTCACATTTAAATTTAGTTCATTTCACATTTCATTACTTTTCATTTTTCGTTTCAAATTTAAATTTACATAATTTCACATTTCATTTTTCGCATTTTAATTTACTTCATTCCACATTTCATTAATTTTGATTTCACGTTTCATATTTAAATTTACTTCATTTCAAATTTCATTAATTTTAATTTCATGTTTCACATTTAGATTTACTTCATTGCACATTTAATTAATTTTGATTTCATATTTCACTGTTAAATTTATTCATTTCACATTTCATTAATTTTGATTTCACGTTCCACATTTAAATTTGCTTCATTTCACATTTCATTAATTTTGATTTCATTTTTCACATTCAAATTTACTTCATTTCACATTTCATTACATTTCATTTCTCGTTTCACATTTAAATTTATTTCATTTCACATTTCATTAATTTTTATTTCATTTTTCACATTCAAATTTACTTCATTTCACATTTCATTTCCATTTCGCGTTTCACATTTAAATTTACACCATTTCATTTTTCATTAATTTTATTTCACGTTTTGCATTTAGATTTACTTCATTTCACATTTCATTAATTTTGATTAAACGTTTCACATTTAAATTTACTTCATTTCACATTTCGATTTACTTTTAAGATTTAAATTCACTTTATTTCACATTTCAATTTTAAATTTACTTCATTTCACATTTCATTAGTTTTCATTTTACGTTTCACATTTAAATTTACTTCATTTCACATTTCATTACACATTTCATACACTTTTCATATTTCGATTCAAGTTTCTCATTTTATTTCACATTTTATTACTTTTCAATTCAAGTTTCTCGTTTAAATATACTTTAGTTCACATTTCATTACTTTTATTTTTTCATTTCACATTTCTTTGCTTTTTATTCCACGTTTCACATTTATATTACATACGTTTCAAATCTTATTACTTTTCTTTTCACGTTTTCATTTAAATATATATCACTTTTTTTACATTTCCATATTCGTTTCACATTTAAATTAACTTCATTTCATATTTCATTACATTTCCTTTCGCGTTTAATATTAAATATATTTCACTTCACGTTTCACATTACATTTCACATTTCATTTCACAATCAATTACATTTCATATTTCATTTTATGTTTCAAAATTAATTTTACTTCATTTCACATTTCCTTACAATTCCTTTCAGTTTTTTCATGTGAATTTACTTCAATTCATATTTCATTATATTTCCATTTTCGTTTCACATTTAAATTCACTTCATTTCACATTTCATTAATTTTCATTTCACGTTTCACATTTAAATTTACTTCATTTCACATTTCATAAATTTTGATTTCAAGTTTCACATTTAGTTTTACTTCATTTCACATTACATTACTTTTCAATTCAGGATTCACATTTAAATTTGCTTCATTTCACATTTCATTACTTTTCGTTTCACGTTTCACATTTAAATTTACTTCAATTCACATTTCATTAATTTTGATTTCAGGTTTCACATTTAAATTTACTTCATTTCACATTTCATTCCACGTTTCACATTTTAATTTATTTCATTAAACATTTCATTGCTTTTCATTTCACGTTTCCCATTTAAATTTACTTCATTTCACATTTCATTGCTTTTCATTTCACGTTTCACATTTAAATTTACTTCATTTCACATTTCATTACTTTTAATTTCACGTTTCACGTTTACTTTTAATTTCACGTTTCACGTTTCCTTACATTTCATTTCAAATTTAACATTTAAATTTACTTATTATCACATTTCATTACTTTTAATTTCACGTTTCACATTTCATTACATTTCATTTAACGTTTCACATTTAAATTTACTTCATTTCACATTTCATGTCACGTTCCACATTTAATTTTACTTGATTTCAAATTTCATTACTTTTCACATTTCATTTCACATTCCATTTCACGTTTCACATTTAAATGTACTTATTTTCATAATTCATTTCACGTTTCGCATTTAAATTAACTTCATTTCACAATTCATTACTTTTCATATTTCATTTCATGTTTCAAAATTAAATTTACTTCATTTCACATTTGATAACATTTCATTTCACGTTTCACATGTAAATATACTTCATTTCACATTTCATTACTTTTCATATTTCATTTCATGTTTCAAAATTAAATTTACTTCATTTCACATTTCATTACATTTCATTTTACTTTTCACATCTAAATTTACTTCATTTCACGTTTCATATCTTTTCATTTCACGTTTCACATTTAAATTTACTTCATTTCTCGTGTCAGATTTAAATTTACTTCATTTCACATTTCATTAAATTTTATTTCACGTTTCACATTTAAATTTACTTCAATTCAATTTCGTTAATTTTCATTTCACGTTTCACATTTAAATTTACTTCAATTCACATTTCATTACTTGTAATATTTCATTTCACATTTCTATGCTTTTTATTCCACGTTTCACATTTATATTAAATACGTTTCAAATCTAATTACTTTTCTTTTCACGTTTTCATTTAAATATATATCATTTTTTTTACATTTCCATTTTCGTTTCTTATTTAAATTAAATTCATTTCATATTTCATTACATTTCCTTTCGCGTTTCACATTAAATATATTTCACTTCACGTTTCACATTTCATTTCACATTTCATTTCACAATTAATTACTTTACATATTTCATTTTACGTTTCAAAATTATTTTTACTTCATTTCACATTTCCTTACATTTCCTTTCAGTTTTTTCATGTGAATTTACTTCAAATCACATTTCATTACCTTTCCATTTTCGTTTCAAATTTAAATTCACTTCATTTCACATTTCATTACTTTTCATTTCATGTTTCACATTTAAATGTACTTCATTTCACATTTCATTACTTTTAATTTCACGTTTCACTTTTAAATTTACTTCAATTCACATTTCATTAATTTTGCTTTCACGTTTCACATTTAAATTTACTTCATTTCACATTTCATTACTATTCATTTCATGTTTCACATTTAAATTTACTTCATTATACATTTCATTACTTTTCGTTTCACGTTTCACATTTAAATTTACTTCAATTCACATTTCAATAATTTTGATTTCAGGTTTCACATTTAAATTTACTTCATTTCACATTTCATTCCACGTTTCACATTTTAATTTATTTCATTAAACATTTCATTTATTTTCATTTCACGTTTCCCATTTAAATTTGCTTCATTTCACATTTCATTACTTTTCATTTTCGTTTCAATTTTAAATATACTTCATTACACATTTCATTTCTTTTTATTTCACATTTTACTTTTAAGTTTACTTCATTTCACCTTTCATTAATTTCGATTTCACGTTTCACATTTAAATTTACTTCATTTCTAATTTCATTTAACGTTTCATATTTAAATTTACTTCATTTCACATTTCATTACATTTGATTTCACGTTTCACATTTAATTTTACTTCATTTCACATTTCATTACTTTTGATTTCACATTTTGCATTTAAATTTACTTCATTTTACATTTCATTAGTTTTCAGTTCACGTTTCACATTTAAATTTACTTCATTTCACATTTCATTTTTTTTATTGCATGTTTCAAATTTAAATTTACTTCATTTCAATTTTAATTGCTTTTAATTTCACGTTTCACATTTAAATTTACTTCATTTCACATTTCATTACTTTTCATTTCTTGTTTCACGTTTAAATTTACTTCATTTCACATTTCGACTCACGTTTCACATTTAAATATTCTTAATTTCACATTTCATTTCACGTTTCACATTTAAATTTACTTCTTTTCACATTTTATTTCCCGTTTCACATTTAAATTTACTTAATTTCCCTTTTTTTTTTACTTTTCATTTCACGTTTCAGATTTAAATATACTTCATTTCACTTTATTATTTTACTTATTTCATGTTTTGCATTTCGGTTGACGTTTCGGTTGACGTTTCGGTTGACGTTTCATTTCACATTCAGTTACATTTCATATTTCATTTCTCGTTTCACATTTAATTTTTCATCATTTCACATTTCATTACATTCCATTTCACGTTTCACATTTAAATTTACTTCATTTCACATTTCATTACTTTTCATTTCACATTTGAAATTTAAGTTTACTTCATTTCACATTTCATTAATTTTGATTAAAAGTTTCACATTTAAATTTACTTCATTTCACATTTCATTTCACTTTTCAAATTTTAATTTACTTCATTGCACATTTCATTAGTTTTCATTTCGCATTTCACATTTAAATTTACTTCATTTCACATTTCATTACTTTTGATTTCATTTTTTGCATTTAAATTTTCTTCATTTCGCATTTGATTACATTTGATTTCACGTTTCAGATTTAAATTTACTTCATTTCACATTTCATTAATTTTCATTTCACATTTCACATTTAATTTTACTTCATTTCACATTTCATTTCACGTTTCACATTTAAATTTACTTCATTTCACATTTCATTTCACGTTTCACATTTAAGTTTACTTCATTTCACATTTCATTTCACGTTTCACTTTTAAGTTTACTTCATTTCACTTTATTATTTTACTTATTTCATTTTTTGAATTTCGGTTTACGTTTCGGTTGATGTTTCGTTTGACGTTTCATTTCACATTTCATTACATATCATATTTCATTTCATGTTTCACATTTAAATTTACTTCATTTCGCGTTTCATTACAATTCATTTTTAGTTTCACATTTAAATTTACTTCATTTCACATTTCATTACAATTCATTTCTCGTTTCACATTTAAATTTACTTCATTTCACATTTCATTTCACGTTTCACATTTAAATTTAATTCATTTCACATTTCATTTCACGTTTCCCATTTAAATTTACTTTATTTTACATTTCATTTCACGTTTCACATTTAAATTTACTTCATTTCACATTTCATTACATTACATTTCACGTTTCAAATTTAAATTTACTTCACTTCACAATTCATTACTTTGGATTTCATTTTCAACATTTAAATTTACTTCATTTCACATTTCATTGATTTTGATTTTACGTTTCACATTTAAATTTATTTCATTTCAAAATTCATTAATTTTGATCTCAAGTTTCACATTTAAATTTACTTCATATCACATTTCATTTCACATTTCATTTCATAAATCATTCCTTTCCTTATTTCATTTCACGTTTCACATTTAAATTTACTTCATTTCACATTTCATTACATTTCTTTTTTCTTTTAACATTTAAATTTTCTTCATTTCAAATTTCATTAATTTCCTTTCACATTTCAACTTTAAATTTATCTCATTTCACGTTTCACATTTAAATTCACTTCATTTCACATTTCATTTCACGTTTCACATTTAAATTTTCTTCATTTCATATTACATTTCACGTTTGTCTTTTTAATTTACTTCATTTCACATTTCATTAAATTTCAGTTCACGTTTCACATTTAAATTTAGTTCATTTCAGATTTCATTAATTTTGATTTCAAGTTTCACATTTAATTTTACTTCATTTCACATTTCATTTCTCGTTTCTCATTCAAATTTACTTCATTGCACATTTCATACTTTTCATTTATAGTTTCACGTTTAAATTTACTTCATTTCACATTTCATTACTTTAAATTTCTCGTTTCACAATGAACCTTCATTTCACACTTCATTACATTTCTTTTCATGCTTTAGATTAAAATTTACTTCATTTCACGTTTCATTACATTTCATTTTTAGTTTCACATTTAAATTTACTTCACTTCACATTTCATTACTTTTCATTTTGAGTTTAACATCTAAATTTACTTCATTTCACATTTCATTACTTTTGATTTCACGTTTCACATTTAAATTTACTTCATTTCACATTTCATTTCACGTTTCACAATTAAATTTAATTCATTTCACATTTCATTGCTTTTCATGTCACATTTCACAATTAAATTTTTTCATTTCACTTTTCATTGCTTATCATTTCACGTTTCACATTTAAATTTACTTCATTAAATATTTTATAACATTTAATTCCACGTTTAAATTATATATTTACTTCATTTCACATTTCAATAATTTTCATTTCACATTTCACATTTAAATATACTTCTTTTCATATTACATTACTTTTCATTTCACGTTTCACATTTAAATTTACTTCATTTCACATTACATTTCATGTTTCACATTTAAATTTACTTCATTTCACATTTCATTACTTTTTTCGTTTCAAATTTAAATTTACTTCATTTCACATTTCATTAATTTTGAATTCACGTTTCACATTTAAATTTACTTCATTTCACGTTTCATTACTTTTCTTTTAATGATTCACATTTAAAATTACTTCGTTTCACATTTCGATTCATGTTTCAGATTTAAATTTACTTCATTTCACATTTCATTTCACGTTTCACGTTTAAATTTACTTCATTTCACATTTCATTAATTTTGATTTCACGTTCCACATTTGAATTTACTTCATTTCTCATTTCATTTCACATTTCATATTTCAATTTAATTCATTTCACATTTCTTTACTTTTCACGTTTCACATTTAAATTTTCTTCATTTTACATTACATTTCACGATTTACATTTAAATTTACTTCTTTTCAAATTTTATTACTTTACTTATTTCAAGTTTCACATTTCATTTCACATTTTATTTCACAAATCATTAATTTTCTTATTTCATTTCAGGTTTCACATTTAAATTTAATTCATTTCACATTTCATTATTCTTCATTTCGCGTTCCACTTTTAAATTTAATTCATTTCACGTTACATTAATTTTCATTTCACATTACAAATTTAAATTTACTTCATTTCACATTTCATTACTTTTGATTTGTTTCACATTTAATGTTACGTTATTTCACATTTAATTAACTTTGTTTTCACGTTCCACATTCAAATATATTTCATTTAAAATTTTATATTTCACATTTAAATTTACTTCGCTTCACATTTCATTAATTTTGATTTCACGTTTCACATTTAAATTTACTTCATTTCACATTTCATTAATTTTGATTTCACATTTCACATTTATATTTACTTCATTTCATATTTCATTAATTCTGATTTCACATTTCACATTTAAATTTACTTCATTTCACATTTCGATTTACGTTTCAGATTTAAATTTACTTCATTTCACATGTCATTAGATTTCATTTCACATTTCAACTTTAAATTTACTTCATTTCACATTTCATTCATTTAATTTAATTTTTCACGTTTAAATTTACTTCATTTCACATTTCATTAATTTTGATTTTGTTTCAGATTTTAATTTACTACGTTTCACATTTCGATTTACATTTCAGATTTTAATTTACTACGTTTCACATTTCAGTAGCTTTCATTTCACATTTCACATTTAAATTTACTTTATTTCACATTACATTACTTTTCATTTCGCGTTTCACATTTAAATTTACTTCATTTCACATTTCATTAGTTTTCATTTCACGTTTAACATTTAAATTTACTTCATTTCACATTTCTTTGCTTATTTCACGTTTTACATTTATTTTCACATTTAATTACACATTTCATTATTTTCATATTTCATTTCAAGTTTCGCGTTTCATTTTTCAGTTCTTTTCACATTTTATTACTTTTCAATTCACGTTTCACATTTAAATTCACTTTATTTCACATTTCATGACATACTATATTTCATTTCAAGTTTCAAATTTCATTTCACATTTCATTTCACAAATCATTACGTTTCTTATTTCAATTCACATTTCACATTTAAATTTAAATCATTTCACATTTAGATTTACATTTCAGATTTTAATTTACTTCATTTCACATTTCATTAATTTTGATTTTACGTTTCATTAATAATAAAATTAATAATATAATTAATTATTAATTATTATTAATAATATAATTAATAAATTAATAATTAATAATAAAATTAATAATAAAATTAATAATTTCATTAATTTTGGTTTCACATTTAAATTTACTAAATTTCACATTTCGATTCAAGATTCAGATTTAAATTTACTGCATTTCACATTGCATTGCTTTTCATTTCACGTTTCACATTTATATTTATTTCATTTCACATTTCATTACTTTTCATTTTATTTTTTACATTTAAAATCACTTTCACATTTCATTAATTTTGCTTTCACGTTTCACATTTAAATTTACATCATTTCACATTTCATTAATTTTGATTTCACGTTTCACATTTAGTTTTACTTCTTTCACATTACATTACTTTTAAATTCAGGATTCACATTTAAGTTTACTACTTTTCACATTTCATTAGTATTCTTTTCCTGTATATCATTTAAATTTACTTAAAATCATATTTCATTATTATTCATTTCATGATTCACATTTAAATTTATATCATTTCACATTTCATTACATTTCATTTCAAGTTTCACATTTAAATTTACTTCATTTCACATTTCATTTCAAGTTTCACATTTAAATTTACTTCATTTCACATTTCAATTCACGTTTCAGGTTAAAATTTACTACATTTCACATTTCATTTCTTTTAAATTCACGTTTCAGATTTAAATTTACTTTATTTCACATTTCATTTTTTTTTCAAATTTAAATTTAATTCATTTCATATTTCATTAATTTTGATTTCAAATTTCACATTTACATGTACTTCATTTCACATTTCATTACATTTCATTTCACGTTCCACATTTAAATTTACTTCATTTCACATTACATTAATTTTGACTTAACGTTCCACATTTAAATTTACTTCATTTCACATTTCATTAATTTTTATTTTGCGTTACACATTTAAATTTTCTTCTTTTCACATTTTGTTTCACGTTTCAGATATAGATTTACTTCATTTCACATTTCATTACTTTTCATTTCATGTTTCACATTTAATTTTACTTCATTTCATATTCCATTTCCATTTCACGTTTCACATTTAAATTAACTTCATTTCAAATTTCATTACATTTCATTTCACATTTCACGTTTAAATTTACTTACATCCGCGTTTCATTAATTTTGATTTCACATTTCACATTTAAATTTACTTCATTTCACATTTCATTTCACGATTCACATTTAAATTTACTTCTTTTCAAATTTTATTACTTTACTTATTTCAAGTTTCACATCTCATTTCACATTTTATTTCACAAATCATTACTTTTCTTATTTCATTTCACATTTCACATTTAAATTTAATTCATTTCACATTTCAATTCACGTTTCACATTTAAATTTACTTCATTGCACATTTCATTTCACGTTTCACATTTAAATTTACTACTTTTCACATTTCGTTTCGTTTTTCACATTTAAATTTACTTCATTTCACATTTCGATTCACGTTTTACATTTAAATTTACTTCATTTCACATTTCATTACATTTTATTGCATGTTTCACTTTTAATTTAACTTCATTTCTCATTTCATTTCCCGTTTCACATTTAAATTTACTTCATTTCATATTTCATTTTCCGTTTCACATTTAATTGTATTTCATTTAACGTTTCTTAGCATTTTAATTCACGTTTCTCTGTTAAATTTCCTTCAGTTCACATTTCATTACTTTTGATTTCACGTTTCACATTTAAATTTATTTCATTTCACATTTCATTAATTATGTTTTCACGTTTCACATTTAAATTTACTTCATTTCACATTTCATTACTTTTCATTTCACGTTTCACTTTTAAATTTACTTCATTTCACATTCAATTACTTTTAAATTTTCTTTTCACATTTAAATACACTTCATTTCACATTTCATTTAGCGTTTCACAATTAAATTTATTTCATTTCACATTTCATTTCACGTTTTACATTTTAATTTAGTTCATTTTACGTTTCACATTTATATTTATTCATTTCACATTTCATTACTTTTCATTTCGCTTTTCACATTTAAATTTACTTCATTTCACATTTCATTACTTTTCATTTCGCGTTTCACATTTAATTTTCATTTCACATTTCATTTCTCGTTTCACATTTAAATTTACTTCATTGCACATTTCATTACCTTTCATTTCAAGTTTCACATTTAAATTTACTTCATTTCACATTCCATTATTTTTAAATATTCTTTTCACATTTAAATTTTCTACATTTCTTACCATTACTTTTCATTTCTCATTTCACATTTAAAATTACTCCAATTTACCTTTCATTAATTTTCATTCCACGTTTCACATTTAAATTTACTTCATTTCACATTTCATTTTTCACATTTAAATGTACTTCATTTCACATTTCTTTAATTTTGATTTCACGTTTCACATTTAAATGTACTTCATTTCACATTTCATTAATTTTGATTTCAAGTTTCACATTTATTTTTACTTCATTTCACATTCAATTACTTTTCAAATCAGTATTCACATTTAAATTTGCTTCATTTCACATTTCATTACTTTTCGTTTCACGTTTCACATTTAAATTTACTTCAATTCACATTTCATTAATATTGATTTCAGGTTTCACATTTAAATTTACTTCATTTCACATTTCTTTACTTTTCAATTTTTGTTTCAAATTTAAATTTAGTTCATTTCACATTTCTTTTTTCAAATTTAAATTTACTTCATTCCACAGTTCATTAATTTTGATTTCACATTTGACATTTAAATTTACTTTATTTCAAATTTCATTAATTTGATTTCACGTTTCACATTTAAATTTACTTCACTTCGCATTTCATTTCATTACATTTCACGTTTCACATTTTAATTTACTTCATTTCACATTTCATTACTTTGATTTCATTTTCCACATTTAAATTTACTTCATTTCACATTTCATTTCACATTTCACGTTTAAATTTACTTCATTTCACATTTCATTACTTTTCTTTTCATATTTCACTTTTAAATTTACTTCATTTCACATTTCATTTCAAGTTTCACATTTTAATATATTTTATTTCACATTTCATTTATTTTGATTTCAAGTTTCACATTTAAATTTACTTCATTTCACATTTCATTTCAAGTTTCACATTTTAATATATTTTATTTCACATTTCATTGATTTTGATTTCAATTTTCACATTTAAATTTACTTCATTTCACATTTCATAACTTTTCATTTCACGTTTCACATTAAAATTTACTTCATTTCACATTTCATTTAACGTTTCATATTTAAATTTACTTCATTTCACGTATCACATTTAAATCTAATTCATTTCACATTTCATTACTTTTGATTTCATTTTTCAAAGTTTAATTAACTTCATTTCACATTTCATTACTTTTCATTTCACGTTTCACATTAAAATTTACTTCATTTCACATTTCATTACTTTTAATTTTCGTTTCAAATTTAAATATACTACATTTAACTTTTCATTACTTTTCTTTTCATGTTTCACTTTTAAATTTACTTCATTTCACATTGCTTTACTTTTCATTTAACGTTTCACATTAATTTACTTCTTTTCACATTTCTATTCACATTTCATATTTAACTTTACTTCATTACACATTTCATTACAATTTATTTGTTGTTTCACATTTAAATTTACTTCATTTCACATTTCTTTTTTCACATTTAAATTTACTTCATTTCACATCTCATTACTTTTCATTTCACGTTTCACATTTAAATTTATTCATTTCACATTTCTTAACTTTACATTTCACGTTTCACATTTAAATTTACTTCGTTTCACATTTCATTACCTTTGATTTCATTTTTCACAGTTAAATTTATTTCATTTCACATTTCATTAATTTTGATTTCACATTTCACATTTAAATTTACTTCAATTCATATTTCATTAATCTTCTTTTCACGTTTCAGATTTAAATTTACTTCATTTCACATTTCATTTCGCGTTTCACATTTAAATTTAATTCTTTTCACATTTCGATTCACATTTCACATTTAAATTTACTTCATTTCACATTCCATTATTTTTAAATTTTCTTTTCACTGTTAAATTTACTTCATTTCACGTTTCATTACTTTTCATTTCACGTTTCACATTTAATTTTACTTCATTTCACATTTTTTTACTTTTCATTTCACGTTTCACATTTAAATTTACTTCATTTCACGTTTCATTTCTTTTCAATACACGTTTCAGATTTAAATTTACTTCATTTCACATTTCATTACTTTTCTTTATTCGTTTAAAATTTATATTTACTTCATTTAACATTTAAATTTACTACATTTCACATTCAATTATTTTTAAATTTTCTTTTCACATTTAAATTTACTTCATTTCACATTTTTTTTACTTTTCATTACACGTTTCACATTTAAATTTACTTCATTACACTGTATTATATTACTTATTTCATGTTTTATATTTCGGTTGACGATTCGGTTGACGTTTCGGTTGTCGTTTCGGTTGACGTTTGACTTTACGTTTGACGTTTGACGCTTCATTTTACATTTCATTACATTTCATATTTCATTTCTCGTTTCAAATTTAAATTTTCTTCATTTCACGTTTCATTACTTTCCTTTTCACGTTTCACATTAATTTACTTATTTTCACATTTCTATTCACTTTTCATATTTAAATTTACTTAATTTCACATTTCATTTCACGATTCACATTTAAATTTACTTCTTTTCAAATTTTATTACTTTACTTATTTCAAGTTTCACATCTCATTTCACATTTTATTTCACAAATCATTACTTTTCTTATTTCATTTCACATTTCACATTTAAATTTAATTCATTGCACATTTCAATTCACGTTTCACATTTAAATGTACTACTTTTCACATTTAAATATACTTCATTTCACATTTCGATTCACGTTTCACATTTAAATTTACTTCATTTCACATTTCATTAATTTCGATTTCACGATTCACATTTAAATTTACTACATTTCACATTTCGATTCACTTTTCAGATTTAAATTTATTTCATTTCACATTTCATTACTTTTCATTTCACTTTTCAGATTTAAATTTATTTCATTCCACATTTCATTACTTTTCATTTAATGTATAACATTTAAATGTACTTCATTTCACATTTCATTACTTTTTATTTCACGTTTCACTTTTAAATATACTTCAATTCACATTTCATTAATTTTGCTTTCACGTTTCACATTTAAATTTACTTCATTTCACATTTCCTTAATTTTGATTTATCGTTTCACATTTAAATTTACTTCATTTCTCATTTCTTTTCACGTTTCACATTTAAATTTACTTCATTTCACATTTCCTTAATTTTGTTTTATCGTTTCACATTTAAATGTTCATCATTTCACATTTTATTTCACGTTTCACATTTAAATTTACTTCACTTCACAATTCATTACTTAGGATTATATTTTCCACATTTAAATTTCCTTCATTTCACATTTCATGTCTCATTCCACATTTAATTTTACTTGATTTCAAATTCCATTACTTTTCACATTTCATTTCACATTTCACTTCACGTTTCACATTTAAATGTACTTATTTTCATAGTTCATTTCACGTTTCGCATTTAAATTAAATTCATTTCACAATTCATTACTTTTCATATTTCATTTCATGTTTCAAAATTAAATTTACTTCATTTCACATTTCATAACATTTCATTTCACGTTTCACATTAAAATTTACTTCATTTCACATTTCATTACTTTTAATTTTTGTTTCAAATTTAAATATACTTCATTTAACTTTTCATTACTTTTCATTTCACGTTTCACTTTTAAATTTACTTCGTTTCACATTACATTTCCATTTCGAGTTTTACATTTAAATTTACTTCATTTCACATTGCATTACTTTTCATTTAACGTTTCACATTAATTTACTTCTTTTCACATTTCTATTCACATTTCATATTTAACTTTACTTCATTTCACATTTCATTACATTTTATTTGTTGTTTCACATTTAAATTTACTCATTTTCTCATTTCTTTTTTCACGTTTAAATTTACTTCATTTCACATTTCATTACTTTTAATTTTCGTTTCAGTATTAAATTTACTTCATTTCACATTTCATTTCATTTTATTTCACGTTTCACATGTAAATTTACATCATTCCACATTTCTTTAATTTTCATTTTTCGTTTCAAATTTTAATTTCCTTCATTTCACATTTCATTTTTCACATTTAAATTTACTTAATTCAACATTTCATTAATTTTGAATTCACGTTTCACATTTAAATTTACTTCATTTCACATTTCATTAATTTCGATTTCACATTTCACATTTAGATTTATTACATTTCACATTTCGATTCACGTTTCAGATTTAAATTTACTTCATTTCACGTTTCATTACAATTGATTTCATTTTTAACATTTAAATTTATTTCATTTCAAAATTAATTAATATACCGTTTCACATTTAAATTTACTTCATTTCACATTTCATTACTTTTCATTTCACGTTTCACATTTAAATTTATTCATTTCACATTTCTTTACTTTATATTTCACGTTTCACATTTAAATTTACTTCATTTCACATTTCATGAATTTTGATTTCACGTTTCACATTTAAATTTACTTCATTTCGCATTCAATTATTTTTAAATTTTCTTTTCACTTTTAAATTTACTTCATTTCACATTTCATTACTTTTCATTTCACTTTTCACATTTAAATTTACTTCATTTCACTTTTCATTAATTTTGATTTTGCGTTACACATTTAAATTTACTTCATTTCACATTTCATTTCTTTTCAATGCACGTTTCAGATTTAAATTTACTTCATTTCACATTTCATTACTTTTCTTTATTCGTTTAAAATTTAAATTTACTTCATTTCACATTTTTTTTACTTTTCATTTCACGTTTCATATTAAATTTACTTCATTACACTTTATTATATTACTTATTTCATGTTTTATATTTCGGTTGACGATTCGGTTGACGTTTCGGTTGACTTTTGACTTATCGTTTGACGTTTGACTTTTCGTTTGACGTTTCATTTTACATTTCATTACATTTCATATTTCATTTCTCGTTTCAAATTTAAATTTTCTTCATTTCACGTTTCATTACTTTCCTTTTCACGTTTCACATTAATTTACTTATTTTCACATTTCTATTCAATTTTCATATTTAAATTTACTTAATTTCACATTTCATTACATTTCATTTCATGTTTCACATTTAAATTTACTTCATTTCACATTTCACTAATTATGATTTCACGTTTCACATTTATATTTACTTCATTTCACATTATACTACTTTTCAATTCAGGTTTCATATTTATATTTACTTCATTTCACATTTCATTTCAAGTTTCACATTTTAATATATTTTATTTCACATTTCATTAATTTTCATTTCACGTTTCACATTAAAATTTACTTCATTTCACATTTCATTACTTTTAATTTTCGTTTCAAATTTAAATATACTTCATTTAACTTTTCATTACTTTTCTTTTCATGTTTCACTTTTAAATTTACTTCATTTCACATTTCATTTTTCACATTTATATGTACTTCATTTCACATTTCATTAATTTTGATTTCACGTTTCACATTTAAATGTACTTCATTTCACATTTCATTAATTTTGATTTCACGTTTCAGATTTAAACTTACTTCATTTCACATTTCATTAGTTTTGATTTCAAATTTCTCATTAAAATTTACTTCATTTCACATTTCATTACATTTCATTTCACGTTTCACATTTAAATTTACTTCATTTCACATTTCATTACATTTCATTTCACGTTTCACCTTTAAATATACATCATTTCACATTTAATTTTGATTTCAGGTTTCACATTTAAATGTACTTCATTTCACATTTCATAAATTTTGATCTCACGTTTCACATTAAAATTTACTACATTTCACTTTTCGATTCACGTTTCAGATTTAAATTTACTTCATTTCACATATCATTAATTTTCATTTTAAGTTTCACATTTAAATTTACTTCATTTCACATTTCATTAATTTTGATTTTACCTTTCACATTCAAATTTACTTCATTTCACATTTCATTAATTTTGATTTTACCTTTCACATTAAACTTACTTCATTTCACATTTCATTACATTTCATTTCACATTTCACGTTAAAATTAACTTCAATTCGCGTTTCATTAATTTTGATTTCACGTTCCATATTTAAATTTACTTCATTTCAAATTTCATTTCACGTTACACATTTAAATTTACTTCATTTCACATTTCATTTCACGATTCACATTTAAATTTAATTCTTTTCAAATGTTATTAATTACTTATTTCAAGTTTCACATCTCATTTCACATTTTATTTCACAAATCATTACTTTTCCTATTTCATTTCACATTTCACATTTAAATTTAATTCATTTCACATTTCATTTCGCTTTTCACATTTAAATTTACTTCATTTCACATTTCATTTCATGTTTCACATTTAATTTTACTTCATTTCGTATTCCATTTCCATTTCATGTTTCACATTTTAATTAACTTCATTTCACATTTCATTACTTTTCATTTCACGTTTCACATTTAAATTTACTTCATTTCACATTTCATTTCACGTTTCACATTTAAATTTACTTCTTTTCAAATGTTATTACGTTACTTATTTCAAGTTTCACATCTCATTTCACATTTTATTTCACAAATCATTACTTTTCTTATTTCATTTCACATTTCACATTTAAATTTAATTCATTGCACATTTCAATTCACGTTTCACATTTAAATGTACTACTTTTCACATTTCATTTCGCTTTTCACATTTAAATTTACTTCATTTCACATTTCGATTCACGTTTCACATTTAAATTTACTTCATTCACTTTTCATTAATTTTGATTTCACATTTCACATTTAAATTAACATCAATTCACATTTCATTACTTTTAATATTTCATTTCAGGTTTCACATTTAAATTAACTTCATTTCACGTTTCTTTGCTTTTCATTTCATGTTTCACATTTAAATTTACTTCATTTCACATTTCTTTGCTTTTTATTCCACGTTTCACATTTAAATTTACTTCATTTCAAATCTAATTACTTTTCTTTTCACGTTTTCATTTAAATATATATCGCTTTTTTTACATTTCCATATTCGTTTCACATTTAAATTAACTTATTTCATATTTCATTACATTTCCTTTCGCGTTTAATATTAAATATATTTCACTTCACGTTTCATATTACATTTCACATTTCATTTCACAATCAATTACATTTCATATTTCATTTTATGTTTCAAAATTAATTTTACTTCATTTCACATTTCCTTACAATTCCTTTCAGTTTTTTCATGTGAATTTACTTCAATTCATATTTCATTATATTTCCATTTTCGTTTCACATTTAAATTCACTTCATTTCACATTTCATTACTTTACATTTCACTTTTCGCATTTAAATTTGCTTCATTTCACATTTCATTTCCATTTCGCGTTTCACATTTAAATTTACTCCATTACATATTTCATTAATCTTATTTCACGTTTTGCATTTAGATTTACTTCATTTCACATTTCATTAATTTTGATTAAACGTTTCACATTTAAATTTACTTCATTTCACATTTCGATTTACGTTTCTGATTTAAATTTATTTCACGTTTCAATTTTAAATTTACTTCATTTCACATTTCATTAGTTTTCATTTTACGTTTCACATTTAAATTTACTTCATTTCACATTTCATTAGTTTTCATTTTACGTTTCACATTTAAATTTACTTCATTTCACATTTCATTATACATTTCATACAGTATTCATATTTCGATTCAAGTTTCTCATTTTATTTCACATTTTATTACTTTTAAATTCAAGTTTCACGTTTAAATTTACTTCAGTTCACATTTCATTACTTTCCTTTTTTCATTACATGTTTCACTTTTAAGTTTACTTCATTTCACTTTTCATTACTTTTCATATTTCATTTCAAGTTCCCATTTCATTTCACATTTCATTTCATAAATCATTACTTTCTTATTTCATTTCACGTTTCACATATAAATTTACTTCATTTCACATTTCATTTCAAGTTTCACATTTAAATTTTCTTCATTTCATATTACATTTAACGTTTCAATTTTTAATTTACTTCTCATCACATTTCATTAAATTTCAATTCACGTTTCACATTTAAATTTACTTCATTTCAGATTTCATTAATTTCATTTCACGTTTCATATTTAAATTTACTTCATTTCCCATGTCATTAGTTTTCATTTCACGTTTCACATTTAAATTTATATCATTACATATTTAATTACTTTTGATTTCACGTTTCACATTCAAATTTACTTCAATTCACATTTCATTACATATCCTTTCGCGATTCACATTTAAATTTACTTCATTTCACATTTCGATTTACGTTTCAGATTTAAATTGAATTCATTGCACACTTCATTACTTTTCATTGCACACTTCATTACTTTTCATTGCACACTTCATTACTTTTCATTTCACACTTCATTACTTTTCATTGCACACTTCATTATTACTTTTCATTGCACACTTCATTACTTTTCATTGCACGCTTCATTACTTTTCATTGCACGCTTCATTACTTTTCATTGCACACTTCATTACTTTTCATTGCACACTTCTTTACTTTTCATTGCACACTTCTTTACTTTTCATTGCACACTTCTTTACTTTTCATTGCACACTTCTTTACTTTTCATTGCACACTTCTTTACTTTTCATTGCACGTTTCACATTTAAAATTACTTCGTTTCTCATTTCATTAAATTTCATTTCACGTTTCACATTAAAATTTACTTCATTTCACATTTCATTAATTTTTATTTCACATTTCACATTTAAATTTACTTCACATTTCATTTTTCACATTTATATTTACTTCATTTCAAATTTAATTTATTTTGAATTAACGTTTCACAATTAAATTTACTTCATTTCAAATTTCATTAACTTTGATTTCACGTTTCACATTTAAATTTAATAAATTTCACATTTCGATTCAAGATTCAGATTTAAATTTACTTCATTTCACATTGCATTGCTTTTCATTTCACGTTTCACATTTAAATTTATTTCATTTCACATTTCATTACATTGCATTTCACGTTTCACATTTAAATTTACTTCATTTCACATTTCATTTGTTTTCAATTCACGTTTCAAATTTATATTTACTTCATTTCACATTTCATTACTTTTAATTTCACGTTTCACATTTATATTTACTTCATTTTACATTTCTTTTCATGTTTCACTTTTAAATTTACTTCATTTAACATTTCATTACTTTTCATTTCATGTTTCACATTTAAATTTAATTCATTTCACAATTCATTAATTTTGATTTCTATTTTCACATTTAGTTTTACTTCATTTCACATTACATTACTTTTCAATTCAGGATTCACATTTAAATTTACTTCATTTCACATTTCATTAATTTTGATTTCAGGTTTCACATTAAATTTACTTCATTTCACATTATATTACGTATCAATTCAGGTTTCATATTTATATTTACTTCATTTCACATTTCATTCCACGTTTCTCATTTTTATTTATTTCATTAAACATTTCATTACTATTCATTTCACGTTTCCCATTTAAATTTACTTCATTTCACATTTCATTACTTTTCATTTCACGTTTCATTACTTTTTATTTCACGTTTCACAATTAAATTTACTTCATTTCACATTTCATTACATCTCATTTCTCGTTTCACATTTTAAGTTACTTCATTTAATAATTAATTACATTTCATTTCACGTTTCACATTTTAATTTACTTCATTTCACATTTCATTTCTCGTTTCACATTTAAATTTACTTCATTTCACATTTCATTTCACGTTTCGCATTTAAATTTAATTCATTTCACATTTCATTTCAAGTTTCACATTTTAATTTACTTCATTTCATATTTCATTTCATGTTTTACATTTAAATTTAATTCATTTCATATTTCATTTCACGTTTCACGTTTAAATTTTCTTCTTTTTACATTTCATTTCACGTTTCCCATTGAATTTTACATTATTTCACATTTCATTACATGTTTCACTTTTAAATTTAGTTCATTTCGCATTTCATTTCATGTTTCACATTTAAATTTATTTCATTTCACATTTCATTACATTTCATTTCACGTTTCACATTTAAATTTATTTCATTACTTTTTTCACATTTAAATTACTTCATTTCACATTTCATAACATTTCAGACCATATTTCACATTGAAATTTTCTTCATTAAATATTTTATAACATTTAATTCCACGTTTAACTTATATATTTACTTCATTTCACATTTCAATACTTTTTATTTCACGTTTCACATTTAAATTTACTTTACTTCACAATTCATTGCTTTTTATTTCATTTTCCACATGTAAATTTACTTCATTTCACATTTCATTGAATTTGATTTTACATTTCACATTTATATTTATTTCATTTCAAATTTCATTAATTTTGATCTCACGTTTCACATTTAAATTTACTTCATATCACATTTCATTTTACGTTTCACATTTTAATTTATTTCATTTCACATTTCATTACACATTTCATACACTTCATATTTCATTTCAAGTTTCTCATTTTATTTCACATTTTATTACTTTTCAATTATGTTTCACGTTTAAATTTACTTTATTTCACATTTCATTACTTTTCATATTTCATTTAATGTTCACATTTCATTTCACATTTCATTTCATAAATCATTACTTTCCTTTTTTCATTTCACGTTTCACATTTAATATTTCTTCATTTCATATTACATTTCACGTTTGTCTTTTTAATTTACTTCATTTCACATTTCAATACTTTTTATTTCACGTTTCACATTTATATTTACTTCATTTCACATTTCATTACTTTTAATTTCTCGTTTCACAATGAACCTTCATTTCACACTTCATTACTTTTCTTTTCATGTTTCAGATTTAAATTTTCTTCATTTCACATTTCATTATTCTTCATTTCACGTTCCACTTTTAAATTTAATTCATTTCACATTACATTAATTTTCATTTCACATTTCAAATTTAAATTTACTTCATTTCACATTTCATTACTTTTGATTTGTTTCACATTTAATTTTACTTCATCTCACATTTAATTAACTTTGTTTTCACGTTCCACATTTAAATTTACTTCATTTCACATTTCATTAATTTTGATTTCACATTTCACATTTATATTTACTTCATTTCACATTTTGATTTCATGTTTCAGATTTAAATTTACTTAATTTCACTTTTTGCAGTTAAATTTACTTCATTTCACATTTCATTAATTTTGATTAAAAATTTCACATTTTAATTTACGTCATTTCACATTTCATTAATTCTGATTTTGCATTTCACATTTAAATTTACTTCATTTCACATTTCGATTTACGTTTCAGATTTAAATTTACTTCATTTCACATGTCATTAGTTTTCATTTCACATTTCATTACTTTTGATTTAATTTTTCACATTTAAATTTACTTCATTTCACATTACATTAATTTTGATTTACGTTTCACATTTAAATTTACTTCATTTCACATTTCGATTTACATTTCAGATTTTAATTTACTTCATTTCACATTCCAATAGCTTTCATTTCACGTTTCACATTTAAATTTACTTCATTTCACATTTCTTTACTTTTCAATTTTTGTTTCAAATTTAAATTTACTTCATTTCACATTTCATTACTTATTTCACGTTTTACATTTACTTTCACATTTAATTACACTTTTCATTATTTTCATATTTCATTTCAAGTTTCGCGTTTCATTTTTCAGTTCTTTTCACATTTTATTACTTTTCAATTCACGTTTCACATTTAAATTCACTTTATTTCACATTTCATGACATACGATATTTCATTTCAAGTTTCACATTTCATTTCACAAATCATTACGTTTCTTATTTCATTTCATGTTTCTCTTTTAAATTTACTTCATTTCACATTTCTTTAATTTTGATTTCACATTTCACATTTAAATTTACTTCATTTCACATTTCATTAATTTCGATTTCACGTTTCACATTTAAATTTACTACATTTCACATTTCGATTCACTTTTCAGATTTAAATTTATTTCATATCACATTTCATTTCTTTTCATTTCACTTATCAAATTTAAATTTATTTTATTCCACATTTCATTTCTTTTCATTTAATGTATAACATTTAAATTTACTTCATTTCACATTTCATTAATTTTGATTTCACGTTTCATATTTAGTTTTACTTCATTTCACATTACATTACTTTTCAATTCAGGATTCACATTTAATTTTACTTCATTTCACATTTCATTACTTTCCATTTCAAGTTTCACATTTAAATTTACTTCATTTCACATTTCATTACAATTCATTTTTATCTTCACATTTAAATTTACTTCATTTCACATTTCATTACATCTCATTTCTCGTTTCACATTTTAATTTACTTCATTTAATAATTCATTACATTTCATTTCACGTTTCACATTTAAATTTAATTCATTTCACATTTTATTCCAAGTTTCACATTTAAATTTACTTCATTTCATATTTCATTTCATGTTTTACATTTAAATTTAATTCGTTTCATATTTCATTTCACGTTTCACGTTTAAATTTACTTCTTTTCACATTTCATTTCACGTTTCACATTTATATTTACTTCATTTCATATTTCATTTCAAGTTTCACATTTAAATTTACTTGATTTCACATTTCATTACACGTTTCACATTTAAATTTAGTTCATTTCACATTTCATTTCACGTTTCACATTTAAATTTATTTCAGTTCACATTTCATTACATTTCATTTCTCGTTTCACATTTAAATTTATTTCATTTCTTGTATCACATTTAAATTACTTCATTTCGCATTTCATTACATATCGTTTCAACTTTCACATTTAAATTTAATTCATATCACATTTCATAACATTTCAGACCATATTTCACATTGAAATTTTCTTCATAATATATTTTATAACATTTAATTCCACGTTTAACTTATATATTTACTTTATTTCACATTTCAATACTTTTCATTTCTCATTTTACATTTAAATTTATTTCATTTCACATTTCATTACTATTTTCGTTTCAAATTTAAATTTACTTCATTTCACGTTTCATTACTTTTGATTAAACGTTTCACATTTACTTTTACTTCATCTCACATTTAATTAATTTTGATTTCACGTTCCACATTTAAATTTACTTCATTTCACATTTCATTAATTTTGAATTCACGTACACATTTAAATTTACTTCATTTCACATTTCATTAATTTTGATTTCACGTTTCATATTTAGTTTTACTTCATTTCACATTACATTACTTTTCAATTCAGGATTCACATTTAATTTTACTTCATTTCACATTTCATTACTTTTCATTTCATGTTTCACATTTAAATTTACTTCATTTCACCTTTCATTTCCATTTCAAGTTCCACATTTAAATTTACTTCATTTCACATTTCATTTCACATTTCAAATTTCAATTTACTTCATTTCACATTTCACTACATTTGATTTCACGTTTCACATTTAATTTTACTTCATTTCACATTTCATTATTTTTATTTCACATTTTGCATTTAAATTTACTTCATTTTACATTTCATTAGTTTTCATTTCACGTTTCACATTTAAATTTACTTCATTTCGCATTTCATTGTTTTTCATTTCAATTTTAATTGCTTTTCATTTCACGTTTCACATTTAAATGTACTTCATTTCACATTTCATTAATTTTGATTTCAAGTTTCACATTTAAACTTACTTCATTTCACATTTCATTACATTTCATTTCACGTCTCACATTTAAATTTACTTCATTTCACATTTCATTTATTTTGATTTCACGTTTCACATTTAAATGTACTTCATTTCACATTTCATAAACTTTCATCTCACGTTTCACATTAACATCTACTACATTTCACGTTTCGATTCACGTTTCAGATTTACATTTCCTTCATTTCACAATTCATTACTTTTCATTCCACGTTTCTCATTTAAATCTACTTCATTTCACATATCATTACTTTTCATTTCAAGTTTCACATATAAATTTACTTCATTTCACATTTCATTAATTTTTATTTCGCATTTCACATTTAAATTTTCTTCTTTTCACATTTTGTTTCACGTTTCAGATTTACATTTACTTAATTTCACTTTTCCTTACTTTTCATTTCATCTTTCACATTTAATTTTACTTCATTTCATATTCCATTTCCATTTCACGTTTCTCATTTAAATTAACTTCATTTCACATTTCATTACGTTTCATTTCACGTTTCACATTTAAATTTTCTTCATTTCACATTTAGTACATTTCATTTCACATTTCACGTTTAAATTTACTTCCATTCGCGTTTCATTAATTTTGATTTCATGTTCCACATTTAAATTTACTTCATTTCACATTTCATTTCACGTTTCACATTTAAATTTTCTTCATTTCACATTTCATTTCACGATTCACATTTAAATTTACTTCTTTTCAAATTTTATTACTTTACTTATTTCAAGTTGCACATCTCATTTCACATTTTATTTCACAAATTATTTCTTTTCTTATTTCATTTCACGTTTCACATCTAAATATAATTCATTTCACATTTCATTTCTCGTTTCACATTTAAATTTACTTTATTGCACATTTCATTTCCTTTCATTTCAAATTTCACATTTAAATTTAATTCATTTAACATTCCATTATTTTTAAATATTCTTTTCACATTTAAATTTTCTACATTTCACTTACCATTACTTTTCATTTCTCATTTCACATTTAAAATTACTCCATTTTACATTTCATTACTTTTCATTTCACGTTTCACATTTAAATTTACTTCATTTCACATTTCATTTTTCACATTTAAATGTACTTCATTTCACATTTCATTCATTTTGATCTCACGTTTCACATTTAAATTTACTACATTTCACATTTCGATTCACGTTTCAGATTTAAATTTACTTCATTTCACATTTCATTACTTTTCATTCCACGTTTCTCATTTTATTTTACTTCATTTCACATTTCATTACTTTTCATTTCAAGTTTCACATTTAAATTTACTTCATCTCACATTTCATTAATTTTGATTTTACCTTTCACATTTAAATTTACTTCATTTCACATTTCATTTCACGTTTCACATTTAAATTTATTTCATTTCACATTTCATTAATTTTGATTTTACCTTTCACATTTAAATTTACTTCATTTCACATTTAATTAATTTTGACTTAACGTTCCACATTTAAATTTACTTAATTTCAAATTTCATTAATTTTCATTTCACGTTTCACATTTAAATTTACTTCATTTCACTTTATTATTTTACTTATTTCATGTTTTGAATTTCGGTTGGCGTTTTGGTTGGCGTTTTGGTTGGCGTTTTGGTTGACGTTTTGGTTGACGTTTGACATTGCAGTTGAAGTTTCATTTCAAATTTTATACATTTCTTATTTCATTTCTCGTTTTACATTTAAATTTACTTCATTTCACATTTAATTACATTTCATTTCACGTTTCACATTTAAATTTACTTCATTTCACATTTCAGTACATTTCATTTCGCGTTTCACATTTAAATTTTCTTCCTTTCACTTTTCATTACTTTTCATTTCTCGTTTCACATTTATATTTACTTCATTTCACATTTCATTCCACGTTTCACATTTTAATTTATTTCATTTCACATTTCATTAATTTCGATTTCACGTTTCACATTTAAATATACTACATTTCACATTTCAATTCACGTTTCACATTTATATTTACTTCATTTCACATTGCATTACTTTTCATTTAATGTTTCAAATTTAATTTTACTTCACATCACATTTCATTACTTTTCATTTCGTGTTTCACATTTAAACCTACTTCATTTCACATTTCATTACATTTCCATTTTCGTTTCACATTTAAATTTACTTCATTTCACATTTCATTACATTTCATTTCACGTTTCACTTTTTAATTTACTTCATTTCACGTTTCATTACTTTTCATTTCACGTTTCACATTTAAATTTACTTCATTTCACATTTGATTACATTTGATTTCACGTTTAACATTTAAATTTACTTCATTTCACATTTCATTACTTTTAAATTCAAGTTCCACATTTAAATTTAATTCATTTCACATTTCATTACTTTTCATTTCAAGTTTCACATTTAAATTTACTTCATTTCACATTTCATTAATTTTCATTTCAAGTTTCACATTTAAATTTACTTCATTTCACATTGCATTACATTTTGATTTCACGTTTCACATTTAAATTTACTACATTTCAAATTTTGATTCACGTTTCAGATTTAAATTTACTTCATTTCACATTTCATTACATTACATTTCGAGTTACACATTTAAATTTACTTCGTTTCACATTTCATTACTTTTAAATTTTCTTTTCACAGTTAAATTTCCTTCAGATCTCATTTCATTACTTTTCATTTCAAGTTTCACTTTTAAATTTCCTTCATTTTTCGTTTCACGTTTATGTCATTTTACTTTTCATTACATTTCATTTTTCGTTCCACATTTAATTTTACTTTATTTCTCATTTCATTTCACGTTTCACATTTAAATTAACTTGATTTTATATTTAATTTCACGTTTCACATATAAATTTACTTCATTTCACATTTCATTTGTTTTCAATTCACGTTTCAAATTTATATTAACTTCATTTAACATTTCATTACTTTTCATTTTTTGTTCCAAATTTAAATTTTATTCATTTCACTTTTCATTACTTTTTATTACACTTTTCATATTTAAATTTACGTCATTTCACATTTCATTACTTTTGATTTCGCGTTTCACATTTAATTTTACTTCATTTCACATTTCATTTCTCGTTTCACATTCAAATTTACTTCATTGCACATTTCATACTTTTCATTTATAGTTTCACGTTTAATATTACTTCATTTCACTTTCAATTACTTTTAAATTTTCTTTTCACATTTAAATTTTCTACATTTCACTTACCATTACTTTTCATTTCTCATTTCACATTTAAAATTACTCCATTTTACATTTCATTAATTTTCATTCCACGTTTCACATTTCAATTTACTTCATTTCACATTTCATTTTTCACTTTTAAATTTACTTCATTGCACATTTCATTTTTGATTTCACGTTTCACATTTAAATGTACTTCATTTCAAATTTCATTAAATTTGATTTCACGTTTCACATTTAATTTTACTTCATTTCACATTTCATTACATTTCATTTCACGTTTCACAATTAAATTTACTTCATTTCATATTTCATTACATTTCATTTCACATTTCACATTTAAATTTACTTCATTTTAAATTTCGATTTATATTTCAGATTTAAATGTACTTCATTTCACGTTTCACATTTAAATCTACTTCATTTCACATTTCATTACTTTTGATTTCATTTTTCACTGTTAAATTTACTTAATTTCACATTTCATTACTTTTCATTTCACGTTTCACATTTAAATTTACTTCATTTCACATTTCATTACTTTTCATTCCACGTTTCATATTTAAAATTACTTCATTTCACATTTCATTACTCTTGATTTCATTTTTCACAGTTAATTTTTATATCATTTCACATTTAATTAATTTCGATTTCACTTTTAACATTTAAATTTACTTCATTTCACATTTCATTACTTTTAAATTTTCTTTTCACATTTAAATTTCATTCACATCACATTTCATTTCTTTTCATTTTAAGTTTCACTTTTAAATTTCTTTCATTTTTCGTTTCACATTTATTTCATTTCACTTTTCATTACATTTCATTTCTCGTTTCACATTTAATTTTACTTCATTTCTCATTTCATTTCCTGTTACACATTTAAATTAACTTGATTTTATATTTCATTATCATGTTTTACATTTAAATTATCTTAAATTCACATTTCAATTTTCTTCATTTCACATTTCATTTCATGTTTCACATTTTAATTTACTTCATTTCACATTTCATTACTTTTCATTTCACTTTTCACTTTTAAATTTTCTTCATTTCACATTTCATTACATTTCATGTCAAGTTTCTCTTTTTAATTTACTTCATTTCACGTTTCATCAATTTTCATTTCACTTTTCAGATTTAAATTTACTTCATTACACACTTCATTAAATTTAATTTCAAGTTTCACATTTAAATTTACTTCATTTCACATTTCATTACATTTCATTTCACGTTTCACATTTAAATTTACTTCATTTCACGTTTCTTTACCTTTCATTTCATGTTTCACATTTAAATATATTTCATTTCAAATTACATTTCCATTTCAAGTTTCACATTTAAATTTATTTCATTTCACATTTCATTACTTCTCATTTCTCGTTTCACATTTAAATTTACTTCAATTCACATTTCAATAATTTTGATTTCAAGTTTCACATTTAAATTTACTTCATTTCACATTATATTACTTTTCAATTCAGGTTTCACATTTATATTTACTTCATTTCACATTTCATTCCACGTTTCACAATTTAATTTATTTCATTAAACATTTCATTACATTTAATTTCACGTTTCACATTTAAATTTACTTCATTTCACATTTCATTACTTTTAATTTTAGTTTCAAATTTAAATTTACTTCATTTCACATTTCATTACATTTTATCTCACGTTTCACATTTAAATTTCCTTCATTTCACATTTCATTTCGCTTTTCACATTTAATTTTACTTCATTTCACATTTCGATTCACGTTTCACATTTAAATTTACTTCATTTCACGTTTCATTACTTTTCTTTTCATGATTCACATTTAAATTTACTTCATTTCACATTTCATTACTTTTCATTTCACGTTTCACTTTTAAATTTACTTCATTTCACATACAATTACTTTTAAATTTTCTTTGCACATTTAAATTAACTTCATTTCACATTTCATTACTTTTCATTTCACGTTTCACATTTAAATACACTTCATTTCACATTTCATTTAGCGTTTCACATTTAAATTTATTTCATTTCACATTTCATTTCACGTTTCACATTTAAATTTACTTCATTTCACATTTCATTTCACGTTTCACATTTAAATTTACTTTATATCACATTTCATTTCACGTTTCACATTTAAATTTAGTTCATTTCACATTTCATTTCACGTTTCACATCTAAATTTAGTTCATTTCACATTTCATTTCACGTTTCACATTTAAATTTAGTTCATTCTACGTTTCACATTTATATTTATTCATTTCACATTTCATTACTTTTGATTTCTCGTTTCACATTTAAATTTACTTCATTGTACATTTCATTACCTTTCATTTCATGTTTCACATTTAAATTTTCTTCATTTCACATTCCATTATTTTTAAATATTCCTTTCACATTTAAATTTTCTACATTTCACTTACCATTACTTTTCATTTATCATTTCACATTAAAAATTACTCCATTTTACATTTCATTAATTTTCATTCCACGTTTCACATTTAAATGTACTTCATTTCACATTTCATTTTTCACATTTAAATGAACTTCATTTCACATTTCATTAAATTTGATTTCACGTTTCACATTTAAATGTACTTCATTTCACATTTCATTAATTTTGATTTCAAATTTCACATTTAAACTTACTTCATTTCACATTTCATAACTTTTCATTCCATGTTTAACATTTAAATTTACTTCATTTCACATTTCATTATTTTAATTTTCGTTTCAATTTTAAATTTACTTCATTTCACATTTCATTTCCATTTAAACTTTCACATTTAAATTTACTTCATTTCAAATTTCATTTAACGTTTCATATTTAAATTTACTTCATTTCACATTTCATTACTTCTCATTTCACGTTTCACATTTAAATTTTCTTCTTTTCACTTTTCATTACTTTCATTTCACGTTTTACATTTAATTTTTCTTCATTTCTCATTTCATTAATTTTGATTTTACGTTTCACATTTAAATTTACTTCATTTCACATTTCATTAATTTCGATTTCACATTTCACATTTAAATTTACTACATTTCACATTTCGATTCACTTTTCAGATTTAAATTTATTTCATTTCACATTTCATTACTTTTCATTTAATGTTTCATATTTTAATTTACTACTTTTCACATTTCATTACTTTTAATTTCACGTTTCACGTTTCCTTACGTTTCATTTCAAATTTAACATTTAAATTTACTTATTTTCACATTTCATTACTTTTAATTTCACGTTTCACATTTCATTACATTCCATTTAACGTTTCACATTTAAATTTACTTCATTTCATGTCACGTTCCACATTTAATTTTACTTGATTTCAAATTTCATTACTTTTCACATTTCATTTCACATTTCATTTCACGTTTCACATTTAAATTTACTTCATTTCTCATTTCATTTCGCGTTTCACATTTAAATTTACTTCTTTTCACATTTCATTACATTTCATTCCACATTTCACAGTTAAATTTACTTCATTTCACATTTTATTATTTGTTTCACATTTAAATTTACTTCATTTAACATTTCATTAGTTTTCATTTCGCGTTTCACATTAAAATTAACTTCATTTCATTTCGCGTTTCACATTTCACATTTCACATTTAAATTAACTTCATTTCACATTTCTTTACTTTTCATTTCACGTTTCACATTTCAATTTACTTCATTTCACATTTCATTTCACGTTTCACATTTAAATTTACTTCATTTCATATTTCATTTCACGTTTAACATTTAAACTTAATTCATTTTACATTTCATTTCACGTTTTGCATTTAGATTTACTTCATTTCACATTTCATGTCACGTTCCACATTTAATTTTACTTGATTTCAAATTTCATTACTTTTCACATTTCATTTCACGTTTCACATTTAAATTTTCTTATTTTCATAGTTCATTTCACGTTTCGCATTTAAATTAACTTCATTTCACAATTCATTACATTTCATTTCCCCTTTCACATATTAATTTTCTTCATTTCACATTTCATTTCACGTTTCACATATATATTTACTTCATTTCACGTTTCATTACATTTTATTTCACGTTTCACATTTAAATTTACTTCATTTCACATTTCATTACATCTCATTTCTCGTTTCACATTTTAAGTTACTTCATTTAATAATTCATTACATTTCATTTCACGTTTCACATTTAAATTTAATTCATTTCACATTTCATTTCTCGTTTCACATTAAAATTTACTTCATTTCATAATTCATTTCTCGTTTCACATTTAAAATTACTTCATTTCACATTTCATTTCAAGTTTCACATTTTAATTTACTTCATTTCATATTTCATATCATGTTTTACAATTAAATTTAATTCGTTTCACATTTCATTTCACGTTTCACGTTTAAATTTACTTCTTTTCACATTTCATTTCACGTTTCACATTTAAATTTACTTCATTTCGCATTTCATTTCACGTTTCACATTTCAATTTACTTCTTTTCACATTTCATTTCTCGTTTCACATTTAAATTTATATCTTTTCACACTTAATTACATTTCATATCACGTTTCACATTTAAATTTATATCATTTCATAATTCATTTTACGTTTCACATTTAAATATACTTCATTTCACATTTTTTTACTTTACATTTCACGTTTCACTTTTAAATTTACTTCATTTCACTTTATTATTTTACTTATTTCATGTTTTTAATTTCGGTTGACGTTTCGTTTGACGTTTTGGTTGATGTTTCGATTGACGTTTCATTTCACATTTAAATTTTCATCACTTAACATTTCATTAATTTTCATTTCATGTTTCACATTTAAATTTACTTCATTTCACATTTCATTACTTTTCATTTCATGTTTCACATTTAAATTTACTTCATTTCACTTTTCATTTCACGTTTCACATTTAGATTTACTTCATTTTACATTTCATTAGTTTTCATTTCGCGTTTCACATTAAATTTACTTCATTTCACATTTCATTAGTTTTGTTTTCACGTTTTGCATTTAAATTTTTTTCATTTCACATTTCATTAATTTTGATTAAACGTTTCACATTTTTATTTACTTCATTTCACATTTCATTAATATTGATTTCACATTTCACATTTAAATTTACTTCATTTCACTTTTCATTAATTTTGAATAAATGTTTCACATTTAAATTTACTTCATTTCACATCTCGATTTACGTTTCAGATTTAAAATTACTTAATTTAACGTTTCACAGTCAAATTAACTTCATTTCACATTTCATTAATTTTGATTAAACGTTTCACATTTAGATTTACTTCATTTCACATTTCATTAATGCTGATTTCAAATTTCACATTTAAATTTACTTCATTTCACATTTCGATTTACGTTTCAGATTTAAATTTACTTCATTTCACGTTTCACATTTAAATTTACTTCAATTCACATTTCATTAGTTTTCATTTCACGTTTCAAATTTAAATTTACTTCATTTAACATTTCATTAGTTTTCATTTCATGTTTCACATTTAAATTTACTTCATTTCACATTTCATTTCACGTTTTACATTTAAATTTACTCCATTTCACATTTCATTACTTTTCATTTCATGTTTCACATTTAAAATTACTTCATTTCACATTTCATTACTTTTCATTTCGCGTTTCACATTAAATTTACTTCATTTCACATTTCATTAGTTTTGTTTTCACGTTTTGCATTTAAATTTTCTTCATTTCACATTTCATTAATTTTGATTAAACGTTTCACATTTATATTTACTTCATTTCACATTTCATTAATATTGATTTCACTTTTCACATTTAAATTTACTTCATTTCACTTTTCATTAATTTTGCTTTCACGTTTCACATTTAAATTTACTTCATTTCACATTTCGATTTACGTTTCAGAATTAAATTTACTTAATTTAACGTTTCACAGTCAAATTTACTTCATTTCACATTTCATTAATTTTGATTAAACGTTTCACATTTAGATTTACTTCATTTCACATTTCATTAATGCTGATTTCACATTTCACATTTAAATTTACTTCATTTCACATTTCGATTTACGTTTCAGATTTAAATTTACTTCATTTCACGTTTCACATTTAAATTTACTTCATTTCACATTTCATTAGTTTTCATTTCATGTTTCACATTTAAATTTACTTCATATCACTGTTCGATTCACGTTTCAGATTTAAATTTACTTCATTTCACATTTCATTAATTTTGATTAAACGTTTCACATTTATATTTACTTCATTTCACATTTCATTAATATTGATTTCACATTTCACATTTAAATTTACTTCTTTTCACTTTTCATTAATTTTGATTTCATGTTTCACATTTAAATTTACTTCATTTCACATTTCATTTCACGTTTTACATTTAAATTTACTCCATTTCACATTTCATTACTTTTCGTTTCATGTTTCACATTTAAATTTACTTCATTTCACATTTCATTACTTTTCATTTCGCGTTTCACATTTAAATTTACTTCATTTCACATTTCAATACTTTTACTTTCACGTTTCACATCTATATTTACTTCATTTCCCGTTTCATTACATTTCTTTTCTCGTTTCACGATTCACATTTATATTTACTTCATTTTACATTTCATTAATTTTGATTTCAAATTTCACATTTAAATTTTCTTCATTTCACATTTCGTTACACGTTCCACATTTAAATTTAGTTATTTTCACATTTCATTTCACGTTTCTCTTTTAAATTTATTTCATTTCTTGTTTCACATTTAAATTACTTCATTTCACATTTCATTAGATATCATTTCAACTTTCACATTTAAATTTACTTCATATCACATTTCATATCATTTCAGACCATATTTCACATTTAAATTTTCTTCATTAAATATTTTATAACATTTTATTCCTCGTTTAACTTAAATGTTTTCTTCTTTTCACATTTCATTACTTTTCTTTTCACGTTTGACATTTAAATTTACTTCATTTCACATTACATTTCACATTTCACATTTAAATTTATTTCATTTCACATTTCATCACATTTCATTTCACGTTTCACATTTAAATTTATTTCATTTCTTGTTTCACATTTAAATTTCTTCATTTCACATTTCATTATATATCATTTCACATTTCACATTTAAATTTACTTCATTTGACTTTATTATTTTACTTTTTTCATGTGTTGAATTTCGGTAGGCGTTTTGGTTGGCGTTTTGGTTGGCGTTTTGGTTGACGTTTTGGTTGACGTTTGACGTTTCGTTTGAAGTTTCATTTCAAATTTCATTACATTTCTTATTTCATTTCTCGTTTTACATTTAATTTTACTTCAGTTCACATTTCATTACTTTTCATTTAAAGTTTCACTTTTAAATTTCTTTCATTTCACTTTTCATTACATTTCATTTCTCGTTTCACATTTAATTTTACTTCATTTCAGATTTCATTGCTTTTCCTTTCTGGTTTCAATTTTAAATTTACTTCATTTCAAATTTCATTACTTTTCATTTTACTTTTCAAATTTAAATTTACTTCATTTCCCGTTTCAAATTTAAATTTACTTTATTTCACATTTCATTACATTTCCCTTCGCGTTTAACATATAAATCCATTTCGTTTCTCATTTCAAATTTAAATTTAATACATTTAACTTTTGATTACTTTACATTTCACGTTTCACATTTAAATTTACTTCATTTCACATTTCATTACTTATCATTTCACCTTTCACATTTAATTTTACTTCATATTACATTTCATTACTTTTCATTTCACGTTTCATATTTAATATTATTTCATTTCTGGTTTCAAATTTAAATTTACTTCATTTCACATATCATTATTTTGATATCGGGTGTTTCACATTTAATTTTACTTCTTTTTAAATATCATTTCACGTTTCGCATTTTAACTTACTTCATTTCAGATTTCATTACTTTTCATTTCACGTTTCAGATTTAAATTTACATCATTTCACATTTCATTTCTCGTTTCACATTTAAATGTTCATCATTTCACATTTTATTTCACGTTTCACATTTCAATTTACTTCATTTCACATTTCATTAATTTTGATTTCACGTTTTGCATTTAAATTTTCTTTATTCCACATTTCATTACATTTTTATTTCATTTTATGTTTCACATTTAAATTTACTTCATTTCACATTTTTTTTACTTTTCATGTCATGTTTCACATTTAAATTCACATAATTTTACATTATTATTTTACTTATTTCATGTTTTGAATTTCGGTTGACGTTTCGGTTGACATTCAATTACATTTCATATTTCATTTCTCGTTTCACATTTAAATTTACTTCATTTCACATTTCATTAATTTTCATTTCATGTTACACATTTAAGTATACTTCATTTCACAGTTTGATTTACATTTCAAATTTAAATTTACATCATTTCACATTTCATTACTTTTCATTTCATGTTTCACGTTTAAATTTATATCATTTCACTTTTCGATTCACGTTTCAGATTTAAATTTACTTCATTTCACACTTCATTTCACGTTTCACATTTAAATAGTCTTCATTTCACTTTTCATTTCACGTTTCACATTTACATTTACTTTATTTCACATTTCTTTACTTTTCAATTTTTTTTTCAAATTTAAATTTAGTTCATTTCACATTTCATTTTTCAAATTTAAATTTACTTCATTCCACAGTTCATTAATTTTGATTTCACATTTCACATATTAATTTACTTCATTTCTAATTTCATTAATTTGATTTCACGTTTCACATTTAAATTTACTTCACTTCGCATTTCATTTCATTATATTTCACGTTTCACATTTTTATTTACTTCATTTCACATTTCATTACTTTTGATTTCATTTTCCACATTTAAATTTACTTTATTTCACATTTCGTTGATTTTGATTTCACGTTTCAAATTTAAATTTACTTCATTTCAAATTTCATTCATTTTTATCTCACGTTTCACATTTAAATTTACTACTTTTCACTTTTCATTTTACGTTTTACATTTAAATTTACTTCATTTCACATTTCATTTAACGTTTCACATTTAAACTTATTTCATTTCTCATTTCATTACACATTTCATACACTTTTCATATTTCGTTTCAATTTTCTCATTTTATTTCACATTTTATTAATTTTCAATTCACGTTTCACGTTTAAATTTACTTTATTTCACATTTCATTACTTTTCATTTTTCATTACATGTTTCACTTTTAAATTTACTTCATTTCACTTTCATTACTTTTCATATTTCATTTCAAGTTCAAATTTCATTTCACATTTCATTTCATAAATCATTACTTTCCTTATTTCAATTCACATTTCACATTTAAATTTACTTCATTTTACATTTCATTTCACGTTTCACTTTTTAATTTACTTAATTTCTCAATTCATTAAATTTCAATTCACTTTTCACATTTTAATTTACTTCATTTCATATTTCATTAATTTCATTTCACGTGTCAAATTTAAATTTATTTATTTCCCATTTCATTAGATTTCTTTTCACGTTTAAATTTACTTCATTTCACATTTCATTACTTTTAAATACTCATTTCACAATTAACCTTCATTTCACATTTCATTACTTTTCTTTTCACGTTTCAGATTTAAATTTACTTCATTTCACATTTCATTTCACGTTTCACATTTAAATTTACTTCATTTCTCATTTCATTACCTTTCTTTTCATGTTTCACATTTAAATTTAATTCATTTCGCATTTCATTTCACGTTTCACATTTCAATTTACCTCTTTTCGCATTTCATTTCTCGATTCACATTTCAATTTACTTCATTATACATTTCATTTCGCTTTTCACATTTAAATTTATATCATTTCACATTTAATTACATTTCATTTCACGTTTCACATTAAATTTATTTCATTTTACGTTTCACATTTATATTTATTCATTTCACATTTCATTACTTTTGATTTCGCGTTTCACATTTAATTTTACTTCATTTCACATTTCATTTCTCGTTTCACATTCAAATTTACTTCATTGCACATTTCATACTTTTCATTTCTAGTTTCACGTTTAAATTTACTTCATTTCACTTTCCATTAATTTTAAATTTTCTTTTCACATTTAAATTTTCTACATTTCACTTACCATTACTTTTCATTTCTCATTTCACATTTAAAATTACTCCATTTTACATTTCATTAATTTTCATTCCACGTTTAACAATTCAATTTACTTCATTTCACATTTCATTTTTCACATTTAAATTTACTTCATTCCACATTTCATTATTTTTATTTCACGTTTCACATTTAAATTTACTTCATTTCACATTTCATTACTTTTGATTTCATTTTTCACAGTTAATTTTTATATCATTTAACATTTAATTAATTTTGATTTCACTTTTAACATTTAAATTTACTTCATTTCACATTTCATTAATTTCGATTTCACGTTTCACATTTAGATTTACTTCATTTCACATTTCATTACTTTTCATTTCACGTTTCACGTTAATTTACATCTTTTCACATTTCTATTCACGTTTCATATTTATATTTACTTCATTTCACATTTCTTTACATTTCATTTAGGGTTTCACATTTAGATTTACTTCATTTCACAATTAATTACTATTAAATTTTCTTTTCACATGTAAATTTTCTTCAGATCACATTTCATTAGTTTTCATTTCAAGTTTCACTTTTAAATTTCCTTCATTTTTCGTTTCATATTTATTTCATTTCACTTTTCATTACATTTCATTTCCCGTTTCACATTTAAATTAACTTGATTTTATATTTCATTTCATGTTTCACATTTAATTATCTTCAATTCACATTTCAATTTTCTTCATTTCACATTTCATTTCATGTTTCACATTTTGATTTACATCATTTCACATTTCATTACTTTTCATTTCACGTTTCACATTTAAATTTTCTTCATTTCACATTTTATTACATTTCATTTCAAGTTTCTCATTTAAATTTACTTCATTTCACTTTTCATCAATTTTCATTTCACGTTTCACATTTAAATTTAATTCATTCCACATTTAATTACATTTGATTTCACGTTTCAGAATTAAATTTACTTTATTCCACATTTGATTAATTTTCAAGTTTCACATTTAAATTTACTTCATTTCACATTTCAATACTTTTCATTTCATATTTCACATTTAAATTTATTTCATTTCAAATTACATTTCCATTTCAAGTTTCACATTTAAATTTACTTCATTTCACATTTCATTTAACGTTTCATATTTAAATTTACTTCATTTCACATTTCATTACTTTTCATTTCATTTTTCACATTTAAATTTACTTCTTTTCACATTTCATTACTTTTCATTTCACGTTTCACATATAAATTTACATCATTTCACATTATACTACTTTTCAATTCAGGTTTCACATTTATATTTACTTCATGTCACATTTCATTTCACGTTTCACAATTAAATTTACTTCATTTCACATTTCTTTACATTTCATTTCATGTTTCAAATTTAAATTTACTTCATTTCATATTTCATTACATTTAATTTTCGTTTCAATTTTAAATTTACTTCATTTCACATTGCATTACATTTCGATTCACGTTTCACATTTAAATTTACTTCATTTCACATTTCATTTCTTTTCTTTTTTCGTTTCAAATTTAAATTTACTTTATTTCATGTTTCATTACTTCTCCTTTCGCGTTTCACATTTCAATTTACTTCATTTCACATTTCATTGCACTTGATTTCATTTTTAACATTTAAATTTACTTCATTTCAAAAATAATTAATTAATATGACGTTAAACATTTAAATTTACTTCATTTCTAATTCATTATTTTGATTTCATTTTTCACATTTAAATTTACTACATTTCACATTTCATTACATTTAGATTCACGTTTCAGATTTAAATTTACTTCATTTCACATTTCATTACTTTTAATTTTTTGTTTCAAATTTACATTTACTTCATTTCACATTTGATTACTTTTGATTTCACTTTTCACATTTAATTTTTCTTCTTTTCACATTCAATTAATTTTAAATTCTTTTCACATTTATATTTACTTCATATCACATTTCATTACATTTCATTTCTCGTTTCACGTTTAATTTTACTTCATTTCTCATTTCATTTCCCTTTTCACATTTCAGTTTTCTTCATTTCACATTTCATTTCACGTTTCACATATAAATTTATTTCATTTATCATTTCATTTCACGTTTCACATTTAAATTTACTTCATTTTACATTTCATTTAGAGTTTCACATTTTAATTTACTTTATTTCACATTTCATTAATTTTGATTTCATGTTTCACATTCAAATTTACTTCATTTCACATTTCATAACTTTTCATTTCACGTTTAACATTTAAATATTCTTCATTTCACATTTCATTACATTTCATGTCACGTTTCACATTTAGATGTACTTTATTTCATGTTTCATTTTTCACATTTAAATTTACTTCATTTCACATTTAATTTATTTTGAATTCACGTTTCACAATTAAATTTACTTCATTCCACATTTCATTAATTTTGATTTCACATTTCACAATTAAATTTATTACATTTCACATTTCGATTCACGTTTTAGATTTAAATTTTACATTTCACATTTCATTACTTTTATTTTCGTTTCAAATTTAATTTTTTTTCATTTCATGTTTCATTAATTTTCATTTCACGTTTCTCATTTAAATTTAGTTCATTTCACGTTTCATTAAACTCGATTTAATTTTTAACATTTAAATTTACTTCATTTCAAAATTAATTAATATAACGTTTCACATTTAAATTTAGTTCATTTCACATTTCATTATTTTGATTTCATTTTTCACATTTAAATTTACTTCATTACACTTTTCATTAGTTTTCATTTCACGTTTCACATTTAAATTTACTTCATTTCACGTTTCATTACTTTTCGTTTCACTTTTCACATTTAAATTTACTTTATTTCGCATTTCATTACTTTTTGATTCACGTTTCAGATTAAAATTTAAATTATTATTATGAAGGAAGGCTCACCCTGTAGTTAACTTGATGGCTGGTTCACTTTGTGAAGGGGTGGAGTGTATGGGAACTGTTGAATTTTGGCCTGAAGCACTGATGGATCATGTGAGGTAAGCACTGAGTCAGCTGCGGGAGCACAGGTGAAGGCAATGCACCTGTGACTGGAAGGGGTGGAGTCTGGCTCCACCTCTCCCAGACCCCATTTAAGGACTGACCACGACTGGGGAAGGTTCTTTTGTTGGAGATCCCCTCCCCTGTGGAGGTCCAGGCAAGCCTTGACCTTCAGTGACAGGTTAGCCTTTCCTAATTTACTGCTTGTCTTTATACCACCTGGATAAGTCATACAAAAACACATTGTCCACCTTCGTTATTTGGTGTGGGTATTATTCTTTTGGGGGATTCACTGTGCACACCCTAAGCTTCAGCTCTAAATCCTTGCTTTTTTACCCCAAAGTCTAGCCCCTAGTCCTTGCTATTCCACCCCATATTCCTGCCCTAAGCCCTCGCTATTTCCTCCCAAACAGTAGTCCCAAGTCCTCATTATTACCCTTAAACTCAGGCCCTGAATCCTTGCCATTTCACCCCAGGCTCAAGTGCCACATCCTGCCTAATTCACCCCAAAGCTCCGTCCCAGCTTCTCGCCATTCGGTGCCAAACTCCAGCCCCAAACGTTTACTATTTCATCCCAATCTCCAGTTCCTTTGTTCTCACTGCTTCACCCCGAACTCCAACATCAAACCCTCTCTGTTTCGCCCCAATCTCCAGCTCTAAATTCTTGCTATTATATCCCAAACTGTAACACCTAGTCCTTGTTATTCCTCCCCACGTTCCTACCCCAAACCTACCCTACTTCATTCCGAGCAGTAGTCCCAAATCCTCATTATTTCCCTCAAACTCTGGCCCCAAGCGCTCACTATTTCCTCCCAAACTAAACTCCAAAATCCAGGCTCATTCATCCAAAACTCCATCCCAACTTCTTGCAGTTTCACCCTGAACTTCAGCCTCGCAACTGTGAGGCCCAAATCCTCACAGTTTCACCCTATATTGCAGCTCCCAATCCTCTCTCGCTTTCCCCAAACTCCGTATAAAATTCCTCACTACTTCTCCCCAAGTTTCAGTCCCATGTCTGGCTGTCTCACACCAGTGTCAAGCATCATATCCTCGCAATTTCTTCCCAAATTCTAGCCCGAATTCCATATTACATATCATTTCATATTTTATTTTATATTTAATTCCAGTTGATATTTCATTTCATATTTCCTCTTCATTTTAGATCATTTTATTTCATATCCTTTTCTCACATCTGCTTCATTTCATTTCTTTTCAGTCCTTTTTATTGCTTATTTCATTTCATTTCTCAGCCCTCTGCTTCCTGCCCACGTTTTGCCTGCGTTGATCTCAGCCTGCTAACAGGGCAGCAGTTCCCGGGGTCGTCCATTTTCCCCTTGATGGAAATGGGTGTGAGTTTTCTCTTACTTTCTGCTACCTGTGGACTTGCCCTGGATGCCACAGCGTTTCGGATCTCACTGAGAGTGGCCTGCTGACTGCAACGGCTGATTCCCTCTGCACTCCCTGATGCATCCACTGGGACAGGCGGACCTGTGCATGTTCGGAGTCAGGTAGGACTCAGAGTGACACATATTTGTGTTGTCAGGTGCTATATGCTGCACAGACATTTCAGTTCAACTATTTCATACATTTCATATTATTTCTCATTTCGTATTATTTCACATTTCGTATTATTTCACATTTCAATCCATTATATTTCATTGAAAACATTGCGCACTTCACGTTTCATTGCGCATTTCATGTTTCATTTAATGTTTCATTTTATTTCTCGTTTCATTTCAAGTTTATTTTCAAGTTTCTGTTCATTTCAAATTTCATAATTCATATTTAGCTTCATCTCATTTTTATTTTTATCATTTTATATCTCATTTCAAATCATATTTCACTTCATATCACATTTCATTTCGTTTCCTATTTCATGTCATTTCGCACCATTACATTCTATTTCACTTTATATTTCAGATTTCATTTCAAATTTCTGATTTAAATTTCCGATCTCTTTTCCCACTTCCCATTTCCGATCTCTTTTCCCACTTCCCATTTCCGATCTCTTTTCCCACTTCCCATTTCCGATCTCTTTTCCCACTTCCTGTTTCACATTTTAATTAACTACATCTCAAAATTAATTACTTTTCATTTCACGATTTCATTAATATTTTCTTCATTTCACATTTCATTACATTTCCATTTTTGTTTCACATTTAAATTTACTTCATTTCACATTTTGATTTACGTTTCATTTCACGTTTCACCTTTAAATTTATATCATTACACATTTAATTACTTTTGATTTCACGTTTCACATTCAAATTTACTTCAATTCACATTTCATTACATGTCCTTTCGCGATTCACATTTAAATTTACTTCATTTCACATTTTGATTTACGTTTCAGTTTTAAATTGAATTCATTTCACACTTCATTACTTTTCATTTCACACTTCATTACTTTTCATTGCACACTTCATTACTTTTCATTTCACACTTCATTACTTTTCATTTCACTCTTCATTACTTTTCATTTCACACTTCATTACTTTTCATTTCACACTTCATTACTTTTCATTGCACACTTCATTACTTTTCATTGCACACTTCATTACTTTTCATTGCACACTTCATTACTTTTCATTGCACACTTCATTACTTTTCATTGCACACTTCATTACTTTTCATTGCACACTTCATTACTTTTCATTGCACACTTCATTACTCTACATTTCACGTTTCACATTTAAATTTACTTCATTTCTCATTTCGTTAAATTTCATTTCACGTTTCACATTAAAATTTACTTCAATTCACATTTCATTAATTTTGATTTCACATTTCACATTTAAATTAACATCAATTCACATTTCATTACTTTTAATATTTCATTTCAGGTTTCACATTTAAATTAACTTCATTTCACGTTTCTTTGCTTTTCATTTCACGTTTCACATTTAAATTTACTTCATTTCACATTTCTTTGCTTTTTATTCCATGTTTCACATTTAAATTTACTTCATTTCAAATCTAATTACTTTTCTTTTCACGTTTTCATTTAAATATATATCACTTTTTTTACATTTCCATATTCGTTTCACATTTAAATTAACTTATTTCATATTTCATTACATTTCCTTTCGCGTTTAATATTAAATATATTTCACTTCACGTTTCAAATTACATTTCACATTTCATTTCACAATCAATTACATTTCATATTTCATTTTATGTTTCAAAATTAATTTTACTTCATTTCACATTTCCTTACAATTCCTTTCAGTTTTTTCATGTGAATTTACTTCAATTCATATTTCATTATATTTCCATTTTCGTTTCACATTTAAATTCACTTCATTTCACATTTCATTACTTTACATTTCACTTTTCGCATTTAAATTTGCTTCATTTCTCATTTCATTAAATTTCATTTCACGTTTCACATTAAAATTTACTTCATTTCACATTTCATTAATTTTTATTTCACATTTCACATTTAAATTTACTTCACATTTCATTTTTCACATTTATATTTACTTCATTTCAAATTTAATTTATTTTGAATTAACGTTTCACAATTAAATTTACTTCATTTCAAATTTCATTAACTTTGATTTCACGTTTCACATTTAAATTTACTAAATTTCACATTTCGATTCAAGATTCAGATTTAAATTTACTTCATTTCACATTGCATTGCTTTTCATTTCACGTTTCACATTTAAATTTATTTCATTTCACATTTCATTAATTTTCATTTTATGTTTCACATTTAAATTTACTTCATTTCACATTTCATTTGTTTTCAATTCACGTTTCAAATTTATATTTACTTCATTTCACATTTCATTACTTTTCATTTCACGTTTCACATTTATATTTACTTCATTTTACATTTCTTTTCATGTTTCACATTTAAATTTACTGCAATTCACATTTCATTTCACATTTCACTATTAAATTTACTTCATTTCACATGCAATTACTTTTAAATTTTCTTTTCAAAATTAATTTTACTTCATTTCACATTTCCTTACATTTCCTTTCAGTTTTTTCATGTGAATTTACTTCAATTCACATTTCATTACATTTCATTTCACGTTTCACATTTAAATTTACTTCATTTCACATTTCATTTGTTTTCAATTCACATTTCAAATTTATATTTACTTCATTTCACATTTCATTACTTTTCATTTCACGTTTCACATTTATATTTACTTCATTTTACATTTCATTACATCTCATTTCTCGTTTCACATTTTAAGTTACTTCATTTAATAATTAATTACATTTCATTTCTCGTTTCGCATTTAAATTTAATTCATTTCATATTTCATTTCACGTTTCACGTTTAAATTTACTTCTTTTTAAATTTCATTTCACGTTTCCCATTGAATTTTACATTATTTCACATTTCATTACATGTTTCACTTTTAAATTTAGTTCATTTCACATTTCATTTCATGTTTCACATTTAAATTTATTTCATTTCACATTTCATTACATTTCATTTCACGTTTCACATTTAAATTTATTTCATTACTTTTTTCACATTTAAATTACTTCATTTCACATTTCATAACATTTCAGACCATATTTCACATTGAAATTTTCTTCATTAAATATTTTCTAACATTTAATTCCACGTTTAACTTATATTTTTACTTCATTTCACATTTCAATACTTTTTATTTCACGTTTTACATTTAAATTTACTTCATTTCACATTGCATTACTTTTCATTTAACGTTTCACATTAATTTACTTCTTTTCACATTTCTATTCACATTTCATATTTAACTTTACTTCATTTCACATTTCATTACATTTTATTTGTTGTTTCACATTTAAATTTACTTATTTTCTCATTTCTTTTTTCACGTTTAAATTTACTTCATTTCACATTTCATTACTTTTAATTTTCGTTTCAATATTAAATTTACTTCATTTCACATTTCATTTCATTTTATTTCACGTTTCACATGTAAATTTACATCATTCCACATTTCTTTAATTTTCATTTTTCGTTTCAAATTTTAATTTCCTTCATTTCACATTTCATTTTTCACATTTAAATTTACTTAATTCAACATTTCATTAATTTTGAATTCACGTTTCACATTTAAATTTACTTCATTTCACATTTCATTAATTTCGATTTCACGTTTCACATTTAGATTTATTACATTTCACATTTCGATTCACGTTTCAGATTTAAATTTACTTCATTTCACGTTTCATTACGATTGATTTCATTTTTAACATTTAAATTTATTTCATTTCAAAATTAATTAATATACCGTTTTACATTTAAATTTACTTCATTTCACATTTCATTACTTTTCATTTCACGTTTCACATTTAAATTTATTCATTTCACATTTCTTTACATTTCACGTTTCACATTTAAATTTACTTCATTTCACGTTTCATTACCTTTGATTTCATTTTTCACAGTTAAATATATTTCATTTCACATTTCATTAATTTTGATTTCACATTTCACATTTAAATTTACTTCAATTCACATTCAATTATTTTTAAATTTTCTTTTCACTTTTAAATTTACTTCATTTCACATTTCATTACTTTTCATTTCACGTTTCACATTTAAATTTACTTCATTTCACTTTTCATTAATTTTGATTTTACGTTACACATTTAAATTTACTTCATTTCACATTTCATTTCTTTTCAATACACGTTTCAGATTTAAATTTACTTCATTTCACAATTCATTACTTTTCATTCCACGTTTCTCATTTAAATTTACTTCATTTCACATATCATAAATTTTCATTTTAAGTTTCACATTTAAATTTACTTCATTTCACATTTCATTAATTTTGATTTTACCTTTCACATTAAAATTTACATCATTTCACATTTCATTACATTTCATTTCACATTTCACGTTTAAATTTACTTCAATTCGCGTTTCATTAATTTTGATTTCACTTTCCATATTTAAATTTACTTCATTTCAAATTTCATTTCACGTTTCACATTTAAATTTACTTCATTTCACATTTCATTTCACGATTCACATTTAAATCTAATTCTTTTCAAATGTTATTAATTACTTATTTCAAGTTTCACATCTCATTTCACATTTTATTTCACAAATCATTACTTTTCCTATTTCATTTCACGTTTCACATTTAAATTTAATTCATTTCACATTTCATTTCACGTTTCACATTTAAATTTACTTCATTTCACATTTCATTTCATGTTTCACATTTAATTTTACTTCATTTCGTATTCCATTTCCATTTCATGTTTCACATTTTAATTAACTTCATTTCACATTTCATTACATTTCATTTCACGATTCACATTTAAATTTACTTCTTTTCAAATGTTATTACGTTACTTATTTCAAGTTTCACATCTCATTTCACATTTTATTTCACAAATCATTACTTTTCTTATTTCATTTCACATTTCACATTTAATTTTAATTCATTTCACATTTCAATTCACGTTTCACATTTAAATGTACTACTTTTCACATTTCATTTCGCTTTTCACATTTAAATTTACTTCATTTCACATTTCGATTCACGTTTCACATTTAAATTTACTTCATTCACATTTCATTACCTTTTATTGCACGTTTCACTTTTAATTTAACTTCATTTCTCATTTCATTTCCCGTGTCACATTTAAATTTACTTCATTTTATATTTCATTTTCCGTTTCACATTTAATTGTATTTCATTTAACGTTTCATAGCATTTTATTTCACGTTTCTTAGTTAAATTTCCTTCAGTTCACATTTCATAACTTTTGATTTCACGTTTCACATTCAAATTTATTTCATTTCACATTTCATTTAATTTGATTTCACGTTTAACATTTAAATTTACTTCATTTCACGTTTCATTACTTTTCATTTCACGTTTCATTACTTTTCATTTCACGTTTCACTTTTAAATTTACTTCATTTCACATACAATTACTTTTAAATTTTCTTTGCACATTTAAATTAACTTCATTTCACATTTCATTACTTTTCATTTCACGTTTCACATTTAAATACACTTCATTTCACATTTCATTTAGCGTTTCACATTTAAATTTATTTCATTTCACATTTCATTTCACGTTTCACATTTAAATTTAGTTCATTTCACATTTCATTTCACGTTTCACATTTAAATTTAGTTCATTCTACGTTTCACATTTATATTTATTCATTTCACATTTCATTACTTTTGATTTCGCGTTTCACATTTAATTTTACTTCATTTCACATTTCATTTCTCGTTTCACATTTAAATTTACTTCATTGTACATTTCATTACCTTTCATTTCATGTTTCACATTTAAATTTTCTTCATTTCACATTCCATTATTTTTAAATATTCTTTTCACATTTAAATTTTCTACATTTCACTTACCATTACTTTTCATTTATCATTTCACATTAAAAATTACTCCATTTTACATTTCATTAATTTTCATTCCACGTTTCACATTTAAATGTACTTCATTTCACATTCCATTTTTCACATTTAAATGAACTTCATTTAACATTTCATTAAATTTGATTTCACGTTTCACATTTAAATGTACTTCATTTCACATTTCATTAATTTTTATTTCACGTTTCACTTTTAAATTTACTTCATTTCACCTTTCATTAATTTCGATTTAACGTTTCACATTTGAATTTACTACATTTCACTTTTCGATTCACTTTTCAGGTTTAAATTTATTTCATTTCACATTTCATTAGTTTTCATTTCACGTTTCACATTTAAATTTACTTCATTTCACATTTCATTTCCATTTAAACTTTCACATTTAAATTTACTTCATTTCAAATTTCATTTAACGTTTCATATTTAAATTTACTTCATTTCACATTTCATTACTTCTCATTTCACGTTTCACATTTAAATTTTCTTCTTTTCACTTTTCATTACTTTTCATTTCACGTTTTACATTTAATTTTTCTTCATTTCTCATTTCATTAATTTTGATTTTACGTTTCACATTTAAATTTACTTCATTTCACATTTCATTAATTTCGATTTCACATTTCACATTTAAATTTACTACATTTCACATTTCGATTCACTTTTCAGATTTAAATTTATTTCATTTCACATTTCATTACTTTTCATTTAATCTTTCATATTTTAATTTACTTCTTTTCACATTTCATTACTTTTAATTTCACGTTTCATGTTTCCTTACGTTTCATTTCAAATTTAACATTTAAATTTACTTATTTTCACATTTCATTACTTTTAATTTCACGTTTCACATTTCATTACATTCCATTTAACGTTTCACATTTAAATTTACTTCATTTCATGTCACGTTCCACATTTAATTTTACTTGATTTCAAATTTCATTACTTTTCACATTTCATTTCACATTTCATTTCACGTTTCACATTTAAATTTACTTCATTTCTCATTTCATTTCGCGTTTCACATTTAAATTTACTTCTTTTCACATTTCATTACATTTCATTCCACATTTCACAGTTAAATTTACTTCATTTCACATTTTATTATTTGTTTCACATTTAAATTTACTTCATTTCACATTTCATTATTTTTCATTTCGCGTTTCACATTTAAATTAACTTCATTTCACATTTCTTTACTTTTCATTTCACGTTTCACATTTCAATTTACTTCATTTCACATTTCATGTCACGTTCCACATTTAATTTTACTTGATTTCAAATTTCATTACTTTTCACATTTCATTTCACGTTTCACATTTAAATTTTCTTATTTTCATAGTTCATTTCACGTTTCGCATTTAAATTAACTTCATTTCACAATTCATTACTTTTCATTTCCCCTTTCACATATTAATTTTCTTCATTTCACATTTCATTTCACGTTTCACATATATATTTACTTCATTTCACGTTTCATTACATTTTATTTCACGTTTCACATTTAAATTTACTTCATTTCACATTTCATTACATCTCATTTCTCGTTTCACATTTTAAGTTACTTCATTTAATAATTCATTACATTTCATTTCACGTTTCACATTTAAATTTAATTCATTTCACATTTCATTTCTCGTTTCACATTTAAATTTACTTCATTTCACATTTCATTTCAAGTTTCACATTTTAATTTACTTCATTTCATATTTCATTTCTCGTTTCACATTTTAATTTACTTCTTTTAATAATTCATTGCATTTCATTTCATGTTTTACATTTAAATTTAATTCGTTTCATATTTCATTTCACGTTTCACGTTTAAATTTACTTCTTTTCACATTTCATTTCACGTTTCACATTTAAATTTACTTCATTTCGCATTTCATTTCACGTTTTACATTTAAATTTACTCCATTTCACATTTCATTACTTTTCATTTCACGTTTGACATTTAAATTTACTTCATTTCACATTTCATTACTTTTCATTTCACGTTTGACATTTAAATTTACTTCATTTCACATTACATTTCACATTTCACATTTAAATTTATTTCATTTCACATTTCATCACATTTCATTTCACGTTTCACATTTAAATTTATTTCATTTCTTGTTTCACATTTAAATTTCTTCATTTCACATTTCATTATATATCATTTCACATTTCACATTTAAATTTACTTCATTTGACTTTATTATTTTACTTATTTCATGTGTTGAATTTCGGTAGGCGTTTTGGTTGGCGTTTTGGTTGGCGTTTTGGTTGGCGTTTTGGTTGACATTTTGGTTGACGTTTGACGTTTCGGTTGAAGTTTCATTTCAAATTTCATTACATTTCTTATTTCATTTCTCGTTTTACATTTAATTTTACTTCAGTTCACATTTCATTACTTTTCATTTAAAGTTTCACTTTTAAATTTCTTTCATTTCACTTTTCATTACATTTCATTTCACGTTTCACATTTAACTTCTCTTCATTTCACATTTCATTACTTTCTTTTAATGTTTCATATTTAAATATACGTCATTTCAAATTTCGATTTACGTTTCAGATTTAAATTTACTTCATTTCACGTTTCACATTTATTTCATTTCACTTTTCATTACATTTCATTTCTCGTTTCACATTTAATTTTACTTCATTTCAGATTTCATTGCTTTTCCTTTCTGGTTTCAAATTTAAATTTACTTCATTTCAAATTTCATTACTTTTCATTTTACTTTTCAAATTTAAATTTACTTCATTTCCCGTTTCAAATTTAAATTTACTTTATTTCACATTTCATTACATTTCCCTTCGCGTTTAACATATAAATCCATTTCGTTTCTCATTTCAAATTTAAATTTAATACATTTAACTTTTGATTACTTTACATTTCACGTTTCACATTTAAATTTACTTCATTTCACATTTCATTACTTATCATTTCACCTTTCACATTTAATTTTACTTCATATCACATTTCATTACTTTTCGTTTCACGTTTTATATTTAATATTATTTCATTTCTGGTTTCAAATTTAAGTTTACTTCATTTCACATATCATTATTTTGATATCGGGTGTTTCACATTTAATTTTACTTCTTTTTAAATATCATTTCACGTTTCGCATTTTAACTTACTTCATTTCAGATTTCATTACTTTTCATTTCACGTTTCAGATTTAAATTTACATCATTTCACATTTCATTTCTCGTTTCACATTTAAATGTTCATCATTTCACATTTTATTTCACGTTTCACATTTCAATTTACTTCATTTCACATTTCATTAATTTTGATTTCACGTTTTGCATTTAAATTTTCTTTATTCCACATTTCATTACATTTTTATTTCATTTCATGTTTCACATTTAAATTTACTTCATTTCACATTTTTTTTACTTTTCATGTCATGTTTCACATTTAAATTCACATAATTTTACATTATTATTTTACTTATTTCATGTTTTGAATTTCGGTTGACGTTTCGGTTGACGTTTCGGTTGACATTCAATTACATTTCATATTTCATTTCTCGTTTCACATTTAAATTTACTTCATTTCACATTTCATTAATTTTCATTTCATGTTACACATTTAAGTATACTTCATTTCACAGTTTGATTTACATTTCAAATTTAAATTTACATCATTTCACATTTCATTACTTTTCATTTCATGTTTCACGTTTAAATTTATATCATTTCACTTTTCGATTCACGTTTCAGATTTAAATTTACTTCATTTCACACTTCATTTCACGTTTCACATTTAAATAGTCTTCATTTCACTTTTCATTTCACGTTTCACATTTACATTTACTTCATTTCACCTTTTGATTCACGTTTCACATTTAGATTTACTTTATTTCACATTTCTTTACTTTTCAATTTTTTTTTCAAATTTAAATTTAGTTCATTTCACATTTCATTTTTCAAATTTAAATTTACTTCATTCCACAGTTCATTAATTTTGATTTCACATTTCACATATTAATTTACTTCATTTCTAATTTCATTAATTTGATTTCACGTTTCACATTTAAATTTACTTCACTTCGCATTTCATTTCATTATATTTCACGTTTCACATTTTTATTTACTTCATTTCATATTTCATTACTTTTGATTTCATTTTCCACATTTAAATTTACTTTATTTCACATTTCGTTGATTTTGATTTCACGTTTCAAATTTAAATTTACTTCATTTCAAATTTCATTCATTTTTATCTCACGTTTCACATTTAAATTTACTACTTTTCACTTTTCATTTTACGTTTTACATTTAAATTTACTTCATTTCACATTTCATTTAACGTTTCACATTTAAACTTATTTCATTTCTCATTTCATTACACATTTCATACACTTTTCATATTTCGTTTCAATTTTCTCATTTTATTTCACATTTTATTAATTTTCAATTCACGTTTCACGTTTAAATTTACTTTATTTCACATTTCATTACTTTTCATTTTTCATTACATGTTTCACTTTTAAATTTACTTCATTTCACTTTCATTACTTTTCATATTTCATTTCAAGTTCAAATTTCATTTCACATTTCATTTCATAAATCATTACTTTCCTTATTTCAATTCACATTTCACATTTAAATTTACTTCATTTCACATTTCATTACTTTTGATTTCGCGTTTCACATTTAATTTTCATTTCACTTTTCATTTCTCGTTTCACATTTAAATTTACTTCATTTCACAATTCATTACTTTTCCTTTCAAGTTTCACATTTAAATTTACTTCCTTTCACATTTCATTAATTTTGATTTTACCTTTCACATTAAAATTTACTTCATTTCACATTTCATTATTTTTTATTTCGCGTTTCACATTTAAATTTTCTTCTTTTCACATTACGTTTCACGTTTCAGATTTAGATTTACTTCATTTCACATTTCATTACTTTTCTTTTCATGTTTCACATTTAATTTTACTTCATTTCATATTCTATTTCCATTTCACGTTTCACATTTAAATTAACTTCATTTCACATTTCATTAGTTTTCATTTCACGTTTCACATTTAAATTTACTTCATTTCACATTTCATTTCACGTTTCACATTTAAATTTACTTTATTTCACATTTCATTTCACGATTCTCATTTAAATTTACTTCTTTTCAAATTTTATTACTTTACTTATTTCAAGTTTCACATCTCATTTCACATTTTATTTCACAAATCATTACTTTTCTTATTTCATTTCACGTTTCACATTAAAATTTACTTCATTGCACATTTCATTTCACGTTTGACATTTAAATTTACTACTTTTCACATTTCATTTTGATTTTCACATTTAAATGTACATCATTTCACATTTCATTAATTATGATTTCACGTTTCACATATAAATGTACTTCATTTCACATTTCATTAATTTTGATTTCACGTTTCACATTTAAACTTACTTCATTTCACATTTCATTAATTTTGATTTCAAGTTTCACATTTAGTTTTACTTCATTTCACATTCAATTACTTTTCAAATCAGGATTCTCATTTAAATTTGCTTCATTTCACATTTCATTACTTTTCGTTTCACGTTTCACATTTAAATTTACTTCAATTCACATTTCATTAATTTTGATTTCAGGTTTCACATTTGAATTTACTTCATTTCACATTTCATTTTTCAAATTTAAATTTACTTCATTCCACAGTTCATTAATTTTGATTTCACATTTCACATTTAAATTTACTTTATTTCAAATTTCATTAATTTGATTTCACGTTTCACATTCAAATTTACTTCACTTCGCATTTCATTTCATTACATTTCACGTTTCACATTTTAATTTACTTCATTTCACATTTCATTACTTTGATTTCATTTTCCACATTTAAGTTTAATTCATTTCTCATTTCATTTCAAATTTCACATTTAAATTTACTTCATTTCACATTTCATTACTTTTCTTTTCATGTTTCACTTTTAAATTTACTTCATTTCACATTTCATTTCAAGTTTCACATTTTAATATATTTTATTTCACATTTCATTTATTTTGATTTCAAGTTTCACATTTAAATTTACTTCATTTCACGTTTCATTTCAAGTTTCAAATTTTAATATATTTTATTTCACATTTCATTAATTTTGATTTCAAGTTTCACATTTATATTTACTTCATTTCACATTTCATAACTTTTCATTTCACGTTTCACATTAAAATTTATTTCATTTCACATTTCATTACTTTTAATTTTCGTTTCAAATTTAAATTTACTTCATTTCACATTTCATTTAACGTTTCATATTTAAATTTACTTCATTTCACATTTCATTACTTTCGATTTCATTTTTCAATGTTTAATTAACTTCATTTCACATTTCATTACTTTTCATTTCACGTTTCACATTAAAATTTACTTCATTTCACATTTCATTACTTTTCATTTCACGTTTCACATTTAAATTTATTCATTTCACATTTCTTTACTTTACATTTCACGCTTCACATTTAAATTTACTTCGTTTCACATTTCATTATTTTTGATTTCATTTTTCACAGTTAATTTTTTTTTCATTTCACATTTCATTAATTTTGATTTCACATTTCACATTTAAATTTACTTCAATTCACATTTCATTAATCTTCTTTTCACATTTCACATTTAAATTTAATTCTTTTCACATTTTGATTCACATTTCACATTTAAATTTACTTCATTTCACATTCCATTATTTTTAAATTTTCACTTTTAAATTTACTTCATTTCACGTTTCATTACTTTTCATTTCACGTTTCACATTTAAATTTACTTCATTTCACGTTTCATTTCTTTTCAATACACGTTTCAGATTTAAATTTACTTCATTTCACATTTCATTACTTTTCTTTATTCGTTTAAAATTTATATTTACTTCATTTCACATTTAAATTTACTACATTTCACATTCAATTATTTTTAAATTTTCTTTTCACATTTAAATTTACTTCATTTCACATTTTTTTTACTTTTCATTTCACGTTTCACATTTAAATTTACTTCATTACACTTTATTATATTACTTATTTCATGTTTTATATTTCGGTTGACGATTCGGTTGACGTTTCGGTTGTCTTTTCGGTTGACGTTTGACGTTTGACTTTTCGTTTGACGCTTCATTTTACATTTCATTACATTTCATATTTCATTTCTCGTTTCAAATTTAAATTTTCTTCATTTCACGTTTCATTACTTTCCTTTTCACGTTTCACTTTAATTTACTTATTTTCACATTTCTATTCACTTTTCATATTTAAATTTACTTAATTTCACATTTCATTACATTTCATTTCATGTTTCACATTTAAATTTACTTCATTTCACATTTCATTTCTTTTCATTTCATGATTCACATTTAAATTTACTTCTTTTCATATTTTATTACTTTACTTATTTCAAGTTTCACATCTCATTTCACATTTTATTTCACAAATCATTACTTTTCTTATTTCATTTCACATTTCACATTTAAATTTAATTCATTGCACATTTCAATTCACGTTTCACATTTAAATGTACTTCTTTTCACATTTAAATTTACTTCATTTCACATTTCGATTCACGTTTCACATTTAAATTTACTTCATTTCACATTTCATTAATTTCGATTTCACGTTTCACATTTAAATTTATTACATTTCACATTTCGATTCACGTTTCAGATTTAAATTTATTTCATTTCACATTTCATTACTTTTCTTTTTTCGTTTCAGATTTAAATTTACTTCAATTCACATTTCATTAATTTTAATTTTCTTTTCAATTTTAAATTTACTTCAATTCACATTTCATTAATTTTCATTTCACGTTTCACATTTAAATTGACTTCATTTCACATTTCATTACTTTTCATTTCACGTTTCACTTTTAAATTTACTTCAATTCACGTTTCATTACTTTGCATTTCACGTTTCACATTTAAATTTACTTCATTTCACATTTCATTATTCTGATTTCATTTTTCACATTTAAATTTACTTCATTACACATTTCATTAGTTTTCATTTCACGTTTCACATTTAAATTTACTTCATTTCACATTTCATTGCTTTTCATTTCACGTTTCACATTTAAATTTACTTCATTTCACATTTCATTAATTTTGATTTTACGTTTCACATTTAAATTTACTACATTTCACATTTCATTTCACGTTTCACATTTAAGTTTACTTCATTTCACATTTCATTACTTTTCGACTCACGTTTCACATTTAAATTTACTTCATTTCACATTCAATTACTTTTAGATTTTCTTTTCACATTTAAATTTACTTCATTTCACATTTCGTTACAATTCATTTCACGTTTCACATTTAAATTTACTTCATTACAATTTATTATATTACTTAATTCATTTTTTCAATTACGGTAGACGTTTCGGTAGACGTTTCGGTAGACGTTTCGGTAGACGTTTCGGATTTTCTTTTCACATTTAAATTTACTTCATTTCACTTTTCATTACTTTTCATTTCACGTTTCAAATATAATTTTTCTTCATTTCACATTTCATTAATTTTGATTTCACGTTTCACATTTAAATTTACTTCAATTCACATTTCATTAATTATGATTTCACGTTTCACATTTAAATTTACTTATATTCACATTTCATTAATTTTTATTTCACGTTTCACATTTAAATGTACTTCATTTCACAATATATTACATTTAATTCAGGTTTCACATTTAAATTTACATCATTTCACATTTCATTACATTTTATTTCACGTTTCACATTTAAATATCCTTCATTTAACATTTCTTTCCTTTTCATTTTTTATGTTTCAAATTTTAATTTCCTTCATTTCACATTTCATTTTTCACATTTAATTTTACTTCATTCAACATTTCATTAATTTCGATTTCACGTTTCACATTTAGATTTATTACATTTCACATTTCGATTCACGTTTCAGATTTAAATTTATTTCATTTCACATTTCATTACATTTCTTTTTTCTTTTCAAATTTAAATTTACTTAATTTCATGTTTCATTACTTTTCATTTCACGTTTCACATTTAAATTTACTTCATTTCACGTTTCATTACACTTGATTTCATTTTTAACATTTAAATTTAATTCATTTCAAAATTAATAAATTAATATAACGTTTCACATTTAAATTTACTTCATTTCACATTTGATTAATTTTGATTTCACGTTTCACATTTAACTTTTCTTCATTTCACATTTCATTACTTTTCTTTTAATGTTTCACATTTTAATATACTTCATTTCAAATTTCAATTTACGTTTCACATTTAAATTTACTTCATTTCACGTTTCACATTTAAATTTACTTCATTTCACATTACAATTCCATTTCAAGTTTCACATTTTAATTTACTTCATTTCACATTATATTACTTTTCAATTCAGGTTTCACAATTATATTTACTTCATTTCACATTTCATAACTTTTCATTTCACGTTTCACAGTAAAATTTACTTCATTTCACATTTCATTACTTTTAATTTTCGTTTCAAATTTAAATTTACTTCATTTCACATTACATTTCCATTTCTAGTTTCACATTTAAATTTCCATCATTTTTCGTTTCACATTTTTTTCATTTCACTTTTCATTACATTTCATTTCCCGTTTCACATTTAAATTTACTTCATTTCATATTTCATTTTCCGTTTCACAATTAATTGTATTTCATTTAACGTTTCATAGCATTTTATTTCACGTTTCTCAGTTAAATTTCCTTCAGTTCAAATTTCATTACTTTTGATTTCACGTTTCACATTTAAATTTATTTCATTTCACATTTCATTTCACGTTTCACATTTAAATTTACTTCATTTCATATTTCATTTCACGTTTCACATTTGAATTTATTTCATTTTACGTTTCACATTTATATTTATTCATTTCACATTTCATTACTTTTGATTTCGCGTTTCACATTTAATTTTACTTCATTTCACATTTCATTTCTCGTTTCACATTTAAATTTACTTCATTGCACATTTCATTACCTTTCATTTCTCGTTTCACATTTAAATTTACTTCATTTCACATTCCATTATTTTTAAAAATTCTTTTCACATTTAAATTTTCTACATTTCACTTACCATTTCTTTTCATTTCTCATTTCACATTTAAAATTACTCCATTTTACATTTCATTAATTTTCATTCCACATTTCACATTTAAATTTACTTCATTTCACATTTAAATGTACTTCATTTCACATTTCATTAATTTTGATTTCACGTTTCACATTTAAACTTACTTCATTTCACATTTCATTAATTTTGATTTCAAATTTCACATTTAAATGTACTTCATTTCACATTTCATTACTTTTCATTTCATGTTTCACATTTAAATTTTCTTCATTTCACATTTCATTTCAAGTTTCACATTTGAATTTACTTCATTTCACATTTCATTAATTTTGATTAAACGGTTCACATTTAAATTTACTTGCTCCAGCCGCAAAACCTCGCTATTTTCTCCCCAACAGGAGCTTCAAATCCTCACCATCACCCTCACATTCAAGTCCTAATTCCTTGCATTTTCACCCCAGGCTCAAGTGCCAAATCTAGATATTTCCCTCAAACCTCCTTCTTATCTTCTTGCTATTCTACATCAGTCTACATCCCCAAATTTTCCATATTTCTCCCTAAACTGCTGCCCTGTATTGTCACTCTTTCACCCCGAACTCCAGTCACTTTTGGGGTCACTCAGGGTCCCTTTTAAATTCTCTTTTTTGGGTTCCCCACTATTCAGGGTCACTTGGGGTCACTTTTAGCATCTCTTTTTCGGGGTCTCCCTCTTTTTCAGTCGCTTTTGGGGTCACTCGGGGTCCATTTTAGGATCTCTCTTTCGGGGTACCCTCTTTTTTGGGGTCATATTTAGGTTCTCTTTTTTGGGGTCCCCCTCTTTTTGGGGTCCCCCTCTATATATCCCCTCTTTTCATTTCAGAGCGTAGGACAGACCTGCATCACGTGACGGCGTGCTTCCAGTAAACACCACTGAGCACTGGCCCAAGGAAGAACACGAGCCATACGCCGATCATCATTCATCCCGGATGATATCACTATGCATTGGATGTCTGTATGAAGGAAGGCTCACCCTATAGTTAACTTGATGGCTGGTTCACTTTGTGAAGGGGTGGAGTGTATGGGAACTGTTGAATTTTGGCCTGAAGCACTGATGGATCATGTGAGGTAAGCACTGAGTCAGCTGCGGGAGCACAGGTGAAGGCAATGCACCTGTGACTGGAAGGGGTGGAGTCTGGCTCCACCTCTCCCAGACCCCATTTAAGGACTGACCACGACTGGGGAAGGTTCTTTTGTTGGAGATCCCCTCCCCTGTGGAGGTCCAGGCAAGCCTTGACCTTCAGTGACAGGTTAGCCTTTCCTAATTTACTGCTTGTCTTTATACCACCTGGATAAGTCATACAAAAACACATTGTCCACCTTCGTTATTTGGTGTGGGTATTATTCTTTTGGGGGATTCACTGTGCACACCCTAAGCTTCAGCTCTAAATCCTTGCTTTTTTACCCCAAAGTCTAGCCCCTAGTCCTTGCTATTCCACCCCATATTCCTGCCCTAAGCCCTCGCTATTTCCTCCCAAACAGTAGTCCCAAGTCCTCATTATTACCCTTAAACTCAGGCCCTGAATCCATGCCATTTCACCCCAGGCTCAAGTGCCACATCCTGCCTAATTCACCCCAAAGCTCCGTCCCAGCTTCTCGCCATTCGGTGCCAAACTCCAGCCCCAAACGTTTACTATTTCATCCCAATCTCCAGTTCCTTTGTTCTCACTGCTTCACCCCGAACTCCAACATCAAACCCTCTCTGTTTCGCCCCAATCTCCAGCTCTAAATTCTTGCTATTATATCCCAAATTGTAACACCTAGTCCTTGTTATTCCTCCCCACGTTCCTACCCCAAACCTACCCTACTTCATTCCGAGCAGTAGTCCCAAATCCTCATTATTTCCCTCAAACTCTGGCCCCAAGCGCTCACTATTTCCTCCCAAACTAAACTCCAAAATCCAGGCTAATTCATCCAAAACTCCATCCCAACTTCTTGCAGTTTCACCCTGAACTTCAGCCTCGCAACTGTGAGGCCCAAATCCTCACAGTTTCACCCTATATTGCAGCTCCCAATCCTCTCTCGCTTTCCCCAAACTCCGTATAAAATTCCTCACTACTTCTCCCCAAGTTTCAGTCCCATGTCTGGCTGTCTCACACCAGTGTCAAGCATCATATCCTCGCAATTTCTTCCCAAATTCTAGCCCGAATTCCATATTACATATCATTTCATATTTTATTTTATATTTAATTCCAGTTGATATTTCATTTCATATTTCCTCTTCTTTTCATTTTATATCATTTTATTTCATATCCTTTTCTCACATCTGCTTCATTTCATTTCTTTTCAGTCCTTTTTATTGCTTATTTCATTTCATTTCTCAGCCCTCTGGTTCCTGCCCACGTTTTGCCTGCGTTGATCTCAGCCTGCTAACAGGGCAGCAGTTCCCGGGGTCGTCCATTTTCCCCTTGATGGAAATGGGTGTGAGTTTTCTCTTACTTTCTGCTACCTGTGGACTTGCCCTGGATGCCACAGCGTTTCGGATCTCACTGAGAGTGGCCTGCTGACTGCAACGGCTGATTCCCTCTGCACTCCCTGATGCATCCACTGGGACAGGCGGACCTGTGCATGTTCGGAGTCAGGTAGGACTCAGAGTGCCACATTTTTGTGTTGTCAGGTGCTATATGCTGCACAGACATTTCATTTCAACTATTTCATACATTTCATATTATTTCACATTTCGTATTATTTCACATTTCGTATTATTTCACATGTCAATCCATTATATTTCATTGAAAATATTGCGCACTTCGCGTTTCATTGCGCATTTCATGTTTCATTTAGTATTTCATTTTATTTCTCGTTTCATTTCAAGTTTATTTTCAAGTTTCTGTTCATTTCAAATTTCATATTTCATATTTAGCTTCATCTCATTTTTATTTTTATCGTTCTATATCTCATTTCAAATCATATTTCACTTCATATCACATTTCATTTCGTTTCCTATTTCATGTCATTTCGCACCATTACATTCTATTTCACTTTATATTTCAGATTTCATTTCAAATTTCTGATTTAAATTTCCGATCTCTTTTCCCACTTCCCATTTCCGATCTCTTTTCCCACTTCCCATTTCCGATCTCTTTTCCCACTTCCCATTTCCGATCTCTTTTCCCACTTCCCATTTCCGATCTCTTTTCCCACTTCCTGTTTCACATTTAAATTAACTACATTTCAAAATTAATTACTTTTAATTTCACGATTTCATTAATATTTTCTTCATTTCACATTTCATTACATTTCCATTTTTGTTTCACATTTATATTTACTTCATTTCAAATTTCATTACATTTCATTTCACGTTTCACCTTCTAATTTACTTCAATTCACATTTCATTACATGTCCTTTCGCAATTCACATTTAAATTTACTTCATTTCACATTTCGATTTACGTTTCAGATTTAAATTGAATTCATTTCACACTTCATTACTTTTCCTTTCACACTTCATTACTTTTCCTTTCACACTTCATTACTTTTCATAGCACACTTCATTACTTTTCATAGCACACTTCATTACTTTTCATAGCACACTTCATTACTTTTCATAGCACACTTCATTACTTTTCATAGCACACTTCATTACTTTTCATTGCACACTTCATTACTTTTCATTGCACACTTCATTACTTTTCATTGCACACTTCATTACTTTTCATTTCAAGTTTCACATTTAAATTTACTTCATTTCTCATTTCGTTAAATTTCATTTCACGTTTCACATTAAAATTTACTTCAATTCACATTTCATTAATTTTTATTTCACATTTCACATTTAAATTTGAACCTTAATTTCACACTTCATTACTTTCCTTTTCATGTTTCAGATTTAAATTTACTTCATTTCACATTTCATTTCACGTTTCACATTTAAATTTACTTCATTTCACATTACATTTCACGTTTCCCATTTAAATTTACTTCATTTCACATTTCATTACTTTTCATTTCACGTTTCACATTTAAAATTACTTCATTTCACATTTCTTTATTTTTCATTTCATGTTTCACATTTAAATTTACTTCATTTCACATTTCATTTCACGTTTCACATTTAAATTAACTTCATTTCACATTTCATTTCACGTTTAACATTTAAACTTAATTCATTTTACATTTCATTTCCCCTTTCACATATTAATTTTCATCATTTCACATTTCATTTTTTACATATTAACATATATATTTACTTCACTTTTCAATACATTTCATTTCCCCTTTCACATATTAATTTTCATCATTTCACATTTTATTTCACGTTTCACATTTAAATTTACTTCATTTCACATTTCATTACATTTCCTTTCTCGTTTCACATTTTAATTTACTTCTTTTAATAATTCATTGCATTTCATTTCACGTTTTACATTTAAATTTAATTCGTTTCATACTTCATTTCACGTTTCACGTTTAAATTTAGTTTTCACATTTCATTTCACGTTTCACATTTAAATTTACTTCATTTCATTTTTCATTTCAAGTTTCACATTTAAATTTACTTTATTTCACATTTCATTACAAGTTTCACGTTTAAATTTAGTTCATTTCACATTTCATTTCACGTTTCACATTTAAATTTATTTCATTTCACATTTCATTTCACGTTTCACATTTAAATTTATTTCATTTCACATTTCATTTCTCGTTTCACATTTAAATTTATTTCATTTCTTGTTTCACATTTAAATTACTTCATTTCGCATTTCATTACATATCATTTCAAATTTCACATTTAAATTTACTTCATATAGCATTTCATAACATTTCAGACCATATTTCACATTTAAATTTTCTTCATTAAATATTTTATAACATTTAATTCCACGTTTTACTTATATATTTACTTCTTTTCACATTTCAATAATTTTCATTTCACGTTTCACATTTAAATATACTTCATTTCACGTTTCATTACTTTTAGTTTCATGTTTCACATTTAAATTTACTTCATTTCACATTTCATTACTTTTGATTTGTTTCACATTTAATTTTACTTCATTTCACATTTAGTTAATTTTTAATTCACGTTCCACATTTAAATTTACTTCGTTTCACATTTCATTACTTTTGATTTCGCGTTTCACATTTAAATTTACTACATTTCACATTTCATTAATTTTGATTTCACATTTCACATTTATATTTACTTAATTTCACATTTCGATTTACGTTTTAGTTTTAAATTTACTTAATTTCACTTTTCGCAGTTAAATTTACTTCATTTCACATTTCATTAATTTTGATTAAAAATTTCACATTTTAATTTACGTCATTTCACATTTCATTATTTCTGATTTCACATTTCACATTTAAATTTACTTCATTTTACGTTTCAGATTTAAATTTACTTCATTTCACATGTCATTAGTTTTCATTTCACGTTTCACATTTACATTTACTTCATTTCACATTTCATTTCACGTTTTACATTTAAAATTTCTTCATTTCATATTACATTTCACGTTTGTCTTTTTAATTTACTTTATTTCACATTTCATTAATTTCATTTCACGTTTCACGTTTAAATTTACTTCATTTCACATTTCATTACTTTTAATTTCTCGTTTCACAATGAACCTTCATTTCACCCTTAATTTTTTTTCTTTTAATGTTTTAGATTTAAATTTACTTCATTTCACATTTCATTACATTTCATTTTTAGTTTCACTTTTAGATTTACTTGACATTTCATTACATTTCATTTTGCGTTTAACATCTAAATTTACTTCCTTTCACTTTTCATTACTTTTGATTTCACGTTTCACATTTAAATTTACTTCATTTCACATTTCATATCACGTTTCACAATTAAATTTAATTCATTTCACATTTTATTGCTTTTCATGTCATGTTTCACAATTAAATTTAATTCATTTCAGATTTTATTGCTTTTCATGTCATGTTTCACAAATAAATTTACTTCATTTCACTTTTCATTGCTTTTCATTTCACGTTTCACATTTAAATTTACTTCATTAAATATTTTATAACATTTAATTCCACGTTTAAATTATATATTTACTTCATTTCACATTTCAATAATTTTCATTTCACGTTTCACATTTAAATTTACTTCATTTCACATTTCATTAATTTTGAATTCACGTTTCACATTTAAATTTACTTCATTTCACATTTCATTACTTTTCTTTTAATGATTCACATTTAAATTTACTTTGTTTCACATTTCAATTCATGTTTCAGATTTATATTTACTTCATTTCACATTTCATTTCACGTTTCACGTTTAAATTAACTTCATTTAACATTTCGATTCATGTTTCACATTAAAATTTACTTCATTTCACATTTCATTTCACGTTTCACATTTAAATTTACTACTTTTCACATTTCATTTCGCTTTTCACATTTAAATTTACTTCATTTCACATTTCATTACATTTCATTTCACGTTTCTCATTTAAATTTAATTCATTTCACATTTCATTTCACGTTTCTCATTTAAATTTATTTCATTTCACATTTCATTTAACGTTTCACATTTAAATTTATTTCATTTCTTGTTTCACATTTAAATTACTTCATTTCACATTTCATTACATATCATTTCAACTTTCATATTTAAATTTACTTCATTTCACATTTCATTACTTTTCATTTCACGTTTCACATTTAAATTTTCTTCATTAAATACTTTATAACATTTAATTCCACGTTTAACTTATATATTTTCTTCATTTCACATTTCAATATTCTTCATTTCACGTTACACATTTAAATTTACTTCATTTCACATTTCATTACATTTCATTACACGTTTCACAATTAAATTTAATTCATTTCACATTTCATTTCACGTTTCACATTTAAATTTACTTCTTTTCAAATTTTATTACTTTACTTATTTCAAGTTTCACATCTCATTTCACATTTTATTTCACAAATCATCACTTTTCTTATTTAATTTCACGTTTCACATTTAAATTTACTTCATTACACATTTCATTTCCCTTTTCACATTTAAATTTACTACTTTTCACATTTCATTTCACTTTTAAAATTTAAATTTACTTCATTTCACGTTTCATTATTCTTCATTTCACGTTCCTCTTTTAAATTTACTCATTTCACATTACATTACTTTTCATTTCAGGTTTCACATTTAAATTTACTTCATTTCACATTTCATTACTTATCATTCCACGTTTCTCATTTAAATTTACTTCATTTCACATTTCATTACATTTCATTTCATGTTTCACATTTCATTTCACGTTTCACATTTAAATTTACTTCATTTCACATTTCATTATTTTTAATTTTTGTTTCAATGTTAAGTTTACTTCATTCCACATTTCATTAATTTTGATTTCACGTTTCACATTTAAATTTACTTCATTTCACATTTGATTACATTTGATTTCACGTTTAACATTTAAATTTACTTCATTTAACATTTCATTAATTTTCATTTCAAGTTTTACATTTAAATTTAGTACATATCACATTTCATTACTTTTCTTTTCACCTTTCACATTTAATTTTACTTCATTTCACATTTCATTACTTTTCATTTCACGTTTCACATTTAAATACACTTCATTTCACATTTCATTTAGCGTTTCACATTTAAATTTACTTCATTTCACATTTCATTTCTCGTTTCACATTTAAATTTACTTCATTTCACATTTCATTTCCCGTTTCACATTTAAATTTACTTCATTTCATATTTCATTTTACGTTTCACATTTAATTGTATTTCATTTAACATTTCATAGCATTTTATTTCACGTTTCTCAGTTAAATTTCCTTCAGTTCACATTTCATTTAATTTGATTTCAAGTTTCACATTTAAATTTACTTCATTTCACGTTTCATTCCTTTTCTTTTAATGATTCACATTTAAATTTACTTCATTTCACGTTTCATTACTTTTCATTTCACGTTTCACATTTAAATACACTTCATTTCACATTTCATTTAGCGTTTCACATTTAAATTTACTTCATTTCACATTTAAATTTACTTCATTTCACATTTCATTTCACGTTTCACATTTAAATTTAGTTCATTTCACATTTCATTTAACGTTTCACATTTAAATTTATTTCTTTTTACGTTTCACATTTATATTTATTCATTTCACATTTCATTACTTTTCATTTCGCTTTTCACATTTAAATTTACTTCATTTCACATTTCGTTACTTTTGATTTCGCGTTTCACATTTAATTTTACTTCATTTCACATTTCATTTCACTTTTCACATTTAAATTTACTTCATAGCAAATTTCATTACCTTTCATTTCACGTTCCACTTTTAAATTTAATCATCTCACATTACATTACTTTTCATTTCACGTTTCACATTTAAATTTACTTCATTTCACATTTCATTTCATGTTTCACATTTAAATTTACTTTATTGCACATTTCATTTCCTTTTATTTCAAGTTTTACATTTAAATTTACTTCATTTCACATTCCATTATTTTTAAATATTCTTTTCACATTTAAATTTTCTACATGTCACTTACCATTACTTTTCATTTCTCATTTCACATTTAAAATTACTCCATTTCACATTTCATTAATTTTCATTCCACGTTTCACATTTAAATTTACTTCATTTCACATTTCATTTTTCACATTTAAATGTACTTCATTTTACATTTCATTACTTTTGATTTCACGTTTCACATTTAAATTTACTTCATTTCACATTTCATTAATTTTGATTTTACCTTTCACATTAAAATTTACTTCATTTCCCATTACATTAATTTTGACTTAACGTTCCACATTTAAATTTTCTTCATTTCACATTTCATTAATTTGTATTTCGCGTTTCACATTTAAATTTTCTTCTTTTCACATTTTGTTTCACATTTCAGATTTATATTTACTTCATTTCATATTCCATTTCCATTTCACGTTTCACATTTAAATTAACTTCATTTCACATTTCATTACATTTCATTTCACGTTTCACATTTAAATTTACTTCATTTCACATTTCATTACATTTCATTTCGCGTTTCACGTTTAAATTTACTTCCATTCGCGTTTCATTAATTTTGATTTCACGTTTCACATTTAAATTTACTTCATTTCACATTTGATTTCACGTTTCACATTTAAATTTACTTCATTTCACATTTCATTTCACGTTTCACATTTAAATTTAGTTCATTTCACATTTCATTTCACGTTTCACATTTAAATTTAGTTCATTTCACGTTTCATTTCACGTTTCACATTTAAATTTAGTTCATTTCACGTTTCATTTCACGTTTCACATTTAAATTTACTTCATTTCACATTTCATTATTTTTAATTTTCGTTTCAATTTTAAGTTACTTCATTCCACATTTCATTAATTTTGATTTCACGTTTCACATTTAAATTTACTTCATTTCACATTTCATTTCACGTTTCACATTTAAATTTACTTCATTACACATTTCATTTCACGTTTCACATTTAAATTTATTTCATTTTACGTTTCACATTTATATTTATTCATTTCACATTTCATTACTTTTCATTTCTCGTTTCACATTTAAATTTACCTCATTTCACATTTCATTAATTTTGATTTCGCGTTTTACATTTAATTTTACTTCATTTCACATTTCATTTCTCGTTTCACATTTAAATTTACTTCATTGCACATTTCATTACCTTTCATTTCAAGTTTTACATTTAAATTTACTTCATTTCACATTCCATTATTTTTAAATATTCTTTTCACATTTAAATTTTCTACATTTCACTTACCATTACTTTTCATTTCTCATTTCACATTTAAAATTACTCCATTTTACATTTCATTAATTTTCATTTCACGTTTCACATTTAAATTTACATCATTTCATATTTCATTACTTTTCATTTCATGTTTCACATGTAAATTTACTTCATTTCACATTTCATTACTTTTAATTTTCGTTTCAATTTTAAATTTACTTCAATTAACATTTCATTACATTTTATTTCACGTTTCACATTTAAATTTACTTCATTTCACATTTCTTTACTTTTCTTTTTTCTTTTCTAATTTTAATTTCCTTCATTTCATATTTCATTTTTCACATTTAAATTTACTTCATTTCACGTTTCATTAATTTCGATTTCACGTTTCACATTTAAATTAATTACTTTTCACATTTCGATTCACGTTTCAGATTTAAATTCATTTGATTTCACATTTCATTATTTTTCTTTTTTCGTTTCAAATTTAAATTTACTTCATTTGATGTTTCATTACTTTGCATTTCACGTTTCACATTTAAATTTACTTCATTTCACATTTCATTAATTTTGATTTCATTTTTCACATTTAAATTTACTTCATTTCACGTTTCATTACTTTTCATTTCACGTTTCACATTTAAATTTACTTCATTTCACATTTGATTACATTTGATTTCACGTTTCAGATTTAAATTTACTTCATTTCACATTTTTTACATTTCATTTCACGTTTCACATTTAAATTTTCTTCATTTCACATTATATTACATTTCAGTTCAGATTTCACATTTATATTTACATCATTTCTCATTTCATTCAACGTTTCACATTTTAATTTATTTCATTAAACATTTCATTGTTTTTCATTTCACACTTCACATTAAAATTTACTTCATTTCACGTTTAATTACTTTTCATTTCACATTTCATATTAAAATTTCCTACATTTCACATTACATTTCCATTTCACGTTTCACATTTAAATTTACTTCATTTCACGTTACAAATTAAAATTTACTTCATTTCACATTTCATTTCTTTTGATTTCAAGTTTTTCATTTAACTTTTCTTCATTTCACATTTCATTACTTTTCTTTTAATGTTTTACATTTAAATATACTTCATTTCAAATTTCGATTTACGTTTCAGATTTAAATTTACTTCATTTCACCTTTCATTACGTTTGATTTCATTTTTCACAGTTAAATTCATAAGATTTCACAGTTAATTAATTTTGATTTCACGTTTCACATTTAAATTTACTACATTTCACTTTTCATTACATTTCATTTCACGATTCACATTTAAATTTACTTCATTTCACATTTCATTTCACGTTTCAGATTTAAATTTAATTCATTTCAAATTTCATTAGTTTTCATTTCGCGTTTCACATTTAAATTTAATTCTTTTCACATTTCGATTCACGTTTCACATTTAAATTTACTTCATTTCACATTCAATTACTTTTAAATTTTCTTTTCATATTTAAATTTACTTCATTTCTCAATTCATTACCTTTCTTTTCATGTTACACATTTAAATTTACTTTATTTCGCATTTCATTTCACGTTTCACATTTCAATTTACTTCTTTTCGCACTTCATTTCTCGTTTCACATTTCAATTTATATCATTTCACATTTAATTACATTTCATATCACGTTTCACATTTAAATTTACTTCATTTCACATTCAATTATTTTTAAATTTTCTTTTCATATTTAAATTTACTTCATTTCTCAATTCATTACCTTTCTTTTCATGTTACACATTTAAATTTACTTCATTTCTTTACATTTCACGTTTCACATTTAAATTTACTTCATTTCGCATTTCATTTCTCGTTTCACATTTAAATTTACTTCATTTCTTTACATTTCACGTTTTGCATTTAAATTTACCTCATTTCTTATTTCAATGCTTTTCATTTCTCGTTTCACATTTAAATTTACTTCATTTCACATTTCGTTACTTTTCATTTCACGTTTCACTTTTAAATTTACTTCATTTCACTTTTCATTACATTTCATTTCACTTTTCATATTTAAATTTACTTCATTTCACGTTTCATTAATATTTTTATTTCACTTTTCACATTTAAATTTACTACCTTTCACATTTCATTTCACATTTCACATTTAAATTTACTTCATTTCACATTTCATTATTTTTCATTTCGCGTTTCACATTTAAATTTACTTCATTACACATTTGATTACATTTGATTTCATGTTTAAGATTTAAATTTACTTCATTTCACATTTCATTAGTTTTAATTTCATGTTCCACATTTAAATTTACTTCATTTCACATTTCATTAATTTTCATTTCACGTTTCACATTTAAATTTACTTCATTTTACATTGCATTAGGTTTTGATTTCACGTTTCACATTTAAATTTACTACATTTCAAATTTTGATTCACGTTTCAGGTTTAAATTTACTTCATTTCACTTTTCATTTCTTTTCAATTCACGTTTCAGATTTAAATTTACTTCATTTCACATTTCATTACTTTTCTTTATTCGTTTCAAATTTATATTTATATCATTTCACATTTCATTACATTTCATTTTTCATTTCAAATTTAAATTTACTTCATTTCACATTTCATTACATTTCATTTCAAGTTTCACATTTAAATTTACTTCATTTCACATTTCATTAATTTTCATTTCTCATTTCATTAATTTTCATTTCTCATTTCACATTACATTTCCATTTCGAGTTTTACATTTAAATTTACTTCTTTTCACATTTCTATTCACATTTCATATTTAACTTTACTTCATTTCACATTTCATTACATTTTATTTGTTGTTTCACATTTAAATTTACTTCATTTCACATTTATTTTTTCACATTTAAATTTACTTCATTACACATTTCATTAATTTTGAATTCACGTTTCACATTTAAATTTACTTCATTTCACATTTCATTAATTTTGATTTCACGTTTCACATTTAAACTTATTACATTTCTTTTCAATTCACGTTTCAGATTTGAATTTATTTCATTTCAAATTTCATTACTTTTCTTTTTTCTTTTCAAATTTAAATTCACTTCATTTCATGTTTCATTACTTTTCATTACACGTTTCACGTTTAAATTTACTTCATTTCACCTTTCATTAATTTCGATTTCATGTTTCACATTTAAATTTACTTCGTTTCGCGTTTCATTAATTTTCTTTTAAAGATTCACATTTAAATTTACTTCGTTTCACATTTTATTTCACGTTTCACATTTAAATTTATTACATTTCACATTTCATTTCACGTTTCACGTTTAAATTTACTTCAATTCGCCTTTCATTAATTTTTATTTCGCGTTTCACATTTAAATTTACCTCTCTTCAAATTTCGATTCACTTTTAACATTTAAATTTACTTCATTTCACATTTCATTTCCATTTCACATTTCACATTTAAATTTACTTCATTTCACATTTCATTACTTTTCCTTTCATGTTTCAGATTTAAATTTACTTCATTTCACATTTCATTTCACGTTTCACATTTAATATTCTTCATTTCACATTTCATTACATTTCATTTCACGTATCACATTTAAATTTACTTCATTTCACATTTCTTTACTTTTCATTTTTCGATTCAAATTTAAAGATACTTCATTTCACATTACATTTTTCACATTTAATTTTTCTGCATTTCACATTTATTAATTTTGATTTCACGTTTCAGATTTAAATTTACTTCATTTCACATTTCATTAATTTTGATTCCACGTTTCACATTTAAATTTACTTCATTTCATGTTTCATTATATTTTATTTCTTGTTTCACATTTAATATTCCTGCATTTCACATTTCATTACATTTCATTTCACATATCACATTTAAATTTTCTTCATTTCACATTTCATTACTTTTCTTATTTCATATCATGTTTCACATTTAAATTTACTTCATTTCACATTTTTTTTACTTTTCATGTCATGTTTCACATTTAAATTCACTTAATTTTTTATTATTATTTTACTTATTTCATGTTTTGTATTTCGGTTGACGTTTCGGATGACATTCAATTACATTTCATATTTCATTTCTCGTTTCACATTTAAATTACTTCATTTCACATTTCATTAATTTTCATTTCATGTTTCACTTTTAAGTTTACTTCATTTCACATTTCGATTTACCTTTCAAATTTAAATTTACATCATTTCACATTTCATTACTTTTCATTTCATGTTTCTCATATAAATTTACTTCATTTTACATTTTATTAGTTTTAATTTCACGTTACACATTTAAATTTACCTCATTTCATATTTCGGTTCACGTTTCACATTTAAATTTACTTCATTTCACATTTCATTACTTTTCATTTCATGTTTCACATTTAAATGTACTTCATTTCACATTTCGATTCACGTTTCAGATTTAAATTTACTTCATTTCACATTTAATTTCACGTTTCACATTTAAATTTATTTCTTTTCACATTTCATTTCACATTTCACAGTTAAATTTACTTCATTTCACATTTTATTTCCCTTTTCACATTTAAATTTAGTAAATTTCACTTTGTTATTTTACTTATTTCATGTTTTGAATTTCGGTGGACGTTTCGGATGACGTTTGACTTTTCGTTTGACCTTTCATTTCTCTTTCATTTACATTTCATATTTCATTACTCGTTTCACATTTAAATTTTCATCATTTCACATTTCATTACATTTCATTTCATGTTTCACATTTAAATTTACTTCATTTCACATTTCATTTCACGTTTCACATTTAAATTTACTTCATTTCACATTTCATTACTTTTCATTTCAAGTTTGACTTTTAAAATTCCTTCATTTCACGTTTCACATTTATTTCATTTCACTTTTCATTACATTTCATTTCTCGTTTCACATTTAATTTTACTTCATTTCAGATTTCATTGCTTTTCCTTTCTCGTTTCAAATTTAAATTTACTTCATTTCAAATTTCATTACTTTTCATTTTACTTTTCAAATTTAAATTTAATTCATTTCCCGTTTCAAATTTAAATTTACTTCATTTCACATTTCATTAATTTTGATTTCAAGTTTCAAATTTAGTTTTACTTCATTTCACATTACATTACTTTTCAATTCAGGATTCACATTTAAATTTACTTCATTTCAAATTTCATTTCCCGTTTCACTTTTAAATTTACTTCCATCCGCGTTTCATTAATTTTGATTTCACGTTTCATATTTAAATTTACTACATTTCACATTTTGATTCACGTTTCATATTTAAATTTACTTCAATTCACATTTCATTTCTTTTCATTTCATGTTTCAGATTTAAATTTTCTTCATTTCACATTTAATTAATTTTGATTTCATATTTCACTGTTAAATTTACTTCATTTCACATTTATTAATTTTGATTTCACGTTTCACATTTGGTCTTTCTTCATTTCACATTACATAACTTTTGAATTCAGGATTCTCATTTAAATTTACTTCATTTCACATTTCATTACTCTTCATTTCATGTTTCATATTTAAATTTACTTCATTTCACGTTTCATTTCTTTTCATTTCTCTTTTCACATTTAAATTTACTTCATTTCACATTTCATTACTTTTCATTTCTTGTTTCACATTTAAATTTACTTCATTTTCATTTCATTAGTTTTCATTTTGCGTTTCACATTTAAATTTTCATCATTTCACATTACATATCCATTTCTCGTTTCACATTTAAATTTACTTCATTTTAAATTTCATTAAACGTTTCATATTAAAATTTACTTCATTTCACTTTTCATTACTTCTCTTTTCACTTTTCACATTTAAATTTACTTCAATTCACATTTCATTAATTATGATTTCACGTTTCACATTTAAATGTACTTCATTTCACAATATATTACATTTTAATTCAGGTTTCACATTTATATTTACATCATTTCACATTTCATTACATTTTATTTCACGTTTCACATTTAAATTTCCTTCATTTAACATTTCTTTCCTTTTCATTTTTTATGTTTCAAATTTTAATTTTCTTCATTTCACATTTAATTTTTCACATTTAGTTTTACTTCATTCAACATTTCATTAATTTCGATTTCACGTTTCACATTTAGATTTATTACATTTAACATTTCGATTTTACTTTACTTTTCATTGCACACTTCTTTACTTTTCATTGCACACTTCTTTACTTTTCATTGCACACTTCTTTACTTTTCATTGCACACTTCTTTACTTTTCATTTCATGTTTCACTTTTAAATTTACTTCATTTCTCATTTCGTTAAATTTTATTTCACGTTTCACAATAAAATTTACTTCAATTCACATTTCATTTCACTTTTCACATTTACTTTTACTTCATATCACATTTCGTTACATTTCATTTCACGTTTCATATTTAATTTTATTTCATTTCTGGTTTCAAATTTAAATTTACTTCATTTCACACATCATTATTTTTGATTTAGGGTGTTTCACATTTAATTTTACTTCTTTTTAAATATCATTTCACGTTTCGCATTTAAACTTACTTCATTTCACATTTCATTTTACGTATCAAATTTAAGATTACTTCATTTCACATTTCATTACTTTTCATTTTACTTTTCAAATTTAAATTTACTTCATTTAATAATTCATTACATTTCAATTCATATTTCACATTTAAATTTACTTCATTTTATATTTCATTTCACGTTTCACATTTAAATTTTCTTCATTTCACATTTCATTACTTTTCATTTCACGTTTCACATTTAAATTTACTTCATTTCACATTTCATTTCATTTCTTTTTTCATTTCGAATTTAAATTTACTTCATTTCACATTTCATTAATTTTGACTTCAATTTTCACATTTAAATTTACTTCGTTTCGCGTTTCATTACTTTTCTTTTAAAGATTCACATTTAAATTTACTTCATTTTATATTTCATTTCACGTTTCACATTTAAATTTTCTTCATTTCACATTTCATTACTTTTCATTTCACGTTTCACATTTAAATTTACTTCATTTCACATTTCATTACATTTCTTTTTTCATTTCAAATTTAAATTTACTTCATTTCACATTTCACTAATTTTGATTTCACGTTTCACATTTAATTTTACTTCATTTCACATTTCATTAATTTTGACTTCAATTTTCACATTTAAATTTACTTCGTTTCACGTTTAATTTTCTTTTAAAGATTCACATTTAAATTTACTTCGTTTCACATTTCGATTCATGTTTCAGATTTAAATTTATTTCATTTCACATTTCATTTCACGTTTCACGTTTAAATTTACTTCAATTAGCCTTTCATTAATTTTTATTTCGCGTTTCACATTTAAATTTACCTCTTTTCAAATTTCGATACACGTTCCACATTTAAATTTACTTCATTTCACATTTCTTTGGTTTTGATTTTACGTTTCACATTTAAATTTATTTCATTTCACATTTCATTACACATTTCATACACTTTTCATATTTCATTTCAGGTTTCTCATTTTATTTCACATTTTATTAATTTTCAATTCACGTTTCACGTTTAAATTTACTTTATTTCACATTTCACTACTTTTCTTATTTCATTATATGTTTCACTTTTAAATTTACTTCATTTCACTTTTCATTACTTCTCATATTTCATTTAAAGGTCACATTTTATTTCACATTTCATTTCATAAATCATTACTTTCCTTATTTCATTTCACGTTTCACATTTATAATTTCTTCATTTCATATTACATTTCACGTTTCTCATTTTAATTTACTTAGTTTCACATTTCAATACTTTTTATTTCACGTTTCACATTTAAATTTACTTCATTTCACATTTCTTTACTTTTAATTTCTCGTTTCACAATGAACCTTCATTTCACACTTCATTACTTTTCTTTTCGTGTTTCAGATTTAAATTTACTTCATTTCACATTACATTTCACGTTTCCCATTTAAATTTTCTTCATTTTTCATTTCCTTTCTCGTTTCACATTTAAATTTACTTCATTTCACATTTCATTACATTTCATTCCTCATTTCACAGTTAAATTTACTTCATTTCACATTTCGATTCATGTTTCACATTTAAATTTATTTCATTTCACATTTCGATTCACGTTTCACATTTAAATTTAATTCATTTCATATTTCATTTTACGTTTAACATTTAAACTTAATTCATTTTACATTTCATTTCACGTTTCACATTTAAATTTACTTCATTTCACATTTCATGTCACGTTTCACATTCAAATTTACTTCATTTCACATTTCATGTCACGTTCCACATTTAAATTTAGTTCATTTCACATTTCATTAGTTTTCATTTCGCGTTTCACATTTATATTTACTTCAATTCACATTTCATTAATTTTGATTTCAGGTTTCACATTTAAATTTACTTCATTTCACATTATATTACATATCAATTCAGGTTTCACATTTATATTTACTTAATTTCACATTTCATTCCACGTTTCACATTTTAATTTATTTCATTAAACATTTCATTACTATTCATTTCACGTTTCACATTTAAATTTACTTCATTTCACATTTCATTACATTTCATTTCACGTTTCAAATTAAATTTACTTCATTTCACATTTCATTTGTTTTCAATTCACGTTTCAAATTTATATTTACTTCATTTCACATTTCATTACTTATAATTTCACGTTTCACATTTAAATTTACTGCAATTCACATTTCATTTCACATTTCATAATTAAATTTACTTCATTTCACATACAATTACTTTTAAATATTCTTTTCAAATTTAAATTTACTTCATTTCACATTTCATTTCACGTTTCACTTTTAAATTTACTTCATTTCACATTTCATTACTTTTAATTTCGCGTTACACATTTAAATTTACTTCATTTCACATTTCATTACTTTTCATTTCACGTTTCACATCTATATTTACTTATTTTCTAGTTTCATTACATTTTATTTTTCGTTTCATGAATCACATTTATATTTACTTCATTTTACATTTCATTAATTTTGATTTCAAATTTCACATTTAAATTTACTTCATTTCACATTTCATTACATTTCATATCATGTTTCACATTTAAATTTACTTCATTTCACATTTTTTTAACTTTTCATGTCACATTTCACATTTAAATTCACTTTACATTACTTTATTATTTTACTTATTTCATTTTTTGTATTTCTGTTGACGTTTCGGTTGACATTCAATTACATTTCATATTTCATTTCTCGTTTCACATTTAAATTTTCATCGTTTCACATTTCAATTTACATTTCAATTTAAATTTACTTCATTTCACATTTCATTAGTTTTAATTTCAAGGTTTACCTTTACTGCATTTCACATTTCGATTCATGTTTCACATTTGAATTTACTTCATTTCACATTTCATTAATTTTAATTTCACATTTCACATTTAAATTTACTTCATTTCACATTTCATTAATTTTTCTTTTACTTTTCACATTTAAATTTACTTCATTTCACATTTCATTTCATGTTTCACATTTAAATATTCTTCATTTCACATTTCATTTCACGTTTCACATTTAAATTTACTTCTTTTCACATTTCATTACATTTCATTCCACATTTCACAGTTAAATTTACTTCATTTCACATTTTATTTCCCGTTTCACATTTATATTTACTTCATTTCACATTTCATTACATTTCATTTCACGTTTCACTTCTAAATTTACTTCATTTCACATTACATTTTACGTTTCTCATTTAAATTTACTTCATTTCACATTTTATTTCACGTTTCACATTTAAATTTACTTCTTTTCACATTTCATTCATTTTGATTTCACGTTTCACATTTAAATTTACTTCATTTCACATTTCATTTCACATTTCAAATTTAAAATTACTTCATTTCACATTTCATTACTTTTCAGTTCGCGTTTCACGTTTAAATTTACTTCATTTCACATTTCATTAATTTTGTTTTCACGTTTCACATTTAATTTTTCTTCATTTCACATTTCATTAATTTTGATTTCACGTTTCACATTTAACTTTTCTTCATTTCACATTTCATTTCTTTTCTTTTAATGTTTCACAATTAAATATACTTCATTTCAATTTCGATTTGCGTTTAAGAATTAAATTTACTTCAGTTCACGTTTCATATTTAAATCTACTTCATTTCACATTTCATTACTTTTGATTTCATTTTTTCACTCTTAAATTTACTTCATTTCACATTTCATTGCATTTGATTTCATTTTCACAGTTAAATTTACATCATTTCACATTATATAATTTTGATTTCACATTTCACATTTAAATTTATTTCATTTTACATTTCAATGCTTTTGATTTCATTTTTCACAGTTAAATTTACATCATTTCACAATTCATTACTTTTCATTACACGTTTCACATTTAAATTTACTTCATTTCACTTTTCAAAACTTTTCATGTTTCACTTCTAAATTTACTTCATTTCACATTTCATTAATTTTCATTTCACGTTTCACATTAATTTACTTCTTTTCACATTTCATTTCTTTTCATTTCATGTTTCTCATTTAAATTTACTTCATTTCACATTTCATTACATTTCCCTTCACGATTCACTTATAAATCCATTTCGTTTCTCGTTTCAAATTTAAATTTAATACATTTAACTTTTGATTACTTTACATTTCACGTTTCACATTTAAATTTACTTCATTTCACATTTCATTACTTATCATTTCACCTTTCACATTTAATTTTACTTCATATCATATTTAATTACTTTTCATTTCACGTTTCATATTTAATTTTATTTCATTTCTTGTTTCAAATTTAAATTTACTTCATTTCACATATCATTACTTTTGATTTCCGGTGTTTCACATTTAATTTTACTTCTTTTTAATATCATTTCACGTTTCGCATTTAAACTTACTTCATTTCACATTTCATTTTACATATAAAATTTAAATTTACTTCATTTCACATTTCATTACTTTTCATTTTACTTTTCAAATTTAAAGATACTTCATTTAATAATTCATTACATTTCAATTCCCTTTTCACATTTAATTTACTTCATTTTATATTTCATTTCACGTTTCACATTTCAATTTTCTTCATTTCACATTTCATTACTTTTCATTTCACGTTTCACATTTAAATTTACTTCATTTCACATTTCATTACATTTCTTTTTTCATTTCAAATTTAAATTTACTTCATTTCACATTTCATTAATTTTGATTTCACGATTCACATTTAAATTTACTTCAATTCGCCTTTCATTAATTTTTATTTCGCGTTTCACATTTAAATTTACTTCGTTTCACGTTTCATTAATTTTCTTTTAAAGATTCACGTTTAAATTTACTTCGTTTCAAATTTCGATTCATGTTTCAGATTTAAATTTATTTCTTTTCACATTTCATTTCACGATTCACATTTAAATTTACTTCAATTCGCCTTTCATTAATTTTTATTTCGCGTTTCACATTTAAATTTACCTCTCTTTAAATTTCGATTCACTTTTCACAATTAAATTTACTTCATTTCACATTTCATTTCCATTTCACGTTTCACATTTAAATTTACTTCATTTAACATTTCGATTCACGTTTCACATTTAAATTTACTTCATATCACATTTTATTTTACGTTTCACATTTAAATTTACTTCATTTCACATTTTATTACAGATTTCATACACTTTTCATATTTCATTTCGAATTTCTTAGTTTATTTCACATTTTATTACATTTCAATTCACGTTTCATGTTTAAATTTTCTTTATTTCACATTTCATTACTTTTCTTATTTCATTTCATGTTTCACATTTAAATTTACTTCATTTCACATTTTTTTTTACTTTTCATGTCATGTTTCACATTTAAATTCACTTAATTTTACATTAAATTCATTTCACATTTCATTTCACATTTCATTTTTTACATATTAACATATATATTTACTTCACTTTTCATTACTTTTCATTTCCCCTTTCACATATTAATTTTCATCATTTCACATTTTATTTCACGTTTCACATTTAAATTTACTTCATTTCACATTTCATTACATTTCCTTTCTCGTTTCACATTTTAATTTACTTCTTTTAATAATTCATTGCATTTCATTTCATGTTTTACATTTAAATTTAATTCGTTTCATATTTCATTTCACGTTTCACGTTTAAATTTACTTCTTTTCACATTTCATTTCACGTTTCACATTTAAATTTACTTCATTTCATTTTTTATTTCAAGTTTCACATTTAAATTTACTTTATTTCACATTTCATTACAAGTTTCACGTTTAAATTTAGTTCATTTCACATTTCATTTCACGTTTCACATTTAAATTTATTTCATTTCACATTTCATTACATTTCATTTCTTGTTTCACATTTAAATTACTTCATTTCACATTTCATTAGATATCATTTCAACTTTCACATTTAAATTTACTTCATATCGCATTTCATAACATTTCAGACCATATTTCACATTTAAATTTTCTTCATTAAATATTTTATAACATTTAATTCCACGTTTAACTTATATATTTACTTCATTTCACATTTCAATAATTTTCATTTCACGTTTCACATTTAAATTTACTTCATTTCACATTTCATTACTTTTTTCGTTTCAAATTTAAATTTACATCATTTCACATTTCATTAATTTTGATTTCACGTTCCACATTTAGATTTACTTCATTTCACATTTCATTAATTTTGAATTCACGTTTCACATTTAAATTTACTTCATTTCACGTTTCATTACTTTTCTTTTAATGATTCACATTTAAATTTACTTCGTTTCACATTTCGATTCATGTTTCAGATTTAAATTTACTTCATTTCACATTTCATTAATTTTGATTTCACGTTCCACATTTAAATTTACTTCATTTCACATTTCATTAATTTTGATTTCACGTTCCACATTTAAATTTTCTTCATTTCACATTACATTTCACGATTCACATTTAAATTTACTTCTTTTCAAATTTTATTACTTTACTTATTTCAAGTTTCACATTTCATTTCACATTTTATTTCAGAAATCATTACTTTTCTTATTTCATTTTAGGTTTCACATTTAAATTTAATTCATTTCACATTTCATTATTCTTCATTTCACATTCCACTTTTAAATTTAATTCATTTCACATTACATTAATTTTCATTTCACATTTCATTACTTTTGATTTGTTTCACATTTAATTTTACTTTATTTCACATTTAATTAACTTTGTTTTCACGTTCCACATTTAAATTTATTTCATTTAACATTTCATTTTTCACATTTAAATTTACTTCATTTCACATTTAGTTAATTTTTAATTCACGTTCCACATTTAAATTTACTTCGTTTCACATTTCATTACTTTTGATTTCACGTTTCACATTTAAATTTACTTCATTTCACATTTCATTAATTTTGATTCCACATTTCACATTTATATTTTCTTCATTTCACATTTCGATTTATGTTTCAGATTTAAATTTACTTAATTTCACTTTTCGCTGTTAAATTTACTTCATTTCACATTTCATTAATTTTGATTAAAAATTTCAAATTTTAATTTACGTCATTTCACATTTCATTATTTATGATTTCACATTTCACATTTAAATTTACTTCATTTTACGTTTCAGATTTAAATTTACTTCATTTCACATTTCATTAATTTTGATTTTACGTTTCACATTTAAATTTACTTCATTTCACATTTCATTACATTTCATTTTTAGTTTCACATTTAAATTTACTTCACTTCACATTTCATTACTTTTCATTTTGCGTTTAACATCTAAATTTACTTCATTTCACATTTCATTACTTTTGATTTCACGTTTCACAATTAAATTTAATTCATTTCACATTTTATTGCTTTTCATGTCATGTTTCACAATTAAATTTACTTCATTTCACATTTCATTGCTTTTCCTTTCACGTTTCACATTTAAATTTACTTCATTAAATATTTTATAACATTTAATTCCACGTTTAAATTATATATTTACTTCATTTCACATTTCAATAATTTTCGTTTCACGTTTCACATTTAAATTTGCTTCATTTCACATTACATTTCATGTTTCACATTTAAATTTACTTCATTTCACATGTCATTACTTTTTTCGTTTCAAATTTAAATTTACTTCATTTCACATTTCATTAATTTTGATTTCACGTTCCACATTTAAATTTACTTCATTTCACATTTCATTAATTTTGAATTCACGTTTCACATTTAAATTTACTTCATTTCACGTTTCATTACTTTTCTTTTAATGATTCACATTTAAATTTACTTTGTTTCACATTTCAATTCATGTTTCAGATTTAAATTTACTTCATTTCACATTTCATTTCACGTTTCACGTTTAAATTAACTTCATTTCACATTTCATTAATTTTCATTTCACGTTCCACATTTGAATTTACTTCATTTCTCATTTCATTTCACATGTCACATTTCAATTTACTTCATTTCACATTTCTTTACTTTTCACGTTTCACATTTAAATTTTCTTCATTTCACATTACATTTCTCGATTCACATTTAAATTTACTTCTTTTCAAATTATATTGCTTTACTTATTTCAAGTTTCACATTTCATTTCACATTTTATTTCACAAATCATTACTTTTCTTATTTCATTTCAGGTTTCACATTTAAATGTAATTCATTTCACATTTCATTATTCTTCATTTCACGTTCCACTTTTAAATTTAATTCATTTCACATTACATTAATTTTCATTTCACATTTCAAATTTAAATTTACTTCATTTCACATTTCATTACTTTTGATTTGTTTCATATTTAATTTTACTTTATTTCACATTTAATTAACTTTGTTTTCACGTTCCACATTTAAATTTATTTCATTTAAAATTTTATATTTCACTTTTAAATTTACTTCATTTCATATTTAGTTAATTTTTTATTCACGTTCCACATTTAAATTTAATTCGTTTCACATTTATATTTACTTCATTTCATATTTCATTAATTCTGATTTCACATTTCACATTTAAATTTACTTCGTTTCACATTTCGATTTATGTTTCAGATTTAAATTTACTTCATTTCACATTTCATTAATTTTGATTTTACGTTTCACATTTAAATTTACTTCATTTCACATTACATTACTTTTCATTTCGCGTTTCACATTTAGATTTACTTCATTTCACATTTCATTAGTTTTCATTTCACGTTTCACATTGAAATTTACTTCATTTCACATTTCTTTGAATTTCAATTTTTGTTTCAAATTTAAATTTACTTCATTTCACATTTCATTACTTATTTCACGTTTTACATTTACTTTCACATTTAATTACACATTTCATTATTTTCATATTTCATTTCAAGATTCGAGTTTCATTTTTCAGTTCTTTTCACATTTTATTACTTTTCAATTCACGTTTCACATTTAAATTCGCTTTATTTCACATTTCATGACATACGATATTTCATTTCAAGTTTCACATTTCATTTCACATTTCATTTCACAAATCATTACGTTTCTTATTTCATTTCATGTTTCATTTTTAAATTTACTTCATTTCACTTTTCATTAATTTTGATTAAACGTTTCACATTTAAATTTAATTCACTTCTCATTTCGTTAGTTTTCATTTCGTTTTTCAAATTTAAATTTACTTCATTTCACATTTCATTACTTTTGATTTCATTTTTCACATTGAATTTTACTTCATTTCAAATTTCATTACTTTTCATTTCATGTTTCACATTTAAGTTTACTACATTTCACATTTCGTTTAACGTTTCACATTTAAATTTACTTCTTTTAACATTTCATTAATTTTGATTTCATGTTTCACTTTTAAATTTTCTTCTTTTCACATTTCATTAATTTTCATTTCATGTTTCAAATATAAATTTACTTCATTTCAAATCTCATTACTTTTCTTCTAATGTTTCACATTCAAATTTACTACATTTCACATTTCGATTTACGTTTTTTATTTAAATTTACATCATTTCACATTTCAATAGCTTTCTTTTCACGTTTCAAATTTTAATTTTGTTCATTTCACATTTCATTACTTTTCATTTCATGTTTCACATTCAAATTTACTTCATTTCACATTTCATTTCTTTTCATTTCACATTTCACAATTAAATTTACTTCATTTCACATTTTATTGATTTTGATCTCTCGTTTCACATTTAAATTTACTTCATATCACATTTCATTTTACGTTTTACATTTAAATTTATTTCATTTCACATTTCATTACACATTTCATACACTTTTCATATTTCATTTCATGTTTCTCATTTTATTTCACATTTTATTACTTTTCAATTCACGTTTCGCGTTTAAATTTACTTTATTTTACATTTCATTACTTTACTTTTTTCATTACGTTTCATTTTTAAATTTACTTCATTTCACTTTACATTACTTTTCATATTTCATTTCAAGTTCACATTTCTTTTCACATTTCATATCATAAATCTTTACTTTCCTTATTTATTTTCATTTTTCACATTTAAATTTTCTTCATTCTACATGTAATTTCAAGGTTCACATTTAAATTTACTTCATTTCACATTTCATTAAATTTCAATTCCCGTTTCACATATAAATTTACTTCATTTCACTTTTCATTACATTTCATTTCACTTTTCACATATTAATTTACTTCATTTCACGTTTCATTACTTTTCATTTCGCGTTTCACATTTAAATTTACTTCATTTAAAATTTCATTAATTTTGATTTCACGTTTTACATTTAAATTTACTAAATTTCACATTTCGATTCAAGATTCAGATATAAATTTACTTCATTTCACATTTCATTACTTTTCATTTCATTTTTCACATTTAATTTTACTTCATTTCATATTCCATTTCCATTTCACGTTTCAAATTTAAATTAACTTCATTTCACATTTCATTACTTTTCATTTCACGTTTCACATTTAAATTTACTTCATTTCACATTTCATTTCATGATTCACATTTAAATTTAATTCTTTTCAAATTTTATTACTTTACTTATTTCAAGTTTCACATCTCATTTCAATTTTTATTTCACAAATCATTACTTTTCTTATTTCATTTCACGTTTCATATTAAAATTTACTACTTTTCACATTTCATTTCACTTTTCACATTTAAATTTACTTCATTTCACATTTCATTACTCTTCATTTCACGTTCCTCTTTTAAATTTAATCATTTCACATTACATTACTTATCATTCCACGTTTCTCATTTAAACTTACTTTATTTCACATTTCATTACATTTCATTTCATGTTTCACATTTCATTTCACGTTTCACATTTAAATTTACTTCATTTCACATTTCATTATTTTAAATTTTTGTTTCAATTTTAAGTTTACTTCATTCCACATTTCATTTATTTTGATTTCACGTTTAACATTTAAATTTACTTCATTTAACATTTCATTAAATTTCATTTCATTTTTTACATTTAAATTTAGTACATATCACATTTCATTACTTTTCTTTTCACCTTTCACATTTAATTTTACTTCATATCATATTTCATTACTTTTCATTTCACGTTTCAGATATATATTTACTTCATTTCCCGTTTCATTACATTTCTTTTCTCGTTTCACGTTTAAATTTACTTCTTTTCACATTTCATTTCCCGTTTCACATTTAAATTTACTTCATTTCATATTTCATTTTACATTTCACATTTAATTGTATTTCATTTAACGTTTCATAGCATTTTATTTCACGTTTCTCAGTTAAATTTCCTTCAGTTCACATTTCATTACATTTGATTTCACGTTTCACATTTAAATTTACTTCATTTCACATTTCATTTAATTTGATTTCAAGTTTCACATTTAAATTTACTTCATTTCACGTTTCATTACTTTTCTTTTAATGATTCACATTTAAATTTACTTCATTTCACGTTTCATTACTTTACATTTCACGTTTCACATTTAAATTTACTTCATTTCACATTTCGTTTCAGGTTTCACATTTAAATTTAGTTCATTTCACATTTCATTTCACGTTTCACATTTATATTTACTTTATATCACATTTCGTTTCAGGTTTCACATTTAAATTTAGTTCATTTCACATTTCATTTCCCGTTTCACATTTAAATTTATTTCATTTTACGTTTCACATTTATATTTATTCATTTCACATTTCATTACTTTTCATTTCATGTTTCACATTTAAATTTACTTCTTTTCAAATTTTATTACTTTACTTATTTCAAGTTTCACATCTCATTTCACATTTTATTTTACAAATCATCACTTTTCTTATTTAATTTCACGTTTCACATTTAATTATACTTCATTTCAAATTTCTTTAATTTTGATTTCACGTTCCACATTTAAATTTACTACATTTAACATTTCATTAATATTGATTTCACATTTCACATTTAAATTTACTTCATTTCACATTTCATTACTTTTCATTTCATGTTTCACATTTAAATTTACTTCATTTCACTTTTCATTACTTTTCATTTTTCGTTTCATATTTAAATTTACATAATTTCACATTTCAGTTTTCACATTTAAGTTTACTTCATTTCACATTTAATTAATTTTGAATTCACGTTTCACATTTTAATTTACTTCATTCCACATTTCATTAATTTTGATTTCGCGTTTCACATTTAAATTTGTTACATTTCACATTTTGATTCACGTTTCAGATTTAAATTTACTTTCACATTTCATTTCTTTTCATTTCATGTTTCAGATTTAAATTTACTTCATTTCACATTTCATTAATTTAATTTCACATTTCACATTTAAATTTACTTAACTTCACATTTCATTTTTCAAATTTATATTTACTTCTTTTCAAATTTAATTTATTTTGAATTAATGTTTCACAATTAAATTTACTTCATTTCAAATTTCATTAATTTTGATTTCACGTTTCACATTTAAATTTACTAAATTTCACATTTAGATTCAAGATTCAGATTTAAATTTACTTCATTTCACATTGCATTGCTTTTCATTTCACGTTTCACATTTATATTTATTTCATTTCATATTTCATTAATTTTCATTTTATGTTTCGCATTTAAACTTACTTCATTTCACATTTAAATTTACTTCATTTCACATTTCATTTGTTTTCAATTCACGTTTCACATTTAAATTTACTTCATTTCACATTTCATTTCTTTTAATTTCACGTTTCACATTTATATTTACTTCATTTTACATTTCTTTTCATGTTTCACATTTAAATTTACTGCAATTCACATTTCATTTCACATTTCACAATTAAATTTACTTCATTTCACATACAACTACTTTTAAATTTTCTTTTCAAAATTAATTTTACTTCATTTCACATTTCCTTACAATTCCTTTCAGTTTTTTCATGTGAATTTACTTCAATTCACATTTCATTACATTTCCATTTTCGTTTCACATTTAAATTCACTTCATTTCACATTTCATTACTTTTCATTTCACGTTTCGCATTTAAATTTGCTTCATTTCACGATTCACATTTAAATTTACTTTCACATTTCATTAATTTTGCTTTCACGTTTCACATTTAAATTTACTTCATTTCACATTTCATTAATTTTGATTTCACGTTTCACATTTAAATTTACTTTTTTTCACATTTTGATTCATGTTTCATATTTAAATTTACTTTATTTCACATTTCATTACTTTACATTTCACATTTCATTAATTTTCATTTCACTTTTCACTGTTAAATTTACTTCAATTCACATTTCATTAATTTTGCTTTCACGTTTCACATTTAAATTTACTTCATTTCACATTTCATTAATTTTGATTTCAAGTTTCACATTTAGTTTTACTTCATTTCACATTTCATTACTTTTCAATTCAGGATTCACATTTAAATTTACTTCATTTCACATTTCATTACTTTTCGTTTCACGTTTCACATTTAAATTTACTTCAATTCACATTTCATTAATTTTGATTTCAGGTTTCACTTTTAAATTTACTTCATTTCACATTATATTACATATCATTTCACATTTCAGATTTAAATTTACTTCATTTTACATTTCATTACTTTTCTTTTTTCGTTTCTTATTTAAATTTACTTTATTTCATGTTTCATTACTTCTCATTTCGCGTTTCACATTTAAATTTACTGCATTTCACGTTTCATTACACTTGATTTCATTTTTAACATTTAAATTTACTTCATTTCAAAATTAATTAATATAACGTTTCACATTTAAATTTACTTCATTTCTAATTCATTATTTTGATTTCATTTTTCACATTTAAATTTACTACATTTCACATTTCATTACTTTTAATTTCATATTTCACATTAAAATTTACTTCATTTCACATTTCATTACTTTTATTTTTTTGTTTCAAATTTGAATTTACTTCATTTCATATTTGATTACTTTTGATTTCACGTTTCACATTTAATTTTTCTTCTTTTCACATTCAATTAGTTTTAAATTTTCTTTTCACATTTATATTTACTTCATATCACATTTCATTTCTCGTTTCACGTTTAATTTTACTTCATTTCTCATTTCATTTCCTGTTTCACATTTCAATTTTCTTCATTTCACATTTCATTTCACGTTTCACATATAAATTTATTTCATTTATCATTTCATTTCACGTTTCACATTTAAATTTACTTCATTTTACATTTCATTTAGAGTTTCACATTTTAATTTACTTTATTTCACATTTCATTAATTTTGATTTCATGTTTCACATTCAAATTTACTTCATTTCACATTTCATAACTTTTCATTTCACGTTTAACATTTAAATTTACTTCATTTCACATTTCATTACTTCTAATTTTCGTTTCAAATTTAAATTTACTTCATTTCACATTTCATTATATTTCATGTAACGTTTCACATTTAAATGTACTTTATTTCATGTTTCATTTTTCACATTTAAATTTACTTCATTTCACATTTAATTTATTTTGAATTCACGTTTCACAATTATATTTACTTAATTCCACATTTCATTATTTTTGATTTCACATTTCAAAATTAAATTTATTACATTTCACATTTCGATTCACGTTTCAGATTTAAATTTATTTCATTTTACATTTCATTACTTTTATGTTCGTATCAAATTTAAATTTTTTTCATTTCATGTCTCATTACTTTGCATTTCACGTTTCACATTTAAATTTACTTCATTTCACGTTTCATTACACTCGATTTAATTTTTAACATTTAAATTTACTTCATTTCAAAATTAATTAATTAATATAACGTTTCACATTTAAATTTACTTCATTTCACATTTCATTATTTTGATTTCATTTTTCACATTTAAATTTACTTTATTTCGCATTTCATTACTTTTTGATTCCCTTTTCAGATTAAAATTTTCATTTCACATTTCATTACCTTCAACATTTTGTTTCAATTTTAAATTTACTTCATTTCACATTTGATTACATTTGATTTCACGTTTCACATTTAATTTTTCTTCATTTCACATTTCATTACATTTGATTACATTTTTCACTTTTAAATTTACTTCATTTAACATTTCATTACTTTTGATTTCATTTTTCACAGTTAAATTTACATCATTTCACATTTAATTAATTTTGATTTCACGTTTCACATTTATATTTACTTCATTTCACATTTCATTAATTTCGATTTTACGTTTCACATTAATTTACATCTTTTCACACTTCTATTCGCGTTTCTTATTTATATTTACTTCATTTCACATTTCATTACATTTCATTTCACGTTTCACATTTAAATTTACTTCATTTCACTTTTCATTATTTTCATTTCAAGTTTCACATTTAAATTTACTTCATTTCACTTTTCATTAGTTTTCATGTCAAGTTCCACATTTAAATTTACTTAATCTCACATTACATTTCCATTTCACGTTTCACATTTATATTTACTTAATTTAACATTTCATTAATTTCGATTTCACGTTTCAATTTGAGATTTACTTCATTTCGCATTACATTACTTTTCATTTCACGTTTCACATATAAATTTATTTCATTTCTCATTTCATTTCGCATTTCACATTCAATTTTACTTCATTTCACATTTCATTTCTTTTCAATTCACGTTTCAGATGTAAATTTGCTTCATTTAACATTTCATTACATTTCATTTCAAGTTAAACATTTAAATTTACTTCATTTCACGTTTTATTACTTTTCATTTCGTTTCATGTTTAAATTTACTTCAATTCACATTTCATTAATTATGACCACGTTTCACATTTAAATTTAATTATATTCACATTTCATTAATTTTGATTTCAAGTTTCACATTTAAATTTACTTCATTTCACATTTCATTACATTTCTTTATTCGTTTCAAATTTATATTTACTTCTCATTTCGTTACTTTTCATTTTTTGTTTCAAATTTAAATTTAATTCATTTCACATTTCATTAATTTTCATTACATTTCTCACTTTTAAATTTTCTTCATTTCACATTTCATTACATTTCATTTCAAGTTTCACATTTAAATTTACTTCATTTCACATTACATTACATTTCATTTCAAGTTTCACATTTAAATTTCCTTCATTTCACGTTTCATTACATTTCATTTCAAGTTTCATATTTAAATTTACTTCATTTCACATTTGATTACATTTGATTTCACGTTTCAGATTTAAATTTACTTATATTCACATTTCATTAATTTTGATTTCACGTTTCTCTTTTAAATTTACTTCATTTCACATTTCATTAATTTTGATTTCACGTTTTACATTTAAATTTACTTATAATCACATTTCATTAATTTTGATTTCACGTTTCACATTTAAATTTACTTCATTTCACATTTCATTAGTTTTCATTTCGCGTTTCACATTTAAATTTACTTCATTTCACATTTCATTTTTCAAATTTAAATTTACTTCATTCCACAGTTTATTAATTTTGATTTCACGTTTCATATTTAAATTTACTACATTTCAAATTTCATTAATTTGATTTCACGTTTCACATTTAAATATACTACATTTCACATTTTGATTCACGTTTCAGATTTAAATTTACTTCATTTCACGTTTCACATTTAAATTTACTTCGTTTCACATTTCATTAGTTTTCAGTTCACGTTTCAAATTTCAATTTACTACTTTTCACATTTCATTACTTTTGATTTCATTTTCCACATTTAAATTTACTTCATTTCACATTTTATTCATTTTGATCTCACTTTTCACATTTAAATTTACTACTTTTCACATTTCATTTTACGTTTTACATTTAAATTTACTTCATTTCACATTTCTTTAATTTTTATTTCTCGTTTCATATTTAAATTTACCTCTTTTTACATTTCGATTCACGTTTCACATTTAGATTTACTTCATTTCACATTTCATTTCACGTTTCGCATTTAAATTTAATTCATTTCACATTTCATTTCAAGTTTCACATTTAAATTTACTTTATTTCATATTTCATTTCATGTTTTACATTTAAATTTAATTCGTTTCATATTTCATTTCACATTTCACGTTTAAATTTACTTCTTTTCATATTTCATTTCACTTTTCACGTTTAAATTTACTCCTTTTCACATTTCATTTCACGTTTCACATTTAATTTTACATTATTTCACATTTTATTACACGTTTCACTTTTAAATTTAGTTCATTTCACATTTCATTTCATGTTTCACATTTAAATTTATTTCATTTCACATTTCATTACATTTCATTTCACGTTTCACATTTAAATTTATTTCATTACTTTTTTCACATTTATATTACTTCATTTCACATTTCATAACATTTCAGACCATATTTCACATGGAAATTTTCTTCATTAAATATTTTATAACATTTCATTCCACGTTTAACTTATATATTTACTTCATTTCACATTTCAATACTTTTCATTTCACATTTCACTTTTAAATTTACTTCATTTCACATTTCATTACCTTTCATTTCACGTTTCACATTTAAATTTACTTCATTTCACATTTCATTACTTTTCATTTCACGTTTCACATTTAAATTTATTTCATTTCAAATTTCATTAATTTTGATCTAACGTTTCACATTTAAATTTACTTCATATCACATTTCATTTTACGTTTCACATTTAAATTTATTTCATTTCACATTTCATTACACATTTCATACACTTTTCATATTTCATTTCAAGTTTCTCATTTTATTTCACATTTTATTACTTTTCAATTCACGTTTCACGTTTAAATTTATTTCACTTTCCATTACTTTTCATATTTCATTTCAAGTTCACATTTCTTTTCACATTTCATATCATAAATCTTTACTTTCCTTATTTATTTTCATGTTTCACATTTAAATTTTCTTCATTCTACATTTAATTTCAAGTTTCACATATAAATTTACTTCATTTCACTTTTCATTACATTTCATTTCACTTTTCACATATTAATTTACTTCATTTCACATTTCATTACTTTTCATTTCACATTTCACGTTTAAATTTACATCAATTCGCGTATCATTAATTTTGATTTCACGTTCCACATTTAAATTTACTTCATTTCACATTTCATTTCACGTTTCACATTTAAATTTACTTCATTTCACATTTCATTTCACGATTCACATTTAAATTTAATTCTTTTCAAATTTTATTACTTTACTTATTTCAAGTTTCACATCTCATTTCAAATATTATTTCACAAATCAGTACTTTTCTTATTTCATTTCACGTTTCACATTAAAATTTACTTCATTGCACATTTCATTTCACGTTTCACATTTAAATTTACTACTTTTTACATTTCATTTCGCTTTTCACATTTAAATTTACTTCATTTCACATTTCGATTCACGTTTCACATTTAAATTTACTTCATTTCACATTTCATTACATTTGATTTCATGTTTCACATTTAAATTTACTTCATTTCACATTTCATTTTTCACATTTAAATTTACTTCCTTTCATTAATATTCATTTCACGTTTCAGATTTAAATTTACTTCATTTCACATTTCATTACTTTTCACTTCACATTTCACATTTAAATATAATTCATTTCAAATTTCATTACTTTTCATTACACATTTCACATTTAAATTTAGTTCATTTCACATTTCATTTCACGTTTCACATTTAAATTTACTTCATTTCACATTTCATTTCACGTTTCTCATTTAAATTTATTTCATTTCACATTTCATTACATTTCATTTAACGTTTCACATTTCAATTTATTTCATTTCTTGTTTCACGTTTAAATTAGTTCATTTCACATTTCATTACATATCATTTCAACTTTCATATTTAAATTTACTTCATTTCACATTTCATTACTTTTCATTTCATGTTTCACATTTAAATTTACTTCTTTTCAAATTTTATTACTTTACTTATTTCAAGTTTCGCATCTCATTTCACATTTTATTTCACAAATCATCACTTTTCTTATTTAATTTCACGTTTCACATTTAAATTTACTTCATTACACATTTCATTTCACTTTTCACATTTAAATTTACTACTTTTCTCATTTCATTTCACTTTTCAAATTTAAATTTACTTCATTTCACATTTCATTCCACGTTTCTCATTTAAATTTACTTTATTTCACATTTCATTACATTTCATTTCATGTTTCACATTTCATTTCACGTTTAACATTTAAATTTACTTCATTTCACATTTCATTATTTTAAATTTTTGTTTCAATTTTAAGTTTACTTCATTCCACATTTCATTAATTTTGATTTCACGTTTAACATTTAAATTTACTTCATTTAACATTTCATTAAATTTCATTTCATTTTTTACATTTAAATTTAGTACATATCACATTTCATTACTTTTCTTTTCACCTTTCACATTTAATTTTACTTCATATCATATTTCATTACTTTTCATTTCACGTTTCAGATATATATTTACTTCATTTCCCGTTTCATTACATTTCTTTTCTCGTTTCACGTTTAAATTTACTTCTTTTCACATTTCATTTCCCGTTTCACATTTAAATTTACTTCATTTCATATTTCATTTTACGTTTCACATTTAATTGTATTTCATTTAACGTTTCATAGCATTTTATTTCACGTTTCTCAGTTAAATTTCCTTCAGTTCACATTTCATTACATTTGGTTTCAGGTTTCACATTTAAATTTAGTTCATTTCACATTTCATTTCACGTTTCACATTTAAATTTACTTTATATCACATTTCGTTTCAGGTTTCACATTTAAATTTAGTTCATTTCACATTTCATTTCACGTTTCACATTTAAATTTATTTCATTTTACGTTTCACATTTATATTTATTCATTTCACATTTCATTACCTTTCATTTCACGTTTCACATTTAAATTTACTTCATTTCACATTTCGTTACTTTTGATTTCGAGTTTCACATTTAATTTTACTTCATTTCACATTTCATTTCACTTTTCCCATTTAAATTTACTTCATTTCACATTTCATTTCACGTTTCACATTCAAATTTACTTCATTTCACATTTCATTATTTTTAATTTTCGTTTCAATTTTAAGTTACTTCATTCCACATTTCATTAATTTTGATTTCACGTTTCACATTTAAATTTACTTGATTTCACATTTCATTTCACGTTTCACATTTAATTTTACTTCATTTCACATTTCATTTCACGTTTCACATTTAAATTTACTTTATTGCACATTTCATTTCCTTTTATTTCAAGTTTTACATTTAAATTTACTTCTTTTCACATTCCATTATTTTTAAATATTCTTTTCACATTTAAATTTTCTACATTTCACTTACCATTACTTTTCATTTCTCATTTCACATTTTAAATTACTTTATTTCACATTTCATTAATTTTCATTCCACGTTTCACATTTAAATGTACTTCATTTCACATTTCATTACTTTTCATTTCACGATTCACATTTAAATTTAATTCTTTTCAAATATTATTACTTTACTTATTTCAAGTTTCACATATCATTTCACATTTTATTTCACAAATCATTACTTTTCTTATTTCATTTCACGTTTCACATTTAAATTTAATTCATTTCACATTTCAATTCACGTTTCACATTTAAATTTACTTCATTGCACATTTCCTTTCAGGTTTCACATTTAAATTTACTACTTTTCACATTTCATTTCGCTTTTCACATTTAAATTTACTTCATTTCACATTTCGATTCACGTTTCACATTTCAATTTACTTCATTTCACAATTCATTACATTTCATTCCACGTTTCTCATTTAAATTTACTTCATTTCACATATCATTACTTTTCATTTCAAGTTTCACATTTAAATTTACTTCATTTCACATTTCATTTCACGTTTCACATTTAAATTTACTTCATTTCACATTTCATTTCACGTTTCACATTTAAATTTAGTTCATTTCACATTTCATTTCACGTTTCTCTTTTAAATTTATTTCATTTCACATTTCATTACATTTCATTTAACATTTCACATTTAAATTTATTTCATTTCTTGTTTCACATTTAAATTACTTCATTTCACATTTCATTAGATATCATTTCAACTTTCACATTTAAATTTACTTCATATCACTTTTCATATCATTTCAGACCATATTTCACATTGAAATTTTCTTCATTAAATATTTTATAACATTTTATTCCTCGTTTAACTTAAATGTTTTCTTCATTTCACATTTCATTACTTTTCATTTCACGTTTCACATTTAAATTTACTTCATTTCACATTTCGATTTACGTTTCAGATTTAAATTTACTTCATTTCACGTTTCACATTTAAATTTACTTCATTTCACATTTCATTAGTTTTCATTTCACGTTTCAAATTTACATTTACTTCATTTCACATTTCATTAATTTTCATTTCATGTTTCACATTTAAATTTACTTCATATCACTTTTCGATTCACGTTTCAGATTTAAATTTACTTCATTTCACATTTCATTTCACGTTTCTCTTTTTAATTTATTTCATTTCACATTTCATTACATTTCATTTAACGTATCACATTTAAATTTATTTCATTTAACGTTTCACATTTAAATTACTTCATTTCACATTTCATTAGATATCATTTCAACTTTCACATTTAAATTTACTTCATATCACATTTCATATCATTTCAGACCATATTTCACATTTAAATTTTCGTCATTAAATATTTTATAACATTTTATTCCTCGTTTAACTTAAATGTTTTCTTCATTTCACATTTCAATACTTTTCATTTCACGTTTCACATTTAAAATTACTTCATTTCACATTTCATTACTTTTGATTTCATTTTTCACAGTTAAATTTACATCATTTCACATTTCATTAATTTCGATTTTGCGTTTCACATTAATTTACATCTTTTCACACTTCTATTCGCGTTTCATATTTATATTTACTTCATTTCACATTTCATTACATTTCATTTCACGTTTCACATTTAAATTTACTTCATTTCACATTTCATTATTTTCAAGTTTCACATTTAAATTTACTTCATTTCACTTTTCATTAGTTTTCATTTCAAGTTCCACATTTATATTTACTTAATTTCACATTACCTTTCCATTTCAAGTTTCACATTTATATTTACTTAATTTCACATTTCAGTAATTTCGATTTCACGTTTCACTTTTAGATTTACTTCATTTCACATTCCATTACTTTTCATTTCACGTTTCACATTTAAATTTACTTCATTTCACATTTCATTACATTTCATTTCACGTTTCACATTTAAATTTACTTCATTTCACATTCCATTACTTTTCATTTCACGTTTCACATATAAATTTATTTCATTTCTCATTTCATTTTACATTTCACATTTAATTTTACTTCATTTCACATTTCATTTCTTTTCAATTCATGTTTCAGATTGAAATTTGCTTCATTTAACATTTCATTACATTTCAAGTTAAACATTTAAATTTACTTCATTTCACGTTTTATTACTTTTCATTTCAAATTCACATTTAATTTATTATGATTTCACGTTTCACATTTAAATTTAATTATATTCACATTTCATTAATTTTGATTTCACGTTTCACATTTAAATTTACTTCATTTCTCATTTCATTACATTTCTTTATTCGTTTCAAATTTATATTTACTTCTCATTTCTTTACTTTTCATTTTTTGTTTCAAATTTCAATTTAATTCATTTCACATTTCATTAATTTTCATAACATTTCTCACTTTTAACTTTGTTTCATTTCACATTTCATTACTTTACATTTCGCGTTTCATATTTAAATTTACTTCATTTCACATTTCATTTCAAGTTTCATATTTAAATTTACTACATTTGACATTTGATTACATTTGATTTCACGTTTCAGATTTAAATTTACTTATATTCACATTTCATTAATTTTGATCTCACGTTTCACTTTTATATTTACTTCATTTCACATTTCATTAATTTTGATTTCACGTTTCACATTTAAATTTACTTCATTTCACATTTTATTACTTTTCAATTCAGGTTTCACATTTATATTTATATCATTTCACATTTCGTTCCACGTTTCACCTTTTTAATTTATTTCATTTTACATTTCATTGCATTTCATTTCATGTTTCACATTTAAATTTACTTCTTTTCACATTTCATTCATTTTGATTTCACATTTCACATTTAATTTTACTTCATTTCACATTTCATTTCGCATTTCAAATTTCAATTTACTTCATTTCACATTTCATTAGTTTTCATTTCACGTTTCACATTAAAATTTACTTCAATTCACATTTCATTAATTGTGATTTCACGTTTTGCATTTACATTTTCTTAATTTAACATTTCATTACTTTTCATTTCATGTTTCCCATTTAAATTTACTTCATTTCACTTTTCGATTCAATTTTCAGATTTAAATTTACTTCATTTCACATTTCATTTTACGTTTTACATTTAAATTTACTTCATTTCACATTTCATTAATTTTTATTTCGCGTTTCATATTTAAATTTACCTCTTTTTACATTTCGATTCACGTTTCACATTTAAATTTACTTCATTTCACATTTCATTTCCATTTCGCGTTTCACGTTTAAATTTTCATCATTTCACATTTCATTACATTTCATTTCACGTTTCTCTTTTTAATTTATTTCATTTCACATTTCATTACATTTCATTTAACGTATCACATTTAAATTTACTTCATTTCACATTTCATTAATTTTAATTTCATGTTTCACATTTAGATTTACTTCATTTCACATTTCATTAATTTTGATTTCAAGTTCCACATTTAAATTTGCTTCATTTCACGATTCATTTATTTTTATTTTATTTTTCACATTCAAATTTACTTCATTTCACATTTCATTAGTTTTAATTTCACGTTTCACATTTAGATTTACTTCATTTCACATTTCGATTCACGTTTCACATTTAAATTTACTTCATTTCACATTTCAGTAAATTTCAATTCACGTTTCACATTTAAATTTACTTCATTTCGAATATCTTTAATTTCATTTCACGTTTCAAAGTTAAGTTTACTTCATTTCCCATGTCATTTCTTTTCTTTTCACGTTTCACGTTTAAATGTACTTCATTTCACATTTCATTACTTTTAAATTCTCGTTTCACAATTAACCATTTCACACTTCATTACTTTTCTTTTCATGTTTCAGATTTAATTTTACTTCATTTCACATTTCATTACTCTTCATTTTGCGTTTCACATTTAAATTTACTTCATTTCACATTTTATTACTTTTCATTTCGCGTTTCACATTTAAATTTATTTCATTCCACATTTCATTAATTTTGATTCCACGTTTCACATTTAAATTTACTTCATTTCATGTTTCATTATATTTTATTTCTTGTTTCTCACTTAATATTACTGCATTTAACATTTCCTTACATTTCATTTCACATATCACATTTAAATTTACTTCATTTCACTTTTCATTACATTTCCTTTCACGTTTCACATTTAAATTTACTTCATTTCGTATTTCATTTGACGTTTCACATTTCAATTTACCTCTTTTCGCATTTCATTTCTCGATTCACATTTCAATTTACTTCATTATACATTTCATTTCTCGTTTCACATTTAAATTTATATCATTTCACATTTAATTACATTTCATTTCACGTTTTACATTAAATTTATTTCATTTTACCTTTCACATTTATATTTATTCATTTCACATTTCATTACATTTGATTTCGCGTTTCACATTTAATTTTACTTCATTTCACATTTCATTTCACGTTTCACATTCAAATTTACTTCATTGCACATTTCATACTTTTCTTTTATAGTTTCACCTTTAAATTTACTTCATTTCACTTTCCATTACTTTTAAATTTTCTAATCACATTTAAATTTTCTACATTTCACTTACCATTACTTTTCATTTCTCATTTCACATTTAAACTTACTCTATTTTACATTTCATTAATATTCATTCCACGTTTCACATTTCAATTTACTTCATTTCACATTTCATTAAATTTGATTTCACCTTTCACATTTAATTTTACTTCATTGCATATTTCATTACATTTCATTTCACGTTTCACATTTAAAATTACTTCATTTCAAATTTCAATTTACGTTTCAGATTTAAATTTACTTCATTTCACGTTTCACATTTAAATTTACTTCATTTCACATTTCATTACTTTTCTTTTAATGTTTCACATTTAAATATACTTCATTTCAAATTTTTATTTACGTTTCAGATTTAAATTTACTTCATTTCACGTTTCACATTTAAATTTACTTTTCACATTTCATTACTTTTGATTTCAATTTTCACTGTTAATTTTTATATCATTTCACATTTTATTAATTTTGATTTCACGTTTAACTTTTAAATTTACTTCATTTCACATTTCATTAATTTCGATTTCACGTTTCATATTAATTTACATCTTTTCACATTTCTATTCACGTTTCATATTTATATGTTCTTCATTTCACATTTCTTTACATTTCATTTCACGTTTCACATTTAAATTTCCTTCATTTCACATTTCATTATTTTTAAATTTTCTTTTCACATTTAAATTTCCTTCAGATCACATTTCATTACTTTTCATTTCAAGTTTCACTTTTAAATTTCCTTCATTTTTCGTTTCACATTTATTTCATTTCACTTTTCATTACATTTCATTTCTCGTTTCACATTTAATTTTACTTCATTTCTCATTTCATTTCCCGTTTCACATTTAAATTAACTTGATTTTATATTTCATTTCATGTTTCACATTTAAATTATCTTCAATTCACATTTCAATTTTCTTCATTTCACATTTCATTTCATGTTTCACATTTTACTTCATTTCACATTTCATTACATTTCATTTCAAGTTTCTCATTTAAATTTACTTCATTTCACGTTTCATCAATTTTCATTTCACGTTTCACATATAAATTTACTTCATTCCACATTTGATTACATTTGATTTCACGTTTCAGATTTAAATTTACTTCATTTCACATTTCATTACATTTCATTTCAAGTTTAACATTTATATTTACTTCATTTCACATTTCATTACATTTCATCTCATGTTAAACATTTATATTTTCTTCATTTCACATTTCATTACATTTCATTTCACGTTTCACATTTAAATTTACTTCATTTCACATTTCATTACTTTTCATTTCATGTTTCACATTTAAATATATTTCATTTCAAATTACATTTCCATTTCAAGTTTCACATTTAAATTTACTTCATTTCACATTTCATTTAACGTTTCATATATAAATTTACTTTATTTCACATTTCATTAATTCTCATTTCTCGTTTCACTTTTAAATTTACTTCATTTCACATTTCATTAATTATGATTTCACGTTTCACATATAAATTTACTTCATTTCACATTATATTACTTTTCAATTCAGTTTTCACATTTATATTTACTTCATTTCACATTTCATTACACGTTTCACATTTTAATTTATTTCATTAAACATTTCATTGTATTTCATTTCACGTTTCACATTTAGATTTATTACATTTCACATTTCGATTCACGTTTCAGATTTTAATTTACTTCATTTTACATTTCATTACTTTTCTTTTTTCGTTTCAAATTTAAATTTACTTTATTTCATGTTTCATTACACTTGATTTCATTTTTAACATTTAAATTTACTTCATTTCAAAATTAATTAATTAATATAACGTTTCACATTTAAATTTACTTCATTTCTAATTCATTATTTTCATTTCATATTTCACATTAAAATTTACTACATTTCACATTTCATTACTTTTAATTTTTTGTTTCAAATTTAAATTTACTTCATTTCACATTTGATTACTTTTGATTTCACTTTTCACATTTAATTTTTCTTCTTTTCACATTCATTTACTTTTATATTTTCTTTTCACATTTATATTTACTTCATATCACATTTCATTACATTTCATTTCTCGTTTCTCGTTTAATTTTACTTCATTTCTCATTTCATTTCCCGTTTCACATTTCAATTTACTTCATTTCACATTTCATTTCACGTTTCACATATAAATTTATTTCATTTATCATTTCATTTCACGTTTCACATTTAAATTTACTTCATATTACATTTCATTAGTCTTCTTTTCACTTTTCACATTTTAATTTACTTCATTTCACATTTCATTAATTTTGATTTCACGTTTAACGTGTAAATTTACTTCATTTCACATTCACTACTTCTAATTTTCGTTTCAATTTTAAATTTACTTCATTTCACATTTCATTACTTCTAATTTTCGTTTCAAATTTAAATTTACTTCATTTCACATTTCATTATATTTCATGTCACGTTTCACATTTAAATGTTCTTTATTTCATGTTTCATTTTTCACATTTAAATTTACTTCATTTCACATTTAATTTATTTTGAATTCACGTTTCACAATTAAATTTATTACATTTCACATTTCGATTCACGTTTCAGATTTAAATTTATTTCATTTCACATTTCATTACTTTTATTTTCGTTTCAAATTTAAATTTTTTTCATTTCATGTTTCATTACTTTGCATTTCACGTTTCACATTTAAATTTACTTCATTTCACGTTTCATTACACTCGATTTATTTTTTAACATTTAAATTTACTTCATTTTAAAATTAATTAATATAACGTTTCACATTTAAATTTACTTCATTTCACATTTCATTATTTTGATTTCATTTTTCACATTTAAATTTACTTCATTACACTTTTCATTAGTTTTCATTTCACGTTTCACATTTAAATTTACTTTGTTTCACGTTTCATTTCTTTTCATTTCACTTTTCACATTTAAATTTACTTTATTTCGCATTTCATTACCTTCAACTTTTTGTTTCAATTTTAAATTTACTTCATTTCACATTTGATTACTTTTGATTTCACGTTTCACATTAATTTTTCTTCATTTCACATTTCATTACTTTTCTTTTAATGTTTCACATTTAAATATACTTCATTTCAAATTTTGATTTACGTTTCACATTTAAATTTACTTCATTTCACGATTCACTTTTAAATTTACTTCATTTCACATTTCATTAATTTTGATTTCAGGTTTCACATTTAAATTTACTACATTTCACATTTCATTTCACGTTTCAGATTTAAATTTAATTCATTTCACAATTCATTAGTTTTCATTTCGCATTTCACTGTTCCCCACTATTCAGGGTCACTTGGGGTCACTTTTAGCATCCATTTTTCGGGGTCTCCCTCTTTTTCAGTCGCTTTTGGGGTCACTCGGGGTCCATTTTAGGATCTCTCTTTCGGGGTACCCTCTTTTTTGGGGTCATATTTAGGTTCTCTTTTTTGGGGTCCCCCTCTTTTTGGGGTCCCCCTCTATATATCCCCTCTTTTCATTTCAGAGCGTAGGACAGACCTGCATCACGTGACGGCGTGCTTCCAGTAAACACCACTGAGCACTGGCCCAAGGAAGAACACGAGCCATACGCCGATCATCATTCATCCCGGATGATATCACTATGCATTGGATGTCTGTATGAAGGAAGGCTCACCCTATAGTTAACTTGATGGCTGGTTCACTTTGTGAAGGGGTGGAGTGTATGGGAACTGTTGAATTTTGGCCTGAAGCACTGATGGATCATGTGAGGTAAGCACTGAGTCAGCTGCGGGAGCACAGGTGAAGGCAATGCACCTGTGACTGGAAGGGGTGGAGTCTGGCTCCACCTCTCCCAGACCCCATTTAAGGACTGACCACGACTGGGGAAGGTTCTTTTGTTGGAGATCCCCTCCCCTGTGGAGGTCCAGGCAAGCCTTGACCTTCAGTGACAGGTTAGCCTTTCCTAATTTACTGCTTGTCTTTATACCACCTGGATAAGTCATACAAAAACACATTGTCCACCTTCGTTATTTGGTGTGGGTATTATTCTTTTGGGGGATTCACTGTGCACACCCTAAGCTTCAGCTCTAAATCCTTGCTTTTTTACCCCAAAGTCTAGCCCCTAGTCCTTGCTATTCCACCCCATATTCCTGCCCTAAGCCCTCGCTATTTCCTCCCAAACAGTAGTCCCAAGTCCTCATTATTACCCTTAAACTCAGGCCCTGAATCCTTGCCATTTCACCCCAGGCTCAAGTGCCACATCCTGCCTAATTCACCCCAAAGCTCCGTCCCAGCTTCTCGCCATTCGGTGCCAAACTCCAGCCCCAAACGTTTACTATTTCATCCCAATCTCCAGTTCCTTTGTTCTCACTGCTTCACCCCGAACTCCAACATCAAACCCTCTCTGTTTCGCCCCAATCTCCAGCTCTAAATTCTTGCTATTATATCCCAAGCTGTAACACCTAGTCCTTGTTATTCCTCCCCACGTTCCTACCCCAAACCTACCCTACTTCATTCCGAGCAGTAGTCCCAAATCCTCATTATTTCCCTCAAACTCTGGCCCCAAGCGCTCACTATTTCCTCCCAAACTAAACTCCAAAATCCAGGCTCATTCATCCAAAACTCCATCCCAACTTCTTGCAGTTTCACCCTGAACTTCAGCCTCGCAACTGTGAGGCCCAAATCCTCACAGTTTCACCCTATATTGCAGCTCCCAATCCTCTCTCGCTTTCCCCAAACTCCGTATAAAATTCCTCACTACTTCTCCCCAAGTTTCAGTCCCATGTCTGGCTGTCTCACACCAGTGTCAAGCATCATATCCTCGCAATTTCTTCCCAAATTCTAGCCCGAATTCCATATTACATATCATTTCATATTTTATTTTATATTCCAGTTGATATTTCATTTCATATTTCCTCTTCATTTTATATCATTTTATTTCATATCCTTTTCTCACATCTGCTTCATTTCATTTCTTTTCAGTCCTTTTTATTGCTTATTTCATTTCATTTCTCAGCCCTCTGGTTCCTGCCCACGTTTTGCCTGCGTTGATCTCAGCCTGCTAACAGGGCAGCAGTTCCCGGGGTCGTCCATTTTCCCCTTGATGGAAATGGGTGTGAGTTTTCTCTTACTTTCTGCTACCTGTGGACTTGCCCTGGATGCCACAGCGTTTCGGATCTCACCGAGAGTGGCCTGCTGACTGCAACGGCTGATTCCCTCTGCACTCCCTGATGCATCCACTGGGACAGGCGGACCTGTGCATGTTCGGAGTCAGGTAGGACTCAGAGTGACACATTTTTGTGTTGTCAGGTGCTATATGCTGCACAGACATTTCATTTCAACTATTTCATACATTTCATATTATTTCTCATTTCGTATTATTTCACATTTCGTATTATTTCACATTTCAATCCATTATATTTCATTGAAAATATTGCGCACTTCGCATTTCATTGCGCATTTCTTGTTTCATTTAATATTTCATTTTATTTCTCGTTTCATTTCAAGTTTATTTTCAAGTTTCTGTTCATTTCAAATTTCATATTTCATATTTAGCTTCATCTCATTTTTATTTTTATCATTTTATATCTCATTTCAAATCATATTTCACTTCATATCACATTTCATTTCGTTTCCTATTTCATGTCATTTCGCACCATTACATTCTATTTCACTTTATATTTCAGATTTCATTTCAAATTTCTGATTTAAATTTCCGATCTCTTTTCCCACTTCCCATTTCCGATCTCTTTTCCCACTTCCCATTTCCGATCTCTTTTCCCACTTCCCATTTCCGATCTCTTTTCCCACTTCCTGTTTCACATTTAAATTAACTACATTTCAAAATTAATTACTTTTCATTTCACGATTTCATTAATATTTTCTTCATTTCACATTTCATTACATTTCCATTTTTGTTTCACATTTAAATTTACTTCATTTCACATTTTGATTTACGTTTCAGATTTAAATTTAATTCATTTCACACTTCATTACTTTTCCTTTCACACTTCATTACTTTTCATTTCACACTTCATTACTTTTCATTTCACACTTCATTACTTTTCATTTCACACTTCATTACTTTTCATTTCACACTTCATTACTCTTCATTTCACACTTCATTACTCTTCATTTCACGTTTCACATTTAAATTTACTTCATTTCTCATTTCGTTAAATTTCATTTCACGTTTCACATTTAAATTAACTTCATTTCACATTTCTTTGCTTTTTATTCCACGTTTCACATTTATATTAAATACGTTTCAAATCTAATTACTTTTCTTTTCACGTTTTCATTTAAATATATATCACTTTTTTTACATTTCCATATTCGTTTCACATTTACATTAACTTCATTTCATATTTCATTACATTTCCTTTCGCGTTTAATATTAAATATATTTCACTTCACGTTTCACATTACATTTCACATTTCATTTCACAATTAATTACATTTCATATTTCATTTTATGTTTCAAAATTATTTTTACTTCATTTCACATTTCCTTACAATTCCTTTAAGTTTTTTCATGTGAATTTACTTCAATTCACATTTCATTATATTTCCATTTTCGTTTCACTTTTAAATTCACTTCATTTCACATTTCATTACTTTACATTTCAGGTTTCGCATTTAAATTTGCTTCATTTCACATTTCATTACTTTTGCTTTCACGTTTCACATTTAAATTTACTTCAATTCACATTTCATTAATTTTGATTTCAGGTTTCACATTTAAATTTACTTCATTTCACATTGCATTACATTTCATTTCACGTTTCACATTTAAATTTACTTCATTTCACATTTCATTTCGCGTTTCACATTTCAATTTAATACATTTCACATTTCATTACTTTTGATTTCACATTTTGCATTTCAATTTACTTCATTTCTTATTTCATTACTTGTGATTTCATGTGTCACATTTAAATTTACTTTATTTCACATTTCATTATTTTTAATTTCACTTTTCACATTTAAATTTACTTCATTTCACATTTCGATTCACGTTTCCTTTTTAAATTTACTTCATTTCACATTTCAATTCATGTTTCACATTTAAATTTACTTAATTTCACATTTCATTACTTTTAATTTTTTGTTTCAAATATGAATTTACTTCATTTCACATTTGATTATTTTTGACTTCACTTTTCACATTTAATTTTTCTTCTTTGCACATTCAATTACTTTTAAATTTTCTTTTCACATTTATATTTACTTCATATCACATTTCATTACATTTCATTTCACGTTTCACGTTTAATTTTACTTCATTTCTCATTTCATTTCCCGTTTCACATTTCAATTTTCATTTCACATTTCATTTCACGTTTCACATATAAATTTATTTCATTTATCATTTCATTTCACGTTTAACATTTAAATTTACTTCATTTCACGTTTCATTACACTCGATTTAATTTTTAACATTTAAATTTACTTCATTTCAAAATTAATTAATTAATATAACGTTTCACATTTAAATTTTGTTCATTTCACATTTCATTATTATGATTTCATTTTTCACATTTAAATTTACTTCATTACACTTTTCATTAGTTTTCATTTCACGTTTAACATTTAAATTTACTTCATTTCACGTTTCATTGCTTTTCATATAACTTTTAACATTTAAATTTACTTTATTTCGCATTTCATTTCTTTCTGATTCACGTTTCAGATTAAAATTTTCATTTCACATTTCATTACCTTTAACTTTTTGTTTCAATTTTAAATTTACTTCATTTCACATTTGATTACTTCTGATTTCACGTCTCACATTTAATTTTTCTTCATTTCACATTTCATTACTTTTCTTTTAATGTTTCACATTTAAATATACTTCATTTCAAATTTTGATTTAAGTTTCAGATTTAAATTTACTTCATTTCAAGTTTCACATTTTTATTTAATTCATTTCACATTTCATTACATTTGATTACATTTTTCACTTTTAAATTTACTTCATTTCACATTTCATTACATTTCATTTCACATTTCACATTTAAAATTACTTCATTTCACATTTCATTACTTTTGATTTCATTTTTCACAGTTAAATTTACATCATTTCACATTTAATTAATTTTGATTTCACGTTTCACATTTATATTTATTTCATTTCACGTTTCATTAATTTCGATTTCACGTTTCAAATTTATATTTAATTAATTTCACGTTTCATTACATTTCATTTCACGTTTCACATTTAAATTTACTTCATTTCACATTTCATTATTTTCATTTCAAGTTTCACATTTAAATTTACTTCATTTCACTTTTCATTAGTTTTCATTTCAAGTTCCATATTTAGATTTACTTAATTTCACATTACATTTCCATTTCACGTTTCACATTTATATTTACTTAATTTCACATTTCATTAATTTCGATTTCCCGTTTCACTTTTACATTTACTTCATTTCACATTACATTACTTCATTTCACGTTTCACATATAAATTTATTTCATTTCTCATTTCATTTCACATTTCATTTCTTTTCAATTCACGTTTCAGATTTAAATTTGCTTCATTTCACATTTCATTACATTTCATTTCAAGTTAAACATTTAAATTTACTTCATTTCACGTTTTATGACTTTTCATTTCACGTTTCATATTTAAATTTACTTCAATTCACATTTCATTAATTATGATTTCACATTTCACATTTAAATTTAATTATATTCTCATTTCATTAATTTTGATTTCACGTTTCACATTTAAATTTACTTCATTTCACATTTCATTACAAATCTTTATTCGTTTCAAATTTATATTTACTTCTCATTTCGTTACTTTTCATTTTTTGTTTCAAATTTAATTTAATTCATTTCACTTTTCATTAATTTTCATTATATTTCTCACTTTTAAATTTGTTTCATTTCACAATTCATTACTTTTCATTTTGCGTTTCACATTTAAATTTACTTCATTTCACATTTCATTATATTTCATTTAAAGTTTCACATTTAAATTTACTTCATTTCACGTTTCATTACTTTTCATTTCAAGTTTCATATTTAAATTTACTTCATTTCACATTTGATTACATTTGATTTCACGTTTAAGATTTAAATTTACTTCATTTCACATTTGATTACATTTGATTTCACGTTTCAGATTTAAATTTACTTCATTTCACATTTTATTACTTTTCAATTCAGGTTTCACATTTATATTTACATCATTTCACATTTCATTCCACGTTTCACCTTTTAATTTATATCATTTTACATTACATTGAATTTCATTTCACGTTTCACATTTAAATTTACTTCATTTCACATTTCATTACTTCTGATTTCACGTTTCACATTTAAATTTACTTCATTTCACATTTTGATTCACGTTTCAGATTTAAATTTACTTCCTTTCACGTTTCGCATTTAAATATTCTTCATTTCACATTTCATTTCACGTTTCACATTTAAATTTACTTCTTTTCACATTTCATTAATTTTGATTTCACGTTTCACATTTAAATTTACTTCATTTCACATTTCATTTCACGTTTTACATTTAAATTTACTTCATTTCACTTTTCATTAATTTTGTTTTCACGTTTTGCATTTAAATTTTCTTCATTTCACATTTCATTAATTTTGATTTCTTGTTTCACATTTAAATTTACTTCACTTCACATTTCATTACTTTTCATTTCACGTTTCACATCTATATTTACTTCATTTCCCGTTTCATTTCATTTCTTTTCTCGTTTCACGATTCACATTTATATTTACTTCATTTTACATTTCATTAATTTTGATTTCAAATTTCACATTTAAATTTACTTCATTTCACATTTCATTAATTTTGATTTCATGTTTCACATTTAAATTTACTTCATTTCACATTTCGATTTACGTTTCAGATTTAAATTTACTACATTTCTCATTTAATTTTACTTCATTTCACTTTTCATTCGTTTTCATTTCATGTTTCAAATTTAAATTTTCTTCATTTCACATTTCATTACACGTTTCACATTTAAATTTAGTTCATTTCACATTTCATTTCACGTTTCTCTTTTAAATTTATTTCATTTCACATTTCATTACATTTCATTTCACGTTTCACATTTAAATTTATTTCATTTCTTGTTTCACATATAAATTTACTTTATATCACATCTCATATCATTTCAGACCATATATCACATTGAAATTTTCTTCATTAAATATTTTATAATATTTAATTCCACGTTTAACTTAAATGTTTTTTTCATTTCACATTTCAATACTTTTCATTTCACGTTTCACATTTAAATTTACTTCATTTCACATTTCATTACTTTTCATTTCACGTTTCATATTTAATTTCATTTCATTTCTGGTTTCAAATTTAAATTTACTTCATTTCACATATCATTACTTTTGATATCGGGTGTTTCACATTTAATTTTTCTTCTTTTTAAATATCATTTCACGTTTCGCATTTAAACTTACTTCATTTCACATTTTAATTTACTTCATTTCACATTACATTTCACGTTTCACATTTAAATTTACTTCATTTCACATTTCATTACTTTTGATTTCACGTTTCACATTTAATTTTATTTCATTTCAAATTTCATTAATTTTGATTTCACGTTCCACATTTAATTTTACTTCATTTCAAATTTCATTAATTTTGATTTCACGTTCCATATTTAAATTTACTTCGTTTCACGTTTCATTAATTTTGACTTCAATTTTCACATTTAAATTTACTTCGTTTCACGTTTCATTAATATTCTTTTAAAGATTCACATTTAAATTTACTTCGTTTCACATTTCGATTCATGTTTCAGATTTCAATTTATTACATTTCACATTTCATTTCACGTTTCACGTTTAAATTTAAAATAAATTTACTTGATTTCACATTTTATTTTACGTTTCACATTTAAATTTCCTACATTTCACATTACATTTCCATTTCACACTTCAAATTAAAATTTACTTCATTTCACGTTTAATTACTTTTCATTTCACATTTCACATTAAAATTTTCTACATTTCACATTACATTTCCATTTCACGTTTCACATTTAAATTTACTTCATTTCACGTTACAAATTAAAATTTACTTCTATTCACATTTCATTTCTTTTGATTTCAAGTTTTTCATTTAACTTTTCTTCATTTCACATTTCATTACTTTTCTTTTAATGATTTACATTTAAATATACTTCATTTCAAATTTCGATTTACGTTTCAGATTTAAATTTACTTCATTTCACATTTCATTAGTTTTCATTTCACACTTCACATTTAAATTTACTTCATGTCACCTTTCATTACGTTTGATTTCATTTTTCACAGTTAAATTCATATCATTTCACAGTTAATTAATTTTGATTTCACGTTTCACATTTAAATTTACTACATTTCACTTTTCATTACATTTCATTTCACGATTCACATTTAAATTTACTTCATTTCACATTTCATTAATTTTGATTTCATGTTTCACATTTAAATTTACTACATTTCACATTTCATTTCACGTTTCAGATTTAAATTTAATTCATTTCACAATTCATTAGTTTTCATTTCGCATTTCACATTTAATTTTAATTCTTTTCACATTTCAGTTCACCTTTCACATTTAAATTTACTTCATTTCACATTCAATTAATTTTAATTTTTCTTTTCACATTTAAATTTACTTCATTTCACATTTCATTTTGATTTCAAGTTTCACATTTTAATTTACTTCATTTCACATTATATTACTTTTCAATTCATGTTTCACATTTATATTTACTTCATTTCACATTTCATTCCACGTTTCACATTTTAATTTATTTCATTAAACATTTCATTGCATTTCATTTCACGTTTCATCTTTAAATTTACTTCATTTCACATTTCATTAATTTCGAATTCACGTTTCACATTTAGATTTATTACATTTCACATTTCGATTCACGTTTCAGATTTAAATTTACTTCATTTTACATTTCATTACTTTTCTTTTTTCGTTTCAAATTTAACTTTATTTCAAGTGTCATTACTTCTCATTTCGCGTTTCACATTTAAATTTACTGCATTTCACGTTTCATTACACTTGATTTCATTTTTAACATTTAAATTTACTTCATTTCAAAATTAATTAATTAATATAACGTCTCACATTTAAATTTACTTCATTTCTAATTCATTTTTTTATTTCATTTTTCACATTTAAATTTACTACATTACACATTTCATTACTTTTCATTTCATATTTCACATTAAAATTTACTTCATTTCACATTTCATTACTTTTAATTTTTTGTTTCAAATTTAAATTTACTTCATTTCACATTTGATTACTTTTGTTTTCACGTTTCACATTTAATTTTTCTTCTTTTCACATTCAATTACTTTTAAATTTTCTTTTCACATTTATATTTACTTCATATCACATTTCATTACATTTCATTTCTCGTTTCACGTTTAATTTTACTTCATTTCTCATTTCATTTCCCCTTTCACATTTCAATTTTCTTCAGTTCACATTTCATTTCACGTTTCACATTTAAATTTACTTCATTTTACATTTCATTTAGAGTTTCACATTTTAATTTACTTTATTTCACATTTCATTAATTTTGATTTCATGTTTCACATTCAAATTTACTTCATTTCACATTTCATAACTTTTCATTTCACGTTTAACATTTAAATTTACTTCATTTCACATTTCATTACTTCTAATTTTCGTTTCAAATTTAAATTTACTTCATTTCACATTTCATTATATTTCATGTCACGTTTCACATTTAAATGTACTTTATTTCATGTTTCATTTTTCATATTTAAATTTACTTCATTTCACATTTAATTTATTTTGATTTCACATTTCACAATTAAATTTATTACATTTCACATTACGATTCACGTTTCAGATTTAAATTTATTTCATTTCACATTTCATTACTTTTATTTTCGTTTCAAATTTAATTTTTTTTCATTTCATGTTTCATTACTTTGCATTTCACGTTTCACATATAAATTTACTTCATTTCACGTTTCATTACACTCGATTTAATTTTTAACATTTAAATTTACTTCATTTCAAAATTAATTAATATAACGTTTCACATTTAAATTTACTTCATTTCACATTTCATTATTTTGATTTCATTTTTCACATTTAAATTTACTTCATTACACTTTTCATTAGTTTTCATTTCACTTTTCACATTTAAATTTACTTTATTTCGCAGTTCATTACTTTTTGATTCACGTTTCAGATTAAAATTTTCATTTCACATTTCATTACTTTCAACTTTTTGTTTCAATTTGAAATTTACTTCATTTCACTTTTGATTACTTTTGATTTCACGTTTCACATTTAATTTTTCTTCATTTCACATTTCATTACTTTTCTTTTAATGTTTCACATTTAAATATACTTCATTTCAAATTTTGATTTACGTTTCAGATTTAAATTTACTTCATTTCACGTTTCACATTTAAATTTACTTCATTTCACATTTCATTACATTTCATTTCACGTTTCACATTTAATTTTACTTCATTTCAGATTTCATTGCTTTTCCTTTCTCGTTTCAAATTTAAATTTACTTCATTTCACATTTCATTACTTTTCCCTTCGCGTTTCACATAGAAATCCATTTCGTTTCTCATTTCAAATTTAAATTTAATACGTTTAACTTTTGATTACTTTACATTTCATGTTTCACATTTAAATTTACTTCATTTCATATTTCATTAATTTTTATTTCGCGTTTCACATTTAAATTTACCTCTTTTCAAATTTCGATTCACGTTCCACATTTAAATGTACTTCATTTAACATTTCATTTCCATTTCACGTTTCACATTTAAATTTACTTCATTTAACATTTCATTAATTTTGATTTCACATTTCACATTTAAATTTACTTCATTTCACATTTCATTAGAGATTTCATACAGTTTTCATATTTCATTTCAAATTTCTCATTTTATTTCACATTTTCTTACTTTTCAATACACGTTTCACGTTTAAATTTTCTTTATTTCACATTTCATTACTTATTTCATTCCATGTTTCACTTTTAAATTTACTTCATTTCACATTTCATTACTTTTCATTTCATGTTTCACATTTAAATTTACTTCATTTCAAATTTCGATTCACGTTTCAGATTTAAATTTACTTCATTTAACATTTCATTTCACGTTTCACATTTAAATTTACTTCTTTTCACATTTCATTCATTTTGATTTCACGTTTCACATTTAAATTTACTTCCTGTCAAATTTCATTTCACATTTCAAATTTAAAATTAATTCATTTCACATTTCATTAGTTTTCATTTCGCGTTTCACATTTCATTAATTTTGTTTTCACGTTTTTCATTTAAATTTTCTTCATTTCACATTTCATTAATTTTGATTAAACGTTTCACATTTATATTTACTTCATTTCACTTTTCATTAATTTTGATTAAATGTTTCACATTTAAATTTACTTCATTTCACATTTCGATTTACGTTTCAGATTTAAATTTACTTAATTTAACTTTTCACATTCAAATTTACTTCATTTCACATTTCATTAACTTTGATTAAATGTTTCACATTTAGATTTACTTCATTTCACTTTTCATTAATGCTGATTTCACATTTCACATTTAAATTTACTTCATTTCACATTTCGATTTACGTTTCAGATTTAAATTTTCTTCATTTCACGTTTCAAATTTTAATTTATTTAATTTCACATTTCATTAGTTTTCATTTCACGTTTCACATTTCAATTTACTTCATTTCACATTTCATTAATTTTGATTTCACGTTTTGCATTTAAGTTTTCTTCATTTCACATTTCATTAATTTTGATTAAACGTTTCACATTTATATTTACTTCATTTCGCATTTCATTAATTTTGATTACTTCATTTCACGTTTCACATTTTAATTTACTTCGCTTCACATTTCATTAGTTTTCAGTTCACGTTTCAAATTTTAATTTACTTCATTTCACATTCCATTTCTTTTGATTTCATTTTTCACATTTAAATTTTCTTCATTTCACATTTATTAATTTTGATTTCACGTTTCACGTTTAAATCTACTTCATTCCACATTTCATTAATTTTGATTACACGTTTCACATTTAAATTTACTTAATTTCACATTTCATTAATTTTGATTCCACGTTTCACATTTAAATTTACTTCATTTCATGTTTCATTATATTTTATTTCTTGTTTCACATTTAATATTACTGCATTTCACGTTTCATTACATTTCATTTCACATATCACATTTAAATTTTATTCATTTCACATTTCATTAATTTTGATTTCATTTTTCACATTTAAATTTACTTCATTTCACATTTCATTACATTTCCTTTCACGTTTCACATTTTAATTTACTTCATTTCACATTTCATTTCACGTTTCACATTTAAATTTTCTTCATTTCTCATTTCATTACCTTTCTTTTCACGTTTCACATTTAAATTTACTTCATTTCGCATTTCATTTCACGTTTCACATTTCAATTTACCTCTTTTCGCATTTCATTTTTCGATTCACTTTTCAATTTACTTCATTATACATTTCATTTCTTGTTTCACATTTAAAGTTATATCATTTCACATTTAATTATATTTCATTTCACGTTTCACATTAAATTTATTTCATTTTACGTTTCACATTAAATTTATTTCATTTTACGTTTCACATTTATATTTATTCATTTCACATTTCATTACTTTTCATTTCGCTTTTCACATTTAAATTTTCTTCATTTCACATTTCATTACTTTTGATTTCATTTTTCACAGTTAATTTTTATATCATTTCACATTTAATTAATTTTGATTTCACTTTTAACATTTAAATTTAATTCATTTCACATTTCATTACTTTTCATTTCACGTTTCACATTAATTTACATCTTTTCACATTTCTATTCACGTTTCATATTTATATTTACTTCATTTCACATTTCTTTACATTTCATTTCATGTTTCACTTTTAAATGTCCTTCATTTCACATTTCATTACTTTTAAATTTTCTTTTCACATTTAAATTTCCTTCAGATCACATTTCATTACTTTTCATTTCAAGTTTCACTTTTATATTTCCTTCATTTTTCGTTTCACATTTATTTCATTTCACTTTTCATTACATTTCATTTCTCGTTTCACATTTAATTTTACTTCATTTGTCATTTCATTTCTCGTTTCACAGTTAAATTAACTTCGTTTCACATTTCAATTTTCTTCATTTCACATTTCATTTCATGTTTCACATTTAAATTTACTACATTTCACATTTATTTTGAATTCTTGTTTCACAATTAAATTTACGTTATTCCACGTTTTATTGATTTTGCTTTCACGTTTCACATTTAAATTTACTTCATTCCACTTTTGATTACAATTGATTTCACGTTTCAGATTTAAATTTACTTCATTACACATTTCATTTCACGTTTCACATCTAAATTTACTTCTTTTCACATTTCATTTCACATTTCAAATTTCATTGTACTTCATTTCACATTTCTTTACTTTTCACGTTTCACATTTAAATTTTCTTCATTTCACTTTACATTTCACGATTCACATTTAAATTTACTTATTTTCAAATTTTATTACTTTACTTATTTCAAGTTTCACATCTCATTTCACATTTATTTCACAAATCATTACTTTTCTTATTTCATTTCAGGTTTCACATTTAAATTTAATTCATTTCACATTTCAATTCACGTTTCAAATTTATATTTACTTCATTACACATTTCATTTCGCTTTTCACATTTATATTTACTTCATTTCACATTTCATTATTCTTCATTTCACGTTCCACATTTAAATTTAATTCATTTCACATTACATTACTTTTCATTTCACGTTTCAAATTTAAATTTACTTCATTTCACATTTCATTACTTTTAATTTAATGTTTCACATTTAATTTTTCTTCATTTAACATTTAATTAATTTTGATTTTACGTTCCACATGTAAATTTACTTCATTTAACATTTCATTTTTCACATTTAAATTTACTTATTTTCAAATTTTATTACTTTACTTATTTCAAGTTTCACATCTCATTTCACATTTATTTCACAAATCATTACTTTTCTTATTTCATTTCACGTTTCACATTTAAATTTACTTCATTTCACATTTCATTACTTTTCATTTCACGTTTCACATTAAAATATACTTCATTTCACATTTCATTTCATGTTTCACATTTAAATTTACTTCATTTAATAATTCATTACATTTCATTTCAAGATTTACATTTAAATTTAATTCATTTCACATTTCATTTAAAGTTTCACATTTAAATTTACTTCATTTCACATTTCATTACTTTTCATTTCATATTTCACATTAAAATTTTCATTATTTCACATTTCATTACATTTAGATTCACGTTTGATATCACTTTTGATATCGGGTGTTTCACATTTAATTTTACTTCTTTTTAAATATCATTTCACGTTTCGCATTTAAACTTACTTCATTTCACATTATATTTCACGTTTCACATTTTAATTTACTTCTTTTCACATTACATTTCACGTTTCACATTTAAATTTACTTCATTTCACATTTCATTACATTTCTTTTTTCATTTTAAATTTAAATTTACTTCATTTCACATTTCATTACTTTTGATTTCACGTTTCACATTTAATTATACTTCATTTCAAATTTCTTTAATTTTGATTTCACGTTCCACATTTAAATTTATTTCATTTCACATTTCATTAATTTTGACTTCAATTTTCACATTTAAATTTACTTCGTTTCACGTTTCATTAATATTCTTTTAAAGATTCACATTTAAATTTACTTCGTTTCACATTTCGATTCATGTTTCAGATTTAAATTTATTACATTTCACATTTCATTTCACGTTTCACGTTTAAATTTACTTCAATTCGCCTTTCATTAATTTTTATTTCGCGTTTCACATTTAAATTTACCTCTCTTCAAATTTCGATTCACTTTTCACATTTAAATTTACTTCATTTCACATTTCATTTCCATTTCACGTTTCACATTTAAATTTACTTCATTTCACATTTCATTAATTTTGATTTCACATTTCACATTTAAATTTACTTTATTTCTCATTTCATTACTTTTCATTTCATGTTTCAGATTAAAATTTACTTAATTTCACATTTCATTTCACGTTTCACATTTAAATATTCTTCATTTCACATTTCATTTCATGTTTCACATATAAATTTACTTTATTTCGCGTTTCACATTTAAATTTACTTCATATCACAATTCATTTCACGTTTCACATTTAAATTTACTTCATATCACATTTTATTTTATTTTTCACATTTAAATTTACTTCATTTCACATTTCATTACAGATTTCATACACTTTTCATATTTCATTTCAAATTTCTTAGTTTATTTCACATTTTATTGCTTTTCAATTCACGTTTCAAGTTTAAATTTTCTTTATTTCACATTTCATTACTTTTCTTATTTCATTTCATGTTTCACATTTAAATTTACTTCATTTCACATTTTTTTTTACTTTTCATGTCATGTTTCACTTTTAAATTCACTTAATTTTACATTATTATTTTACTTATTTCATGTTTTGAATTTCGGTTGACGTTTCGGTTGACATTCAATTACATTTCACATTTCGATTTACATTTCAAATTTAAATTTACATCATTTCACATTTCATTACTTTTCATTTCATGTTTCTCATTTAAATTTATATCATTTCACATTTCATTAGTTTCATTTCATGTTTCACATTTAAATTTACTTCATTTCACTTTTCATTTCACGTTTCAGATTTAAATTTACTTCATTTCACATTTCATTTCGCGTTTCACATTTAAATTTACTTCTTTTCACATTTCATTCCACATTTCACAGTTAAATTTACTTTATTTCACATTTCATTACACGTTTCACATTTTAATTTATTTCATTAAACATTTCATTGTATTTCATTTCACGTTTCACATTTAGATTTATTACATTTCACATTTCGATTCACGTTTCAGATTTTAATTTACTTCATTTTACATTTCATTACTTTTCTTTTTTCGTTTCAAATTTAAATTTACTTTATTTCATGTTTCATTACACTTGATTTCATTTTTAACATTTAAATTTACTTCATTTCAAAATTAATTAATTAATATAACGTTTCACATTTAAATTTACTTCATTTCTAATTCATTATTTTCATTTCATATTTCACATTAAAATTTACTACATTTCACATTTCATTACTTTTAATTTTTTGTTTCAAATTTAAATTTACTTCATTTCACATTTGATTACTTTTGATTTCACTTTTCACATTTAATTTTTCTTCTTTTCACATTCATTTACTTTTATATTTTCTTTTCACATTTATATTTACTTCATATCACATTTCATTACATTTCATTTCTCGTTTCTCGTTTAATTTTACTTCATTTCTCATTTCATTTCCCGTTTCACATTTCAATTTACTTCATTTCACATTTCATTTCACGTTTCACATATAAATTTATTTCATTTATCATTTCATTTCACGTTTCACATTTAAATTTACTTCATATTACATTTCATTAGTCTTCTTTTCACTTTTCACATTTTAATTTACTTCATTTCACATTTCATTAATTTTGATTTCACGTTTAACGTTTAAATTTACTTCATTTCACATTCACTACTTCTAATTTTCGTTTCAATTTTAAATTTACTTCATTTCACATTTCATTACTTCTAATTTTCGTTTCAAATTTAAATTTACTTCATTTCACATTTCATTATATTTCATGTCACGTTTCACATTTAAATGTTCTTTATTTCATGTTTCATTTTTAACATTTAAATTTACTTCATTTCACATTTAATTTATTTTGAATTCACGTTTCACAATTAAATTTATTACATTTCACATTTCGATTCACGTTTCAGATTTAAATTTATTTCATTTCACATTTCATTACTTTTATTTTCGTTTCAAATTTAAATTTTTTTCATTTCATGTTTCATTACTTTGCATTTCACGTTTCACATTTAAATTTACTTCATTTCACGTTTCATTACACTCGATTTATTTTTTAACATTTAAATTTACTTCATTTTAAAATTAATTAATATAACGTTTCACATTTAAATTTACTTCATTTCACATTTCATTATTTTGATTTCATTTTTCACATTTAAATTTACTTCATTACACTTTTCATTAGTTTTCATTTCACGTTTCACATTTAAATTTACTTTGTTTCACGTTTCATTTCTTTTCATTTCACTTTTCACATTTAAATTTACTTTATTTCGCATTTCATTACCTTCAACTTTTTGTTTCAATTTTAAATTTACTTCATTTCACATTTGATTACTTTTGATTTCACGTTTCACATTAATTTTTCTTCATTTCACATTTCATTACTTTTCTTTTAATGTTTCACATTTAAATATACTTCATTTCAAATTTTGATTTACGTTTCACATTTAAATTTACTTCATTTCACGATTCACTTTTAAATTTACTTCATTTCACATTTCATTAATTTTGATTTCAGGTTTCACATTTAAATTTACTACATTTCACATTTCATTTCACGTTTCAGATTTAAATTTAATTCATTTCACAATTCATTAGTTTTCATTTCGCATTTCACTGTTCCCCACTATTCAGGGTCACTTGGGGTCACTTTTAGCATCCATTTTTCGGGGTCTCCCTCTTTTTCAGTCGCTTTTGGGGTCACTCGGGGTCCATTTTAGGATCTCTCTTTCGGGGTACCCTCTTTTTTGGGGTCATATTTAGGTTCTCTTTTTTGGGGTCCCCCTCTTTTTGGGGTCCCCCTCTATATATCCCCTCTTTTCATTTCAGAGCGTAGGACAGACCTGCATCACGTGACGGCGTGCTTCCAGTAAACACCACTGAGCACTGGCCCAAGGAAGAACACGAGCCATACGCCGATCATCATTCATCCCGGATGATATCACTATGCATTGGATGTCTGTATGAAGGAAGGCTCACCCTATAGTTAACTTGATGGCTGGTTCACTTTGTGAAGGGGTGGAGTGTATGGGAACTGTTGAATTTTGGCCTGAAGCACTGATGGATCATGTGAGGTAAGCACTGAGTCAGCTGCGGGAGCACAGGTGAAGGCAATGCACCTGTGACTGGAAGGGGTGGAGTCTGGCTCCACCTCTCCCAGACCCCATTTAAGGACTGACCACGACTGGGGAAGGTTCTTTTGTTGGAGATCCCCTCCCCTGTGGAGGTCCAGGCAAGCCTTGACCTTCAGTGACAGGTTAGCCTTTCCTAATTTACTGCTTGTCTTTATACCACCTGGATAAGTCATACAAAAACACATTGTCCACCTTCGTTATTTGGTGTGGGTATTATTCTTTTGGGGGATTCACTGTGCACACCCTAAGCTTCAGCTCTAAATCCTTGCTTTTTTACCCCAAAGTCTAGCCCCTAGTCCTTGCTATTCCACCCCATATTCCTGCCCTAAGCCCTCGCTATTTCCTCCCAAACAGTAGTCCCAAGTCCTCATTATTACCCTTAAACTCAGGCCCTGAATCCTTGCCATTTCACCCCAGGCTCAAGTGCCACATCCTGCCTAATTCACCCCAAAGCTCCGTCCCAGCTTCTCGCCATTCGGTGCCAAACTCCAGCCCCAAACGTTTACTATTTCATCCCAATCTCCAGTTCCTTTGTTCTCACTGCTTCACCCCGAACTCCAACATCAAACCCTCTCTGTTTCGCCCCAATCTCCAGCTCTAAATTCTTGCTATTATATCCCAAGCTGTAACACCTAGTCCTTGTTATTCCTCCCCACGTTCCTACCCCAAACCTACCCTACTTCATTCCGAGCAGTAGTCCCAAATCCTCATTATTTCCCTCAAACTCTGGCCCCAAGCGCTCACTATTTCCTCCCAAACTAAACTCCAAAATCCAGGCTCATTCATCCAAAACTCCATCCCAACTTCTTGCAGTTTCACCCTGAACTTCAGCCTCGCAACTGTGAGGCCCAAATCCTCACAGTTTCACCCTATATTGCAGCTCCCAATCCTCTCTCGCTTTCCCCAAACTCCGTATAAAATTCCTCACTACTTCTCCCCAAGTTTCAGTCCCATGTCTGGCTGTCTCACACCAGTGTCAAGCATCATATCCTCGCAATTTCTTCCCAAATTCTAGCCCGAATTCCATATTACATATCATTTCATATTTTATTTTATATTCCAGTTGATATTTCATTTCATATTTCCTCTTCATTTTATATCATTTTATTTCATATCCTTTTCTCACATCTGCTTCATTTCATTTCTTTTCAGTCCTTTTTATTGCTTATTTCATTTCATTTCTCAGCCCTCTGCTTCCTGCCCACGTTTTGCCTGCGTTGATCTCAGCCTGCTAACAGGGCAGCAGTTCCCGGGGTCGTCCATTTTCCCCTTGATGGAAATGGGTGTGAGTTTTCTCTTACTTTCTGCTACCTGTGGACTTGCCCTGGATGCCACAGCGTTTCGGATCTCACCGAGAGTGGCCTGCTGACTGCAACGGCTGATTCCCTCTGCACTCCCTGATGCATCCACTGGGACAGGCGGACCTGTGCATGTTCGGAGTCAGGTAGGACTCAGAGTGACACATTTTTGTGTTGTCAGGTGCTATATGCTGCACAGACATTTCATTTCAACTATTTCATACATTTCATATTATTTCTCATTTCGTATTATTTCACATTTCGTATTATTTCACATTTCAATCCATTATATTTCATTGAAAATATTGCGCACTTCGCATTTCATTGCGCATTTCTTGTTTCATTTAATATTTCATTTTATTTCTCGTTTCATTTCAAGTTTATTTTCAAGTTTCTGTTCATTTCAAATTTCATATTTCATATTTAGCTTCATCTCATTTTTATTTTTATCATTTTATATCTCATTTCAAATCATATTTCACTTCATATCACATTTCATTTCGTTTCCTATTTCATGTCATTTCGCACCATTACATTCTATTTCACTTTATATTTCAGATTTCATTTCAAATTTCTGATTTAAATTTCCGATCTCTTTTCCCACTTCCCATTTCCGATCTCTTTTCCCACTTCCCATTTCCGATCTCTTTTCCCACTTCCCATTTCCGATCTCTTTTCCCACTTCCTGTTTCACATTTAAATTAACTACATTTCAAAATTAATTACTTTTCATTTCACGATTTCATTAATATTTTCTTCATTTCACATTTCATTACATTTCCATTTTTGTTTCACATTTAAATTTACTTCATTTCACATTTTGATTTACGTTTCAGATTTAAATTTAATTCATTTCACACTTCATTACTTTTCCTTTCACACTTCATTACTTTTCATTTCACACTTCATTACTTTTCATTTCACACTTCATTACTTTTCATTTCACACTTCATTACTTTTCATTTCACACTTCATTACTCTTCATTTCACACTTCATTACTCTTCATTTCACGTTTCACATTTAAATTTACTTCATTTCTCATTTCGTTAAATTTCATTTCACGTTTCACATTTAAATTAACTTCATTTCACATTTCTTTGCTTTTTATTCCACGTTTCACATTTATATTAAATACGTTTCAAATCTAATTACTTTTCTTTTCACGTTTTCATTTAAATATATATCACTTTTTTTACATTTCCATATTCGTTTCACATTTACATTAACTTCATTTCATATTTCATTACATTTCCTTTCGCGTTTAATATTAAATATATTTCACTTCACGTTTCACATTACATTTCACATTTCATTTCACAATTAATTACATTTCATATTTCATTTTATGTTTCAAAATTATTTTTACTTCATTTCACATTTCCTTACAATTCCTTTAAGTTTTTTCATGTGAATTTACTTCAATTCACATTTCATTATATTTCCATTTTCGTTTCACTTTTAAATTCACTTCATTTCACATTTCATTACTTTACATTTCAGGTTTCGCATTTAAATTTGCTTCATTTCACATTTCATTACTTTTGCTTTCACGTTTCACATTTAAATTTACTTCAATTCACATTTCATTAATTTTGATTTCAGGTTTCACATTTAAATTTACTTCATTTCACATTGCATTACATTTCATTTCACGTTTCACATTTAAATTTACTTCATTTCACATTTCATTTCGCGTTTCACATTTCAATTTAATACATTTCACATTTCATTACTTTTGATTTCACATTTTGCATTTCAATTTACTTCATTTCTTATTTCATTACTTGTGATTTCATGTGTCACATTTAAATTTACTTTATTTCACATTTCATTATTTTTAATTTCACTTTTCACATTTAAATTTACTTCATTTCACATTTCGATTCACGTTTCCTTTTTAAATTTACTTCATTTCACATTTCAATTCATGTTTCACATTTAAATTTACTTAATTTCACATTTCATTACTTTTAATTTTTTGTTTCAAATATGAATTTACTTCATTTCACATTTGATTATTTTTGACTTCACTTTTCACATTTAATTTTTCTTCTTTTCACATTCAATTACTTTTAAATTTTCTTTTCACATTTATATTTACTTCATATCACATTTCATTACATTTCATTTCACGTTTCACGTTTAATTTTACTTCATTTCTCATTTCATTTCCCGTTTCACATTTCAATTTTCATTTCACATTTCATTTCACGTTTCACATATAAATTTATTTCATTTATCATTTCATTTCACGTTTAACATTTAAATTTACTTCATTTCACGTTTCATTACACTCGATTTAATTTTTAACATTTAAATTTACTTCATTTCAAAATTAATTAATTAATATAACGTTTCACATTTAAATTTTGTTCATTTCACATTTCATTATTATGATTTCATTTTTCACATTTAAATTTACTTCATTACACTTTTCATTAGTTTTCATTTCACGTTTAACATTTAAATTTACTTCATTTCACGTTTCATTGCTTTTCATATAACTTTTAACATTTAAATTTACTTTATTTCGCATTTCATTTCTTTCTGATTCAAGTTTCAGATTAAAATTTTCATTTCACATTTCATTACCTTTAACTTTTTGTTTCAATTTTAAATTTACTTCATTTCACATTTGATTACTTCTGATTTCACGTCTCACATTTAATTTTTCTTCATTTCACATTTCATTACTTTTCTTTTAATGTTTCACATTTAAATATACTTCATTTCAAATTTTGATTTAAGTTTCAGATTTAAATTTACTTCATTTCAAGTTTCACATTTTTATTTAATTCATTTCACATTTCATTACATTTGATTACATTTTTCACTTTTAAATTTACTTCATTTCACATTTCATTACATTTCATTTCACATTTCACATTTAAAATTACTTCATTTCACATTTCATTACTTTTGATTTCATTTTTCACAGTTAAATTTACATCATTTCACATTTAATTAATTTTGATTTCACGTTTCACATTTATATTTATTTCATTTCACGTTTCATTAATTTCGATTTCACGTTTCAAATTTATATTTAATTATTTTCACGTTTCATTACATTTCATTTCACGTTTCACATTTAAATTTACTTCATTTCACATTTCATTATTTTCATTTCAAGTTTCACATTTAAATTTACTTCATTTCACTTTTCATTAGTTTTCATTTCAAGTTCCATATTTAGATTTACTTAATTTCACATTACATTTCCATTTCACGTTTCACATTTATATTAACTTAATTTCACATTTCATTAATTTCGATTTCCCGTTTCACTTTTACATTTACTTCATTTCACATTACATTACTTCATTTCACGTTTCACATATAAATTTATTTCATTTCTCATTTCATTTCACATTTCATTTCTTTTCAATTCACGTTTCTGATTTAAATTTGCTTCATTTCACATTTCATTACATTTCATTTCAAGTTAAACATTTAAATTTACTTCATTTCACGTTTTATGACTTTTCATTTCACGTTTCATATTTAAATTTACTTCAATTCACATTTCATTAATTATGATTTCACATTTCACATTTAAATTTAATTATATTCTCATTTCATTAATTTTGATTTCACGTTTCACATTTAAATTTACTTCATTTCACATTTCATTACAAATCTTTATTCGTTTCAAATTTATATTTACTTCTCATTTCGTTACTTTTCATTTTTTGTTTCAAATTTAATTTAATTCATTTCACTTTTCATTAATTTTCATTATATTTCTCACTTTTAAATTTGTTTCATTTCACAATTCATTACTTTTCATTTTGCGTTTCACATTTAAATTTACTTCATTTCACATTTCATTATATTTCATTTAAAGTTTCACATTTAAATTTACTTCATTTCACGTTTCATTACTTTTCATTTCAAGTTTCATATTTAAATTTACTTCATTTCACATTTGATTACATTTGATTTCACGTTTAAGATTTAAATTTACTTCATTTCACATTTGATTACATTTGATTTCACGTTTCAGATTTAAATTTACTTCATTTCACATTTTATTACTTTTCAATTCAGGTTTCACATTTATATTTACATCATTTCACATTTCATTCCACGTTTCACCTTTTAATTTATATCATTTTACATTACATTGAATTTCATTTCACGTTTCACATTTAAATTTACTTCATTTCACATTTCATTACTTCTGATTTCACGTTTCACATTTAAATTTACTTCATTTCACATTTTGATTCACGTTTCAGATTTAAATTTACTTCCTTTCACGTTTCACATTTAAATATTCTTCATTTCACATTTCATTTCACGTTTCACATTTAAATTTACTTCTTTTCACATTTCATTAATTTTGATTTCACGTTTCACATTTAAATTTACTTCATTTCACATTTCATTTCACGTTTTACATTTAAATTTACTTCATTTCACTTTTCATTAATTTTGTTTTCACGTTTTGCATTTAAATTTTCTTCATTTCACATTTCATTAATTTTGATTTCTTGTTTCACATTTAAATTTACTTCACTTCACATTTCATTACTTTTCATTTCACGTTTCACATCTATATTTACTTCATTTCCCGTTTCATTTCATTTCTTTTCTCGTTTCACGATTCACATTTATATTTACTTCATTTTACATTTCATTAATTTCGATTTCAAATTTCACATTTAAATTTACTTCATTTCACATTTCATTAATTTTGATTTCATGTTTCACATTTAAATTTACTTCATTTCACATTTCGATTTACGTTTCAGATTTAAATTTACTACATTTCTCATTTAATTTTACTTCATTTCACTTTTCATTCGTTTTCATTTCATGTTTCAAATTTAAATTTTCTTCATTTCACATTTCATTACACGTTTCACATTTAAATTTAGTTCATTTCACATTTCATTACTTTTCATTTCACGTTTCATATTTAATTTCATTTCATTTCTGGTTTCAAATTTAAATTTACTTCATTTCACATATCATTACTTTTGATATCGGGTGTTTCACATTTAATTTTTCTTCTTTTTAAATATCATTTCACGTTTCGCATTTAAACTTACTTCATTTCACATTTTAATTTACTTCATTTCACATTACATTTCACGTTTCACATTTAAATTTACTTCATTTCACATTTCATTACTTTTGATTTCACGTTTCACATTTAATTTTATTTCATTTCAAATTTCATTAATTTTGATTTCACGTTCCACATTTAATTTTACTTCATTTCAAATTTCATTAATTTTGATTTCACGTTCCATATTTAAATTTACTTCGTTTCACGTTTCATTAATTTTGACTTCAATTTTCACATTTAAATTTACTTCGTTTCACGTTTCATTAATATTCTTTTAAAGATTCACATTTAAATTTACTTCGTTTCACATTTCGATTCATGTTTCAGATTTCAATTTATTACATTTCACATTTCATTTCACGTTTCACGTTTAAATTTAAAATAAATTTACTTGATTTCACATTTTATTTTACGTTTCACATTTAAATTTCCTACATTTCACATTACATTTCCATTTCACACTTCAAATTAAAATTTACTTCATTTCACGTTTAATTACTTTTCATTTCACATTTCACATTAAAATTTTCTACATTTCACATTACATTTCCATTTCACGTTTCACATTTAAATTTACTTCATTTCACGTTACAAATTAAAATTTACTTCTATTCACATTTCATTTCTTTTGATTTCAAGTTTTTCATTTAACTTTTCTTCATTTCACATTTCATTACTTTTCTTTTAATGATTTACATTTAAATATACTTCATTTCAAATTTCGATTTACGTTTCAGATTTAAATTTACTTCATTTCACATTTCATTAGTTTTCATTTCACACTTCACATTTAAATTTACTTCATGTCACCTTTCATTACGTTTGATTTCATTTTTCACAGTTAAATTCATATCATTTCACAGTTAATTAATTTTGATTTCACGTTTCACATTTAAATTTACTACATTTCACTTTTCATTACATTTCATTTCACGATTCACATTTAAATTTACTTCATTTCACATTTCATTAATTTTGATTTCATGTTTCACATTTAAATTTACTACATTTCACATTTCATTTCACGTTTCAGATTTAAATTTAATTCATTTCACATTCAATTAATTTTAATTTTTCTTTTCACATTTAAATTTACTTCATTTCACATTTCATTTTGATTTCAAGTTTCACATTTTAATTTACTTCATTTCACATTATATTACTTTTCAATTCATGTTTCACATTTATATTTACTTCATTTCACATTTCATTCCACGTTTCACATTTTAATTTATTTCATTAAACATTTCATTGCATTTCATTTCACGTTTCATCTTTAAATTTACTTCATTTCACATTTCATTAATTTCGAATTCACGTTTCACATTTAGATTTATTACATTTCACATTTCGATTCACGTTTCAGATTTAAATTTACTTCATTTTACATTTCATTACTTTTCTTTTTTCGTTTCAAATTTAACTTTATTTCAAGTGTCATTACTTCTCATTTCGCGTTTCACATTTAAATTTACTGCATTTCACGTTTCATTACACTTGATTTCATTTTTAACATTTAAATTTACTTCATTTCAAAATTAATTAATTAATATAACGTCTCACATTTAAATTTACTTCATTTCTAATTCATTTTTTTATTTCATTTTTCACATTTAAATTTACTACATTACACATTTCATTACTTTTCATTTCATATTTCACATTAAAATTTACTTCATTTCACATTTCATTACTTTTAATTTTTTGTTTCAAATTTAAATTTACTTCATTTCACATTTGATTACTTTTGTTTTCACGTTTCACATTTAATTTTTCTTCTTTTCACATTCAATTACTTTTAAATTTTCTTTTCACATTTATATTTACTTCATATCACATTTCATTACATTTCATTTCTCGTTTCACGTTTAATTTTACTTCATTTCTCATTTCATTTCCCCTTTCACATTTCAATTTTCTTCATTTCACATTTCATTTCACGTTTCACATTTAAATTTACTTCATTTTACATTTCATTTAGAGTTTCACATTTTAATTTACTTTATTTCACATTTCATTAATTTTGATTTCATGTTTCACATTCAAATTTACTTCATTTCACATTTCATAACTTTTCATTTCACGTTTAACATTTAAATTTACTTCATTTCACATTTCATTACTTCTAATTTTCGTTTCAAATTTAAATTTACTTCATTTCACATTTCATTATATTTCATGTCACGTTTCACATTTAAATGTACTTTATTTCATGTTTCATTTTTCATATTTAAATTTACTTCATTTCACATTTAATTTATTTTGATTTCACATTTCACAATTAAATTTATTACATTTCACATTACGATTCACGTTTCAGATTTAAATTTATTTCATTTCACATTTCATTACTTTTATTTTCGTTTCAAATTTAATTTTTTTTCATTTCATGTTTCATTACTTTGCATTTCACGTTTCACATATAAATTTACTTCATTTCACGTTTCATTACACTCGATTTAATTTTTAACATTTAAATTTACTTCATTTCAAAATTAATTAATTAATATAACGTTTCACATTTAAATTTACTTCATTTCACATTTCATTATTTTGATTTCATTTTTCACATTTAAATTTACTTCATTACACTTTTCATTAGTTTTCATTTCACTTTTCACATTTAAATTTACTTTATTTCGCAGTTCATTACTTTTTGATTCACGTTTCAGATTAAAATTTTCATTTCACATTTCATTACTTTCAACTTTTTGTTTCAATTTGAAATATACTTCATTTCACTTTTGATTACTTTTGATTTCACGTTTCACATTTAATTTTTCTTCATTTCACATTTCATTACTTTTCTTTTAATGTTTCACATTTAAATATACTTCATTTCAAATTTTGATTTACGTTTCAGATTTAAATTTACTTCATTTCACGTTTCACATTTAAATTTACTTCATTTCACATTTCATTACATTTCATTTCACGTTTCACATTTAATTTTACTTCATTTCAGATTTCATTGCTTTTCCTTTCTCGTTTCAAATTTAAATTTACTTCATTTCACATTTCATTACTTTTCCCTTCGCGTTTCACATAGAAATCCATTTCGTTTCTCATTTCAAATTTAAATTTAATACGTTTAACTTTTGATTACTTTACATTTCATGTTTCACATTTAAATTTACTTCATTTCATATTTCATTAATTTTTATTTCGCGTTTCACATTTAAATTTACCTCTTTTCAAATTTCGATTCACGTTCCACATTTAAATGTACTTCATTTAACATTTCATTTCCATTTCACGTTTCACATTTAAATTTACTTCATTTAACATTTCATTAATTTTGATTTCACATTTCACATTTAAAATTACTTCATTTCACATTTCATTAGAGATTTCATACACTTTTCATATTTCATTTCAAATTTCTCATTTTATTTCACATTTTCTTACTTTTCAATACACGTTTCACGTTTAAATTTTCTTTATTTCACATTTCATTACTTTTCTTATTTCATTGCATGTTTCACTTTTAAATTTACTTCATTTCACATTTCATTACTTTTCATTTCATGTTTCACATTTAAATTTACTTCATTTCAAATTTCGATTCACGTTTCAGATTTAAATTTACTTCATTTAACATTTCATTTCACGTTTCACATTTAAATTTACTTCTTTTCACATTTCATTCATTTTGATTTCACGTTTCACATTTAAATTTACTTCCTGTCAAATTTCATTTCACATTTCAAATTTAAAATTAATTCATTTCACATTTCATTAGTTTTCATTTCGCGTTTCACATTTCATTAATTTTGTTTTCACGTTTTTCATTTAAATTTTCTTCATTTCACATTTCATTAATTTTGATTAAACGTTTCACATTTATATTTACTTCATTTCACTTTTCATTAATTTTGATTAAATGTTTCACATTCAAATTTACTTCATTTCACATTTCATTAATTTTGATTAAATGTTTCACATTTAGATTTACTTCATTTCACTTTTCATTAATGCTGATTTCACATTTCACATTTAAATTTACTTCATTTCACATTTCGATTTACGTTTCAGATTTAAATTTACTTCATTTCACGTTTCAAATTTTAATTTATTTAATTTCACATTTCATTAGTTTTCATTTCACGTTTCACATTTCAATTTACTTCATTTCACATTTCATTAATTTTGATTTCACGTTTTGCATTTAAGTTTTCTTCATTTCACATTTCATTAATTTTGATTAAACGTTTCACATTTATATTTACTTCATTTCGCATTTCATTAATTTTGATTACTTCATTTCACGTTTCACATTTTAATTTACTTCGCTTCACATTTCATTAGTTTTCAGTTCACGTTTCAAATTTTAATTTACTTCATTTCACATTCCATTTCTTTTGATTTCATTTTTCACATTTAAATTTTCTTCATTTCACATTTATTAATTTTGATTTCACGTTTCACGTTTAAATCTACTTCATTCCACATTTCATTAATTTTGATTACACGTTTCACATTTAAATTTACTTAATTTCACATTTCATTAATTTTGATTCCACGTTTCACATTTAAATTTACTTCATTTCATGTTTCATTATATTTTATTTCTTGTTTCACATTTAATATTACTGCATTTCACGTTTCATTACATTTCATTTCACATATCACATTTAAATTTTATTCATTTCACATTTCATTAATTTTGATTTCATTTTTCACATTTAAATTTACTTCATTTCACATTTCATTACATTTCCTTTCACGTTTCACATTTTAATTTACTTCATTTCACATTTCATTTCACGTTTCACATTTAAATTTTCTTCATTTCTCATTTCATTACCTTTCTTTTCACGTTTCACATTTAAATTTACTTCATTTCGCATTTCATTTCACGTTTCACATTTCAATTTACCTCTTTTCGCATTTCATTTTTCGATTCACTTTTCAATTTACTTCATTATACATTTCATTTCTTGTTTCACATTTAAAGTTATATCATTTCACATTTAATTATATTTCATTTCACGTTTCACATTAAATTTATTTCATTTTACGTTTCACATTAAATTTATTTCATTTTACGTTTCACATTTATATTTATTCATTTCACATTTCATTACTTTTCATTTCGCTTTTCACATTTAAATTTTCTTCATTTCACATTTCATTACTTTTGATTTCATTTTTCACAGTTAATTTTTATATCATTTCACATTTAATTAATTTTGATTTCACTTTTAACATTTAAATTTAATTCATTTCACATTTCATTACTTTTCATTTCACGTTTCACATTAATTTACATCTTTTCACATTTCTATTCACGTTTCATATTTATATTTACTTCATTTCACATTTCTTTACATTTCATTTCATGTTTCACTTTTAAATGTCCTTCATTTCACATTTCATTACTTTTAAATTTTCTTTTCACATTTAAATTTCCTTCAGATCACATTTCATTACTTTTCATTTCAAGTTTCACTTTTATATTTCCTTCATTTTTCGTTTCACATTTATTTCATTTCACTTTTCATTACATTTCATTTCTCGTTTCACATTTAATTTTACTTCATTTGTCATTTCATTTCTCGTTTCACAGTTAAATTAACTTCGTTTCACATTTCAATTTTCTTCATTTCACATTTCATTTCATGTTTCACATTTAAATTTACTACATTTCACATTTATTTTGAATTCTTGTTTCACAATTAAATTTACGTTATTCCACGTTTTATTGATTTTGCTTTCACGTTTCACATTTAAATTTACTTCATTCCACTTTTGATTACAATTGATTTCACGTTTCAGATTTAAATTTACTTCATTACACATTTCATTTCACGTTTCACATCTAAATTTACTTCTTTTCACATTTCATTTCACATTTCAAATTTCATTGTACTTCATTTCACATTTCTTTACTTTTCACGTTTCACATTTAAATTTTCTTCATTTCACTTTACATTTCACGATTCACATTTAAATTTACTTATTTTCAAATTTTATTACTTTACTTATTTCAAGTTTCACATCTCATTTCACATTTATTTCACAAATCATTACTTTTCTTATTTCATTTCAGGTTTCACATTTAAATTTAATTCATTTCACATTTCAATTCACGTTTCAAATTTATATTTACTTCATTACACATTTCATTTCGCTTTTCACATTTATATTTACTTCATTTCACATTTCATTATTCTTCATTTCACGTTCCACATTTAAATTTAATTCATTTCACATTACATTACTTTTCATTTCACGTTTCAAATTTAAATTTACTTCATTTCACATTTCATTACTTTTAATTTAATGTTTCACATTTAATTTTTCTTCATTTAACATTTAATTAATTTTGATTTTACGTTCCACATGTAAATTTACTTCATTTAACATTTCATTTTTCACATTTAAATTTACTTATTTTCAAATTTTATTACTTTACTTATTTCAAGTTTCACATCTCATTTCACATTTATTTCACAAATCATTACTTTTCTTATTTCATTTCACGTTTCACATTTAAATTTACTTCATTTCACATTTCATTACTTTTCATTTCACGTTTCACATTAAAATATACTTCATTTCACATTTCATTTCACGTTTCAGATTTAAATTTAATTCATTTCACAATTCATTAGTTTTCATTTCGCATTTCACTGTTCCCCACTATTCAGGGTCACTTGGGGTCACTTTTAGCATCCATTTTTCGGGGTCTCCCTCTTTTTCAGTCGCTTTTGGGGTCACTCGGGGTCCATTTTAGGATCTCTCTTTCGGGGTACCCTCTTTTTTGGGGTCATATTTAGGTTCTCTTTTTTGGGGTCCCCCTCTTTTTGGGGTCCCCCTCTATATATCCCCTCTTTTCATTTCAGAGCGTAGGACAGACCTGCATCACGTGACGGCGTGCTTCCAGTAAACACCACTGAGCACTGGCCCAAGGAAGAACACGAGCCATACGCCGATCATCATTCGTCCCGGATGATATCACTATGCATTGGATGTCTGTATGAAGGAAGGCTCACCCTATAGTTAACTTGATGGCTGGTTCACTTTGTGAAGGGGTGGAGTGTATGGGAACTGTTGAATTTTGGCCTGAAGCACTGATGGATCATGTGAGGTAAGCACTGAGTCAGCTGCGGGAGCACAGGTGAAGGCAATGCACCTGTGACTGGAAGGGGTGGAGTCTGGCTCCACCTCTCCCAGACCCCATTTAAGGACTGACCACGACTGGGGAAGGTTCTTTTGTTGGAGATCCCCTCCCCTGTGGAGGTCCAGGCAAGCCTTGACCTTCAGTGACAGGTTAGCCTTTCCTAATTTACTGCTTGTCTTTATACCACCTGGATAAGTCATACAAAAACACATTGTCCACCTTCGTTATTTGGTGTGGGTATTATTCTTTTGGGGGATTCACTGTGCACACCCTAAGCTTCAGCTCTAAATCCTTGCTTTTTTACCCCAAAGTCTAGCCCCTAGTCCTTGCTATTCCACCCCATATTCCTGCCCTAAGCCCTCGCTATTTCCTCCCAAACAGTAGTCCCAAGTCCTCATTATTACCCTTAAACTCAGGCCCTGAATCCTTGCCATTTCACCCCAGGCTCAAGTGCCACATCCTGCCTAATTCACCCCAAAGCTCCGTCCCAGCTTCTCGCCATTCGGTGCCAAACTCCAGCCCCAAACGTTTACTATTTCATCCCAATCTCCAGTTCCTTTGTTCTCACTGCTTCACCCCGAACTCCAACATCAAACCCTCTCTGTTTCGCCCCAATCTCCAGCTCTAAATTCTTGCTATTATATCCCAAGCTGTAACACCTAGTCCTTGTTATTCCTCCCCACGTTCCTACCCCAAACCTACCCTACTTCATTCCGAGCAGTAGTCCCAAATCCTCATTATTTCCCTCAAACTCTGGCCCCAAGCGCTCACTATTTCCTCCCAAACTAAACTCCAAAATCCAGGCTCATTCATCCAAAACTCCATCCCAACTTCTTGCAGTTTCACCCTGAACTTCAGCCTCGCAACTGTGAGGCCCAAATCCTCACAGTTTCACCCTATATTGCAGCTCCCAATCCTCTCTCGCTTTCCCCAAACTCCGTATAAAATTCCTCACTACTTCTCCCCAAGTTTCAGTCCCATGTCTGGCTGTCTCACACCAGTGTCAAGCATCATATCCTCGCAATTTCTTCCCAAATTCTAGCCCGAATTCCATATTACATATCATTTCATATTTTATTTTATATTCCAGTTGATATTTCATTTCATATTTCCTCTTCATTTTATATCATTTTATTTCATATCCTTTTCTCACATCTGCTTCATTTCATTTCTTTTCAGTCCTTTTTATTGCTTATTTCATTTCATTTCTCAGCCCTCTGCTTCCTGCCCACGTTTTGCCTGCGTTGATCTCAGCCTGCTAACAGGGCAGCAGTTCCCGGGGTCGTCCATTTTCCCCTTGATGGAAATGGGTGTGAGTTTTCTCTTACTTTCTGCTACCTGTGGACTTGCCCTGGATGCCACAGCGTTTCGGATCTCACCGAGAGTGGCCTGCTGACTGCAACGGCTGATTCCCTCTGCACTCCCTGATGCATCCACTGGGACAGGCGGACCTGTGCATGTTCGGAGTCAGGTAGGACTCAGAGTGACACATTTTTGTGTTGTCAGGTGCTATATGCTGCACAGACATTTCATTTCAACTATTTCATACATTTCATATTATTTCTCATTTCGTATTATTTCACATTTCGTATTATTTCACATTTCAATCCATTATATTTCATTGAAAATATTGCGCACTTCGCATTTCATTGCGCATTTCTTGTTTCATTTAATATTTCATTTTATTTCTCGTTTCATTTCAAGTTTATTTTCAAGTTTCTGTTCATTTCAAATTTCATATTTCATATTTAGCTTCATCTCATTTTTATTTTTATCATTTTATATCTCATTTCAAATCATATTTCACTTCATATCACATTTCATTTCGTTTCCTATTTCATGTCATTTCGCACCATTACATTCTATTTCACTTTATATTTCAGATTTCATTTCAAATTTCTGATTTAAATTTCCGATCTCTTTTCCCACTTCCCATTTCCGATCTCTTTTCCCACTTCCCATTTCCGATCTCTTTTCCCACTTCCCATTTCCGATCTCTTTTCCCACTTCCCATTTCCGATCTCTTTTCCCACTTCCTGTTTCACATTTAAATTAACTACATTTCAAAATTAATTACTTTTCATTTCACGATTTCATTAATATTTTCTTCATTTCACATTTCATTACATTTCCATTTTTGTTTCACATTTAAATTTACTTCATTTCACATTTTGATTTACGTTTCAGATTTAAATTTAATTCATTTCACACTTCATTACTTTTCCTTTCACACTTCATTACTTTTCATTTCACACTTCATTACTTTTCATTTCACACTTCATTACTTTTCATTTCACACTTCATTACTCTTCATTTCACACTTCATTACTCTTCATTTCACACTTCATTACTCTTCATTTCACACTTCATTACTCTTCATTTCACGTTTCACATTTAAATTTACTTCATTTCTCATTTCGTTAAATTTCATTTCACGTTTCACATTTAAATTAACTTCATTTCACATTTCTTTGCTTTTTATTCCACGTTTCACATTTATATTAAATACGTTTCAAATCTAATTACTTTTCTTTTCACGTTTTCATTTAAATATATATCACTTTTTTTACATTTCCATATTCGTTTCACATTTACATTAACTTCATTTCATATTTCATTACATTTCCTTTCGCGTTTAATATTAAATATATTTCACTTCACGTTTCACATTACATTTCACATTTCATTTCACAATTAATTACATTTCATATTTCATTTTATGTTTCAAAATTATTTTTACTTCATTTCACATTTCCTTACAATTCCTTTAAGTTTTTTCATGTGAATTTACTTCAATTCACATTTCATTATATTTCCATTTTCGTTTCACTTTTAAATTCACTTCATTTCACATTTCATTACTTTACATTTCAGGTTTCGCATTTAAATTTGCTTCATTTCACATTTCATTACTTTTGCTTTCACGTTTCACATTTAAATTTACTTCAATTCACATTTCATTAATTTTGATTTCAGGTTTCACATTTAAATTTACTTCATTTCACATTGCATTACATTTCATTTCACGTTTCACATTTAAATTTACTTCATTTCACATTTCATTTCGCGTTTCACATTTCAATTTAATACATTTCACATTTCATTACTTTTGATTTCACATTTTGCATTTCAATTTACTTCATTTCTTATTTCATTACTTGTGATTTCATGTGTCACATTTAAATTTACTTTATTTCACATTTCATTATTTTTAATTTCACTTTTCACATTTAAATTTACTTCATTTCACATTTCGATTCACGTTTCCTTTTTAAATTTACTTCATTTCACATTTCAATTCATGTTTCACATTTAAATTTACTTAATTTCACATTTCATTACTTTTAATTTTTTGTTTCAAATATGAATTTACTTCATTTCACATTTGATTATTTTTGACTTCACTTTTCACATTTAATTTTTCTTCTTTTCACATTCAATTACTTTTAAATTTTCTTTTCACATTTATATTTACTTCATATCACATTTCATTACATTTCATTTCACGTTTCACGTTTAATTTTACTTCATTTCTCATTTCATTTCCCGTTTCACATTTCAATTTTCATTTCACATTTCATTTCACGTTTCACATATAAATTTATTTCATTTATCATTTCATTTCACGTTTAACATTTAAATTTACTTCATTTCACGTTTCATTACACTCGATTTAATTTTTAACATTTAAATTTACTTCATTTCAAAATTAATTAATTAATATAACGTTTCACATTTAAATTTTGTTCATTTCACATTTCATTATTATGATTTCATTTTTCACATTTAAATTTACTTCATTACACTTTTCATTAGTTTTCATTTCACGTTTAACATTTAAATTTACTTCATTTCACGTTTCATTGCTTTTCATATAACTTTTAACATTTAAATTTACTTTATTTCGCATTTCATTTCTTTCTGATTCACGTTTCAGATTAAAATTTTCATTTCACATTTCATTACCTTTAACTTTTTGTTTCAATTTTAAATTTACTTCATTTCACATTTGATTACTTCTGATTTCACGTCTCACATTTAATTTTTCTTCATTTCACATTTCATTACTTTTCTTTTAATGTTTCACATTTAAATATACTTCATTTCAAATTTTGATTTAAGTTTCAGATTTAAATTTACTTCATTTCAAGTTTCACATTTTTATTTAATTCATTTCACATTTCATTACATTTGATTACATTTTTCACTTTTAAATTTACTTCATTTCACATTTCATTACATTTCATTTCACATTTCACATTTAAAATTACTTCATTTCACATTTCATTACTTTTGATTTCATTTTTCACAGTTAAATTTACATCATTTCACATTTAATTGATTTTGATTTCACGTTTCACATTTATATTTATTTCATTTCACGTTTCATTAATTTCGATTTCACGTTTCAAATTTATATTTAATTAATTTCACGTTTCATTACATTTCATTTCACGTTTCACATTTAAATTTACTTCATTTCACATTTCATTATTTTCATTTCAAGTTTCACATTTAAATTTACTTCATTTCACTTTTCATTAGTTTTCATTTCAAGTTCCATATTTAGATTTACTTAATTTCACATTACATTTCCATTTCACGTTTCACATTTATATTTACTTAATTTCACATTTCATTAATTTCGATTTCCCGTTTCACTTTTACATTTACTTCATTTCACATTACATTACTTCATTTCACGTTTCACATATAAATTTATTTCATTTCTCATTTCATTTCACATTTCATTTCTTTTCAATTCACGTTTCAGATTTAAATTTGCTTCATTTCACATTTCATTACATTTCATTTCAAGTTAAACATTTAAATTTACTTCATTTCACGTTTTATGACTTTTCATTTCACGTTTCATATTTAAATTTACTTCAATTCACATTTCATTAATTATGATTTCACATTTCACATTTAAATTTAATTATATTCTCATTTCATTAATTTTGATTTCACGTTTCACATTTAAATTTACTTCATTTCACATTTCATTACAAATCTTTATTCGTTTCAAATTTATATTTACTTCTCATTTCGTTACTTTTCATTTTTTGTTTCAAATTTAATTTAATTCATTTCACTTTTCATTAATTTTCATTATATTTCTCACTTTTAAATTTGTTTCATTTCACAATTCATTACTTTTCATTTTGCGTTTCACATTTAAATTTACTTCATTTCACATTTCATTATATTTCATTTAAAGTTTCACATTTAAATTTACTTCATTTCACGTTTCATTACTTTTCATTTCAAGTTTCATATTTAAATTTACTTCATTTCACATTTGATTACATTTGATTTCACGTTTAAGATTTAAATTTACTTCATTTCACATTTGATTACATTTGATTTCACGTTTCAGATTTAAATTTACTTCATTTCACATTTTATTACTTTTCAATTCAGGTTTCACATTTATATTTACATCATTTCACATTTCATTCCACGTTTCACCTTTTAATTTATATCATTTTACATTACATTGAATTTCATTTCACGTTTCACATTTAAATTTACTTCATTTCACATTTCATTACTTCTGATTTCACGTTTCACATTTAAATTTACTTCATTTCACATTTTGATTCACGTTTCAGATTTAAATTTACTTCCTTTCACGTTTCGCATTTAAATATTCTTCATTTCACATTTCATTTCACGTTTCACATTTAAATTTACTTCTTTTCACATTTCATTAATTTTGATTTCACGTTTCACATTTAAATTTACTTCATTTCACATTTCATTTCACGTTTTACATTTAAATTTACTTCATTTCACTTTTCATTAATTATGTTTTCACGTTTTGCATTTAAATTTTCTTCATTTCACATTTCATTAATTTTGATTTCTTGTTTCACATTTAAATTTACTTCACTTCACATTTCATTACTTTTCATTTCACGTTTCACATCTATACTTACTTCATTTCCCGTTTCATTTCATTTCTTTTCTCGTTTCACGATTCACATTTAAATTTACTTCATTTCACATTTCATTAATTTTGATTTCATGTTTCACATTTAAATTTACTTCATTTCACATTTCGATTTACGTTTCAGATTTAAATTTACTACATTTCTCATTTAATTTTACTTCATTTCACTTTTCATTCGTTTTCATTTCATGTTTCAAATTTAAATTTTCTTCATTTCACATTTCATTACACGTTTCACATTTAAATTTAGTTCATTTCACATTTCATTTCACGTTTCTCTTTTAAATTTATTTCATTTCACATTTCATTACATTTCATTTCACGTTTCACATTTAAATTTATTTCATTTCTTGTTTCACATATAAATTTACTTTATATCACATCTCATATCATTTCAGACCATATATCACATTGAAATTTTCTTCATTAAATATTTTATAATATTTAATTCCACGTTTAACTTAAATGTTTTTTTCATTTCACATTTCAATACTTTTCATTTCACGTTTCACATTTAAATTTACTTCATTTCACATTTCATTACTTTTCATTTCACGTTTCATATTTAATTTCATTTCATTTCTGGTTTCAAATTTAAATTTACTTCATTTCACATATCATTACTTTTGATATCGGGTGTTTCACATTTAATTTTTCTTCTTTTTAAATATCATTTCACGTTTCGCATTTAAACTTACTTCATTTCACATTTTAATTTACTTCATTTCACATTACATTTCACGTTTCACATTTAAATTTACTTCATTTCACATTTCATTACTTTTGATTTCACGTTTCACATTTAATTTTATTTCATTTCAAATTTCATTAATTTTGATTTCACGTTCCACATTTAATTTTACTTCATTTCAAATTTCATTAATTTTGATTTCACGTTCCACATTTAAATTTACTTCGTTTCACGTTTCATTAATTTTGACTTCAATTTTCACATTTAAATTTACTTCGTTTCACGTTTCATTAATATTCTTTTAAAGATTCACATTTAAATTTACTTCGTTTCACATTTCGATTCATGTTTCAGATTTCAATTTATTACATTTCACATTTCATTTCACGTTTCACGTTTAAATTTAAAATAAATTTACTTGATTTCACATTTTATTTTACGTTTCACATTTAAATTTCCTACATTTCACATTACATTTCCATTTCACACTTCAAATTAAAATTTACTTCATTTCACGTTTAATTACTTTTCATTTCACATTTCACATTAAAATTTTCTACATTTCACATTACATTTCCATTTCACGTTTCACATTTAAATTTACTTCATTTCACGTTACAAATTAAAATTTACTTCTATTCACATTTCATTTCTTTTGATTTCAAGTTTTTCATTTAACTTTTCTTCATTTCACATTTCATTACTTTTCTTTTAATGATTTACATTTAAATATACTTCATTTCAAATTTCGATTTACGTTTCAGATTTAAATTTACTTCATTTCACATTTCATTAGTTTTCATTTCACACTTCACATTTAAATTTACTTCATGTCACCTTTCATTACGTTTGATTTCATTTTTCACAGTTAAATTCATATCATTTCACAGTTAATTAATTTTGATTTCACGTTTCACATTTAAATTTACTACATTTCACTTTTCATTACATTTCATTTCACGATTCACATTTAAATTTACTTCATTTCACATTTCATTAATTTTGATTTCATGTTTCACATTTAAATTTACTACATTTCACATTTCATTTCACGTTTCAGATTTAAATTTAATTCATTTCACAATTCATTAGTTTTCATTTCGCATTTCACATTTAATTTTAATTCTTTTCACATTTCAGTTCACGTTTCACATTTAAATTTACTTCATTTCACATTCAATTAATTTTAATTTTTCTTTTCACATTTAAATTTACTTCATTTCACATTTCATTTTGATTTCAAGTTTCACATTTTAATTTACTTCATTTCACATTATATTACTTTTCAATTCATGTTTCACATTTATATTTACTTCATTTCACATTTCATTCCACGTTTCACATTTTAATTTATTTCATTAAACATTTCATTGCATTTCATTTCACGTTTCATCTTTAAATTTACTTCATTTCACATTTCATTAATTTCGAATTCACGTTTCACATTTAGATTTATTACATTTCACATTTCGATTCACGTTTCAGATTTAAATTTACTTCATTTTACATTTCATTACTTTTCTTTTTTCGTTTCAAATTTAACTTTATTTCAAGTGTCATTACTTCTCATTTCGCGTTTCACATTTAAATTTACTGCATTTCACGTTTCATTACACTTGATTTCATTTTTAACATTTAAATTTACTTCATTTCAAAATTAATTAATTAATATAACGTCTCACATTTAAATTTACTTCATTTCTAATTCATTTTTTTATTTCATTTTTCACATTTAAATTTACTACATTACACATTTCATTACTTTTCATTTCATATTTCACATTAAAATTTACTTCATTTCACATTTCATTACTTTTAATTTTTTGTTTCAAATTTAAATTTACTTCATTTCACATTTGATTACTTTTGTTTTCACGTTTCACATTTAATTTTTCTTCTTTTCACATTCAATTACTTTTAAATTTTCTTTTCACATTTATATTTACTTCATATCACATTTCATTACATTTCATTTCTCGTTTCACGTTTAATTTTACTTCATTTCTCATTTCATTTCCCCTTTCACATTTCAATTTTCTTCATTTCACATTTCAATTCACGTTTCACATTTAAATTTACTTCATTTTACATTTCATTTAGAGTTTCACATTTTAATTTACTTTATTTCACATTTCATTAATTTTGATTTCATGTTTCACATTCAAATTTACTTCATTTCACATTTCATAACTTTTCATTTCACGTTTAACATTTAAATTTACTTCATTTCACATTTCATTACTTCTAATTTTCGTTTCAAATTTAAATTTACTTCATTTCACATTTCATTATATTTCATGTCACGTTTCACATTTAAATGTACTTTATTTCATGTTTCATTTTTCATATTTAAATTTACTTCATTTCACATTTAATTTATTTTGATTTCACATTTCACAATTAAATTTATTACATTTCACATTACGATTCACGTTTCAGATTTAAATTTATTTCATTTCATATTTCATTACTTTTATTTTCGTTTCAAATTTAATTTTTTTTCATTTCATGTTTCATTACTTTGCATTTCACGTTTCACATTTAAATTTACTTCATTTCACGTTTCATTACACTCGATTTAATTTTTAACATTTAAATTTACTTCATTTCAAAATTAATTAATTAATATAACGTTTCACATTTAAATTTACTTCATTTCACATTTCATTATTTTGATTTCATTTTTCAAATTTAAATTTACTTCATTACACTTTTCATTAGTTTTCATTTCACTTTTCACATTTAAATTTACTTTATTTCGCAGTTCATTACTTTTTGATTCACGTTTCAGATTAAAATTTTCATTTCACATTTCATTACTTTCAACTTTTTGTTTCAATTTGAAATTTACTTCATTTCACTTTTGATTACTTTTGATTTCACGTTTCACATTTAATTTTTCTTCATTTCACATTTCATTACTTTTCTTTTAATGTTTCACATTTAAATATACTTCATTTCAAATTTTGATTTACGTTTCAGATTTAAATTTACTTCATTTCACGTTTCACATTTAAATTTACTTCATTTCACATTTCATTACATTTCATTTCACGTTTCACATTTAATTTTACTTCATTTCAGATTTCATTGCTTTTCCTTTCTCGTTTCAAATTTAAATTTACTTCATTTCACATTTCATTACTTTTCCCTTCGCGTTTCACATAGAAATCCATTTCGTTTCTCATTTCAAATTTAAATTTAATACGTTTAACTTTTGATTACTTTACATTTCATGTTTCACATTTAAATTTACTTCATTTCATATTTCATTAATTTTTATTTCGCGTTTCACATTTAAATTTACCTCTTTTCAAATTTCGATTCACGTTCCACATTTAAATGTACTTCATTTAACATTTCATTTCCATTTCACGTTTCACATTTAAATTTACTTCATTTAACATTTCATTAATTTTGATTTCACATTTCACATTTAAATTTACTTCATTTCACATTTCATTAGAGATTTCATACACTTTTCATATTTCATTTCAAATTTCTCATTTTATTTCACATTTTCTTACTTTTCAATACACGTTTCACGTTTAAATTTTCTTTATTTCACATTTCATTACTTATTTCATTCCATGTTTCACTTTTAAATTTACTTCATTTCACATTTCATTACTTTTCATTTCATGTTTCACATTTAAATTTACTTCATTTCACATTTCGATTCACGTTTCAGATTTAAATTTACTTCATTTAACATTTCATTTCACGTTTCACATTTAAATTTACTTCTTTTCACATTTCATTCATTTTGATTTCACGTTTCACATTTAAATTTACTTCCTGTCAAATTTCATTTCACATTTCAAATTTAAAATTAATTCATTTCACATTTCATTAGTTTTCATTTCGCGTTTCACATTTCATTAATTTTGTTTTCACGTTTTTCATTTAAATTTTCTTCATTTCACATTTCATTAATTTTGATTAAACGTTTCACATTTATATTTACTTCATTTCACTTTTCATTAATGCTGATTTCACATTTCACATTTAAATTTACTTCATTTCACATTTCGATTTACGTTTCAGATTTAAATTTACTTCATTTCACGTTTCAAATTTTAATTTATTTAATTTCACATTTCATTCGTTTTCATTTCACGTTTCACATTTCAATTTACTTCATTTCACATTTCATTAATTTTGATTTCACGTTTTGCATTTAAATTTTCTTCATTTCACATTTCATTAATTTTGATTAAACGTTTCACATTTATATTTACTTCATTTCGCATTTCATTAATTTTGATTACTTCATTTCACGTTTCACATTTTAATTTACTTCGCTTCACATTTCATTAGTTTTCAGTTCACGTTTCAAATTTTAATTTACTTCATTTCACATTCCATTTCTTTTGATTTCATTTTTCACATTTAAATTTTCTTCATTTCACATTTATTAATTTTGATTTCACGTTTCACGTTTAAATCTACTTCATTCCACATTTCATTAATTTTGATTACACGTTTCACATTTAAATTTACTTAATTTCACATTTCATTAATTTTGATTCCACGTTTCACATTTAAATTTACTTCATTTCATGTTTCATTATATTTTATTTCTTGTTTCACATTTAATATTACTGCATTTCACATTTCATTACATTTCATTTCACATATCACATTTAAATTTTATTCATTTCACATTTCATTAATTTTGATTTCATTTTTCACATTTAAATTTACTTCATTTCACATTTCATTACATTTCCTTTCACGTTTCACATTTTAATTTACTTCATTTCACATTCCATTTCTTTTGATTTCATTTTTCACATTTAAATTTTCTTCATTTCACATTTATTAATTTTGATTTCACGTTTCACGTTTAAATCTACTTCATTCCACATTTCATTAATTTTGATTACACGTTTCACATTTAAATTTACTTAATTTCACATTTCATTAATTTTGATTCCACGTTTCACATTTAAATTTACTTCATTTCATGTTTCATTATATTTTATTTCTTGTTTCACATTTAATATTACTGCATTTCACATTTCATTACATTTCATTTCACATATCACATTTAAATTTTATTCATTTCACATTTCATTAATTTTGATTTCATTTTTCACATTTAAATTTACTTCATTTCACATTTCATTACATTTCCTTTCACGTTTCACATTTTAATTTACTTCATTTCACATTTCATTTCACGTTTCACATTTAAATTTACTTCATTTCTCATTTCATTACCTTTCTTTTCACGTTTCACATTTAAATTTACTTCATTTCGCATTTCATTTCACGTTTCACATTTCAATTTACCTCTTTTCGCATTTCATTTTTCGATTCACTTTTCAATTTACTTCATTATACATTTCATTTCTTGTTTCACATTTAAAGTTATATCATTTCACATTTAATTATATTTCATTTCACGTTTCACATTAAATTTATTTCATTTTACGTTTCACATTAAATTTATTTCATTTTACGTTTCACATTTATATTTATTCATTTCACATTTCATTACTTTTCATTTCGCTTTTCACATTTAAATTTTCTTCATTTCACATTTCATTACTTTTGATTTCATTTTTCACAGTTAATTTTTATATCATTTCACATTTAATTAATTTTGATTTCACTTTTAACATTTAAATTTAATTCATTTCACATTTCATTACTTTTCATTTCACGTTTCACATTAATTTACATCTTTTCACATTTCTATTCACGTTTCATATTTATATTTACTTCATTTCACATTTCTTTACATTTCATTTCATGTTTCACTTTTAAATTTCCTTCATTTCACATTTCATTACTTTTAAATTTTCTTTTCACATTTAAATTTCCTTCAGATCACATTTCATTACTTTTCATTTCAAGTTTCACTTTTATATTTCCTTCATTTTTCGTTTCACATTTATTTCATTTCACTTTTCATTACATTTCATTTCTCGTTTCACATTTAATTTTACTTCATTTGTCATTTCATTTCTCGTTTCACAGTTAAATTAACTTCGTTTCACATTTCAATTTTCTTCATTTCACATTTCATATCATGTTTCACATTTAAATTTACTACCTTTCACATTTATTTTGAATTCTTGTTTCACAATTAAATTTACGTTATTCCACGTTTTATTGATTTTGCTTTCACGTTTCACATTTAAATTTACTTCATTCCACTTTTGATTACAATTGATTTCACGTTTCAGATTTAAATTTACTTCATTACACATTTCATTTCACGTTTCACATCTAAATTTACTTCTTTTCACATTTCATTTCACATTTCAAATTTCATTGTACTTCATTTCACATTTCTTTACTTTTCACGTTTCACATTTAAATTTTCTTCATTTCACTTTACATTTCACGATTCACATTTAAATTTACTTATTTTCAAATTTTATTACTTTACTTATTTCAAGTTTCACATCTCATTTCACATTTATTTCACAAATCATTACTTTTCTTATTTCATTTCACGTTTCACATTAAAATATACTTCATTTCACATTTCATTTCATGTTTCACATTTAAATTTACTTCATTTAATAATTCATTACATTTCATTTCAAGATTTACATTTAAATTTAATTCATTTCACATTTCATTTAAAGTTTCACATTTAAATTTACTTCATTTCACATTTCATTACTTTTCATTTCATATTTCACATTAAAATTTTCATTATTTCACATTTCATTACATTTAGATTCACGTTTGATATCACTTTTGATATCGGGTGTTTCACATTTAATTTTACTTCTTTTTAAATATCATTTCACGTTTCGCATTTAAACTTACTTCATTTCACATTATATTTCACGTTTCACATTTTAATTTACTTCTTTTCACATTTCATTACATTTCTTTTTTCATTTTAAATTTAAATTTACTTCATTTCACATTTCATTACTTTTGATTTCACGTTTCACATTTAATTATACTTCATTTCAAATTTCTTTAATTTTGATTTCACGTTCCACATTTAAATTTATTTCATTTCACATTTCATTAATTTTGACTTCAATTTTCACATTTAAATTTACTTCGTTTCACGTTTCATTAATATTCTTTTAAAGATTCACATTTAAATTTACTTCGTTTCACATTTCGATTCATGTTTCAGATTTAAATTTATTACATTTCACATTTCATTTCACGTTTCACGTTTAAATTTACTTCAATTCGCCTTTCATTAATTTTTATTTCGCGTTTCACATTTAAATTTACCTCTCTTCAAATTTCGATTCACTTTTCACATTTAAATTTACTTCATTTCACATTTCATTTCCATTTCACGTTTCACATTTAAATTTACTTCATTTCACATTTCATTAATTTTGATTTCACATTTCACATTTAAATTTACTTTATTTCTCATTTCATTACTTTTCATTTCATGTTTCAGATTAAAATTTACTTAATTTCACATTTCATTTCACGTTTCACATTTAAATATTCTTCATTTCACATTTCATTTCATGTTTCACATATAAATTTACTTTATTTCGCGTTTCACATTTAAATTTACTTCATATCACAATTCATTTCACGTTTCACATTTAAATTTACTTCATATCACATTTTATTTTATTTTTCACATTTAAATTTACTTCATTTCACATTTCATTACAGATTTCATACACTTTTCATATTTCATTTCAAATTTCTTAGTTTATTTCACATTTTATTGCTTTTCAATTCACGTTTCAAGTTTAAATTTTCTTTATTTCACATTTCATTACTTTTCTTATTTCATTTCATGTTTCACATTTAAATTTACTTCATTTCACATTTTTTTTTACTTTTCATGTCATGTTTCACTTTTAAATTCACTTAATTTTACATTATTATTTTACTTATTTCATGTTTTGAATTTCGGTTGACGTTTCGGTTGACATTCAATTACATTTCACATTTCGATTTACATTTCAAATTTAAATTTACATCATTTCACATTTCATTACTTTTCATTTCATGTTTCTCATTTAAATTTATATCATTTCACATTTCATTAGTTTCATTTCATGTTTCACATTTAAATTTACTTCATTTCACTTTTCATTTCACGTTTCAGATTTAAATTTACTTCATTTCACATTTCATTTCGCGTTTCACATTTAAATTTATTTCTTTTCACATTTCATTCCACATTTCACAGTTAAATTTACTTCATTTCACATTTCATTTCACGTTTCACATTTAAATTTACTTTATTTCACATTTCATTACTTTTCATTTCAGGTTTCATATTTTCATTTATTTCATTTCACATTTTATTTTACGTTTCATTTTTAAATTTACTTCATTTCACATTTCATTACTTATTTCACGTTTCGCATTTCATTTCACATTACTTTTCACATTTCATTTATTTTCCTTTCACGTTTCACATTTTAATTTACTTCATTTCACATTTCATTACTTTTCCATTCACGTTTCATTAAAATTTACTTCATTACACATTTCATTAGTTTTGATTTCATGTTTCACATTTAAATTTACTTCATTTCACATTTCATTACTTTTCATTTCAGGTTTCATATTTACATTTACTTGATTTCACATTTTATTTTACGTTTCACATTTAAATTTACTTCATTTCACATTTCACTAATTTTCATTTCAGGTTTCATCTTTAAATTTACTTCATTTCACAGTTTATTTTACGTTTCATTTTTAAATTTACTTCATTTCACATTTCATTGCTTATTTCACGTTTTACATTTCATTTCACATTACTTTTCACATTTCATTTATTTTCCTTTCACTTTTCACATTTAAATTTACTTCATTTCACATTTCATTTCACGTTTCACATTTAAATTTACTTCATTTCACATTTTATTAATTTTGATTACACGTTTCATTAAAATTTACGTCATTTCACTTTTCCTTGCTTTTCATTTCTCGTTTCACTTTTAAATTTACTTCATTTCTCATTTCATTACTTTTCCTTTCTCGTTTCATTAAAATTTACTTCATTTCACATTTCATTGCTTTTTATTTCACCATTCACATTTAAATTTACTTCATTTCTATTTTTATTGCTTCTCATTTCACGTTTCATATTTAAATTTACTTCATTTCACTTTTCATTACATTTCAATTTTCGTTTCACATTTAAATATACTTCATTTCGCATTGCATTACATTTCATTTCATGTTTCACATTTAAATTTACTTCATTTCACGTTTTTTTACATTTCATATCACGTTTCACATTTAAATTTACTTCATTTCACTTTATTATTTTACTTATTTCATGTTTTCAGTTTCGGTTGACGTTTCGGTTGATGTTTCATTTCACATTCAATTACATTTCATATTTCATTTCTCGTTTCACATTTAAATTTTCATCATTACACATTTCATTACTTTTCATTTTATGTTTCACATTTAAATTTACTTCATTTCACATTTCATTATTTTTTATTTCACTTTTCACATTTAAGTTTACTTCATTTCACATTTCAATTCACGTTTCAGATTTAAATTTATTTCATTTCACGTTTCACATTTAAATTTACTTCGTTTCACATTTCATTAGTTTTCAGTTCACGTTTTAAATTTAAATTTACTTCATTTCACATTCCATTACTTTTGATTTCATTTTTCACATTTAAATTTTCTTCATTTCACATTTCGATTCACGTTTCCATTTTAAATTTACTTCATTTTACATTTCAATTCATGTTTCACATTTAAATTTACTTCATTTCACATTTCATTACATTTGATTTCAGGTTTCACATTTGAATTTACTTCATTTCACTTTTCATTACTTTTCATTTCACATTTCACATTTAAATTTAGTTCATTTCACATTTCATTACAGTTCATTTCACATTTCACATTAAAATTTACTTCATTTTACGTTTCATTACTTTTCATTTCACGTTTCACATTTCATTAATTTTAATTTCATGATTCACATTTAAATTTTCTTCATTTCACATTCCATTACTTTTCAATTTTCTTTTCACATTTAGATTTACTTTATTTCACATTTCATTACTTTTCTTTTAATGTTTCACATTTAAATATACTTCATTTCAAATTTCCATTTACATTTCAGATTTAAATTTACTTCATTTCACGTTTCACATTTAAATCTACTTCATTTCACATTTCATTACTTTTGATTTCATTTTTCACATTAATTTTACATCATTTCACATTTAATTAATTTTGATTTCACGTTTAACATTTAAATTTACTTCATTTCACATTTAATTAATTTCGATTTCACATTTCACATTTAGATTTACTTCATTTCACATTTCATTACCTTTCATTTCACGTTTCACATTAATTTACATCTTTTCACATTTCTATTCACGTTTCATATTTATATTTAATTCATTTCATATTTCTTTACATTTCATTTCACGTTTTACATTTAAATTTTTTTCATTTCACATTTCATTACTTTTCATTTCATGATTCACATTTAAATTTACTTCATTTCAAGATTAATTAATATAATGTTTCACATTTATATTTACTTCAATTCACATTTCATCACTTTTAATTTTTTTTTTCAAATTTAAATTTACTTCATTTCATATCTCATTATTTTGATTTCACGTTTCACATTTAAATTTAGTTCATTTCACATTTCATTAATTTTGATCTCACGTTTCTCATTTAAATTTACTTCATTTCACATTTCATTACTTTGATTTCATTTTTCTTTGTTAAATTTACATAATTTCACATTTAATTAATTTTGATTTCACGTTTCACATTTAAATTTACTTCATTTCACATTTCATCAATTTTCATTTCACGTTTCACATTTAAATTTACTTCATTCCACATTTGATTACATTTGATTTCACGTTTCAGATTTAAATTTACGTCATTTCACATTTCATTACATTTAGATTCACGTTTCAGATTTAAATTTACTTCATTTCACGTTTGATTAATTTTGATTTCATGTTTCACATTTAATTTTTCTTCTTTTCACATTCAGTTACTTTTAAACTTTCTTTTCACATTTAAATTTACTTCATATCACATTTTATTACATTTCATTTCTCGTTTCACATTTCAATTTTCTTCATTTCACATTTCATTTCATGTTTCACATTTAAATCTACTTCATTTCACGTTTCATTACTTTTGATTTCATTTTTCACTGTTAAATTTACTTCATTTCACATTTCATTACTTTTCATTTCACGTTTCACATTTAAATTTACTTCATTTCACATTCCATTACTTTTAAATTTTCTTTTCACATTTAAATTTTCTACATTTCACTTACCATTACGTTTCATTTCTCATTTCACATTTAATATTACTCCATTTTACATTTCATTAATTTTCATTCCACGTTTCACATTTAAATTTACTTCATTTCACATTTCATTTTTCACATTTAAATTTACTTCACTCCACATTTCATTATTTTTGATTTCACGTTTCACATTTAAATGTACTTTATTTCACATTTCATTAAATTTGATTTCACGTTTCACATTTAATTTTACTTCATTTCACATTTCATTACATTTCATTTCAAGTTTCACTTTTAAATTTACTTCATTTCCTATTTCTTTACATTTCATTTCACGTTTCGCATTTAACTTCTCTTCATTTCACATTTCATTACTTTTCTTTTAATGTTTCACATTTAAATATACTTCATTTCAAATTTCGATTTACGTTTCAGATTTAAATTTACTTCATTTCACGTTTCACATTTAAATCTACTTCATTTCATATTTCATTACATATCATTTCAACTTTCACATTTAAATTTACTTCATTTCACATTTCATTACTTTTCATTTCACGTTTCACATTTAAATTTTCTTCATTACATACTTTATAACATTTAATTCCACGTTTAACTTATATATTTTCTTCATTTCACATTTCAATATTTTTCATTTCACGTTTCACATTTAAATTTACTTCATTTCACATTTCATTACTTTTCAATTAATGTTTCACATTTAAATTTATTTCATTTCAAATTACATTTCCATTTCAAGATTCACATTTAAATTTACTTCATTTCACATTTCATTTAACGTTTCATATTTAAATTTACTTCATTTCACTTTTCATTACTTCTCATTTCTCGTTTCACATTTAAATTTACTTCATTTCACATGTCATTAATTATGATTTCACGTTTCACATTTAAATTAACTTCAATTCACATTTCATTAATTTTGATTTCAAGTTTCACATTTAAATTTACTTCATTTCACATTATATTACTTTTCAACTCAGGTTTCACATTTATATTTACTTCATTTCACATTTCATTCCACGTTTCACATTTTAATTTATTTCATTAAACATTTCATTGCATTTCATTTCACGTTTCACATTTAAATTTACTTCATTTCACATTTCATTACATTTCATTACACGTTTCACAATTAAATTTAATTCATTTCACATTTCATTTCACGTTTCACATTTAAATTTACTTCTTTTCAAATTTTATTACTTTACTTATTTCAAGTTTCACATCTCATTTCACATTTTTTTTTCACAAATCATTACTTTTCTTATTTCATTTCTCGTTTCACATTTGAATTTACTTCATTACACATTTCATTTCACTTTTCATATTTAAATTTACTACTTTTCACATTTCATTTCACTTTTCACATATAAATTTACTACATTTCACATTTCATTATTCTTCATTTCACGTTCCACTTTTAAATTTAAAAATTTCACATTACATTACTTTTCATTTCAGGTTTCACATTTAAATTTACTTCATTTCACATTTCATTACTTTTCATTCCACGTTTCTCATTTAAATTTACTTCATTTCACATTTCATTACATTTCATTTCACGTTTCACATTTAAATTTACTTCATTTCACATTTCATTATTTTTAATTTTCGTTTCAATTTCAAGTTTACTTCATTCCACATTTCATTAATTTTGATTTCACGTTTCACATTTAAATTTATTTCATTTCACATTTGATTACATTTGATTTCACGTTTAACATTTAAATTTACTTCATTTCACATTTCATTAATTTTCATTTCAAGTTTTACATTTAAATTTAATACATATCACATTTCATTACTTTTCTTTTCACCTTTCACATTTAATTTTACTTCATATCACATTTCATTACTTTTCATTTCACGTTTCAGATCTATATTTACTTCATTTCCCGTTTCATTAAATTTCTTTTCTCGTTTCACGTTTATATTTACTTATTTTCACATTTCATTTCCCGTTTCACATTTAAATTTACTTCAATTCATATTTCATTTTACGTTTCACATTTAATTGTATTTCATTTAACGTTACATAGCATTTTATTTCACGTTTCTTAAAAGTTACATCATTTCACATTTCATTACATTTAGATTAACGTTTCAGATTTAAATATACTTCATTTCACATTTCATTACTTTTAATTTTTTGTTTCAAATTTAAATTTCCTTCAGTTCACATTTCATTACATTTCATTTCACGTTTCACTTCTAAATTTACTTCATTTCACATTCAATTACTTTTAAATTTTCTTTTCACATTTAAATTAACTTCATTTCACATTTCATTACTTTTCATTTCACGTTTCACATTTAAATAGACATCATTTCACATTTCATTTAGCGTTTCACATTTAAATTTACTTCAATTCACATGTTATTTCACGTTTCACATTTAAATTTATTTCATTTTACGTTTCACATTTATATTTATTCATTTCACATTTCATTACTTTTCATTTCGCGTTTCACATTTAAATTTACTTCATTTCACATTCCATTATTTTTAAATATTCTTTTCACATTTAAATTTTCTACATTTCACTTACCATTACTTTTCATTTCTCATTTCATATTTAAAATTACTCCATTTTACATTTCATTAATTTTCATTCCATTAAACGTGAAACGTTTCACATTTATATTTACACATTTCATTTTTCACATTTAAATGTACTTCATTTCACATTTCATTACATTTAATTTCACGTTTCACTTTTAAATGTACTTCATTTCACATTTCATAAATTTTGATCTCACGTTTCACATTAAAATTTACTACATTTCACGTTTCGATTCACGTTTCAGATTTAAATTTACTTCATTTCACATTTCATTACTTTTCATTCCACGTTTCTCATTTAAATTTACTTCATTTCACATATTATTACTTTTCAATTCAAGTTTCACATTTAAATTTACTTCATTTCACATTTCATTAATTTTGATTTTACCTTTCACATTAAAATTTACTTCATTTCACATTACATTAATTTTGACTTAACGTTCTATATTTAAATTTACTTCACTTCACATTTCATTAATTTTTATTTCGCGTTTCACATTTAAATTTTCTTCTTTTCACATTTTGTTTCACGTTTCAGATTTACATTTACTTCATTTCACATTTCATTACTTTTCATTTCACATTTCACTTTTAAATTTTCTTCCATCCGCTTTTCATTAATTTTGATTTCACGTTTCACATTTAAAGTTACTTCATTTCACATTTCATTTCACGTTTCACATTTAAATTTACTTCATTGCACATTTCATTACTTCTGATTTCGCGTTTCACATTTAATTTTACTTCATTTCATTTCATTTCTCGTTTCACATTTAAATTTACTTCATTGCACATTTCATTTTTCACATTTAAATGTACTTCATTTCACATTTCATTAATTTTGATTTCACGTTTCACATATAAACTTACTTCATTTCACATTTCATTAGTTTTGATTTCAAATTTCACATTTAAATGTACTTCATTTCACATTTCATTACATTTCATTTCACGTTTCACATTTAAATTTACATCATTTCACATTTAATTTTGATTTCACGTTTCACATTTAAATGTACTTCATTTCACATTTCATAAATTTTGATCTCACATTTCACATTAAAATTTACTACATTTCACTTTACGATTCACGTTTCAGATATAAATTTACTTCATTTCACTTTACAATTCACGTTTCACATTTAAATTTACTTCATTGCACATTTCATTTCACGTTTCACATTTAAATTTACTACTTTTCACATTTCATTTCGCTTTTCACATTTAAATTTACTTCATTTCACATTTCGATTCACTTTTCACATTTAAATTTACTTCATTTCACAATTCATTACTTTTCATTCCACGTTTCTCATTTAAATTTACTTCATTTCACATATCATTAATTTTGATTTTACCTTTCACATTAAAATTTACTTCATTTCACATTACATTAATTTTGACTTAACGTTCCACATTTAAATTTACTTCATTTCACATTTCATTAATTTTTATTTCGCGTTTCACATTTAAATTTTCTTCTTTTCACATTTTGTTTCATGTTTCAGATATAGATTTACTTCATTTCACATTTCATTACTTTTCATTTCATGTTTCACATTTAATTTTACTTTATTTCACATTTCATTTCACGATTCACATTTAAATTTACTTCTTTTCAAATTTTATTACTTTACTTATTTCAAGTTTCACATCTCATTTCACATTTTATTTCACAAATCATTACTTTTCTTATTTCATTTCACGTTTTACATTTAAATTTAATTCATTTCAAATTTCATTAATTTGATTTCACGTTTCACATTTAAATTTACTTCACTTCGCATTTCATTTCATTACATTTCACGTTTCACATTTTAATTTACTGCATTTCACATTTCATTACTTTTGATTTCATTTTCCACATTTAAATTTACTTCATTTCATATTTCATTTCACGTTTCATATTTAAATTTACTTCATTTCACATTTCATTACTTTTCTTTTCATGTTTCACTTTTAAATTTACTTCATTTCACGTTACATTTCCATTTCGAGTTTTACATTTTAATTTACTTCATTTGACATTATATTACTTTTCAATTCAGGTTTCACAATTATATTTACTTCATTTCACATTTCAATTCAAGTTTCACATTTTATATATTTTATTCCACATTTCATTAATTTTGATTTCACTTTTCATATTTAAATTTACTACATTTCACATTTTGATTCACGTTTCATATTTAAATTTACTTCATTTCACATTTCATTTCTTTTCATTTCATGTTTCAGATTTATATTTACTTCATTTAAAATTTCATTAATTTTAATTTCATGTTTCACATTTAGATTTACTTCATTTCACATTTCATTCATTTTGATTTCACGTTTCACAATTAAATTTACTTCCTTTCACATTTCATTAATTTTGATTTCACGTTCCACATTTAAATTTGCTTCATTTCACATTTCATTAATTTTGATTTCATTTTTCACATTCAAATTTACTTCATTTCACATTTCATTACATTTCATTTCTCGTTTCACATTTAAATTTATTTCATTTCACATTTCATTTCCATTTCGCGTTTCATATTTATATTTACTCCATTTCATATTTCATTAATTTTATTTCACGTTTTGCATTTAGATTTACTTCATTTCACATTTCATTAATTTTGATTAAACGTTTCACATTTAAATTTACTTCATTTCACATTTCGATTTACGTTTCAGATTTAAATTTACTTTATTTCACGTTTCAATTTTAAATTTGCTTCATTTCACATTTCATTATTTTTCATTTTACGTTTCACATTTAAATTTACTTCATTTCACATTTCATTACACATTTCATACACTTTTCATATTTCAAGTTTCTCATTTTATTTCACATTTTATTACTTTTCAATTCAAGTTTCACGTTTAAATTTACTTTAGTTCACATTTCATTACTTTTCTTTTTTCATTACATGTTTCACTTTTAAATTTACTTCATTTCACTTTTCATTACTTTACATATTTCATTTCAAGTTCACATTTCATTTCACATTTCATTTCATAAATCATTACTTTCCTTATTTCATTTCACGTTTCACGTTTAAATTTATTTCATTCAACATTTCATTTCACGTTTCACATTTAAATTTTCTTCATTTCATATTACATTTAACGTTTCAATTTTTAATTTACCTCTCATCACATTTCATTAAATTTCAATTCACGTTTCACATTTAAATTTACTTCATTTCGAATTTCATTAATTTCATTTCACGTTTCAAATTTAAATTTACTTCATTTCCCATGTCATTACTTTTAAATTCTCGTTTCACAATTAACCTTCCTTTCACACTTCATTACTTTTCTTTTCACGTTTCACATTTAATTTTACTTCATTTCACATTTCATTACTATACATTTCGCTTTTCACATTTAAATTTACTTCATTTCACATTTCATTACTTTTCATTTCAAGTTTAACATTTAAATTTACTTCATTTCACATTTCATTACTTTTCATTTCAAGATTCTCATTTAAATTTACTACATTTCTAATTTTGATCCACGTTTAAGATTTAAATTTACTTCATTTCACTTTTCATTTCTTTTCAATTCACGTTTCAGATTTAAATTTATTTCATTTCACATTTCATTACATTTCTTTTTTCTTTTCAAATTTAAATTTACTTAATTTCATGTTTTATTACTTTTCATTTCACGTTTCACATTTGAATTTACTTCATTTCACGTTTCATTACACTTGATTTCATTTTCATCTTTAAATTTACTTCATTTCACATTTCATTAATTTTGATTAAACGTTTCACATTTAAATTTACTTGCTCCAGCCGCAAAACCTCGCTATTTTCTCCCCAACAGGAGCTTCAAATCCTCACCATCACCCTCACATTCAAGTCCTAATTCCTTGCATTTTCACCCCAGGCTCAAGTGCCAAATCTAGATATTTCACTCAAACCTCCTTCTTATCTTCTTGCTATTCTACATCAGTCTACAGCCCCAAATTTTCCATATTTCTCCCTAAACTGCTGCCCTGTATTGTCACTCTTTCACCCCGAACTCCAGTCACTTTTGGGGTCACTCAGGGTCCCTTTTAAATTCTCTTTTTTGGGTTCCCCACTTTTCAGGGTCACTTGGGGTCACTTTTAGCATCCATTTTTCGGGGTCTCCCTCTTTTTCAGTCGCTTTTGGGGTCACTCGGGGTCCATTTTAGGATCTCTCTTTCGGGGTACCCTCTTTTTTGGGGTCATATTTAGGTTCTCTTTTTTGGGGTCCCCCTCTTTTTGGGGTCCCCCTCTATATATCCCCTCTTTTCATTTCAGAGCGTAGGACAGACCTGCATCACGTGACGGCGTGCTTCCAGTAAACACCACTGAGCACTGGCCCAAGGAAGAACACGAGCCATACGCCGATCATCATTCGTCCCGGATGATATCACTATGCATTGGATGTCTGTATGAAGGAAGGCTCACCCTATAGTTAACTTGATGGCTGGTTCACTTTGTGAAGGGGTGGAGTGTATGGGAACTGTTGAATTTTGGCCTGAAGCACTGATGGATCATGTGAGGTAAGCACTGAGTCAGCTGCGGGAGCACAGGTGAAGGCAATGCACCTGTGACTGGAAGGGGTGGAGTCTGGCTCCACCTCTCCCAGACCCCATTTAAGGACTGACCACGACTGGGGAAGGTTCTTTTGTTGGAGATCCCCTCCCCTGTGGAGGTCCAGGCAAGCCTTGACCTTCAGTGACAGGTTAGCCTTTCCTAATTTACTGCTTGTCTTTATACCACCTGGATAAGTCATACAAAAACACATTGTCCACCTTCGTTATTTGGTGTGGGTATTATTCTTTTGGGGGATTCACTGTGCACACCCTAAGCTTCAGCTCTAAATCCTTGCTTTTTTACCCCAAAGTCTAGCCCCTAGTCCTTGCTATTCCACCCCATATTCCTGCCCTAAGCCCTCGCTATTTCCTCCCAAACAGTAGTCCCAAGTCCTCATTATTACCCTTAAACTCAGGCCCTGAATCCTTGCCTTTTCACCCCAGGCTCAAGTGCCACATCCTGCCTAATTCACCCCAAAGCTCCGTCCCAGCTTCTCGCCATTCGGTGCCAAACTCCAGCCCCAAACGTTTACTATTTCATCCCAATCTCCAGTTCCTTTGTTCTCACTGCTTCACCCCGAACTCCAACATCAAACCCTCTCTGTTTCGCCCCAATCTCCAGCTCTAAATTCTTGCTATTATATCCCAAGCTGTAACACCTAGTCCTTGTTATTCCTCCCCACGTTCCTACCCCAAACCTACCCTACTTCATTCCAAGCAGTAGTCCCAAATCCTCATTATTTCCCTCAAACTCTGGCCCCAAGCGCTCACTATTTCCTCCCAAACTAAACTCCAAAATCCAGGCTCATTCATCCAAAACTCCATCCCAACTTCTTGCAGTTTCACCCTGAACTTCAGCCTCGCAACTGTGAGGCCCAAATCCTCACAGTTTCACCCTATATTGCAGCTCCCAATCCTCTCTCGCTTTCCCCAAACTCCGTATAAAATTCCTCACTACTTCTCCCCAAGTTTCAGTCCCATGTCTGGCTGTCTCACACCAGTGTCAAGCATCATATCCTCGCAATTTCTTCCCAAATTCTAGCCCGAATTCCATATTACATATCATTTCATATTTTATTTTATATTCCAGTTGATATTTCATTTCATATTTCCTCTTCATTTTATATCATTTTATTTCATATCCTTTTCTCACATCTGCTTCATTTCATTTCTTTTCAGTCCTTTTTATTGCTTATTTCATTTCATTTCTCAGCCCTCTGGTTCCTGCCCACGTTTTGCCTGCGTTGATCTCAGCCTGCTAACAGGGCAGCAGTTCCCGGGGTCGTCCATTTTCCCCTTGATGGAAATGGGTGTGAGTTTTCTCTTACTTTCTGCTACCTGTGGACTTGCCCTGGATGCCACAGCGTTTCGGATCTCACCGAGAGTGGCCTGCTGACTGCAACGGCTGATTCCCTCTGCACTCCCTGATGCATCCACTGGGACAGGCGGACCTGTGCATGTTCGGAGTCAGGTAGGACTCAGAGTGACACATTTTTGTGTTGTCAGGTGCTATATGCTGCACAGACATTTCATTTCAACTATTTCATACATTTCATATTATTTCTCATTTCGTATTATTTCACATTTCGTATTATTTCACATTTCAATCCATTATATTTCATTGAAAATATTGCGCACTTCGCATTTCATTGCGCATTTCTTGTTTCATTTAATATTTCATTTTATTTCTCGTTTCATTTCAAGTTTATTTTCAAGTTTCTGTTCATTTCAAATTTCATATTTCATATTTAGCTTCATCTCATTTTTATTTTTATCATTTTATATCTCATTTCAAATCATATTTCACTTCATATCACATTTCATTTCGTTTCCTATTTCATGTCATTTCGCACCATTACATTCTATTTCACTTTATATTTCAGATTTCATTTCAAATTTCTGATTTAAATTTCCGATCTCTTTTCCCACTTCCCATTTCCGATCTCTTTTCCCACTTCCCATTTCCGATCTCTTTTCCCACTTCCCATTTCCGATCTCTTTTCCCACTTCCTGTTTCACATTTAAATTAACTACATTTCAAAATTAATTACTTTTCATTTCACGATTTCATTAATATTTTCTTCATTTCACATTTCATTACATTTCCATTTTTGTTTCACATTTAAATTTACTTCATTTCACATTTTGATTTACGTTTCAGATTTAAATTTAATTCATTTCACACTTCATTACTTTTCCTTTCACACTTCATTACTTTTCATTTCACACTTCATTACTTTTCATTTCACACTTCATTACTTTTCATTTCACACTTCATTACTTTTCATTTCACACTTCATTACTCTTCATTTCACGTTTCACATTTAAATTTACTTCATTTCTCATTTCGTTAAATTTCATTTCACGTTTCACATTTAAATTTACTTCATTTCACATTTCTTTGCTTTTTATTCCACGTTTCACATTTATATTAAATACGTTTCAAATCTAATTACTTTTCTTTTCACGTTTTCATTTAAATATATATCACTTTTTTTACATTTCCATATTCGTTTCACATTTACATTAACTTCATTTCATATTTCATTACATTTCCTTTCGCGTTTAAAATTAAATATATTTCACTTCACGTTTCACATTACATTTCACATTTCATTTCACAATTAATTACATTTCATATTTCATTTTATGTTTCAAAATTATTTTTACTTCATTTCACATTTCCTTACAATTCCTTTAAGTTTTTTCATGTGAATTTACTTCAATTCACATTTCATTATATTTCCATTTTCGTTTCACTTTTAAATTCACTTCATTTCACATTTCATTACTTTACATTTCAGGTTTCGCATTTAAATTTGCTTCATTTCACATTTCATTACTTTTGCTTTCACGTTTCACATTTAAATTTACTTCAATTCACATTTCATTAATTTTGATTTCAGGTTTCACATTTAAATTTACTTCATTTCACATTGCATTACATTTCATTTCACGTTTCACATTTAAATTTACTTCATTTCACATTTCATTTCGCGTTTCACATTTCAATTTAATACATTTCACATTTCATTACTTTTGATTTCACATTTTGCATTTCAATTTACTTCATTTCTTATTTCATTACTTGTGATTTCATGTGTCACATTTAAATTTACTTTATTTCACATTTCATTATTTTTAATTTCACTTTTCACATTTAAATTTACTTCATTTCACATTTCGATTCACGTTTCCTTTTTAAATTTACTTCATTTCACATTTCAATTCATGTTTCACATTTAAATTTACTTAATTTCACATTTCATTACTTTTAATTTTTTGTTTCAAATATGAATTTTCTTCATTTCACATTTGATTATTTTTGACTTCACTTTTCACATTTAATTTTTCTTCTTTTCACATTCAATTACTTTTAAATTTTCTTTTCACATTTATATTTACTTCATATCACATTTCATTACATTTCATTTCACGTTTCACGTTTAATTTTACTTCATTTCTCATTTCATTTCCCGTTTCACATTTCAATTTTCATTTCACATTTCATTTCACGTTTCACATATAAATTTATTTCATTTATCATTTCATTTCACGTTTAACATTTAAATTTACTTCATTTCACGTTTCATTACACTCGATTTAATTTTTAACATTTAAATTTACTTCATTTCAAAATTAATTAATTAATATAACGTTTCACATTTAAATTTTGTTCATTTCACATTTCATTATTATGATTTCATTTTTCACATTTAAATTTACTTCATTACACTTTTCATTAGTTTTCATTTCACGTTTAACATTTAAATTTACTTCATTTCACGTTTCATTGCTTTTCATATAACTTTTAACATTTAAATTTACTTTATTTCGCATTTCATTTCTTTCTGATTCACGTTTCAGATTAAAATTTTCATTTCACATTTCATTACCTTTAACTTTTTGTTTCAATTTTAAATTTACTTCATTTCACATTTGATTACTTCTGATTTCACGTCTCACATTTAATTTTTCTTCATTTCACATTTCATTACTTTTCTTTTAATGTTTCACATTTAAATATACTTCATTTCAAATTTTGATTTAAGTTTCAGATTTAAATTTACTTCATTTCAAGTTTCACATTTTTATTTAATTCATTTCACATTTCATTACATTTGATTACATTTTTCACTTTTAAATTTACTTCATTTCACATTTCATTACATTTCATTTCACATTTCACATTTAAAATTACTTCATTTCACATTTAATTAATTTTGATTTCACGTTTCACATTTATATTTATTTCATTTCACGTTTCATTAATTTCGATTTCACGTTTCAAATTTATATTTAATTAATTTCACGTTTCATTACATTTCATTTCACGTTTCACATTTAAATTTACTTCATTTCACATTTCATTATTTTCATTTCAAGTTTCACATTTAAATTTACTTCATTTCACTTTTCATTAGTTTTCATTTCAAGTTCCATATTTAGATTTACTTAATTTCACATTACATTTCCATTTCACGTTTCACATTTATATTTACTTAATTTCACATTTCATTAATTTCGATTTCCCGTTTCACTTTTACATTTACTTCATTTCACATTACATTACTTCATTTCACGTTTCACATATAAATTTATTTCATTTCTCATTTCATTTCACATTTCATTTCTTTTCAATTCACGTTTCAGATTTAAATTTGCTTCATTTCACATTTCATTACATTTCATTTCAAGTTAAACATTTAAATTTACTTCATTTCACGTTTTATGACTTTTCATTTCACGTTTCATATTTAAATTTACTTCAATTCACATTTCATTAATTATGATTTCACATTTCACATTTAAATTTAATTATATTCTCATTTCATTAATTTTGATTTCACGTTTCACATTTAAATTTACTTCATTTCACATTTCATTACAAATCTTTATTCGTTTCAAATTTATATTTACTTCTCATTTCGTTACTTTTCATTTTTTGTTTCAAATTTAATTTAATTCATTTCACTTTTCATTAATTTTCATTATATTTCTCACTTTTAAATTTGTTTCATTTCACAATTCATTACTTTCATTTTGCGTTTCAAATTTAAATTTACTTCATTTCACATTTCATTATATTTCATTTAAAGTTTCACATTTAAATTTACTTCATTTCACGTTTCATTACTTTTCATTTCAAGTTTCATATTTAAATTTACTTCATTTCACATTTGATTACATTTGATTTCACGTTTAAGATTTAAATTTACTTCATTTCACATTTGATTACATTTGATTTCACGTTTCAGATTTAAATTTACTTCATTTCACATTTTATTACTTTTCAATTCAGGTTTCACATTTATATTTACATCATTTCACATTTCATTCCACGTTTCACCTTTTAATTTATATCATTTTACATTACATTGAATTTCATTTCACGTTTCACATTTAAATTTACTTCATTTCACATTTCATTACTTCTGATTTCACGTTTCACGTTTAAATTTACTTCATTTCACATTTTGATTCACGTTTCAGATTTAAATTTACTTCCTTTCACGTTTCACATTTAAATATTCTTCATTTCACATTTCATTTCACGTTTCACATTTAAATTTACTTCTTTTCACATTTCATTAATTTTGATTTCACGTTTCACATTTAAATTTACTTCATTTCACATTTCATTTCACGTTTTACATTTAAATTTACTTCATTTCACTTTTCATTAATTTTGTTTTCACGTTTTGCATTTAAATTTTCTTCATTTCACATTTCATTAATTTTGATTTCTTGTTTCACATTTAAATTTACTTCACTTCACATTTCATTACTTTTCATTTCACGTTTCACATCTATATTTACTTCATTTCCCGTTTCATTTCATTTCTTTTCTCGTTTCACGATTCACATTTATATTTACTTCATTTTACATTTCATTAATTTCGATTTCAAATTTCACATTTAAATTTACTTCATTTCACATTTCATTAATTTTGATTTCATGTTTCACATTTAAATTTACTTCATTTCACATTTCGATTTACGTTTCAGATTTAAATTTACTACATTTCTCATTTAATTTTACTTCATTTCACTTTTCATTCGTTTTCATTTCATGTTTCAAATTTAAATTTTCTTCATTTCACATTTCATTACACGTTTCACATTTAAATTTAGTTCATTTCACATTTCATTTCACGTTTCTCTTTTAAATTTATTTCATTTCACATTTCATTACATTTCATTTCACGTTTCACATTTAAATTTATTTCATTTCTTGTTTCACATATAAATTTACTTTATATCACATCTCATATCATTTCAGACCATATATCACATTGAAATTTTCTTCATTAAATATTTTATAATATTTAATTCCACGTTTAACTTAAATGTTTTTTTCATTTCACATTTCAATACTTTTCATTTCACGTTTCACATTTAAATTTACTTCATTTCACATTTCATTACTTTTCATTTCACGTTTCATATTTAATTTCATTTCATTTCTGGTTTCAAATTTAAATTTACTTCATTTCACATATCATTACTTTTGATATCGGGTGTTTCACATTTAATTTTTCTTCTTTTTAAATATCATTTCACGTTTCGCATTTAAACTTACTTCATTTCACATTTTAATTTACTTCATTTCACATTACATTTCACGTTTCACATTTAAATTTACTTCATTTCACATTTCATTACTTTTGATTTCACGTTTCACATTTAATTTTATTTCATTTCAAATTTCATTAATTTTGATTTCACGTTCCACATTTAATTTTACTTCATTTCAAATTTCATTAATTTTGATTTCACGTTCCACATTTAAATTTACTTCGTTTCACGTTTCATTAATTTTGACTTCAATTTTCACATTTAAATTTACTTCGTTTCACGTTTCATTAATATTCTTTTAAAGATTCACATTTAAATTTACTTCGTTTCACATTTCGATTCATGTTTCAGATTTCAATTTATTACATTTCACATTTCATTTCACGTTTCACGTTTAAATTTAAAATAAATTTACTTGATTTCACATTTTATTTTACGTTTCACATTTAAATTTCCTACATTTCACATTACATTTCCATTTCACACTTCAAATTAAAATTTACTTCATTTCACGTTTAATTACTTTTCATTTCACATTTCACATTAAAATTTTCTACATTTCACATTACATTTCCATTTCACGTTTCACAGTTAAATTTACTTCATTTCACGTTACAAATTAAAATTTACTTCTATTCACATTTCATTTCTTTTGATTTCAAGTTTTTCATTTAACTTTTCTTCATTTCACATTTCATTACTTTTCTTTTAATGATTTACATTTAAATATACTTCATTTCAAATTTCGATTTACGTTTCAGATTTAAATTTACTTCATTTCACATTTCATTAGTTTTCATTTCACACTTCACATTTAAATTTACTTCATTTCACCTTTCATTACGTTTGATTTCATTTTTCACAGTTAAATTCATATCATTTCACAGTTAATTAATTTTGATTTCACGTTTCACATTTAAATTTACTACATTTCACTTTTCATTACATTTCATTTCACGATTCACATTTAAATTTACTTCATTTCACATTTCATTAATTTTGATTTCACGTTTCACATTTAAATTTACTACATTTCACATTTCATTTCACGTTTCAGATTTAAATTTAATTCATTTCACAATTCATTAGTTTTCATTTCGCATTTCACATTTAATTTTAATTCTTTTCACATTTCAGTTCACGTTTCACATTTAAATTTACTTCATTTCACATTCAATTAATTTTAATTTTTCTTTTCACATTTAAATTTACTTCATTTCACATTTCATTTTGATTTCAAGTTTCACATTTTAATTTACTTCATTTCACATTATATTACTTTTCAATTCATGTTTCACATTTATATTTACTTCATTTCACATTTCATTCCACGTTTCACATTTTAATTTATTTCATTAAACATTTCATTGCATTTCATTTCACGTTTCATCTTTAAATTTACTTCATTTCACATTTCATTAATTTCGAATTCACGTTTCACATTTAGATTTATTACATTTCACTTTTCGATTCACGTTTCAGATTTAAATTTACTTCATTTTACATTTCATTACTTTTCTTTTTTCGTTTCAAATTTAACTTTATTTCAAGTGTCATTACTTCTCATTTCGCGTTTCACATTTAAATTTACTGCATTTCACGTTTCATTACACTTGATTTCATTTTTAACATTTAAATTTACTTCATTTCAAAATTAATTAATTAATATAACGTCTCACATTTAAATTTACTTCATTTCTAATTCATTTTTTTATTTCATTTTTCACATTTAAATTTACTACATTACACATTTCATTACTTTTCATTTCATATTTCACATTAAAATTTACTTCATTTCACATTTCATTACTTTTAATTTTTTGTTTCAAATTTAAATTTACTTCATTTCACATTTGATTACTTTTGTTTTCACGTTTCACATTTAATTTTTCTTCTTTTCACATTCAATTACTTTTAAATTTTCTTTTCACATTTATATTTACTTCATATCACATTTCATTACATTTCATTTCTCGTTTCACGTTTAATTTTACTTCATTTCTCATTTCATTTCCCCTTTCACATTTCAATTTTCTTCAGTTCACATTTCATTTCACGTTTCACATTTAAATTTACTTCATTTTACATTTCATTTAGAGTTTCACATTTTAATTTACTTTATTTCACATTTCATTAATTTTGATTTCATGTTTCACATTCAAATTTACTTCATTTCACATTTCATAACTTTTCATTTCACGTTTAACATTTAAATTTACTTCATTTCACATTTCATTACTTCTAATTTTCGTTTCAAATTTAAATTTACTTCATTTCACATTTCATTATATTTCATGTCACGTTTCACATTTAAATGTACTTTATTTCATGTTTCATTTTTCATATTTAAATTTACTTCATTTCACATTTAATTTATTTTGATTTCACATTTCACAATTAAATTTATTACATTTCACATTACGATTCACGTTTCAGATTTAAATTTATTTCATTTCACATTTCATTACTTTTATTTTCGTTTCAAATTTAATTTTTTTTCATTTCATGTTTCATTACTTTGCATTTCACGTTTCACATATAAATTTACTTCATTTCACGTTTCATTACACTCGATTTAATTTTTAAAATTTAAATTTACTTCATTTCAAAATTAATTAATTAATATAACGTTTCACATTTAAATTTACTTCATTTCACATTTCATTATTTTGATTTCATTTTTCACATTTAAATTTACTTCATTACACTTTTCATTAGTTTTCATTTCACTTTTCACATTTAAATTTACTTTATTTCGCAGTTCATTACTTTTTGATTCACGTTTCAGATTAAAATTTTCATTTCACATTTCATTACTTTCAACTTTTTGTTTCAATTTGAAATTTACTTCATTTCACTTTTGATTACTTTTGATTTCACGTTTCACATTTAATTTTTCTTCATTTCACATTTCATTACTTTTCTTTTAATGTTTCACATTTAAATATACTTCATTTCAAATTTTGATTTACGTTTCAGATTTAAATTTACTTCATTTCACGTTTCACATTTAAATTTACTTCATTTCACATTTCATTACATTTCATTTCACGTTTCACATTTAATTTTACTTCATTTCAGATTTCATTGCTTTTCCTTTCTCGTTTCAAATTTAAATTTACTTCATTTCACATTTCATTACTTTTCCCTTCGCGTTTCACATAGAAATCCATTTCGTTTCTCATTTCAAATTTAAATTTAATACGTTTAACTTTTGATTACTTTACATTTCATGTTTCACATTTAAATTTACTTCATTTCATATTTCATTAATTTTTATTTCGCGTTTCACATTTAAATTTACCTCTTTTCAAATTTCGATTCACGTTCCACATTTAAATGTACTTCATTTAACATTTCATTTCCATTTCACGTTTCACATTTAAATATACTTCATTTAACATTTCATTAATTTTGATTTCACATTTCACATTTAAATTTACTTCATTTCACATTTCATTAGAGATTTCATACACTTTTCATATTTCATTTCAAATTTCTCATTTTATTTCACATTTTCTTACTTTTCAATACACGTTTCACGTTTAAATTTTCTTTATTTCACATTTCATTACTTTTCTTATTTCATTGCATGTTTCACTTTTAAATTTACTTCATTTCACATTTCATTACTTTTCATTTCACGTTTCACATTTAAATTTACTTCTTTTCACATTTCATTCATTTTGATTTCACGTTTCACATTTAAATTTACTTCCTGTCAAATTTCATTTCACATTTCAAATTTAAAATTAATTCATTTCACATTTCATTAGTTTTCATTTCGCGTTTCACATTTCATTAATTTTGTTTTCACGTTTTTCATTTAAATTTTCTTCATTTCACATTTCATTAATTTTGATTAAACGTTTCACATTTATATTTACTTCATTTCACATTTCATTAATTTTGATTAAATGTTTCACATTTAGATTTACTTCATTTCACTTTTCATTAATGCTGATTTCACATTTCACATTTAAATTTACTTCATTTCACATTTCGATTTACGTTTCAGATTTAAATTTACTTCATTTCACGTTTCAAATTTTAATTTATTTAATTTCACATTTCATTAGTTTTCATTTCACGTTTCACATTTCAATTTACTTCATTTCACATTTCATTAATTTTGATTTCACGTTTTGCATTTAAATTTTCTTCATTTCACATTTCATTAATTTTGATTAAACGTTTCACATTTATATTTACTTCATTTCGCATTTCATTAATTTTGATTACTTCATTTCACGTTTCACATTTTAATTTACTTCATTTCACATTTCATTTCACGTTTCACATTTAAATTTACTTCATTTCTCATTTCATTACCTTTCTTTTCACGTTTCACATTTAAATTTACTTCATTTCGCATTTCATTTCACGTTTCACATTTCAATTTACCTCTTTTCGCATTTCATTTTTCGATTCACTTTTCAATTTACTTCATTATACATTTCATTTCTTGTTTCACATTTAAAGTTATATCATTTCACATTTAATTATATTTCATTTCACGTTTCACATTAAATTTATTTCATTTTACGTTTCACATTAAATTTATTTCATTTTACGTTTCACATTTAAATTTTCTTCATTTCACATTTCATTACTTTTGATTTCATTTTTCACAGTTAATTTTTATATCATTTCACATTTAATTAATTTTGATTTCACTTTTAACATTTAAATTTAATTCATTTCACATTTCATTACTTTTCATTTCACGTTTCACATTAATTTACATCTTTTCACATTTCTATTCACGTTTCATATTTATATTTACTTCATTTCACATTTCTTTACATTTCATTTCATGTTTCACTTTTAAATGTCCTTCATTTCACATTTCATTACTTTTAAATTTTCTTTTCACATTTAAATTTCCTTCAGATCACATTTCATTACTTTTCATTTCAAGTTTCACTTTTATATTTCCTTCATTTTTCGTTTCACATTTATTTCATTTCACTTTTCATTACATTTCATTTCTCGTTTCACATTTAATTTTACTTCATTTGTCATTTCATTTCTCGTTTCACAGTTAAATTAACTTCGTTTCACATTTCAATTTTCTTCATTTCACATTTCATTTCATGTTTCACATTTAAATTTACTACATTTCACATTTATTTTGAATTCTTGTTTCACAATTAAATTTACGTTATTCCACGTTTTATTGATTTTGCTTTCACGTTTCACATTTAAATTTACTTCATTCCACTTTTGATTACAATTGATTTCACGTTTCAGATTTAAATTTACTTCATTACACATTTCATTTCACGTTTCACATCTAAATTTAGTTCTTTTCACATTTCATTTCACATTTCAAATTTCATTGTACTTCATTTCACATTTCTTTACTTTTCACGTTTCACATTTAAATTTTCTTCATTTCACTTTACATTTCACGATTCACATTTAAATTTACTTATTTTCAAATTTTATTACTTTACTTATTTCAAGTTTCACATCTCATTTCACATTTATTTCACAAATCATTACTTTTCTTATTTCATTTCAGGTTTCACATTTAAATTTAATTCATTTCACATTTCAATTCACGTTTCAAATTTATATTTACTTCATTACACATTTCATTTCGCTTTTCACATTTATATTTACTTCATTTCACATTTCATTATTCTTCATTTCACGTTCCACATTTAAATTTAATTCATTTCACATTACATTACTTTTCATTTCACGTTTCAAATTTAAATTTACTTCATTTCACATTTCATTACTTTTAATTTAATGTTTCACATTTAATTTTTCTTCATTTAACATTTAATTAATTTTGATTTTACGTTCCACATGTAAATTTACTTCATTTAACATTTCATTTTTCACATTTAAATTTACTTATTTTCAAATTTTATTACTTTACTTATTTCAAGTTTCACATCTCATTTCACATTTATTTCACAAATCATTACTTTTCTTATTTCATTTCACGTTTCACATTTAAATTTACTTCATTTCACATTTCATTACTTTTCATTTCACGTTTCACATTAAAATATACTTCATTTCACATTTCATTTCACGTTTCAGATTTAAATTTAATTCATTTCACAATTCATTACATTTCATTTCAAGATTTACATTTAAATTTAATTCATTTCACATTTCATTTAAAGTTTCACATTTAAATTTACTTCATTTCACATTTCATTACTTTTCATTTCATATTTCACATTAAAATTTTCATTATTTCACATTTCATTACATTTAGATTCACGTTTGATATCACTTTTGATATCGGGTGTTTCACATTTAATTTTACTTCTTTTTAAATATCATTTCACGTTTCGCATTTAAACTTACTTCATTTCACATTATATTTCACGTTTCACATTTTAATTTACTTCTTTTCACATTACATTTCACGTTTCACATTTAAATTTACTTCATTTCACATTTCATTACATTTTTTTTTTCAGTTTAAATTTAAATTTACTTCATTTCACATTTCATTACTTTTGATTTCACGTTTCACATTTAATTTTACTTCATTTCAAATTTCTTTAATTTTGATTTCACGTTCCACATTTAAATTTATTTCATTTCACATTTCATTAATTTTGACTTCAATTTTCACATTTAAATTTACTTCGTTTCACGTTTCATTAATATTCTTTTAAAGATTCACATTTAAATTTACTTCGTTTCACATTTCGATTCATGTTTCAGATTTAAATTTATTACATTTCACATTTCATTTCACGTTTCACGTTTAAATTTACTTCAATTCGCCTTTCATTAATTTTTATTTCGCGTTTCACATTTAAATTTACCTCTCTTCAAATTTCGATTCACTTTTCACATTTAAATTTACTTCATTTCACATTTCATTTCCATTTCACGTTTCACATTTAAATTTACTTCATTTCACATTTCATTAATTTTGATTTCACATTTCACATTTAAATTTACTTTATTTCTCATTTCATTACTTTTCATTTCATGTTTCAGATTAAAATTTACTTAATTTCACATTTCATTTCACGTTTCACATTTAAATATTCTTCATTTCACATTTCATTTCATGTTTCACATATAAATTTACTTTATTTCGCGTTTCACATTTAAATTTACTTCATATCACAATTCATTTCACGTTTCACATTTAAATTTACTTCATATCACATTTTATTTTATTTTTCACATTTAAATTTACTTCATTTCACATTTCATTACAGATTTCATACACTTTTCATATTTCATTTCAAATTTCTTAGTTTATTTCACATTTTATTGCTTTTCAATTCACGTTTCAAGTTTAAATTTTCTTTATTTCACATTTCATTACTTTTCTTATTTCATTTCATGTTTCACATTTAAATTTACTTCATTTCACATTTTTTTTTACTTTTCATGTCATGTTTCACTTTTAAATTCACTTAATTTTACATTATTATTTTACTTATTTCATGTTTTGAATTTCGGTTGACGTTTCGGTTGACATTCAATTACATTTCACATTTCGATTTACATTTCAAATTTAAATTTACATCATTTCACATTTCATTACTTTTCATTTCATGTTTCTCATTTAAATTTATATCATTTCACATTTCATTAGTTTCATTTCATGTTTCACATTTAAATTTACTTCATTTCACTTTTCATTTCACGTTTCAGATTTAAATTTACTTCATTTCACATTTCATTTCGCGTTTCACATTTAAATTTACTTCTTTTCACATTTCATTCCACATTTCACAGTTAAATTTACTTCATTTCACATTTCATTTCACGTTTCACATTTAAATTTACTTTATTTCACATTTCATTACTTTTCATTTCAGGTTTCATATTTTCATTTATTTCATTTCACATTTTATTTTACGTTTCATTTTTAAATTTACTTCATTTCACATTTCATTACTTATTTCACGTTTCGCATTTCATTTCACATTACTTTTCACATTTCATTTATTTTCCTTTCACGTTTCACATTTTAATTTACTTCATTTCACATTTCATTACTTTTCCATTCACGTTTCATTAAAATTTACTTCATTTCACATTTCATTAGTTTTGATTTCATGTTTCACATTTAAATTTACTTCATTTCACATTTCATTACTTTTCATTTCAGGTTTCATATTTACATTTACTTGATTTCACATTTTATTTTACGTTTCACATTTAAATTTACTTCATTTCACATTTCACTAATTTTCATTTCAGGTTTCATCTTTAAATTTACTTCATTTCACAGTTTATTTTACGTTTCATTTTTAAATTTACTTCATTTCACATTTCATTGCTTATTTCACGTTTTACATTTCATTTCACATTACTTTTCACATTTCATTTATTTTCTTTTCACTTTTCACATTTAAATTTACTTCATTTCACATTTCATTTCACGTTTCACATTTAAATTTACTTCATTTCACATTTTATTAATTTTGATTACACGTTTCATTAAAATTTACGTCATTTCACTTTTCCTTGCTTTTCATTTCTCGTTTCACTTTTAAATTTACTTCATTTCTCATTTCATTACTTTTCCTTTCTCGTTTCATTAAAATTTACTTCATTTCACATTTCATTACATTTCAATTTTCGTTTCACATTTAAATATACTTCATTTCGCATTGCATTACATTTCATTTCATGTTTCACATTTAAATTTACTTCATTTCACGTTTTTTTACATTTCATATCACGTTTCACATTTAAATTTACTTCATTTCACTTTATTATTTTACTTATTTCATGTTTTCAGTTTCGGTTGACGTTTCGGTTGATGATTCGGTTGACGTTTCATTTCACATTCAATTACATTTCATATTTCATTTCTCGTTTCACATTTAAATTTTCATCATTACACATTTCATTACTTTTCATTTTATGTTTCACATTTAAATTTACTTCATTTCACATTTCATTATTTTTTATTTCACTTTTCACATTTAAATTTACTTCATTTCACATTTCAATTCACGTTTCAGATTTAAATTTATTTCATTTCACGTTTCACATTTAAATTTACTTCGTTTCACATTTCATTAGTTTTCAGTTCACGTTTTAAATTTAAATTTACTTCATTTCACATTCCATTACTTTTGATTTCATTTTTCACATTTAAATTTTCTTCATTTCACATTTCGATTCACGTTTCCATTTTAAATTTACTTCATTTTACATTTCAATTCATGTTTCACATTTAAATTTACTTCATTTCACATTTCATTACATTTCATTTCAGGTTTCACATTTGAATTTACTTCATTAAACTTTTCATTACTTTTCATTTCACATTTCACATTTAAATTTAGTTCATTTCACATTTCATTACAGTTCATTTCACATTTCACATTAAAATTTACTTCATTTTACGTTTCATTACTTTTCATTTCACGTTTCACATTTCATTAATTTTAATTTCATGATTCACATTTAAATTTTCTTCATTTCACATTCCATTACTTTTCAATTTTCTTTTCACATTTAGATTTACTTTATTTCACATTTCATTACTTTTCATTTCATGTTTCATATTATAATTTACTTCATTTCACATTTCATTAATTTTGATTAAACGTTTCACATTTAAATTTACTTCATTTCACATTTATTTACTTTTCATTTTTCGATTCAAATTTAAATATACTTCATTTCACAGTACATTTTTCACATTTCGGGGTCTCCCTCTTTTTCAGTCGCTTTTGGGGTCACTCGGGGTCCATTTTAGGATCTCTCTTTCGGGGTACCCTCTTTTTTGGGGTCATATTTAGGTTCTCTTTTTTGGGGTCCCCCTCTTTTTGGGGTCCCCCTCTATATATCCCCTCTTTTGATTTCAGAGCGTAGGACAGACCTGCATCACGTGACGGCGTGCTTCCAGTAAACACCACTGAGCACTGGCCCAAGGAAGAACACGAGCCATACGCCGATCATCATTCATCCCGGATGATATCACTATGCATTGGATGTCTGTATGAAGGAAGGCTCACCCTATAGTTAACTTGATGGCTGGTTCACTTTGTGAAGGGGTGGAGTGTATGGGAACTGTTGAATTTTGGCCTGAAGCACTGATGGATCATGTGAGGTAAGCACTGAGTCAGCTGCGGGAGCACAGGTGAAGGCAATGCACCTGTGACTGGAAGGGGTGGAGTCTGGCTCCACCTCTCCCAGACCCCATTTAAGGACTGACCACGACTGGGGAAGGTTCTTTTGTTGGAGATCCCCTCCCCTGTGGAGGTCCAGGCAAGCCTTGACCTTCAGTGACAGGTTAGCCTTTCCTAATTTACTGCTTGTCTTTATACCACCTGGATAAGTCATACAAAAACACATTGTCCACCTTCGTTATTTGGTGTGGGTATTATTCTTTTGGGGGATTCACTGTGCACACCCTAAGCTTCAGCTCTAAATCCTTGCTTTTTTACCCCAAAGTCTAGCCCCTAGTCCTTGCTATTCCACCCCATATTCCTGCCCTAAGCCCTCGCTATTTCCTCCCAAACAGTAGTCCCAAGTCCTCATTATTACCCTTAAACTCAGGCCCTGAATCCTTGCCTTTTCACCCCAGGCTCAAGTGCCACATCCTGCCTAATTCACCCCAAAGCTCCGTCCCAGCTTCTCGCCATTCGGTGCCAAACTCCAGCCCCAAACGTTTACTATTTCATCCCAATCTCCAGTTCCTTTGTTCTCACTGCTTCACCCCGAACTCCAACATCAAACCCTCTCTGTTTCGCCCCAATCTCCAGCTCTAAATTCTTGCTATTATATCCCAAGCTGTAACACCTAGTCCTTGTTATTCCTCCCCACGTTCCTACCCCAAACCTACCCTACTTCATTCCGAGCAGTAGTCCCAAATCCTCATTATTTCCCTCAAACTCTGGCCCCAAGCGCTCACTATTTCCTCCCAAACTAAACTCCAAAATCCAGGCTCATTCATCCAAAACTCCATCCCAACTTCTTGCAGTTTCACCCTGAACTTCAGCCTCGCAACTGTGAGGCCCAAATCCTCACAGTTTCACCCTATATTGCAGCTCCCAATCCTCTCTCGCTTTCCCCAAACTCCGTATAAAATTCCTCACTACTTCTCCCCAAGTTTCAGTCCCATGTCTGGCTGTCTCACACCAGTGTCAAGCATCATATCCTCGCAATTTCTTCCCAAATTCTAGCCCGAATTCCATATTACATATCATTTCATATTTTATTTTATATTCCAGTTGATATTTCATTTCATATTTCCTCTTCATTTTATATCATTTTATTTCATATCCTTTTCTCACATCTGCTTCATTTCATTTCTTTTCAGTCCTTTTTATTGCTTATTTCATTTCATTTCTCAGCCCTCTGGTTCCTGCCCACGTTTTGCCTGCGTTGATCTCAGCCTGCTAACAGGGCAGCAGTTCCCGGGGTCGTCCATTTTCCCCTTGATGGAAATGGGTGTGAGTTTTCTCTTACTTTCTGCTACCTGTGGACTTGCCCTGGATGCCACAGCGTTTCGGATCTCACCGAGAGTGGCCTGCTGACTGCAACGGCTGATTCCCTCTGCACTCCCTGATGCATCCACTGGGACAGGCGGACCTGTGCATGTTCGGAGTCAGGTAGGACTCAGAGTGACACATTTTTGTGTTGTCAGGTGCTATATGCTGCACAGACATTTCATTTCAACTATTTCATACATTTCATATTATTTCTCATTTCGTATTATTTCACATTTCGTATTATTTCACATTTCAATCCATTATATTTCATTGAAAATATTGCGCACTTCGCATTTCATTGCGCATTTCTTGTTTCATTTAATATTTCATTTTATTTCTCGTTTCATTTCAAGTTTATTTTCAAGTTTCTGTTCATTTCAAATTTCATATTTCATATTTAGCTTCATCTCATTTTTATTTTTATCATTTTATATCTCATTTCAAATCATATTTCACTTCATATCACATTTCATTTCGTTTCCTATTTCATGTCATTTCGCACCATTACATTCTATTTCACTTTATATTTCAGATTTCATTTCAAATTTCTGATTTAAATTTCCGATCTCTTTTCCCACTTCCCATTTCCGATCTCTTTTCCCACTTCCCATTTCCGATCTCTTTTCCCACTTCCCATTTCCGATCTCTTTTCCCACTTCCTGTTTCACATTTAAATTAACTACATTTCAAAATTAATTACTTTTCATTTCACGATTTCATTAATATTTTCTTCATTTCACATTTCATTACATTTCCATTTTTGTTTCACATTTAAATTTACTTCATTTCACATTTTGATTTACGTTTCAGATTTAAATTTAATTCATTTCACACTTCATTACTTTTCCTTTCACACTTCATTACTTTTCCTTTCACACTTCATTACTTTTCATTTCACACTTCATTACTTTTCATTTCACACTTCATTACTTTTCATTTCACACTTCATTACTCTTCATTTCACACTTCATTACTCTTCATTTCACGTTTCACATTTAAATTTACTTCATTTCTCATTTCGTTAAATTTCATTTCACGTTTCACATTTAAATTAACTTCATTTCACATTTCTTTGCTTTTTATTCCACGTTTCACATTTATATTAAATACGTTTCAAATCTAATTACTTTTCTTTTCACGTTTTCATTTAAATATATATCACTTTTTTTACATTTCCATATTCGTTTCACATTTACATTAACTTCATTTCATATTTCATTACATTTCCTTTCGCGTTTAATATTAAATATATTTCACTTCACGTTTCACATTACATTTCACATTTCATTTCACAATTAATTACATTTCATATTTCATTTTATGTTTCAAAATTATTTTTACTTCATTTCACATTTCCTTACAATTCCTTTAAGTTTTTTCATGTGAATTTACTTCAATTCACATTTCATTATATTTCCATTTTCGTTTCACTTTTAAATTCACTTCATTTCACATTTCATTACTTTACATTTCAGGTTTCGCATTTAAATTTGCTTCATTTCACATTTCATTACTTTTGCTTTCACGTTTCACATTTAAATTTACTTCAATTCACATTTCATTAATTTTGATTTCAGGTTTCACATTTAAATTTACTTCATTTCACATTGCATTACATTTCATTTCACGTTTCACATTTAAATTTACTTCATTTCACATTTCATTTCGCGTTTCACATTTCAATTTAATACATTTCACATTTCATTACTTTTGATTTCACATTTTGCATTTCAATTTACTTCATTTCTTATTTCATTACTTGTGATTTCATGTGTCACATTTAAATTTACTTTATTTCACATTTCATTATTAATTTCACTTTTCACATTTAAATTTACTTCATTTCACATTTCGATTCACGTTTCCTTTTTAAATTTACTTCATTTCACATTTCAATTCATGTTTCACATTTAAATTTACTTAATTTCACATTTCATTACTTTTAATTTTTTGTTTCAAATATGAATTTTCTTCATTTCACATTTGATTATTTTTGACTTCACTTTTCACATTTAATTTTTCTTCTTTTCACATTCAATTACTTTTAAATTTTCTTTTCACATTTATATTTACTTCATATCACATTTCATTACATTTCATTTCACGTTTCACGTTTAATTTTACTTCATTTCTCATTTCATTTCCCGTTTCACATTTCAATTTTCATTTCACATTTCATTTCACGTTTCACATATAAATTTATTTCATTTATCATTTCATTTCACGTTTAACATTTAAATTTACTTCATTTCACGTTTCATTACACTCGATTTAATTTTTAACATTTAAATTTACTTCATTTCAAAATTAATTAATTAATATAACGTTTCACATTTAAATTTTGTTCATTTCACATTTCATTATTATGATTTCATTTTTCACATTTAAATTTACTTCATTACACTTTTCATTAGTTTTCATTTCACGTTTAACATTTAAATTTACTTCATTTCACGTTTCATTGCTTTTCATATAACTTTTAACATTTAAATTTACTTTATTTCGCATTTCATTTCTTTCTGATTCACGTTTCAGATTAAAATTTTCATTTCACATTTCATTACCTTTAACTTTTTGTTTCAATTTTAAATTTACTTCATTTCACATTTGATTACTTCTGATTTCACGTCTCACATTTAATTTTTCTTCATTTCACATTTCATTACTTTTCTTTTAATGTTTCACATTTAAATATACTTCATTTCAAATTTTGATTTAAGTTTCAGATTTAAATTTACTTCATTTCAAGTTTCACATTTTTATTTAATTCATTTCACATTTCATTACATTTGATTACATTTTTCACTTTTAAATTTACTTCATTTCACATTTCATTACATTTCATTTCACATTTCACATTTAAAATTACTTCATTTCACATTTCATTACTTTTGATTTCATTTTTCACCGTTAAATTTACATCATTTCACATTTAATTAATTTTGATTTCACGTTTCACATTTATATTTATTTCATTTCACGTTTCATTAATTTCGATTTCACGTTTCAAATTTATATTTAATTAATTTCACGTTTCATTACATTTCATTTCACGTTTCACATTTAAATTTACTTCATTTCACATTTCATTATTTTCATTTCAAGTTTCACATTTAAATTTACTTCATTTCACTTTTCATTAGTTTTCATTTCAAGTTCCATATTTAGATTTACTTAATTTCACATTACATTTCCATTTCACGTTTCACATTTATATTTACTTAATTTCACATTTCATTAATTTCGATTTCCCGTTTCACTTTTACATTTACTTCATTTCACATTACATTACTTCATTTCACGTTTCACATATAAATTTATTTCATTTCTCATTTCATTTCACATTTCATTTCTTTTCAATTCACGTTTCAGATTTAAATTTGCTTCATTTCACATTTCATTACATTTCATTTCAAGTTAAACATTTAAATTTACTTCATTTCACGTTTTATGAATTTTCATTTCACGTTTCATATTTAAATTTACTTCAATTCACATTTCATTAATTATGATTTCACATTTCACATTTAAATTTAATTATATTCTCATTTCATTAATTTTGATTTCACGTTTCACATTTAAATTTACTTCATTTCACATTTCATTACAAATCTTTATTCGTTTCAAATTTATATTTACTTCTCATTTCGTTACTTTTCATTTTTTGTTTCAAATTTAATTTAATTCATTTCACTTTTCATTAATTTTCATTATATTTCTCACTTTTAAATTTGTTTCATTTCACAATTCATTACTTTTCATTTTGCGTTTCACATTTAAATTTACTTCATTTCACATTTCATTATATTTCATTTAAAGTTTCACATTTAAATTTACTTCATTTCACGTTTCATTACTTTTCATTTCAAGTTTCATATTTAAATTTACTTCATTTCACATTTGATTACATTTGATTTCACGTTTAAGATTTAAATTTACTTCATTTCACATTTGATTACATTTGATTTCACGTTTCAGATTTAAATTTACTTCATTTCACATTTTATTACTTTTCAATTCAGGTTTCACATTTATATTTACATCATTTCACATTTCATTCCACGTTTCACCATTTAATTTATATCATTTTACATTACATTGAATTTGATTAAACGTTTCACATTTAAATTTACTTCATTTCACATTTCATTACTTCTGATTTCACGTTTCACATTTAAATTTACTTCATTTCACATTTTGATTCACGTTTCAGATTTAAATTTACTTCCTTTCACGTTTCGCATTTAAATATTCTTCATTTCACATTTCATTTCACGTTTCACATTTAAATTTACTTCTTTTCACATTTCATTAATTTTGATTTCACGTTTCACATTTAAATTTACTTCATTTCACATTTCATTTCACGTTTTACATTTAAATTTACTTCATTTCACTTTTCATTAATTTTGTTTTCACGTTTTGCATTTAAATTTTCTTCATTTCACATTTCATTAATTTTGATTTCTTGTTTCACATTTAAATTTACTTCACTTCACATTTCATTACTTTTCATTTCACGTTTCACATCTATATTTACTTCATTTCCCGTTTCATTTCATTTCTTTTCTCGTTTCACGATTCACATTTATATTTACTTCATTTTACATTTCATTAATTTCGATTTCAAATTTCACATTTAAATTTACTTCATTTCACATTTCATTAATTTTGATTTCATGTTTCACATTTAAATTTACTTCATTTCACATTTCGATTTACGTTTCAGATTTAAATTTACTACATTTCTCATTTAATTTTACTTCATTTCACTTTTCATTCGTTTTCATTTCATGTTTCAAATTTAAATTTTCTTCATTTCACATTTCATTACACGTTTCACATTTAAATTTAGTTCATTTCACATTTCATTTCACGTTTCTCTTTTAAATTTATTTCATTTCACATTTCATTACATTTCATTTCACGTTTCACATTTAAATTTATTTCATTTCTTGTTTCACATATAAATTTACTTTATATCACATCTCATATCATTTCAGACCATATATCACATTGAAATTTTCTTCATTAAATATTTTATAATATTTAATTCCACGTTTAACTTAAATGTTTTTTTCATTTCACATTTCAATACTTTTCATTTCACGTTTCACATTTAAATTTACTTCATTTCACATTTCATTACTTTTCATTTCACGTTTCATATTTAATTTCATTTCATTTCTGGTTTCAAATTTAAATTTACTTCATTTCACATATCATTACTTTTGATATCGGGTGTTTCACATTTAATTTTTCTTCTTTTTAAATATCATTTCACGTTTCGCATTTAAACTTACTTCATTTCACATTTTAATTTACTTCATTTCACATTACATTTCACGTTTCACATTTAAATTTACTTCATTTCACATTTCATTACTTTTGATTTCACGTTTCACATTTAATTTTATTTCATTTCAAATTTCATTAATTTTGATTTCACGTTCCACATTTAATTTTACTTCATTTCAAATTTCATTAATTTTGATTTCACGTTCCACATTTAAATTTACTTCGTTTCACGTTTCATTAATTTTGACTTCAATTTTCACATTTAAATTTACTTCGTTTCACGTTTCATTAATATTCTTTTAAAGATTCACATTTAAATTTACTTCGTTTCACATTTCGATTCATGTTTCAGATTTCAATTTATTACATTTCACATTTCATTTCACGTTTCACGTTTAAATTTAAAATAAATTTACTTGATTTCACATTTTATTTTACGTTTCACATTTAAATTTCCTACATTTCACATTACATTTCCATTTCACACTTCAAATTAAAATTTACTTCATTTCACGTTTAATTACTTTTCATTTCACATTTCACATTAAAATTTTCTACATTTCACATTACATTTCCATTTCACGTTTCACAGTTAAATTTACTTCATTTCACGTTACAAATTAAAATTTACTTCTATTCACATTTCATTTCTTTTGATTTCAAGTTTTTCATTTAACTTTTCTTCATTTCACATTTCATTACTTTTCTTTTAATGATTTACATTTAAATATACTTCATTTCAAATTTCGATTTACGTTTCAGATTTAAATTTACTTCATTTCACATTTCATTAGTTTTCATTTCACACTTCACATTTAAATTTACTTCATTTCACCTTTCATTACGTTTGATTTCATTTTTCACAGTTAAATTCATATCATTTCACAGTTAATTAATTTTGATTTCACGTTTCACATTTAAATTTACTACATTTCACTTTTCATTACATTTCATTTCACGATTCACATTTAAATTTACTTCATTTCACATTTCATTAATTTTGATTTCACGTTTCACATTTAAATTTACTACATTTCACATTTCATTTCACGTTTCAGATTTAAATTTAATTCATTTCACAATTCATTAGTTTTCATTTTGCATTTCACATTTAATTTTAATTCTTTTCACATTTCAGTTCACGTTTCACATTTAAATTTACTTCATTTCACATTCAATTAATTTTAATTTTTCTTTTCACATTTAAATTTACTTCATTTCACATTTCATTTTGATTTCAAGTTTCACATTTTAATTTACTTCATTTCACATTATATTACTTTTCAATTCATGTTTCACATTTATATTTACTTCATTTCACATTTCATTCCACGTTTCACATTTTAATTTATTTCATTAAACATTTCATTGCATTTCATTTCACGTTTCATCTTTAAATTTACTTCATTTCACATTTCATTAATTTCGAATTCACGTTTCACATTTAGATTTATTACATTTCACATTTCGATTCACGTTTCAGATTTAAATTTACTTCATTTTACATTTCATTACTTTTCTTTTTTCGTTTCAAATTTAACTTTATTTCAAGTGTCATTACTTCTCATTTCGCGTTTCACATTTAAATTTACTGCATTTCACGTTTCATTACACTTGATTTCATTTTTAACATTTAAATTTACTTCATTTCAAAATTAATTAATTAATATAACGTCTCACATTTAAATTTACTTCATTTCTAATTCATTTTTTTATTTCATTTTTCACATTTAAATTTACTACATTACACATTTCATTACTTTTCATTTCATATTTCACATTAAAATTTACTTCATTTCACATTTCATTACTTTTAATTTTTTGTTTCAAATTTAAATTTACTTCATTTCACATTTGATTACTTTTGTTTTCACGTTTCACATTTAATTTTTCTTCTTTTCACATTCAATTACTTTTAAATTTTCTTTTCACATTTATATTTACTTCATATCACATTTCATTACATTTCATTTCTCGTTTCACGTTTAATTTTACTTCATTTCTCATTTCATTTCCCCTTTCACATTTCAATTTTCTTCATTTCACATTTCATTTCACGTTTCACATTTAAATTTACTTCATTTTACATTTCATTTAGAGTTTCACATTTTAATTTACTTTATTTCACATTTCATTAATTTTGATTTCATGTTTCACATTCAAATTTACTTCATTTCACATTTCATAACTTTTCATTTCACGTTTATCATTTAAATTTACTTCATTTCACATTTCATTACTTCTAATTTTCGTTTCAAATTTAAATTTACTTCATTTCACATTTCATTATATTTCATGTCACGTTTCACATTTAAATGTACTTTATTTCATGTTTCATTTTTCATATTTAAATTTACTTCATTTCACATTTAATTTATTTTGATTTCACATTTCACAATTAAATTTATTACATTTCACATTACGATTCACGTTTCAGATTTAAATTTATTTCATTTCACATTTCATTACTTTTATTTTCGTTTCAAATTTAATTTTTTTTCATTTCATGTTTCATTACTTTGCATTTCACGTTTCACATTTAAATTTACTTCATTTCACGTTTCATTACACTCGATTTAATTTTTAACATTTAAATTTACTTCATTTCAAAATTAATTAATTAATATAACGTTTCACATTTAAATTTACTTCATTTCACATTTCATTATTTTGATTTCATTTTTCACATTTAAATTTACTTCATTACACTTTTCATTAGTTTTCATTTCACTTTTCACATTTAAATTTACTTTATTTCGCAGTTCATTACTTTTTGATTCACGTTTCAGATTAAAATTTTCATTTCACATTTCATTACTTTCAACTTTTTGTTTCAATTTGAAATTTACTTCATTTCACTTTTGATTACTTTTGATTTCACGTTTCACATTTAATTTTTCTTCATTTCACATTTCATTACTTTTCTTTTAATGTTTCACATTTAAATATACTTCATTTCAAATTTTGATTTACGTTTCAGATTTAAATTTACTTCATTTCACGTTTCACGTTTAAATTTACTTCATTTCACATTTCATTACATTTCATTTCACGTTTCACATTTAATTTTACTTCATTTCAGATTTCATTGCTTTTCCTTTCTCGTTTCAAATTTAAATTTACTTCATTTCACATTTCATTACTTTTCCCTTCGCGTTTCACATAGAAATCCATTTCGTTTCTCATTTCAAATTTAAATTTAATACGTTTAACTTTTGATTACTTTACATTTCATGTTTCACATTTAAATTTACTTCATTTCATATTTCATTAATTTTTATTTCGCGTTTCACATTTAAATTTACCTCTTTTCAAATTTCGATTCACGTTCCACATTTAAATGTACTTCATTTAACATTTCATTTCCATTTCACGTTTCACATTTAAATTTACTTCATTTAACATTTCATTAATTTTGATTTCACATTTCACATTTAAATTTACTTCATTTCACATTTCATTAGAGATTTCATACACTTTTCATATTTCATTTCAAATTTCTCATTTTATTTCACATTTTCTTACTTTTCAATACACGTTTCACGTTTAAATTTTCTTCATTTCACATTTCATTAATTTTGATTAAACGTTTCACATTTATATTTACTTCATTTCGCATTTCATTAATTTTGATTACTTCATTTCACGTTTCACATTTTAATTTACTTCGCTTCACATTTCATTAGTTTTCAGTTCACGTTTCAAATTTTAATTTACTTCATTTCACATTCCATTTCTTTTGATTTCATTTTTCACATTTAAATTTTCTTCATTTCACATTTATTAATTTTGATTTCACGTTTCACGTTTAAATCTACTTCATTCCACATTTCATTAATTTTGATTACACGTTTCACATTTAAATTTACTTAATTTCACATTTCATTAATTTTGATTCCACGTTTCACATTTAAATTTACTTCATTTCATGTTTCATTATATTTTATTTCTTGTTTCACATTTAATATTACTGCATTTCACATTTCATTACATTTCATTTCACATATCACATTTAAATTTTATTCATTTCACATTTCATTAATTTTGATTTCATTTTTCACATTTAAATTTACTTCATTTCACATTTCATTACATTTCCTTTCACGTTTCACATTTTAATTTACTTCATTTCACATTCCATTTCTTTTGATTTCATTTTTCACATTTAAATTTTCTTCATTTCACATTTATTAATTTTGATTTCACGTTTCACGTTTAAATCTACTTCATTCCACATTTCATTAATTTTGATTACACGTTTCACATTTAAATTTACTTAATTTCACATTTCATTAATTTTGATTCCACGTTTCACATTTAAATTTACTTCATTTCATGTTTCATTATATTTTATTTCTTGTTTCACATTTAATATTACTGCATTTCACATTTCATTACATTTCATTTCACATATCACATTTAAATTTTATTCATTTCACATTTCATTAATTTTGATTTCATTTTTCACATTTAAATTTACTTCATTTCACATTTCATTACATTTCCTTTCACGTTTCACATTTTAATTTACTTCATTTCACATTTCATTTCACGTTTCACATTTAAATTTACTTCATTTCTCATTTCATTACCTTTCTTTTCACGTTTCACATTTAAATTTACTTCATTTCGCATTTCATTTCACGTTTCACATTTCAATTTACCTCTTTTCGCATTTCATTTTTCGATTCACTTTTCAATTTACTTCATTATACATTTCATTTCTTGTTTCACATTTAAAGTTATATCATTTCACATTTAATTATATTTCATTTCACGTTTCACATTAAATTTATTTCATTTTACGTTTCACATTAAATTTATTTCATTTTACGTTTCACATTTATATTTATTCATTTCACATTTCATTACTTTTCATTTCGCTTTTCACATTTAAATTTTCTTCATTTCACATTTCATTACTTTTGATTTCATTTTTCACAGTTAATTTTTATATCATTTCACATTTAATTAATTTTGATTTCACTTTTAACATTTAAATTTAATTCATTTCACATTTCATTACTTTTCATTTCACGTTTCACATTAATTTACATCTTTTCACATTTCTATTCACGTTTCATATTTATATTTACTTCATTTCACATTTCTTTACATTTCATTTCATGTTTCACTTTTAAATTTCCTTCATTTCACATTTCATTACTTTTAAATTTTCTTTTCACATTTAAATTTCCTTCAGATCACATTTCATTACTTTTCATTTCAAGTTTCACTTTTATATTTCCTTCATTTTTCGTTTCACATTTATTTCATTTCACTTTTCATTACATTTCATTTCTCGTTTCACATTTAATTTTACTTCATTTGTCATTTCATTTCTCGTTTCACAGTTAAATTAACTTCGTTTCACATTTCAATTTTCTTCATTTCACATTTCATATCATGTTTCACATTTAAATTTACTACCTTTCACATTTATTTTGAATTCTTGTTTCACAATTAAATTTACGTTATTCCACGTTTTATTGATTTTGCTTTCACGTTTCACATTTAAATTTACTTCATTCCACTTTTGATTACAATTGATTTCACGTTTCAGATTTAAATTTACTTCATTACACATTTCATTTCACGTTTCACATCTAAATTTACTTCTTTTCACATTTCATTTCACATTTCAAATTTCATTGTACTTCATTTCACATTTCTTTACTTTTCACGTTTCACATTTAAATTTTCTTCATTTCACTTTACATTTCACGATTCACATTTAAATTTACTTATTTTCAAATTTTATTACTTTACTTATTTCAAGTTTCACATCTCATTTCACATTTATTTCACAAATCATTACTTTTCTTATTTCATTTCACGTTTCACATTAAAATATACTTCATTTCACATTTCATTTCATGTTTCACATTTAAATTTACTTCATTTAATAATTCATTACATTTCATTTCAAGATTTACATTTAAATTTAATTCATTTCACATTTCATTTAAAGTTTCACATTTAAATTTACTTCATTTCACATTTCATTACTTTTCATTTCATATTTCACATTAAAATTTTCATTATTTCACATTTCATTACATTTAGATTCACGTTTGATATCACTTTTGATATCGGGTGTTTCACATTTAATTTTACTTCTTTTTAAATATCATTTCACGTTTCGCATTTAAACTTACTTCATTTCACATTATATTTCACGTTTCACATTTTAATTTACTTCTTTTCACATTACATTTCACGTTTCACATTTAAATTTACTTCATTTCACATTTCATTACATTTCTTTTTTCATTTTAAATTTAAATTTACTTCATTTCACATTTCATTACTTTTGATTTCACGTTTCACATTTAATTATACTTCATTTCAAATTTCTTTAATATTGATTTCACGTTCCACATTTAAATTTATTTCATTTCACATTTCATTAATTTTGACTTCAATTTTCACATTTAAATTTACTTCGTTTCACGTTTCATTTTTATTCTTTTAAAGATTCACATTTAAATTTACTTCGTTTCACATTTCGATTCATGTTTCAGATTTAAATTTATTACATTTCACATTTCATTTCACGTTTCACGTTTAAATTTACTTCAATTCGCCTTTCATTAATTTTTATTTCGCGTTTCACATTTAAATTTACCTCTCTTCAAATTTCGATTCACTTTTCACATTTAAATTTACTTCATTTCACATTTCATTTCCATTTCACGTTTCACATTTAAATTTACTTCATTTCACATTTCATTAATTTTGATTTCACATTTCACATTTAAATTTACTTTATTTCTCATTTCATTACTTTTCATTTCATGTTTCAGATTAAAATTTACTTAATTTCACATTTCATTTCACGTTTCACATTTAAATATTCTTCATTTCACATTTCATTTCATGTTTCACATATAAATTTACTTTATTTCGCGTTTCACATTTAAATTTACTTCATATCACAATTCATTTCACGTTTCACATTTAAATTTACTTCATATCACATTTTATTTTATTTTTCACATTTAAATTTACTTCATTTCACATTTCATTACAGATTTCATACACTTTTCATATTTCATTTCAAATTTCTTAGTTTATTTCACATTTTATTGCTTTTCAATTCACGTTTCAAGTTTAAATTCTCTTTATTTCACATTTCATTACTTTTCTTATTTCATTTCATGTTTCACATTTAAATTTACTTCATTTCACATTTTTTTTTACTTTTCATGTCATGTTTCACTTTTAAATTCACTTAATTTTACATTATTATTTTACTTATTTCATGTTTTGAATTTCGGTTGACGTTTCGGTTGACATTCAATTACATTTCACATTTCGATTTACATTTCAAATTTAAATTTACATCATTTCACATTTCATTACTTTTCATTTCATGTTTCTCATTTAAGTTTCATTTCATGTTTCACATTTAAATTTACTTCATTTCACTTTTCATTTCACGTTTCAGATTTAAATTTACTTCATTTCACATTTCATTTCGCGTTTCACATTTAAATTTACTTCTTTTCACATTTCATTCCACATTTCACAGTTAAATTTACTTCATTTCACATTTCATTTCACGTTTCACATTTAAATTTACTTTATTTCACATTTCATTACTTTTCATTTCAGGTTTCATATTTTCATTTATTTCATTTCACATTTTATTTTACGTTTCATTTTTAAATTTACTTCATTTCACATTTCATTACTTATTTCACGTTTCGCATTTCATTTCACATTACTTTTCACATTTCATTTATTTTCCTTTCACGTTTCATTAAAATTTACTTCATTTCACATTTCACTAATTTTCATTTCAGGTTTCATCTTTAAATTTACTTCATTTCACAGTTTATTTTACGTTTCATTTTTAAATTTACTTCATTTCACATTTCATTGCTTATTTCACGTTTTACATTTCATTTCACATTACTTTTCACATTTCATTTATTTTCCTTTCACTTTTCACATTTAAATTTACTTCATTTCACATTTCATTTCACGTTTCACATTTAAATTTACTTCATTTCACATTTTATTAATTTTGATTACACGTTTCATTAAAATTTACGTCATTTCACTTTTCCTTGCTTTTCATTTCTCGTTTCACTTTTAAATTTACTTCATTTCTCATTTCATTACTTTTCCTTTCTCGTTTCATTAAAATTTACTTCATTTCACATTTCATTGCTTTTTATTTCACCATTCACATTTAAATTTACTTCATTTCTATTTTTATTGCTTCTCATTTCACGTTTCAAATTTAAATTTACTTCATTTCACTTTTCATTACATTTCAATTTTCGTTTCACATTTAAATATACTTCATTTCGCATTGCATTACATTTCATTTCATGTTTCACATTTAAATTTACTTCATTTCACGTTTTTTTACATTTCATATCACGTTTCACATTTAAATTTACTTCATTTCACTTTATTATTTTACTTATTTCATGTTTTCAGTTTCGGTTGACGTTTCGGTTGATGTTTCGGTTGACGTTTCATTTCACATTCAATTACATTTCATATTTCATTTCTCGTTTCACATTTAAATTTTCATCATTACACATTTCATTACTTTTCATTTTATGTTTCACATTTAAATTTACTTCATTTCACATTTCAATTCACGTTTCAGATTTAAATTTATTTCATTTCACGTTTCACATTTAAATTTACTTCGTTTCACATTTCATTAGTTTTCAGTTCACGTTTTAAATTTAAATTTACTTCATTTCACATTCCATTACTTTTGATTTCATTTTTCACATTTAAATTTTCTTCATTTCACATTTCGATTCACGTTTCCATTTTAAATTTACTTCATTTTACATTTCAATTCATGTTTCACATTTAAATTTACTTCATTTCACATTTCATTACATTTCATTTCAGGTTTCACATTTGAATTTACTTCATTTCACTTTTCATTACTTTTCATTTCACATTTCACATTTAAATTTAGTTCATTTCACATTTCATTACAGTTCATTTCACATTTCACATTAAAATTTACTTCATTTTACGTTTCATTACTTTTCATTTCACGTTTCACATTTCATTAATTTTAATTTCATGATTCACATTTAAATTTTCTTCATTTCACATTCCATTACTTTTCAATTTTCTTTTCACATTTAGATTTACTTTATTTCACATTTCATTACTTTTCATTTCATGTTTCATATTATAATTTACTTCATTTCACATTTCATTAATTTTGATTAAACGTTTCACATTTAAATTTACTTCATTTCACATTTATTTACTTTTCATTTTTCGATTCAAATTTAAATATACTTCATTTCACATTACATTTTTCACATTTAAATTTTCTTCATTTTACATTTCATTTATTTTGATTTCACGTTTCAGGTTTAAATTTACTTCATTTCACATTTCATTAATTTTGATTCCACGTTTCACATTTAAATTTACTTCATTTCATGTTTCATTATATTTTATTTCTTGTTTCTCATTTAATATTACTGCATTTAACATTTCATTACATTTCATTTCACATATCACATTTAAATTTACTTCATTTCACGTTTCATTACATTTCCTTTCACGTTTCACATTCTAATTTACTTCATTTCACATTTTATTTCACGTTTCACATTTAAATTTACTTCATTTCTCATTTCATTACCTTTCTTTTCACGTTTCACATTTAAATTTACTTCATTTCGCATTTCATTTCACGTTTCTCATTTCAATTTACCTCTTTTCGCATTTCATTTCTCGATTCACATTTCAATTTACTTCATTATACATTTCCTTTCACGTTTCACATTCTAATTTACTTCATTTCACATTTAATTACATTTCATTTCACGTTTCACATAAAATTTATTTCATTTTACCTTTCACATTTATATTTTCTCATTTCACATTTCATTACTTTTCATTTCGCTTTTCACATTTAAATTTACTTCATTTCACATTTCATTAGTTTTGATTTCGCGTTTCACATTTCATTTCTCGTTTCACATTCAAATTTACTTCAATGCACATTTCATACTTTTCATTTATAGTTTCACGTTTAAATTTACTTCATTTCACTTTCCATTACTTTTAAAATTTCTTTTCACATTTAAATTTTCTACATTACACTTACCATTACTTTTCATTTCTCATTTCTCATTTAAAATTACTCCATTTTACATTTCATTAATTTTCATTTCATTTTTCACATTTAAATTTACTTCATTCCACATTTCATTATTTTTGATTTCACGTTTCACATTTAAATGTACTTCATTTCACATTTCATTAAAATTGATTTCACCATTCACATTTAAATTTACTTCATTGCACATTTCATTACATTTCATTTCACGTTTCACATTTAAATTTACTTCATTACATATTTCGATTTACCTTTCAGTTTTAAATTTACTACATTTCACGTTTCACTTTTAAATCTACTTCATTTCACATTTCATTACTTTTGATTTCATTTTTCACTTTTAAATTTACTTCATTTCACATTTCATTATTTTTGATTTCATGTTTCACATATAAATTTACTTCATGCCACATTTCATTATTTTTTATTTCACGTTTCACATTTAAATGTACTTCATTTCACATTTCATTACTTTTCATTTCATGTTTCACATTTAAATTTACTTCATTTCACATTTTATTAGTTTTCATTTCGCGTTTCACATTTAAATTTACTTCATTTCACTTTTCGATACACGTTTCAGATTTAAATTTACTTCATTTCACATTTCATTACTTTTCATTTCATGTTTCACATTTAAATTTAATTCATTTCACATTTCTTTACATTTCACGTTTCACATCTATATTTACTTCATTTCCCGTTTCGTTACATTTCTTTTCTCGTTTCACGATTCACATTTATATTTACTTCATTTTACATTTCATTAATTTTGATTTCAAATTTCACATTTAAATTTTCTTCATTTCACATTTCATTACACGTTTCACATTTAAATTTAGTTCATTTCACATTTCATTTCACGTTTCTCTTTTAAATTTATTTCATTTCACATTTCATTACATTTCATTTCACGTTTCACATTTAAATTTATTTCATTTCTTGTTTCACATTTAAATTTACTTCATATCACATTTCATATCATTTCAGACCATATTTCACATTGAAATTTTCTTCATTAAATATTTTATAACATTTAATTCCACGTTTAACTTAAATGTTTTCTTCATTTCACATTTCAATACTTTTCATTTCACGTTTCACATTTAAATTTACTTCATTTCACATTACATTTCACGTTTCACATTTAAATTTATTTCATTTCACATTTCATTACATTTCATTTCACGTTTCACATTTAAATTTATTTCATTTCTTGTTTCACATTTAAATTTCTTCATTTCACATTTCATTATGTATCATTTCACGTTTCACATTTAAATTTACTTCTTTTCACATTTCATTCATTTTCAATTCACGTTTCACATTTAAATTTACTTCATTTCACATTTCATTAATTTTGTTTTCACGTTTTGCATTTAAATTTTTTCATTTCACATTTTATTAATTTTGATTAAACGTTTCACATTTATATTTATTTCATTTCACATTTCATTAATATTGATTTCACTTTTCACATTTAATTTTACTTCATTTCACTTTTCATTAATTTTGATTAAATGTTTCACATTTAAATTTACTTCTTTTCACATTTCGATTTACGTTTCAGATTTATATTTACTTAACGTTTCACAGTCAAATTTACTTCATTTCTCATTTCATTAATTTTGATTAAAAATTTCACATTTAGATTTACTTCATTTCACATTTCATTAATGCTGATTTCACATTTCATATTTAAATTTTCTTAATTTCACTTTTCATTAATTTTGATTAAACATTTCATATTTCAATTTCTTCATTTCACATTTCGATTTACGTTTCAGATTTAAATTTACTTCATTTCACGTTTCACATTTAAATTTACTTCATTTCTCATTTCATTAGTTTTCATTTCACGTTTCAAATTTAAATTTACTTCATTTCACAATTCATTACTTTTCATTTCATGTTTCACATTTAAATTTACTTCATATCACTTTTCAATTCACGTTTCAGATTTAAATTTACTTCATATCACACTTCATTTCACGTTTCACATTTAAATATTCTTCATTTCACATTTCATTTCTCGTTTCACATTTAAATTTACTTCTTTTCACATTTAATTAATTTTGATTTCACGTTTCACATTTAAATTTACTTCATTCCACTTTTGATTACATTTGATTTCACGTTTCAGATTTAAATGTACTTCATTACACATTTCATTTCACGTTTCACATTTTAATTTAATTCATTTCAAATTTCAATGTACTTCATTTCACATTTCTTTACTTTTCTTTTCAAGTTTCACATTTAAATTTTCTTCATTTCACATTACATTTCACGATTCACATTTAAATTTACTTATTTTCAAATTTTATTACTTTACTTATTTCAAGTTTCACATCTCATTTCACATTTATTTCACAAATCATTACTTTTCTTATTTCATTTCAGGTTTCACATTTAAATTTAATTCATTTCACATTTCAATTCACGTTTCACATTTAAGTTTACTTCATTACACATTTCATTTCACTTTTCACATTTAAATTTACTTCATTTCACATTTCATTATTCTTCATTTCACGTTCCACATTTAAATTTAATTCATTTCACATTACATTACTTTTCATTTCACGTTTCAAATTTAAATTTACTTCATTTCACATTTCATTACTTTTAACTTAATGTTTCACATTAAATTTTTCTTCATTTAACATTTAATTAATTTTCATTTTACGTTCCACATTTAAAATTACTTCATTTAACATTTCATTTTTCACATTTAAATTTACTTCATTTCATATTTAATTAATATTTAATTCACGTTTCACATTTAAATTTAATACATTTCACATTTCATTACTTTTGATTTCACGTTTCACATTTAAATTTACTTCATTTCACATTTCATTACTTTTCATTTCACGTTTCACATTAAAATATACTTCATTTCACATTTCATTTCATGTTTCACATTTAAATTTACTTCATTTCACATTTCATTACTTTTCATTTCATATTTCACATTAAAATTTAGATCATTTCACATTTCATTACATTTAGATTCACGTTTCAGATTTAAATTTACTTCATTTCACATTTGATTACTTTTGATTTCACGTTTCACATTTAATTTTTCTTCTTTTCACATTCAATTACTTTTAAACTTTCTTTTCACATTTAAATTTACTTCATTTCACATTTCATTACTTTTCATTTCATGTTTCACATTTAAATCTACTTCATTTCACGTTTCATTACTTTTGATTTCATTTATCACTGTTAAATTTACTTCATTTCACATTTCATTACTTTTCATTTCACGTTTCACATTTAAATTTACTTCATTTCACATTTCATTACATTTTATATCACGTTTCACATTTAAATTTCCTTCATTTCACATTTCATTACTTTTAAATTTTCTTTTCACATTTAAATTTCCTTCAGATCACATTTCATTACTTTTCATTTCAAGTTTCACTTTTAAATTTATTTCATTTCACTTTTCGATTCAATTTTCAGATTTAAATTTACTTCATTTCGCATTTCATTTCACGTTTCACATTTAAATTTACTTTATATCAAATTTCATTGTACGTTTCACATTTATATTTATACATTTCACATTTCATAACTTTTCATTTCGCTTTTCACATTTAAATTTACGTCATTTCACATTTCATTAATTTTGATTTCAAGTTTCACATTTAATTTTACTTCATTTCACATTTCATTCCTCGTTTCACATTATATTTACTTCATTTCACATTTCATACTTTTCATTTCTAGTTTCACGTTTAAATTTACTTCATTTCACATTCCATTATTTTAAATTTTCTTTTCACATTTAAATTTTCTACATTTCACTTACCATTACGTTTCATTTCTCATTTCACATTTAAAATTACTCCATTTTACATTTCATTAATTTTCATTCCACGTTTCACATTTAAGTTTACTTCATTTCACATTTCATTTTTCACATTTAAATTTACTTCACTCCACATTTCATTATTTTTGATTTCACGTTTCACATTTAATTTTACTTCATTTCACATTTCATTACATTTCATTTCAAGTTTCACTTTTAACTTCTCTTCATTTCACATTTCATTACTTTTCTTTTAATGTTTCACATTTAAATATACTTCATTTCAAATTTCCATTTACATTTCAGATTTAAATTTACTTCATTTCACGTTTCACATTTAAATCTACTTCATTTCACATTTCATTACTTTTGATTTCATTTTTCACATTAATTTTACATCATTTCACATTTAATTAATTTTGATTTCACGTTTAACATTTAAATTTACTTCATTTCACATTTAATTAATTTCGATTTCACATTTCACATTTAGATTTACTTCATTTCACATTTCATTACCTTTCATTTCACGTTTCACATTAATTTACATCTTTTCACATTTCTATTCACGTTTCATATTTATATTTAATTCATTTCATATTTCTTTACATTTCATTTCACGTTTTACATTTAAATTTTTTTCATTTCACATTTCATTACTTTTCATTTCATGATTCACATTTAAATTTACTTCATTTCAAGATTAATTAATATAATGTTTCACATTTAAATTTACTTCAATTCACATTTCATCACTTTTAATTTTTTTTTCAAATTTAAATTTACTTCATTTCATATCTCATTATTTTGATTTCACGTTTCACATTTAAATTTAGTTCATTTCACATTTCATTAATTTTGATCTCACGTTTCTCATTTAAATTTACTTCATTTCACATTTCATTACTTTGATTTCATTTTTCTTTGTTAAATTTACATAATTTCACATTTAATTAATTTTGATTTCACGTTTCACATTTAAATTTACTTCATTTCACATTTCATCAATTTTCATTTCACGTTTCACATTTAAATTTACTTCATTCCACATTTGATTACATTTGATTTCACGTTTCAGATTTAAATTTACGTCATTTCACATTTCATTACATTTAGATTCACGTTTCAGATTTAAATTTACTTCATTTCACGTTTGATTAATTTTGATTTCATGTTTCACATTTAATTTTTCTTCTTTTCACATTCAGTTACTTTTAAACTTTCTTTTCACATTTAAATTTACTTCATATCACATTTTATTACATTTCATTTCTCGTTTCACATTTCAATTTTCTTCATTTCACATTTCATTTCATGTTTCACATTTAAATCTACTTCATTTCACGTTTCATTACTTTTGATTTCATTTTTCACTGTTAAATTTACTTCATTTCACATTTCATTACTTTTCATTTCACGTTTCACATTTAAATTTACTTCATTTCACATTCCATTACTTTTAAATTTTCTTTTCACATTTAAATTTTCTACATTTCACTTACCATTACATTTCATTTCTCATTTCACATTTAATATTACTCCATTTTACATTTCATTAATTTTCATTCCACGTTTCACGTTTAAATTTACTTCATTTCACATTTCATTTTTCACATTTAAATTTACTTCACTCCACATTTCATTATTTTTGATTTCACGTTTCACATTTAAATGTACTTTATTTCACATTTCATTAAATTTGATTTCACGTTTCACATTTAATTTTACTTCATTTCACATTTCATTACATTTCATTTCAAGTTTCACTTTTAAATTTACTTCATTTCATATTTCATTACTTTTCATTTCACGTTTCGCATTTAACTTCTCTTCATTTCACATTTCATTACTTTTCTTTTAATGTTTCACATTTAAATATACTTCATTTCAAATTTCGATTTACGTTTCAGATTTAAATTTACTTCATTTCACGTTTCACATTTAAATCTTCTTCATTTCATATTTCATTACATATCATTTCAACTTTCACATTTAAATTTACTTCATTTCACATTTCATTACTTTTCATTTCACGTTTCACATTTAAATTTTCTTCATTACATACTTTATAACATTTAATTCCAGGTTTAACTTATATATTTTCTTCATTTCACATTTCAATATTTTTCATTTCACGTTTCACATTTAAATTTACTTCATTTCACATTTCATTACTTTTCAATTAATGTTTCACATTTAAATTTATTTCATTTCAAATTACATTTCCATTTCAAGATTCACATTTAAATTTACTTCATTTCACATTTCATTTAACGTTTCATATTTAAATTTACTTCATTTCACTTTTCATTACTTCTGATTTCACGTTTCACATTTAAATTAACTTCAATTCACATTTCATTAATTTTGATTTCAAGTTTCACATTTAAATTTACTTCATTTCACATTATATTACTTTTCAACTCAGGTTTCACATTTATATTTACTTCATTTCACATTTCATTCCACGTTTCACATTTTAATTTATTTCATTAAACATTTCATTGCATTTCATTTCACGTTTCACATTTACATTTACTTCATTTCACATTTCATTACATTTCATTACACGTTTCACAATTAAATTTAATTCATTTCACATTTCATTTCACGTTTCACATTTAAATTTACTTCTTTTCAAATTTTATTACTTTACTTATTTCAAGTTTCACATCTCATTTCACATTTTTTTTTCACAAATCATTACTTTTCTTATTTCATTTCTCGTTTCACATTTGAATTTACTTCATTACACATTTCATTTCACTTTTCATATTTAAATTTACTACTTTTCACATTTCATTTCACTTTTCACATATAAATTTACTACATTTCACATTTCATTATTCTTCATTTCACGTTCCACTTTTAAATTTAAAAATTTCACATTACATTACTTTTCATTTCAGGTTTCACATTTAAATTTACTTCATTTCACATTTCATTACTTTTCATTCCACGTTTCTCATTTAAATTTACTTCATTTCACATTTCATTACATTTCATTTCACGTTTCACATTTAAATTTACTTCATTTCACATTTCATTATTTTTAATTTTCGTTTCAATTTCAAGTTTACTTCATTCCACATTTCATTAATTTTGATTTCACGTTTCACATTTAAATTTATTTCATTTCACATTTGATTACATTTGATTTCACGTTTAACATTTAAATTTACTTCATTTCACATTTCATTAATTTTCATTTCAAGTTTTACATTTAAATTTAATACATATCACATTTCATTACTTTTCTTTTCACCTTTCACATTTAATTTTACTTCATATCACATTTCATTACTTTTCATTTCACGTTTCAGATCTATATTTACTTCATTTCCCGTTTCATTAAATTTCTTTTCTCGTTTCACGTTTATATTTACTTATTTTCACATTTCATTTCCCGTTTCACATTTAAATTTACTTCAATTCATATTTCATTTTACGTTTCACATTTAATTGTATTTCATTTAACGTTACATAGCATTTTATTTCACGTTTCTTAAAAGTTACATCATTTCACATTTCATTACATTTAGATTAACGTTTCAGATTTAAATATACTTCATTTCACATTTCATTACTTTTAATTTTTTGTTTCAAATTTAAATTTCCTTCAGTTCACATTTCATTACATTTCATTTCACGTTTCACTTCTAAATTTACTTCATTTCACATTCAATTACTTTTAAATTTTCTTTTCACATTTAAATTAACTTCATTTCACATTTCATTACTTTTCATTTCACGTTACACATTTAAATAGACATCATTTCACATTTCATTTAGCGTTTCACATTTAAATTTACTTCAATTCACATGTTATTTCACGTTTCATATTTAAATTTATTTCATTTTACGTTTCACATTTATATTTATTCATTTCACATTTCATTACTTTTCATTTCGCGTTTCACATTTAAATTTACTTCATTTCACATTCCATTATTTTTAAATATTCTTTTCACATTTAAATTTTCTACATTTCACTTACCATTACTTTTCATTTCTCATTTCATATTTAAAATTACTCCATTTTACATTTCATTAATTTTCATTCCATTAAACGTGAAACGTTTCACATTTATATTTACACATTTCATTTTTCACATTTAAATGTACTTCATTTCACATTTCATTACATTTAATTTCACGTTTCACTTTTAAATGTACTTCATTTCACATTTCATAAATTTTGATCTCACGTTTCACATTAAAATTTACTACATTTCACGTTTCGATTCACGTTTCAGATTTAAATTTACTTCATTTCACATTTCATTACTTTTCATTCCACGTTTCTCATTTAAATTTACTTCATTTCACATATTATTACTTTTCAATTCAAGTTTCACATTTAAATTTACTTCATTTCACATTTCATTAATTTTGATTTTACCTTTCACATTAAAATTTACTTCATTTCACATTACATTAATTTTGACTTAACGTTCTATATTTAAATTTACTTCACTTCACATTTCATTAATTTTTATTTCGCGTTTCACATTTAAATTTTCTTCTTTTCACATTTTGTTTCACGTTTCAGATTTACATTTACTTCATTTCACATTTCATTACTTTTCATTTCACATTTCACTTTTAAATTTTCTTCCATCCGCTTTTCATTAATTTTGATTTCACGTTTCACATTTAAAGTTACTTCATTTCACATTTCATTTCACGTTTCACATTTAAATTTACTTCATTGCACATTTCATTACTTCTGATTTCGCGTTTCACATTTAATTTTACTTCATTTCATTTCATTTCTCGTTTCACTTTTAAATTTACTTCATTGCACATTTCATTTTTCACATTTAAATGTACTTCATTTCACATTTCATTAATTTTGATTTCACGTTTCACATATAAACTTACTTCATTTCACATTTCATTAGTTTTGATTTCAAATTTCACATTTAAATGTACTTCATTTCACATTTCATTACATTTCATTTCACGTTTCACATTTAAATTTACATCATTTCACATTTAATTTTGATTTCACGTTTCACATTTAAATGTACTTCATTTCACATTTCATAAATTTTGATCTCACATTTCACATTAAAATTTACTACATTTCACTTTACGATTCACGTTTCAGATTTAAATTTACTTCATTTCACTTTACAATTCACGTTTCACATTTAAATTTACTTCATTGCACATTTCATTTCACGTTTCACATTTAAATTTACTACTTTTCACATTTCATTTCGCTTTTCACATTTAAATTTACTTCATTTCACATTTCGATTCACTTTTCACATTTAAATTTACTTCATTTCACAATTCATTACTTTTCATTCCACGTTTCTCATTTAAATTTACTTCATTTCACATATCATTAATTTTGATTTTACCTTTCACATTAAAATTTACTTCATTTCACATTACATTAATTTTGACTTAACGTTCCACATTTAAATTTACTTCATTTCACATTTCATTAATTTTTATTTCGCGTTTCACATTTAAATTTTCTTCTTTTCACATTTTGTTTCATGTTTCAGATATAGATTTACTTCATTTCACATTTCATTACTTTTCATTTCATGTTTCACATTTAATTTTACTTTATTTCACATTTCATTTCACGATTCACATTTAAATTTACTTCTTTTCAAATTTTATTACTTTACTTATTTCAAGTTTCACATCTCATTTCACATTTTATTTCACAAATCATTACTTTTCTTATTTCATTTCACGTTTTACATTTAAATTTAATTCATTTCAAATTTCATTAATTTGATTTCACGTTTCACATTTAAATTTACTTCACTTCGCATTTCATTTCATTACATTTCACGTTTCACATTTTAATTTACTGCATTTCACATTTCATTACTTTTGATTTCATTTTCCACATTTAAATTTACTTCATTTCATATTTCATTTCACGTTTCATATTTAAATTTACTTCATTTCACATTTCATTACTTTTCTTTTCATGTTTCACTTTTAAATTTACTTCATTTCACGTTACATTTCCATTTCGAGTTTTACATTTTAATTTACTTCATTTGACATTATATTACTTTTCAATTCAGGTTTCACAATTATATTTACTTCATTTCACATTTCAATTCAAGTTTCACATTTTATATATTTTATTCCACATTTCATTAATTTTGATTTCACTTTTCATATTTAAATTTACTACATTTCACATTTTGATTCACGTTTCATATTTAAATTTACTTCATTTCACATTTCATTTCTTTTCATTTCATGTTTCAGATTTATATTTACTTCATTTAAAATTTCATTAATTTTAATTTCATGTTTCACATTTAGATTTACTTCATTTCACATTTCATTCATTTTGATTTCACGTTTCACAATTAAATTTACTTCCTTTCACATTTCATTAATTTTGATTTCACGTTCCACATTTAAATTTGCTTCATTTCACATTTCATTAATTTTGATTTCATTTTTCACATTCAAATTTACTTCATTTCACATTTCATTACATTTCATTTCTCGTTTCACATTTAAATTTATTTCATTTCACATTTCATTTCCATTTCGCGTTTCATATTTATATTTACTCCATTTCATATTTCATTAATTTTATTTCACGTTTTGCATTTAGATTTACTTCATTTCACATTTCATTAATTTTGATTAAACGTTTCACATTTAAATTTACTTCATTTCACATTTCGATTTACGTTTCAGATTTAAATTTACTTTATTTCACGTTTCAATTTTAAATTTGCTTCATTTCACATTTCATTATTTTTCATTTTACGTTTCACATTTAAATTTACTTCATTTCACATTTCATTACACATTTCATACACTTTTCATATTTCAAGTTTCTCATTTTATTTCACATTTTATTACTTTTCAATTCAAGTTTCACGTTTAAATTTACTTAAGTTCACATTTCATTACTTTTCTTTTTTCATTACATGTTTCACTTTTAAATTTACTTCATTTCACTTTTCATTACTTTACATATTTCATTTCAAGTTCACATTTCATTTCACATTTCATTTCATAAATCATTACTTTCCTTATTTCATTTCACGTTTCACGTTTAAATTTATTTCATTCAACATTTCATTTCACGTTTCACATTTAAATTTTCTTCATTTCATATTACATTTAACGTTTCAATTTTTAATTTACCTCTCATCACATTTCATTAAATTTCAATTCACGTTTCACATTTAAATTTACTTCATTTCGAATTTCATTAATTTCATTTCACGTTTCAAATTTAAATTTACTTCATTTCCCATGTCATTACTTTTAAATTCTCGTTTCACAATTAACCTTCCTTTCACACTTCATTACTTTTCTTTTCACGTTTCACATTTAATTTTACTTCATTTCACATTTCATTACTATACATTTCGCTTTTCACATTTAAATTTACTTCATTTCACATTTCATTACTTTTCATTTCAAGTTTAACATTTAAATTTACTTCATTTCACATTTCATTACTTTTCATTTCAAGATTCTCATTTAAATTTACTACATTTCTAATTTTGATCCACGTTTAAGATTTAAATTTACTTCATTTCACTTTTCATTTCTTTTCAATTCACGTTTCAGATTTAAATTTATTTCATTTCACATTTCATTACATTTCTTTTTTCTTTTCAAATTTAAATTTACTTAATTTCATGTTTTATTACTTTTCATTTCACGTTTCACATTTGAATTTACTTCATTTCACGTTTCATTACACTTGATTTCATTTTCATCTTTAAATTTACTTCATTTCACATTTCATTAATTTTGATTAAACGTTTCACATTTAAATTTACTTGCTCCAGCCGCAAAACCTCGCTATTTTCTCCCCAACAGGAGCTTCAAATCCTCACCATCACCCTCACATTCAAGTCCTAATTCCTTGCATTTTCACCCCAGGCTCAAGTGCCAAATCTAGATATTTCACTCAAACCTCCTTCTTATCTTCTTGCTATTCTACATCAGTCTACAGCCCCAAATTTTCCATATTTCTCCCTAAACTGCTGCCCTGTATTGTCACTCTTTCACCCCGAACTCCAGTCACTTTTGGGGTCACTCAGGGTCCCTTTTAAATTCTCTTTTTTGGGTTCCCCACTTTTCAGGGTCACTTGGGGTCACTTTTAGCATCCATTTTTCGGGGTCTCCCTCTTTTTCAGTCGCTTTTGGGGTCACTCGGGGTCCATTTTAGGATCTCTCTTTCGGGGTACCCTCTTTTTTGGGGTCATATTTAGGTTCTCTTTTTTGGGGTCCCCCTCTTTTTGGGGTCCCCCTCTATATATCCCCTCTTTTCATTTCAGAGCGTAGGACAGACCTGCATCACGTGACGGCGTGCTTCCAGTAAACACCACTGAGCACTGGCCCAAGGAAGAACACGAGCCATACGCCGATCATCATTCGTCCCGGATGATATCACTATGCATTGGATGTCTGTATGAAGGAAGGCTCACCCTATAGTTAACTTGATGGCTGGTTCACTTTGTGAAGGGGTGGAGTGTATGGGAACTGTTGAATTTTGGCCTGAAGCACTGATGGATCATGTGAGGTAAGCACTGAGTCAGCTGCGGGAGCACAGGTGAAGGCAATGCACCTGTGACTGGAAGGGGTGGAGTCTGGCTCCACCTCTCCCAGACCCCATTTAAGGACTGACCACGACTGGGGAAGGTTCTTTTGTTGGAGATCCCCTCCCCTGTGGAGGTCCAGGCAAGCCTTGACCTTCAGTGACAGGTTAGCCTTTCCTAATTTACTGCTTGTCTTTATACCACCTGGATAAGTCATACAAAAACACATAGTCCACCTTCGTTATTTGGTGTGGGTATTATTCTTTTGGGGGATTCACTGTGCACACCCTAAGCTTCAGCTCTAATTCCTTGCTTTTTTACCCCAAAGTCTAGCCCCTAGTCCTTGCTATTCCACCCCATATTCCTGCCCTAAGCCCTCGCTATTTCCTCCCAAACAGTAGTCCCAAGTCCTCATTATTACCCTTAAACTCAGGCCCTGAATCCTTGCCATTTCACCCCAGGCTCAAGTGCCACATCCTGCCTAATTCACCCCAAAGCTCCGTCCCAGCTTCTCGCCATTCGGTGCCAAACTCCAGCCCCAAACGTTTACTATTTCATCCCAATCTCCAGTTCCTTTGTTCTCACTGCTTCACCCCGAACTCCAACATCAAACCCTCTCTGTTTCGCCCCAATCTCCAGCTCTAAATTCTTGCTATTATATCCCAAGCTGTAACACCTAGTCCTTGTTATTCCTCCCCACGTTCCTACCCCAAACCTACCCTACTTCATTCCGAGCAGTAGTCCCAAATCCTCATTATTTCCCTCAAACTCTGGCCCCAAGCGCTCACTATTTCCTCCCAAACTAAACTCCAAAATCCAGGCTCATTCATCCAAAACTCCATCCCAACTTCTTGCAGTTTCACCCTGAACTTCAGCCTCGCAACTGTGAGGCCCAAATCCTCACAGTTTCACCCTATATTGCAGCTCCCAATCCTCTCTCGCTTTCCCCAAACTCCGTATAAAATTCCTCACTACTTCTCCCCAAGTTTCAGTCCCATGTCTGGCTGTCTCACACCAGTGTCAAGCATCATATCCTCGCAATTTCTTCCCAAATTCTAGCCCGAATTCCATATTACATATCATTTCATATTTTATTTTATATTCCAGTTGATATTTCATTTCATATTTCCTCTTCATTTTATATCATTTTATTTCATATCCTTTTCTCACATCTGCTTCATTTCATTTCTTTTCAGTCCTTTTTATTGCTTATTTCATTTCATTTCTCAGCCCTCTGCTTCCTGCCCACGTTTTGCCTGCGTTGATCTCAGCCTGCTAACAGGGCAGCAGTTCCCGGGGTCGTCCATTTTCCCCTTGATGGAAATGGGTGTGAGTTTTCTCTTACTTTCTGCTACCTGTGGACTTGCCCTGGATGCCACAGCGTTTCGGATCTCACCGAGAGTGGCCTGCTGACTGCAACGGCTGATTCCCTCTGCACTCCCTGATGCATCCACTGGGACAGGCGGACCTGTGCATGTTCGGAGTCAGGTAGGACTCAGAGTGACACATTTTTGTGTTGTCAGGTGCTATATGCTGCACAGACATTTCATTTCAACTATTTCATACATTTCATATTATTTCTCATTTCGTATTATTTCACATTTCGTATTATTTCACATTTCAATCCATTATATTTCATTGAAAATATTGCGCACTTCGCATTTCATTGCGCATTTCTTGTTTCATTTAATATTTCATTTTATTTCTCGTTTCATTTCAAGTTTATTTTCAAGTTTCTGTTCATTTCAAATTTCATATTTCATATTTAGCTTCATCTCATTTTTATTTTTATCATTTTATATCTCATTTCAAATCATATTTCACTTCATATCACATTTCATTTCGTTTCCTATTTCATGTCATTTCGCACCATTACATTCTATTTCACTTTATATTTCAGATTTCATTTCAAATTTCTGATTTAAATTTCCGATCTCTTTTCCCACTTCCCATTTCCGATCTCTTTTCCCACTTCCCATTTCCGATCTCTTTTCCCACTTCCCATTTCCGATCTCTTTTCCCACTTCCCATTTCCGATCTCTTTTCCCACTTCCCATTTCCGATCTCTTTTCCCACTTCCTGTTTCACATTTAAATTAACTACATTTCAAAATTAATTACTTTTCATTTCACGATTTCATTAATATTTTCTTCATTTCACATTTCATTACATTTCCATTTTTGTTTCACATTTAAATTTACTTCATTTCACATTTTGATTTACGTTTCAGATTTAAATTTAATTCATTTCACACTTCATTACTTTTCCTTTCACACTTCATTACTTTTCATTTCACACTTCATTACTTTTCATTTCACACTTCATTACTTTTCATTTCACACTTCATTACTCTTCATTTCACGTTTCACATTTAAATTTACTTCATTTCTCATTTCGTTAAATTTCATTTCACGTTTCACATTTAAATTAACTTCATTTCACATTTCTTTGCTTTTTATTCCACGTTTCACATTTATATTAAATACGTTTCAAATCTAATTACTTTTCTTTTCACGTTTTCATTTAAATATATATCACTTTTTTTACATTTCCATATTCGTTTCACATTTACATTAACTTCATTTCATATTTCATTACATTTCCTTTCGCGTTTAATATTAAATATATTTCACTTCACGTTTCACATTACATTTCACATTTCATTTCACAATTAATTACATTTCATATTTCATTTTATGTTTCAAAATTATTTTTACTTCATTTCACATTTCCTTACAATTCCTTTAAGTTTTTTCATGTGAATTTACTTCAATTCACATTTCATTATATTTCCATTTTCGTTTCACTTTTAAATTCACTTCATTTCACATTTCATTACTTTACATTTCAGGTTTCGCATTTAAATTTGCTTCATTTCACATTTCATTACTTTTGCTTTCACGTTTCACATTTAAATTTACTTCAATTCACATTTCATTAATTTTGATTTCAGGTTTCACATTTAAATTTACTTCATTTCACATTGCATTACATTTCATTTCACGTTTCACATTTAAATTTACTTCATTTCACATTTCATTTCGCGTTTCACATTTCAGTTTAATACATTTCACATTTCATTACTTTTGATTTCACATTTTGCATTTCAATTTACTTCATTTCTTATTTCATTACTTGTGATTTCATGTGTCACATTTAAATTTACTTTATTTCACATTTCATTATTTTTAATTTCACTTTTCACATTTAAATTTACTTCATTTCACATTTCGATTCACGTTTCCTTTTTAAATTTACTTCATTTCACATTTCAATTCATGTTTCACATTTAAATTTACTTAATTTCACATTTCATTACTTTTAATTTTTTGTTTCAAATATGAATTTACTTCATTTCACATTTGATTATTTTTGACTTCACTTTTCACATTTAATTTTTCTTCTTTGCACATTCAATTACTTTTAAATTTTCTTTTCACATTTATATTTACTTCATATCACATTTCATTACATTTCATTTCACGTTTCACGTTTAATTTTACTTCATTTCTCATTTCATTTCCCGTTTCACATTTCAATTTTCATTTCACATTTCATTTCACGTTTCACATATAAATTTATTTCATTTATCATTTCATTTCACGTTTAACATTTAAATTTACTTCATTTCACGTTTCATTACACTCGATTTAATTTTTAACATTTAAATTTACTTCATTTCAAAATTAATTAATTAATATAACGTTTCACATTTAAATTTTGTTCATTTCACATTTCATTATTATGATTTCATTTTTCACATTTAAATTTACTTCATTACACTTTTCATTAGTTTTCATTTCACGTTTAACATTTAAATTTACTTCATTTCACGTTTCATTGCTTTTCATATAACTTTTAACATTTAAATTTACTTTATTTCGCATTTCATTTCTTTCTGATTCACGTTTCAGATTAAAATTTTCATTTCACATTTCATTACCTTTAACTTTTTGTTTCAATTTTAAATTTACTTCATTTCACATTTGATTACTTCTGATTTCACGTCTCACATTTAATTTTTCTTCATTTCACATTTCATTACTTTTCTTTTAATGTTTCACATTTAAATATACTTCATTTCAAATTTTGATTTAAGTTTCAGATTTAAATTTACTTCATTTCAAGTTTCACATTTTTATTTAATTCATTTCACATTTCATTACATTTGATTACATTTTTCACTTTTAAATTTACTTCATTTCACATTTCATTACATTTCATTTCACATTTCACATTTAAAATTACTTCATTTCACATTTCATTACTTTTGATTTCATTTTTCACAGTTAAATTTACATCATTTCACATTTAATTGATTTTGATTTCACGTTTCACATTTATATTTATTTCATTTCACGTTTCATTAATTTCGATTTCACGTTTCAAATTTATATTTAATTAATTTCACGTTTCATTACATTTCATTTCACGTTTCACATTTAAATTTACTTCATTTCACATTTCATTATTTTCATTTCAAGTTTCACATTTAAATTTACTTCATTTCACTTTTCATTAGTTTTCATTTCAAGTTCCATATTTAGATTTACTTAATTTCACATTACATTTCCATTTCACGTTTCACATTTATATTTACTTAATTTCACATTTCATTAATTTCGATTTCCCGTTTCACTTTTACATTTACTTCATTTCACATTACATTACTTCATTTCACGTTTCACATATAAATTTATTTCATTTCTCATTTCATTTCACATTTCATTTCTTTTCAATTCACGTTTCAGATTTAAATTTGCTTCATTTCACATTTCATTACATTTCATTTCAAGTTAAACATTTAAATTTACTTCATTTCACGTTTTATGACTTTTCATTTCACGTTTCATATTTAAATTTACTTCAATTCACATTTCATTAATTATGATTTCACATTTCACATTTAAATTTAATTATATTCTCATTTCATTAATTTTGATTTCACGTTTCACATTTAAATTTACTTCATTTCACATTTCATTACAAATCTTTATTCGTTTCAAATTTATATTTACTTCTCATTTCGTTACTTTTCATTTTTTGTTTCAAATTTAATTTAATTCATTTCACTTTTCATTAATTTTCATTATATTTCTCACTTTTAAATTTGTTTCATTTCACAATTCATTACTTTCATTTTGCGTTTCAAATTTAAATTTACTTCATTTCACATTTCATTATATTTCATTTAAAGTTTCACATTTAAATTTACTTCATTTCACGTTTCATTACTTTTCATTTCAAGTTTCATATTTAAATTTACTTCATTTCACATTTGATTACATTTGATTTCACGTTTAAGATTTAAATTTACTTCATTTCACATTTGATTACATTTGATTTCACGTTTCAGATTTAAATTTACTTCATTTCACATTTGATTACATTTGATTTCACGTTTCAGATTTAAATTTACTTCATTTCACATTTTATTACTTTTCAATTCAGGTTTCACATTTATATTTACATCATTTCACATTTCATTCCACGTTTCACCTTTTAATTTATATCATTTTACATTACATTGAATTTCATTTCACGTTTCACATTTAAATTTACTTCATTTCACATTTCATTACTTCTGATTTCACGTTTCACATTTAAATTTACTTCATTTCACATTTTGATTCACGTTTCAGATTTAAATTTACTTCCTTTCACGTTTCACATTTAAATATTCTTCATTTCACATTTCATTTCACGTTTCACATTTAAATTTACTTCTTTTCACATTTCATTAATTTTGATTTCACGTTTCACATTTAAATTTACTTCATTTCTCATTTCATTTCACGTTTTACATTTAAATTTACTTCATTTCACTTTTCATTAATTTTGTTTTCACGTTTTGCATTTAAATTTTCTTCATTTCACATTTCATTAATTTTGATTTCTTGTTTCACATTTAAATTTACTTCACTTCACATTTCATTACTTTTCATTTCACGTTTCACATCTATATTTACTTCATTTCCCGTTTCATTTCATTTCTTTTCTCGTTTCACGATTCACATTTATATTTACTTCATTTTACATTTCATTAATTTCGATTTCAAATTTCACATTTAAATTTACTTCATTTCACATTTCATTAATTTTGATTTCATGTTTCACATTTAAATTTACTTCATTTCACATTTCGATTTACGTTTCAGATTTAAATTTACTACATTTCTCATTTAATTTTACTTCATTTCACTTTTCATTCGTTTTCATTTCATGTTTCAAATTTAAATTTTCTTCATTTCACATTTCATTACACGTTTCACATTTAAATTTAGTTCATTTCACATTTCATTTCACGTTTCTCTTTTAAATTTATTTCATTTCACATTTCATTACATTTCATTTCACGTTTCACATTTAAATTTATTTCATTTCTTGTTTCACATATAAATTTACTTTATATCACATCTCATATCATTTCAGACCATATATCACATTGAAATTTTCTTCATTAAATATTTTATAATATTTAATTCCACGTTTAACTTAAATGTTTTTTTCATTTCACATTTCAATACTTTTCATTTCACGTTTCACATTTAAATTTACTTCATTTCACATTTCATTACTTTTCATTTCACGTTTCATATTTAATTTCATTTCATTTCTGGTTTCAAATTTAAATTTACTTCATTTCACATATCATTACTTTTGATATCGGGTGTTTCACATTTAATTTTTCTTCTTTTTAAATATCATTTCACGTTTCGCATTTAAACTTACTTCATTTCACATTTTAATTTACTTCATTTCACATTACATTTCACGTTTCACATTTAAATTTACTTCATTTCACATTTCATTACTTTTGATTTCACGTTTCACATTTAATTTTATTTCATTTCAAATTTCATTAATTTTGATTTCACGTTCCACATTTAATTTTACTTCATTTCAAATTTCATTAATTTTGATTTCACGTTCCACATTTAAATTTACTTCGTTTCACGTTTCATTAATTTTGACTTCAATTTTCACATTTAAATTTACTTCGTTTCACGTTTCATTAATATTCTTTTAAAGATTCACATTTAAATTTACTTCGTTTCACATTTCGATTCATGTTTCAGATTTCAATTTATTACATTTCACATTTCATTTCACGTTTCACGTTTAAATTTAAAATAAATTTACTTGATTTCACATTTTATTTTACGTTTCACATTTAAATTTCCTACATTTCACATTACATTTCCATTTCACACTTCAAATTAAAATTTACTTCATTTCACGTTTAATTACTTTTCATTTCACATTTCACATTAAAATTTTCTACATTTCACATTACATTTCCATTTCACGTTTCACATTTAAATTTACTTCATTTCACGTTACAAATTAAAATTTACTTCTATTCACATTTCATTTCTTTTGATTTCAAGTTTTTCATTTAACTTTTCTTCATTTCACATTTCATTACTTTTCTTTTAATGATTTACATTTAAATATACTTCATTTCAAATTTCGATTTACGTTTCAGATTTAAATTTACTTCATTTCACATTTCATTAGTTTTCATTTCACACTTCACATTTAAATTTACTTCATTTCACCTTTCATTACGTTTGATTTCATTTTTCACAGTTAAATTCATATCATTTCACAGTTAATTAATTTTGATTTCACGTTTCACATTTAAATTTACTACATTTCACTTTTCATTACATTTCATTTCACGATTCACATTTAAATTTACTTCATTTCACATTTCATTAATTTTGATTTCACGTTTCACATTTAAATTTACTACATTTCACATTTCATTTCACGTTTCAGATTTAAATTTAATTCATTTCACAATTCATTAGTTTTCATTTCGCATTTCACATTTAATTTTAATTCTTTTCACATTTCAGTTCACGTTTCACATTTAAATTTACTTCATTTCACATTCAATTAATTTTAATTTTTCTTTTCACATTTAAATTTACTTCATTTCACATTTCATTTTGATTTCAAGTTTCACATTTTAATTTACTTCATTTCACATTATATTACTTTTCAATTCATGTTTCACATTTATATTTACTTCATTTCACATTTCATTCCACGTTTCACATTTTAATTTATTTCATTAAACATTTCATTGCATTTCATTTCACGTTTCATCTTTAAATTTACTTCATTTCACATTTCATTAATTTCGAATTCACGTTTCACATTTAGATTTATTACATTTCACATTTCGATTCACGTTTCAGATTTAAATTTACTTCATTTTACATTTCATTACTTTTCTTTTTTCGTTTCAAATTTAACTTTATTTCAAGTGTCATTACTTCTCATTTCGCGTTTCACATTTAAATTTACTGCATTTCACGTTTCATTACACTTGATTTCATTTTTAACATTTAAATTTACTTCATTTCAAAATTAATTAATTAATATAACGTCTCACATTTAAATTTACTTCATTTCTAATTCATTTTTTTATTTCATTTTTCACATTTAAATTTACTACATTACACATTTCATTACTTTTCATTTCATATTTCACATTAAAATTTACTTCATTTCACATTTCATTACTTTTAATTTTTTGTTTCAAATTTAAATTTACTTCATTTCACATTTGATTACTTTTGTTTTCACGTTTCACATTTAATTTTTCTTCTTTTCACATTCAATTACTTTTAAATTTTCTTTTCACATTTATATTTACTTCATAACACATTTCATTACATTTCATTTCTCGTTTCACGTTTAATTTTACTTCATTTCTCATTTCATTTCCCCTTTCACATTTCAATTTTCTTCATTTCACATTTCATTTCACGTTTCACATTTAAATTTACTTCATTTTACATTTCATTTAGAGTTTCACATTTTAATTTACTTTATTTCACATTTCATTAATTTTGATTTCATGTTTCACATTCAAATTTACTTCATTTCACATTTCATAACTTTTCATTTCACGTTTAACATTTAAATTTACTTCATTTCACATTTCATTACTTCTAATTTTCGTTTCAAATTTAAATTTACTTCATTTCACATTTCATTATATTTCATGTCACGTTTCACATTTAAATGTACTTTATTTCATGTTTCATTTTTCATATTTAAATTTACTTCATTTCACATTTAATTTATTTTGATTTCACATTTCACAATTAAATTTATTACATTTCACATTACGATTCACGTTTCAGATTTAAATTTATTTCATTTCACATTTCATTACTTTTATTTTCGTTTCAAATTTAATTTTTTTTCATTTCATGTTTCATTACTTTGCATTTCACGTTTCACATTTAAATTTACTTCATTTCACGTTTCATTACACTCGATTTAATTTTTAACATTTAAATTTACTTCATTTCAAAATTAATTAATTAATATAACGTTTCACATTTAAATTTACTTCATTTCACATTTCATTATTTTGATTTCATTTTTCACATTTAAATTTACTTCATTACACTTTTCATTAGTTTTCATTTCACTTTTCACATTTAAATTTACTTTATTTCGCAGTTCATTACTTTTTGATTCACGTTTCAGATTAAAATTTTCATTTCACATTTCATTACTTTCAACTTTTTGTTTCAATTTGAAATTTACTTCATTTCACTTTTGATTACTTTTGATTTCACGTTTCACATTTAATTTTTCTTCATTTCACATTTCATTACTTTTCTTTTAATGTTTCACATTTAAATATACTTCATTTCAAATTTTGATTTACGTTTCAGATTTAAATTTACTTCATTTCACGTTTCACATTTAAATTTACTTCATTTCACATTTCATTACATTTCATTTCACGTTTCACATTTAATTTTACTTCATTTCAGATTTCATTGCTTTTCCTTTCTCGTTTCAAATTTAAATTTACTTCATTTCACATTTCATTACTTTTCCCTTCGCGTTTCACATAGAAATCCATTTCGTTTCTCATTTCAAATTTAAATTTAATACGTTTAACTTTTGATTACTTTACATTTCATGTTTCACATTTAAATTTACTTCATTTCATATTTCATTAATTTTTATTTCGCGTTTCACATTTAAATTTACCTCTTTTCAAATTTCGATTCACGTTCCACATTTAAATGTACTTCATTTAACATTTCATTTCCATTTCACGTTTCACATTTAAATTTACTTCATTTAACATTTCATTAATTTTGATTTCACATTTCACATTTAAATTTACTTCATTTCACATTTCATTAGAGATTTCATACACTTTTCATATTTCATTTCAAATTTCTCATTTTATTTCACATTTTCTTACTTTTCAATACACGTTTCACGTTTAAATTTTCTTTATTTCACATTTCATTACTTTTCTTATTTCATTGCATGTTTCACTTTTAAATTTACTTCATTTCACATTTCATTACTTTTCATTTCATGTTTCACATTTAAATTTACTTCATTTCAAATTTCGATTCACGTTTCAGATTTAAATTTACTTCATTTAACATTTCATTTCACGTTTCACATTTAAATTTACTTCTTTTCACATTTCATTCATTTTGATTTCACGTTTCACATTTAAATTTACTTCCTGTCAAATTTCATTTCACATTTCAAATTTAAAATTAATTCATTTCACATTTCATTAGTTTTCATTTCGCGTTTCACATTTCATTAATTTTGTTTTCACGTTTTTCATTTAAATTTTCTTCATTTCACATTTCATTAATTTTGATTAAACGTTTCACATTTATATTTACTTCATTTCACTTTTCATTAATTTTGATTAAATGTTTCACATTTAAATTTACTTCATTTCACATTTCGATTTACGTTTCAGATTTAAATTTACTTAATTTAACTTTTCACATTCAAATTTACTTCATTTCACATTTCATTAATTTTGATTAAATGTTTCACATTTAGATTTACTTCATTTCACTTTTCATTAATGCTGATTTCACATTTCACATTTAAATTTACTTCATTTCACATTTCGATTTACGTTTCAGATTTAAATTTACTTCATTTCACGTTTCAAATTTTAATTTAATTTCACATTTTTTAGTTTTCATTTCACGTTTCACATTTCAATTTACTTCATTTCACATTTCATTAATTTTGATTTCACGTTTTGCATTTAAATTTTCTTCATTTCACATTTCATTAATTTTGATTAAACGTTTCACATTTATATTTACTTCATTTCGCATTTCATTAATTTTGATTACTTCATTTCACGTTTCACATTTTAATTTTCTTCGCTTCACATTTCATTAGTTTTCAGTTCACGTTTCAAATTTTAATTTACTTCATTTCACATTCCATTTCTTTTGATTTCATTTTTCACATTTAAATTTTCTTCATTTCACATTTGATTACTTCTGATTTCACGTCTCACATTTAATTTTTCTTCATTTCACATTTCATTACTTTTCTTTTAATGTTTCACATTTAAATATACTTCATTTCAAATTTTGATTTAAGTTTCAGATTTAAATTTACTTCATTTCAAGTTTCACATTTTTATTTAATTCATTTCACATTTCATTACATTTGATTACATTTTTCACTTTTAAATTTACTTCATTTCACATTTCATTACATTTCATTTCACATTTCACATTTAAAATTACTTCATTTCACATTTCATTACTTTTGATTTCATTTTTCACAGTTAAATTTACATCATTTCACATTTAATTAATTTTGATTTCACGTTTCACATTTATATTTATTTCATTTCACGTTTCATTAATTTCGATTTCACGTTTCACATTTAAATTTACTTCATTTCACATTTCATTATTTTCATTTCAAGTTTCACATTTAAATTTACTTCATTTCACTTTTCATTCGTTTTCATTTCAAGTTCCATATTTAGATTTACTTAATTTCACATTACATTTCCATTTCACGTTTCACATTTATATTTACTTAATTTCACATTTCATTAATTTCGATTTCCCGTTTCACTTTTACATTTACTTCATTTCACATTACATTACTTCATTTCACGTTTCACATATAAATTTATTTCATTTCTCATTTCATTTCACATTTCATTTCTTTTCAATTCACGTTTCAGATTTAAATTTGCTTCATTTCACATTTCATTACATTTCATTTCAAGTTAAACATTTAAATTTACTTCATTTCACGTTTTATGACTTTTCATTTCACGTTTCATATTTAAATTTACTTCAATTCACATTTCATTAATTATGATTTCACATTTCACATTTAAATTTAATTATATTCTCATTTCATTAATTTTGATTTCACGTTTCACATTTAAATTTACTTCATTTCACATTTCATTACAAATCTTTATTCGTTTCAAATTTATATTTACTTCTCATTTCGTTACTTTTCATTTTTTGTTTCAAATTTAATTTAATTCATTTCACTTTTCATTAATTTTCATTATATTTCTCACTTTTAAATTTGTTTCATTTCACAATTCATTACTTTTCATTTTGCGTTTCACATTTAAATTTACTTCATTTCACATTTCATTATATTTCATTTAAAGTTTCACATTTAAATTTACTTCATTTCACGTTTGATTACATTTGATTTCACGTTTAAGATTTAAATTTACTTCATTTCACATTTGATTACATTTGATTTCACGTTTCAGATTTAAATTTACTTCATTTCACATTTTATTACTTTTCAATTCAGGTTTCACATTTATATTTACATCATTTCACATTTCATTCCACGTTTCACCTTTTAATTTATATCATTTTACATTACATTGAATTTCATTTCACGTTTCACATTTAAATTTACTTCATTTCACATTTCATTACTTCTGATTTCACGTTTCACATTTAAATTTACTTCATTTCACATTTTGATTCACGTTTCAGATTTAAATTTACTTCCTTTCACGTTTCACATTTAAATATTCTTCATTTCACATTTCATTTCACGTTTCACATTTAAATTTACTTCTTTTCACATTTCATTAATTTTGATTTCACGTTTCACATTTAAATTTACTTCATTTCACATTTCATTTCACGTTTTACATTTAAATTTACTTCATTTCACTTTTCATTAATTTTGTTTTCACGTTTTGCATTTAAATTTTCTTCATTTCACATTTCATTAATTTTGATTTCTTGTTTCACATTTAAATTTACTTCACTTCACATTTCATTACTTTTCATTTCACGTTTCACATCTATATTTACTTCATTTCCCGTTTCATTTCATTTCTTTTCTCGTTTCACGATTCACATTTATATTTACTTCATTTTACATTTCATTAATTTCGATTTCAAATTTCACATTTAAATTTACTTCATTTCACATTTCATTAATTTTGATTTCATGTTTCACATTTAAATTTACTTCATTTCACATTTCGATTTACGTTTCAGATTTAAATTTACTACATTTCTCATTTAATTTTACTTCATTTCACTTTTCATTCGTTTTCATTTCATGTTTCAAATTTAAATTTTCTTCATTTCACATTTCATTACACGTTTCACATTTAAATTTAGTTCATTTCACATTTCATTTCACGTTTCTCTTTTAAATTTATTTCATTTCACATTTCATTACATTTCATTTCACGTTTCACATTTAAATTTATTTCATTTCTTGTTTCACATATAAATTTACTTTATATCACATCTCATATCATTTCAGACCATATATCACATTGAAATTTTCTTCATTAAATATTTTATAATATTTAATTCCACGTTTAACTTAAATGTTTTTTTCATTTCACATTTCAATACTTTTCATTTCACGTTTCACATTTAAATTTACTTCATTTCACATTTCATTACTTTTCATTTCACGTTTCATATTTAATTTCATTTCATTTCTGGTTTCAAATTTAAATTTACTTCATTTCACATATCATTACTTTTGATATCGGGTGTTTCACATTTAATTTTTCTTCTTTTTAAATATCATTTCACGTTTCGCATTTAAACTTACTTCATTTCACATTTTAATTTACTTCATTTCACATTACATTTCACGTTTCACATTTAAATTTACTTCATTTCACATTTCATTACTTTTGATTTCACGTTTCACATTTAATTTTATTTCATTTCAAATTTCATTAATTTTGATTTCACGTTCCACATTTAATTTTACTTCATTTCAAATTTCATTAATTTTGATTTCACGTTCCACATTTAAATTTACTTCGTTTCACGTTTCATTAATTTTGACTTCAATTTTCACATTTAAATTTACTTCGTTTCACGTTTCATTAATATTCTTTTAAAGATTCACATTTAAATTTACTTCGTTTCACATTTCGATTCATGTTTCAGATTTCAATTTATTACATTTCACATTTCATTTCACGTTTCACGTTTAAATTTAAAATAAATTTACTTGATTTCACATTTTATTTTACGTTTCACATTTAAATTTCCTACATTTCACATTACATTTCCATTTCACACTTCAAATTAAAATTTACTTCATTTCACGTTTAATTACTTTTCATTTCACATTTCACATTAAAATTTTCTACATTTCACATTACATTTCCATTTCACGTTTCACATTTAAATTTACTTCATTTCACGTTACAAATTAAAATTTACTTCTATTCACATTTCATTTCTTTTGATTTCAAGTTTTTCATTTAACTTTTCTTCATTTCACATTTCATTACTTTTCTTTTAATGATTTACATTTAAATATACTTCATTTCAAATTTCGATTTACGTTTCAGATTTAAATTTACTTCATTTCACATTTCATTAGTTTTCATTTCACACTTCACATTTAAATTTACTTCATGTCACCTTTCATTACGTTTGATTTCATTTTTCACAGTTAAATTCATATCATTTCACAGTTAATTAATTTTGATTTCACGTTTCACATTTAAATTTACTACATTTCACTTTTCATTACATTTCATTTCACGATTCACATTTAAATTTACTTCATTTCACATTTCATTAATTTTGATTTCATGTTTCACATTTAAATTTACTACATTTCACATTTCATTTCACGTTTCAGATTTAAATTTAATTCATTTCACAATTCATTAGTTTTCATTTCGCATTTCACATTTAATTTTAATTCTTTTCACATTTCAGTTCACGTTTCACATTTAAATTTACTTCATTTCACATTCAATTAATTTTAATTTTTCTTTTCACATTTAAATTTACTTCATTTCACATTTCATTTTGATTTCAAGTTTCACATTTTAATTTACTTCATTTCACATTATATTACTTTTCAATTCATGTTTCACATTTATATTTACTTCATTTCACATTTCATTCCACGTTTCACATTTTAATTTATTTCATTAAACATTTCATTGCATTTCATTTCACGTTTCATCTTTAAATTTACTTCATTTCACATTTCATTAATTTCGAATTCACGTTTCACATTTAGATTTATTACATTTCACATTTCGATTCACGTTTCAGATTTAAATTTACTTCATTTTACATTTCATTACTTTTCTTTTTTCGTTTCAAATTTAACTTTATTTCAAGTGTCATTACTTCTCATTTCGCGTTTCACATTTAAATTTACTGCATTTCACGTTTCATTACACTTGATTTCATTTTTAACATTTAAATTTACTTCATTTCAAAATTAATTAATTAATATAACGTCTCACATTTAAATTTACTTCATTTCTAATTCATTTTTTTATTTCATTTTTCACATTTAAATTTACTACATTACACATTTCATTACTTTTCATTTCATATTTCACATTAAAATTTACTTCATTTCACATTTCATTACTTTTAATTTTTTGTTTCAAATTTAAATTTACTTCATTTCACATTTGATTACTTTTGTTTTCACGTTTCACATTTAATTTTTCTTCTTTTCACATTCAATTACTTTTAAATTTTCTTTTCACATTTATATTTACTTCATATCACATTTCATTACATTTCATTTCTCGTTTCACGTTTAATTTTACTTCATTTCTCATTTCATTTCCCCTTTCACATTTCAATTTTCTTCATTTCACATTTCATTTCACGTTTCACATTTAAATTTACTTCATTTTACATTTCATTTAGAGTTTCACATTTTAATTTACTTTATTTCACATTTCATTAATTTTGATTTCATGTTTCACATTCAAATTTACTTCATTTCACATTTCATAACTTTTCATTTCACGTTTAACATTTAAATTTACTTCATTTCACATTTCATTACTTCTAATTTTCGTTTCAAATTTAAATTTACTTCATTTCACATTTCATTATATTTCATGTCACGTTTCACATTTAAATGTACTTTATTTCATGTTTCATTTTTCATATTTAAATTTACTTCATTTCACATTTAATTTATTTTGATTTCACATTTCACAATTAAATTTATTACATTTCACATTACGATTCACGTTTCAGATTTAAATTTATTTCATTTCACATTTCATTACTTTTATTTTCGTTTCAAATTTAATTTTTTTTCATTTCATGTTTCATTACTTTGCATTTCACGTTTCACATTTAAATTTACTTCATTTCACGTTTCATTACACTCGATTTAATTTTTAAAATTTAAATTTACTTCATTTCAAAATTAATTAATTAATATAACGTTTCACATTTAAATTTACTTCATTTCACATTTCATTATTTTGATTTCATTTTTCACATTTAAATTTACTTCATTACACTTTTCATTAGTTTTCATTTCACTTTTCACATTTAAATTTACTTTATTTCGCAGTTCATTACTTTTTGATTCACGTTTCAGATTAAAATTTTCATTTCACATTTCATTACTTTCAACTTTTTGTTTCAATTTGAAATTTACTTCATTTCACTTTTGATTACTTTTGATTTCACGTTTCACATTTAATTTTTCTTCATTTCACATTTCATTACTTTTCTTTTAATGTTTCACATTTAAATATACTTCATTTCAAATTTTGATTTACGTTTCAGATTTAAATTTACTTCATTTCACGTTTCACATTTAAATTTACTTCATTTCACATTTCATTACATTTCATTTCACGTTTCACATTTAATTTTACTTCATTTCAGATTTCATTGCTTTTCCTTTCTCGTTTCAAATTTAAATTTACTTCATTTCACATTTCATTACTTTTCCCTTCGCGTTTCACATAGAAATCCATTTCGTTTCTCATTTCAAATTTAAATTTAATACGTTTAACTTTTGATTACTTTACATTTCATGTTTCACATTTAAATTTACTTCATTTCATATTTCATTCATTTTTATTTCGCGTTTCACATTTAAATTTACCTCTTTTCAAATTTCGATTCATGTTCCACATTTAAATGTACTTCATTTAACATTTCATTTCCATTTCACGTTTCACATTTAAATTTACTTCATTTAACATTTCATTAATTTTGATTTCACATTTCACATTTAAATTTACTTCATTTCACATTTCATTAGAGATTTCATACACTTTTCATATTTCATTTCAAATTTCTCATTTTATTTCATATTTTCTTACTTTTCAATACACGTTTCACGTTTAAATTTTCTTTATTTCACATTTCATTACTTTTCTTATTTCATTGCATGTTTCACTTTTAAATTTACTTCATTTCACATTTCATTACTTTTCATTTCATGTTTCACATTTAAATTTACTTCATTTCAAATTTCGATTCACGTTTCAGATTTAAATTTACTTCATTTAACATTTCATTTCACGTTTCACATTTAAATTTACTTCTTTTCACATTTCATTCATTTTGATTTCACGTTTCACATTTAAATTTACTTCCTGTCAAATTTCATTTCACATTTCAAATTTAAAATTAATTCATTTCACATTTCATTAGTTTTCATTTCGCGTTTCACATTTCATTAATTTTGTTTTCACGTTTTTCATTTAAATTTTCTTCATTTCACATTTCATTAATTTTGATTAAACGTTTCACATTTATATTTACTTCATTTCACTTTTCATTAATTTTGATTAAATGTTTCACATTTAAATTTACTTCATTTCACATTTCGATTTACGTTTCAGATTTAAATTTACTTAATTTAACTTTTCACATTCAAATTTACTTCATTTCACATTTCATTAATTTTGATTAAATGTTTCACATTTAGATTTACTTCATTTCACTTTTCATTAATGCTGATTTCACATTTCACATTTAAATTTACTTCATTTCACATTTCGATTTACGTTTCAGATTTAAATTTACTTCATTTCACGTTTCAAATTTTAATTTATTTAATTTCACATTTCATTAGTTTTCATTTCACGTTTCACATTTCAATTTACTTCATTTCACATTTCATTAATTTTGATTTCACGTTTTGCATTTAAATTTTCTTCATTTCACATTTCATTAATTTTGATTAAACGTTTCACATTTATATTTACTTCATTTCGCATTTCATTAATTTTGATTACTTCATTTCACGTTTCACATTTTAATTTACTTCGCTTCACATTTCATTAGTTTTCAGTTCACGTTTCAAATTTTAATTTACTTCATTTCACATTCCATTTCTTTTGATTTCATTTTTCACATTTAAATTTTCTTCATTTCACATTTATTAATTTTGATTTCACGTTTCACGTTTAAATCTACTTCATTCCACATTTCATTAATTTTGATTACACGTTTCACATTTAAATTTACTTAATTTCACATTTCATTAATTTTGATTCCACGTTTCACATTTAAATTTACTTCATTTCATGTTTCATTATATTTTATTTCTTGTTTCACATTTAATATTACTGCATTTCACATTTCATTACATTTCATTTCACATATCACATTTAAATTTTATTCATTTCACATTTCATTAATTTTGATTTCATTTTTCACATTTAAATTTACTTCATTTCACATTTCATTACATTTCCTTTCACGTTTCACATTTTAATTTACTTCATTTCACATTTCATTTCACGTTTCACATTTAAATTTACTTCATTTCTCATTTCATTACCTTTCTTTTCACGTTTCACATTTAAATTTACTTCATTTCGCATTTCATTTCACGTTTCACATTTCAATTTACCTCTTTTCGCATTTCATTTTTCGATTCACTTTTCAATTTACTTCATTATACATTTCATTTCTTGTTTCACATTTAAAGTTATATCATTTCACATTTAATTATATTTCATTTCACGTTTCACATTAAATTTATTTCATTTTACGTTTCACATTAAATTTATTTCATTTTACGTTTCACATTTATATTTATTCATTTCACATTTCATTACTTTTCATTTCGCTTTTCACATTTAAATTTTCTTCATTTCACATTTCATTACTTTTGATTTCATTTTTCACAGTTAATTTTTATATCATTTCACATTTAATTAATTTTGATTTCACTTTTAACATTTAAATTTAATTCATTTCACATTTCATTACTTTTCATTTCACGTTTCACATTAATTTACATCTTTTCACATTTCTATTCACGTTTCATATTTATATTTACTTCATTTCACATTTCTTTACATTTCATTTCATGTTTCACATTTAAATTTCCTTCATTTCACATTTCATTACTTTTAAATTTTCTTTTCACATTTAAATTTCCTTCAGATCACATTTCATTACTTTTCATTTCAAGTTTCACTTTTATATTTCCTTCATTTTTCGTTTCACATTTATTTCATTTCACTTTTCATTACATTTCATTTCTCGTTTCACATTTAATTTTACTTCATTTGTCATTTCATTTCTCGTTTCACAGTTAAATTAACTTCGTTTCACATTTCAATTTTCTTCATTTCACATTTCATTTCATGTTTCACATTTAAATTTACTACATTTCACATTTATTTTGAATTCTTGTTTCACAATTAAATTTACGTTATTCCACGTTTTATTGATTTTGCTTTCACGTTTCACATTTAAATTTACTTCATTCCACTTTTGATTACAATTGATTTCACGTTTCAGATTTAAATTTACTTCATTACACATTTCATTTCACGTTTCACATCTAAATTTACTTCTTTTCACATTTCATTTCACATTTCAAATTTCATTGTACTTCATTTCACATTTCTTTACTTTTCACGTTTCACATTTAAATTTTCTTCATTTCACTTTACATTTCACGATTCACATTTAAATTTACTTATTTTCAAATTTTATTACTTTACTTATTTCAAGTTTCACATCTCATTTCACATTTATTTCACAAATCATTACTTTTCTTATTTCATTTCAGGTTTCACATTTAAATTTAATTCATTTCACATTTCAATTCACGTTTCAAATTTATATTTACTTCATTACACATTTCATTTCGCTTTTCACATTTATATTTACTTCATTTCACATTTCATTATTCTTCATTTCACGTTCCACATTTAAATTTAATTCATTTCACATTACATTACTTTTCATTTCACGTTTCAAATTTAAATTTACTTCATTTCACATTTCATTACTTTTAATTTAATGTTTCACATTTAATTTTTCTTCATTTAACATTTAATTAATTTTGATTTTACGTTCCACATGTAAATTTACTTCATTTAACATTTCATTTTTCACATTTAAATTTACTTATTTTCAAATTTTATTACTTTACTTATTTCAAGTTTCACATCTCATTTCACATTTATTTCACAAATCATTACTTTTCTTATTTCATTTCACGTTTCACATTTAAATTTACTTCATTTCACATTTCATTACTTTTCATTTCACGTTTCACATTAAAATATACTTCATTTCACATTTCATTTCATGTTTCACATTTAAATTTACTTCATTTAATAATTCATTACATTTCATTTCAAGATTTACATTTAAATTTAATTCATTTCACATTTCATTTAAAGTTTCACATTTAAATTTACTTCATTTCACATTTCATTACTTTTCATTTCATATTTCACATTAAAATTTTCATTATTTCACATTTCATTACATTTAGATTCACGTTTGATATCACTTTTGATATCGGGTGTTTCACATTTAATTTTACTTCTTTTTAAATATCATTTCACGTTTCGCATATAAACTTACTTCATTTCACATTATATTTCACGTTTCACATTTTAATTTATTCTTTTCACATTACATTTCACGTTTCACATTTAAATTTACTTCATTTCACATTTCATTACATTTCTTTTTTCATTTTAAATTTAAATTTACTTCATTTCACATTTCATTACTTTTGATTTCACGTTTCACATTTAATTATACTTCATTTCAAATTTCTTTAATTTTGATTTCACGTTCCACATTTAAATTTACTTCATTTCACATTTCATTAATTTTGACTTCAATTTTCACATTTAAATTTACTTCGTTTCACGTTTCATTAATATTCTTTTAAAGATTCACATTTAAATTTACTTCGTTTCACATTTCGATTCATGTTTCAGATTTAAATTTATTACATTTCACATTTCATTTCACGTTTCACGTTTAAATTTACTTCAATTCGCCTTTCATTAATTTTTATTTCGCGTTTCACATTTAAATTTACCTCTCTTCAAATTTCGATTCAATTTTCACATTTAAATTTACTTCATTTCACATTTCATTTCCATTTCACGTTTCACATTTAAATTTACTTCATTTCACATTTCATTAATTTTGATTTCACATTTCACATTTAAATTTACTTTATTTCTCATTTCATTACTTTTCATTTCATGTTTCAGATTAAAATTTACTTAATTTCACATTTCATTTCACGTTTCACATTTAAATATTCTTCATTTCACATTTCATTTCATGTTTCACATATAAATTTACTTTATTTCGCGTTTCACATTTAAATTTACTTCATATCACAATTCATTTCACGTTTCGCATTTAAATTTACTTCATATCACATTTTATTTTATTTTTCACATTTAAATTTACTTCATTTCACATTTCATTACAGATTTCATACACTTTTCATATTTCATTTCAAATTTCTTAGTTTATTTCACATTTTATTGCTTTTCAATTCACGTTTCAAGTTTAAATTTTCTTTATTTCACATTTCATTACTTTTCTTATTTCATTTCATGTTTCACATTTAAATTTACTTCATTTCACATTTTTTTTTACTTTTCATGTCATGTTTCACTTTTAAATTCACTTAATTTTACATTATTATTTTACTTATTTCATGTTTTGAATTTCGGTTGACGTTTCGGTTGACATTCAATTACATTTCACATTTCGATTTACATTTCAAATTTAAATTTACATCATTTCACATTTCATTACTTTTCATTTCATGTTTCTCATTTAAATTTATATCATTTCACATTTCATTCGTTTCATTTCATGTTTCACATTTAAATTTACTTCATTTCACTTTTCATTTCACGTTTCAGATTTAAATTTACTTCATTTCACATTTCATTTCGCGTTTCACATTTAAATTTACTTCTTTTCACATTTCATTCCACATTTCACAGTTAAATTTACTTCATTTCACTTTTCATTTCACGTTTCACATTTAAATTTACTTTGTTTCACATTTCATTACTTTTCATTTCAGGTTTCATATTTTCATTTATTTCATTTCACATTTTATTTTACGTTTCATTTTTAAATTTACTTCATTTCACATTTCATTACTTATTTCACGTTTCGCTTTCATTTCACATTACTTTTCACATTTCATTTATTTTCCTTTCACGTTTCACATTTTAATTTACTTCATTTCACATTTCATTACTTTTCCATTCACGTTTCATTAAAATTTACTTAATTTCACATTTCATTAGTTTTGATTTCATGTTTCACATTTAAATTTACTTCATTTCACATTTCATTACTTTTCATTTCAGGTTTCATATTTACATTTACTTGATTTCACATTTTATTTTACGTTTCACATTTAAATTTACTTCATTTCACATTTCACTAATTTTCATTTCAGGCTTCATCTTTAAATTTACTTCATTTCACAGTTTATTTTACGTTTCATTTTTAAATTTACTTCATTTCACATTTCATTGCTTATTTCACGTTTTACATTTCATTTCACATTACTTTTCACATTTCATTTATTTTCCTTTCACTTTTCACATTTAAATTTACTTCATTTCACATTTCATTTCACGTTTCACATTTAAATTTACTTCATTTCACATTTTATTAATTTTGATTACACGTTTCATTAAAATTTACGTCATTTCACTTTTCCTTGCTTTTCATTTCTCGTTTCACTTTTAAATTTACTTCATTTCTCATTTCATTACTTTTCCTTTCTCGTTTCATTAAAATTTACTTCATTTCACATTTCATTGCTTTTTATTTCACCATTCACATTTAAATTTACTTCATTTCTATTTTTATTGCTTCTCATTTCACGTTTCAAATTTAAATTTACTTCATTTCACTTTTCATTACATTTCAATTTTCGTTTCACATTTAAATATACTTCATTTCGCATTGCATTACATTTCATTTCATGTTTCACATTTAAATTTACTTCATTTCACGTTTTTTTACATTTCATATCACGTTTCACATTTAAATTTACTTCATTTCACTTTATTATTTTACTTATTTCATGTTTTCAGTTTCGGTTGACGTTTCGGTTGATGTTTCGGTTGACGTTTCATTTCACATTCAATTACATTTCCTATTTCATTTCTCGTTTCACATTTAAATTTTCATCATTACACATTTCATTACTTTTCATTTTATGTTTCACATTTAAATTTACTTCATTTCACATTTCATTACATTTCATTTCATGTTTCACGTTTTAATTTACTTCATTTCACATTTCAATTCGCGTTTCACATTTCAATTTAATACATATCACATTTCATTATTTTTGATTTCACATTTTGCATTTCAATTTACTTCATTTCTTATTTCATTACTTGTGATTTCATGTGTCACATTTAAATTTACTTCATTTCACATTTCATTATTTTTTATTTCACTTTTCACATTTAAATTTACTTCATTTCACATTTCAATTCACGTTTCAGATTTAAATTTATTTCATTTCACGTTTCACATTTAAATTTACTTCGTTTCACATTTCATTAGTTTTCAGTTCACGTTTTAAATTTAAATTTACTTCATTTCACATTCCATTACTTTTGATTTCATTTTTCACATTTAAATTTTCTTCATTTCACATTTCGATTCACGTTTTCATTTTAAATTTACTTCATTTTACATTTCAATTCATGTTTCACATTTAAATTTACTTCATTTCACATTTCATTACATTTCATTTCAGTTTTCACATTTAAATTTACTTCATTTCACTTTTCATTACTTTTCATTTCACATTTCACATTTAAATTTAGTTCATTTCACATTTCATTACAGTTCATTTCACATTTCACATTAAAATTTACTTCATTTTACGTTTCATTACTTTTCATTTCACGTTTCACATTTCATTAATTTTAATTTCATGATTCACATTTAAATTTTCTTCATTTCACATTCCATTACTTTTCAATTTTCTTTTCACATTTAGATTTACTTTATTTCACATTTCATTACTTTTCATTTCATGTTTCATATTATAATTTACTTCATTTCACATTTCATTAATTTTGATTAATCGTTTCACATTTAAATTTACTTCATTTCACATTTATTTACTTTTCATTTTTCGATTCAAATTTAAATATACTTCATTTCACATTACATTTTTCGCATTTAAATTTTCTTCATTTTACATTTCATTTATTTTGATTTCACGTTTCAGGTTTAAATTTACTTCATTTCACATTTCATTAATTTTGATTCCACGTTTCACATTTAAATTTACTTCATTTCATGTTTCATTATATTTTATTTCTTGTTTCTCATTTAATATTACTGCATTTAACATTTCATTACATTTCATTTCACATATCACATTTAAATTTACTTCATTTCACGTTTCATTACATTTCCTTTCACGTTTCACATTCTAATTTACTTCATTTCACATTTTATTACACGTTTCACATTTAAATTTACTTCATTTCTCATTTCATTACCTTTCTTTTCACGTTTCACATTTAAATTTACTTCATTTCGCATTTCATTTCACGTTTCTCATTTCAATTTACCTCTTTTCGCATTTCATTTCTCGATTCACATTTCAATTTACTTCATTATACATTTCCTTTCACGTTTCACATTCTAATTTACTTCATTTCACATTTAATTACATTTCATTTCACGTTTCACATAAAATTTATTTCATTTTACCTTTCACATTTATATTTATTCATTTCACATTTCATTACTTTTCATTTCGCTTTTCACATTTAAATTTACTTCATTTCACATTTCATTAGTTTTGATTTCGCGTTTCACATTTCATTTCTCGTTTCACATTCCAATTTACTTCAATGCACATTTCATACTTTTCATTTATAGTTTCACGTTTAAATTTACTTCATTTCACTTTCCATTACTTTTAAAATTTCTTTTCACATTTAAATTTTCTACATTTCACTTACCATTACTTTTCATTTCTCATTTCACATTTAAAATTACTCCATTTTACATTTCATTAATTTTCATTCCATTAAACGTGAAACGTTTCACATTTATATTTACACATTTCATTTTTCACATTTAAATGTACTTCATTTCACATTTCATTAATTTTGATTTCACGTTTCACATTTAAATGTACTTAATTTCACATTTCATAAATTTTGATCTCACGTTTCACATTAAAATTTACTACATTTCACGTTTCGATTCACGTTTCAGATTTAAATTTACTTCATTTCACATTTCATTACTTTTCATTCCACGTTTCTCATTTAAATTTACTTCATTTCACATATTATTACTTTTCAATTCAAGTTTCACATTTAAATTTACTTCATTTCACATTTCATTAATTTTGATTTTACCTTTCACATTAAAATTTACTTCATTTCACATTACATTAATTTTGACTTAACGTTCTATATTTAAATTTACTTCACTTCACATTTCATTAATTTTTATTTCGCGTTTCACATTTAAATTTTCTTCTTTTCACATTTTGTTTCACGTTTCAGATTTACATTTACTTCATTTCACATTTCATTACTTTTCATTTCATGTTTCACATTTAATTTTACTTCATTTCATATTCCATTTCCATTTCACGTTTCACATTTAAATTCACTTCATTTCACATTTCATTACATTTCATTTCACATTTCACTTTTAAATTTTCTTCCATCCGCTTTTCATTAATTTTGATTTCACGTTTCACATTTAAAGTTACTTCATTTCACATTTCATTTCACGTTTCATATTTAAATTTACTTCATTTCACATTTCATTACTTTTCTTTTCATGTTTCACTTTTAAATTTACTTCATTTCACGTTACATTTCCATTTCGAGTTTTACATTTTAATTTACTTCATTTGACATTATATTACTTTTCAATTCAGGTTTCACAATTATATTTACTTCATTTCACATTTCAATTCAAGTTTCACATTTTATATATTTTATTCCACATTTCATTAATTTTGATTTCACTTTTCATATTTAAATTTACTACATTTCACATTTTGATTCACGTTTCACATTTAAATTTACTTCATTTCACATTTCATTACTTTTCATTTCATGTTTCACATTTAAATTTACTTCATATCACTTTTCGATTCACGTTTCAGATTTAAATGTACTTCATTTCACACTTCATTTCACGTTTCACATTTAAATATTCTTCATTTCACATTTCATTTCGCTTTACACTTTTAAATTTACTTCTTTTCACATTTCATTAATTTTGATTTCATGTTTCACATTTAAATTTACTTCATTTCACATTTCATTTCACGTTTTACATTTAAATTTACTCCATTTCACATTTCATTACTTTCATTTCGCGTTTCACATTTAAATTTACTTCATTTCACATTTCATTACTTTTCATTTCACGTTTCACATCTATATTTACTTCATTTCCCGTTTCATTACATTTCTTTTCTCGTTTTACGATTCACATTTATATTTACTTCATTTTACATTTCATTAATTTTGATTTCAAATTTCACATTTAAATTTTCTTCATTTCACATTTCATTACTTTTCATTTCATGTTTCACATTTAAATTAACTTCATTTCACATTTCATTACTTTTCATTTCACATTTCACATTAAAATTTACATCATTTCAAATTTCATTATTTTTATTTTTTTTTTACTTTAAATTTACTTCATAACATATCTCATTATTTTGATTTCACGTTTCACCTTTAAATTTACTTCATTTCACATTTCATTAATTTTGATCTCACGTTTCACATTTCAATTTACTTCATTTCACATTTCATTACTTTGATTTCATTTTTCTTTGTTAAATTTACATAATTTCACATTTAATTAATTTTGATTTCACGTTTCACATTTAAATTTACTTCATTTCACATTTCATTACTTTTCATTTCACGTTTCACATTTAAATTTTCTTCATATCACATTTCATTACATTTCATTTCAAGTTTCTCATTTAAATTTACTTCACTCCACATTTGATTACATTTGATTTCACGTTTCAGATTTAAATTTACTTCATTTCACATTTCATTACATTTCATTTCTAGTTTAACATTTATATTTTCTTCATTTCACATTTCATTTAACGTTTCATATTTAAATTTACTACCTTTCACATTTCATTACTTCTCATTTCTCGTTTCACATTTAAATTTACTTCATTTCACATTTCATTAATTATGATTTCACGTTTCACATTTAAATTTACTTCAATTCACATTTAATTAATTTTGATTTCTAGTTTCACATTAAAATTTACTTCATTTCACATTATATTACTTTTCAATTCAGGTTTCACATTTATATTTACTTCATTTCACATTTCATTCCACGTTTCACATTTTAATTTATTTCATTAAACATTTCATTGCATTTCATTTCACGTTTCATATTTAAATTTACTTCATTTCACATTTCACATTTCGATTCACGTTTCAGATTTAAATTTACTTAATTTCACATTTCATTACTTTTAATTTTTTGTTTCAAATTTAAATTTACTTCATTTCGCATTTGATTACTTTTGATTTCACTTTTCACATTTAATTTTTCTTCTTTTCACATTCAATTACTTTTAAATTTTCTTTTCACATTTGTATTTACTTCATATCACATTTCATTACATTTCATTTCTCGTTTCACGTTTAATTTTACTTTATTTCTCATTTCATTTCGCGTTTCACATTTCAATTTTCTTCATTTCACATTTCATTTCCCGTTTCACATTTAAATTTACTTCATTTTACATTTCATTTAGAGTTTCACATTTTAATGTACTTTATTTCACATTTCATTAATTTTAATTACATGTTTCACATTCAAATTTACTTCATTTCACATTTCATAACTTTTCATTTCACGTTTAACAATTAAATTTACTTCATTTCACATTTCATTACATTTAATTTTCGTTTCAAATTTTAATTTTCTTATTTTCACATTTCATTACATTTCATGTCACGTTTCACATTTAAATGTACTTTATTTCATGTTTCATTTTTCACATTTAAATTTACTTCATTTCACATTTAATTTATTTTGAATTCACGTTTCACAATTAAATTTACTTAATTCCACATTTCATTAATTTTGATTTCACATTTCACAATTAAATTTATTACATTTCACATTTCGATTCACGTTTCAGATTTAAATTTATTTCATTTCGCATTTCATTACTTTTATTTTCGTTTCAAATTTAAATCTTTTTCATTTCATGTTTCATTACTTTTCATTTCACGTTTCACAGTTAAATTTACTTCATTTCACGTTTCATTACACTCGATTTAATTTTTAACATTTAAATTTACTTCATTTCAAAATTAATTAATTAATATAACGTTTCACATTTAAATTTACTTCATTTCACATTTCATTATTTTGATTTCATTTTTCACATTTAAATATACTTCATTACACTTTTCATTATTTTTCATTTCACGTTTCAAATTTAAATTTACTTTATTTCACATTTCATTACTTTTTGATTCACGTTTCAGATTAAAATTTTCATTTCACATTTCATTACTTTTTGATTCACGTTTCAGATTAAAATTTTCATTTAACATTTCATTACCTTTAAGTTTTTGTTTCAATTTTAAATTTTCTTCATTTCACATTTGATTACTTTTGATTTCACGTTTCACATTTAATTTCTCTTCATTTCACATTTCATTACTTTTCTTCTAATGTTTCACATTTAAATATACTTCATTTCAAATTTTGATTTACGTTTCACGTTTAAATTTACTTCATTTAATGTTTCACATTTAAATTTACTTCATTTCACATTTCATTACATTTCATTTCACGTTTCACATTTAAATTTAATTCATTTCACATTTCATTTCACGTTTCACATTTAAATTTACTTCATTTCACATTTCATTACTTTTCATTTCACATTTCACATTTAAAATTACTTCATTTCACATTTCATTACTTTTGATTTCATTTTTCAAAGTTAAATTTTCATCATTTTACATTTAATTAATTTTGATTTCACGTTTCACATTAATTTACATCTTTTCACACTTCAATTCACGTTTCACATTTAAATTTACTTCATTTCACATTTCATTATTTTCATTTCAAGTTTCACATTTAAATTTACTTCATTTCACTTTTCATTAGTTTTCATTTCAAGTTCCACATTTAAATTTACTTAATTTCACATTACATTTCCATTTCAAGTTTCACATTTATATTTACTTTATTTCACATTTCAGTAATTTCGATTTCACGTTTCACTTTTAGATTTACTTCATTTCAAATTACATTACTTTTCATTTCACGTTTCACATATAAATTTATTTCATTTCTCATTTCATTTCACATTTCACATTCAATTTTACTTCATTTCACATTTCATTTCATTTCTTTATTCGTTTCAAATTTATATTTACTTCTCATTCCGTTACTTTTCATTTTTTGTTTCAAATTTCAATTTAATTCATTTCACATTTCATTAATTTTCATTACATTTCTCACTTTCATTTCACATTTCATTTCCATTTCGCGATTCACATTTAAATTTTCATCATTTCACATTTCATTAATTTTCATTTTATGTTGCACATTTAAATTTACTTCATTTCACATTTTATTACTTTTCATTTCACTTTTGAGGTTTAAATTTACTTCATTTCACATTTCATTAATTTTAATTTCATGTTTCACATTTAGATTTACTTCATTTCACATTTCATTAATTTTGATTTCAAGTTCCACATTTAAATTTGCTTCATTTCACGTTTCATTAATTTTGATTTTATTTTTCACATTCAAATTTACTTCATTTCACATTTCGATTCACGTTTCACATTTAAATTTACTTCATTTCACATTTCATTAAATTTCAATTCACGTTTCACATTTAATTTTACTTTATTTCATGTTTCTTTATATTTTTTTTTTCTCGTTTCACATTTATAATTACAGCATTTCACATTTTATTACATTTCATTTCACGTATCACATTTAAATTTACTTCATTTCACATTTCATTTCACGTTTCACATTTAAATTTACTTCATTTCACATTTCATTTCGCGTTTCACATTTCAATTTAATACATTTCACATTTCATTACTTTTGATTTCACATTTTGCATTTTAATTTACTTCATTTATTATTTCATTTCTTGTGATTTCATGTCTCACATTTAAATTTGCTTCATTTCACATTTCATTATTTTTAATTTCACTTTTCACATTTAAATTTACTTCATTTCACATTTCGATTCACGTTTCAGATTTAAATTTACTTCATTTCACGTTTCACATTTAAATTTACTTCGTTTCACATTTCATTAGTTTTCAGTTCACGTTTTAAATTTAAATTTAATTCATTTCACATTCCATTAATTTTGATTTCATTTTTCACTTTTAAATTTACTTCATTTCACATTTCAATTCATGTTTCACATTTAAATTTACTTCATTTCACATTTCATTACATTTCATTTCAGTTTTCACATTTGAATTTCACGTTTCATTACTTTTCATTTAACATTTCACATTTAAATTTAGTTCATTTCACATTTCACATTAAAATTTACTTCATTTTACGTTTCATTACTTTTCATTTCACGTTGCAGATTCCATTAATTTTTATTTCATGATTCATATTTAAATTTTTTTCATTTCACATTCCATTACTTTTTATTTTTCTTTTCACATTTAGATTTACTTCATTTCACATTTCATTTCTTTTCATTTCATGTTTCATATTATAATTTACTTCATTTCACATTTCATTAATTTTGATTAAACGTTTCACATTTAAATTTACTTCATTTCACATTTATTTACTTTTCATTTTTCGATTCAAATTTAAATATACTTCATTTCACATTACATTTTTCACATTTAAATTTTCTTCATTTCACATTTCATTAATTTTGATTTCACGTTTCAGGTTTAAATTTAATTCATTTCACATTTCCTTAATTTTGATTCCACGTTTCACATTTAAATTTACTTCATTTCATGTTTCATTATATTTTATTTCTTGTTTCTCACTTAATATTACTGCATTTAACATTTCATTACATTTCATTTCACATATCACATTTAAATTTACTTCATTTCACTTTTCATTACATTTCCTTTCACGTTTCACATTTAAATTTACTTCATTTTGTATTTCATTTCACGTTTCACATTGCAATTTACCTCTTCGCATTTACTTTCTCGATTCACATTTCAATTTACTTCATTATACATTTCATTTCTCGTTTCACATTTAAATTTATATCATTTCACATTTAATTACATTTCATTTCACGTTTTACATTAAATTTATTTCATTTTACCTTTCACATTTATATTTATTCATTTCACATTTCATTACTTTTCATTTCGCTTTTCACATTTAAATTTACTTCATTTCACATTTCATTACTTTTGATTTCGCGTTTCACATTTAATTTTACTTCATTTCACATTTCATTTCTCGTTTCACATTCAAATTTACTTCATTGCACATTTCATACTTTTCATTTATAGTTTCACGTTTAAATTTACTTCATTTCACTTTCCATTACTTTTATATTTTCTTTTCACATTTAAATTTTCTACATTTCACTTACCATTACTTTTCATTTCTCATTTCACATTTAAAATTACTCTATTTCACATTTCATTAATTCTCATCTCTCGTTTCAGGTTTAAATTTACTTCATTTCACATTTCATTAATTATGATTTCACGTTTCACATTTAAATTTACTTCAATTCACATTTCATTAATTTTGATTTAAAGTTTCACTTTTAATTTTACTTCATTTCATATTATATTACTTTTCAATTCAGGTTTCACATTTATAGTTACTTCATTTCACATTTCATTCCACGTTTCACATTTTAATTTATTTCATTAAACATTTCATTGCATTTCATTTCACGTTTCATATTTAAATTTACTTCATTTCACATTTCATTAATTTCGAATTCACGTTTCACATTTAGATTTATTACATTTCACATTTCGATTCAGGTTTCAGATTTAAATTTACTTCATTTTACATTTCATTACTTTTCTTTTTTCGTTTCAAATTTAAATTTACTTTATTTCATGTTTCATTACTTCTCATTTCGCGTTTCACATTTAAATTTACTTTACTTCACAATTCATTACTTTGTATTTCATTTTCCACATTTAAATTTACTTCATTTCACATTTCATTGATTTTGATTTTACGTTTCACATTTATATTTATTTCATTTCAAATTTCATTAATTTTGATCTCACGTTTCACATTTAAATTTACTTCATATCACATTTCATTTCACGTTTCGCATTTAAATTTATTTCATTTCACATTTCATTACACATTTCATACACTTTTCATATTTCATTTCAAGTTTCTCATTTTATTTCACATTTTATTACTTTTCAATTCACGTTTCACGTTTAAATTTACTTTCTTTTACATTTCATTACTTTTCTTATTTCATTACATTTTTCACTTTTAAATTTACTTCATTTCACTTTTCATTACTTTTCATATTTCATTTCACATTTCATTTCATAAATCATTACTTTCCTTATTTCATTTCACGTTTCACATTTAAATTTACTTCATTTCACATTTCATGTCACGTTCCACATTTAATTTTACTTGATTTCAAATTTCATTACTTTTCACATTTCATTTCACATTTCATTTCACGTTTCACATTTAAATGTACTTATTTTCATTTCACGTTTCGCATTTAAATTTACTTCATTTCACAATTCATTACTTTTCATTTCCCCTTTCACATATAAATTTTCTTCATTTCACATTTCATTTCACATTTCACATATAAATTTACTTCATTTCACGTTTCATTACATTTGATTTCACGTTTCACATTTAAATTTACTTCATTTCACATTTCATTGCATCTCATTTCTCGTTTCACATTTTAAGTTACTTCATTTAATAATTCATTACATTTCATTTCACGTTTCACATTTAAATTTAATTCATTTCACATTTCATTTCTCGTTTCACATTTAAATTTACTTCATTTCATATTTCATTTTTCACAATTAAATTTACTTCATTTCATTAATATTAATTCCACGTTTGACATTTTAATTTATTTCATTTCACATTTCATTAATTTCGATTTCACGTTTCACATTTAAATATACTACATTTCACATTTCGATTCACGTTTCACATTTATATTTACTTCATTTTACATTTCATTAATTTTCATTTCAAGTTTCACATTTAAATTTACTTCATTTCACATTTCATTAATTTTCATTTCAAGTTTCACATTTAAATTTACTTCATTTCACATTTATTAATTTTCATTTCAAGTTTCACATTTAAATTTACTTCATTTCACATTTCATTACATTTGATTTCACGTTTAACATTTTAATTTACTTAATTTCACATTTCATTAATTTTCATTTCAAGTTTCACATTTAAATTTACTTCATTTCGCATTGCATTACATTTTGATTTCACGTTTCACATATAAATTTACTACATTTCAAATTTTGATTCACGTTTCAGATTTAAATTTACTTCATTTCACGTTTCATTACATTACATTTCGAGTTACACATTTAAATTTACTTCGTTTCACATTCAATTACTTTTAAATTTCCTTTTCACAGTTAAATTTCATTCAGATCTCATTTCATTACTTTACATTTCAAGTTTCACTTTTAAATTTCCTTCATTTTTTGTTTCACATTTATGTCATTTTTCTTTTCATTACATTTCATTTTTCGTTCCACATTTAATTTTACTTTATTTCTCATTTCATTTCACGTTTCACATTTAAATAAACTTGATTTTATATTTAATTTCACGTTTCACATATAAATTTACTTCATTTCACATTTCATTTGTTTTCAATTCACGTTTCAAATTTATATTTACTTCATTTCACATTTCATTACTTTTAATTTTACGTTTCACATTTAAATTTACTTCATTTCACTTTTCATTACTTTTGATTACATTTCTCGCATTTAAATTTACTTCATTTCACATTTCATTACTTTTAATTTCAAGTTTCACATTTAAATTTACTTCATTTCACATTGCATTACATTTTGATTTCACGCTTCACATATAAATTTACTACATTTCAAATTTTGATTCACGTTTCAGATTTAAATTTACTTCATTTCACATTTCTTTACATTTCATTTCGAGTTACACATTTAAATTTACTTCATTTCACGTTCAATTACTTTTAAATTTACTTTTCACAGTTAAATTTCCTTCAGATCTCATTTCATTTCTTTTCATTTCAAGTTTCACTTCTAAATTTCCTTCATTTTTCGTTTCACATTTATGTCATTTTACTTTTCATTACATTTCATTTTTCGTTCCACATTTAATTTTTCTTAATTTCTCATTTCATTTCACGTTTCACATTTAAATTAACTTGATTTTATATTTAATTTCACGTTTCAAATTTATATTTACTTCATTTCACATTTCATTGCTTTTCATTTTTTGTTTCAAATTTAATTCATTTCACTTCTCATTACATTTGATTACATTTCTCGCATTTAAATTTACTTCATTTCACATTTCATTAATTTTGATTTCACGTTTCACATTTATATTTACTTCATTTTACATTTCTTTTCATGTTTCACATTTAAATTTACTGCAATTCACATTTCATTTCACATTTCACAATTAAATATACTTCGTTTAATAATTCATTACATTTTACTTCACGTTTCACATATAAATTTATTTCATTTATCATTTCATTTCACGTTACTCATTTAAATTTACTTCATTTCAAATTCAATTACTTTTAAATTTTCTTTTCAAATATAAATTTACTTCATTTCACATTTCATTACTTTTCATTTCACGTTTCACATTTAAATTTACTTCATTTCACATTTCATTACTTTTCGCGTTACACTTTTAAATTTACTTCATTTCACATTTCATCACTTTTCATTTCACGTTTCACATCTATATTTACTTCTTTTCCTGTTTCATTACATTTCTTTTCTCGTTTCACGAATCACATTTATACTTACTTCATTTTAAATTTCATTAATTTTGATTTCAAATTTCACATTTAAATTTACTTCATTTCACATTTCATTACACGTTTCACATTTATTTTTAGTTCATTTAACATTTCATTTCACGTTTCTCATTTAAATTTATTTCATTTCACATTTCATTACATTTCATTTAACGTTTCACATTTAAATTTATTTCATTTCTTGTTTCACATTTAAATTATTTCATTTCACATTTCATTACATATCATCTCAACTTTCACATTTAAATTTACTTCATATCACATTTTATAACATTTCAGACCATATTTCACTTTTAAATTTTCTTCATTAAATATTTCATAACATTTAATTCCACGTTTAACTTATATATTTTCTCCATTTCACATTTCAATACTTTTCATTTCACGTTTCACATTTAAATTTATTTCATTTCTTGTTTCACATTTAAATTTCTACATTTAACATTTCATTACTTTTCATTTCACCTTTCACATTTAAATTTCCTACATTTCACATTGCATTACATTTTGATTTCACATTTCACATTTAAATTTACAACATTTCAAATTTTGATTCACGTTTCAGATTTAAATTTACTTCATTTCACCTTTCATTACTTTTCTTTATTCGTTTCAAATTTAAATTTAATTCATTTCACATTTCATTACATTTGATTACATTTTTCACATAGAAATTTACTTCATTTCACATTTCATTACTTTTCATTTCAAGTTACACATTTAAATTTACTTCATTTCACATTCCATTACTTTTAAATTTACTTTTCACAGTTAAATTTCCTTCAGATCTCATTTCATTACTTTTCATTTCAAGTTTCACTTTTAAATTTCCTTCATTTTTCGTTTCACATTTATTTCATTTTACTTTTCATTACATTTCATTTTACGTTCCAAATTTAATTTTAATTTATTTTTCATTTCATTTCACGTTTCACATTTAAATTAACTTGATTTTATATTTAATTTCACATTTCACATATAAATTTACTTCATTTAACATTTCATTTGTTTTCAATTCACGTTTCAAATTTATATTTACTTCATTTCACATTTCATTACTTTTCATTTTTTGTTCCAAATTTAAATTTAATTCATTTCACTTTTCATTACTTTTGATTACACTTTTCGCATTTAAATTTACTTCATTTTACATTTCATTTCATGTTTCACATTTAAAGTTACTGCAATTCACATTTCATTTCGCATTTCACAATTAAATATACTTCATTTAATAATTCATTACATTTCATTTCACATTTCACATATAAATTTATTTCATTTATCATTTCATTTCACGTTTCTCATTTAAATTTACTTCTTTTCACATTTCATTTAAAGTTTCACATTTAAATTTACTTCATTTCACATTTCATTAATTTTCATTTCACGTTTCACATTAAAATTTTCACATTTTAATGTGAAACATTAATCACATTTCATTACTTATAATTTTTTTTCAAATTTAAATTTACTTCATTTCACATTCAATTACTTTTAAATTTTCTTTTCAAATTTATATTTACTTCATTTCACATTTCATTAATTTTCATTTCACGTTTCACATTAAAATTTAATTCATTTCACATTTCATTACTTATAATTTTTTTTTCAAATTTAAATTTACTTCATTTCACATTCAATTACTTTTAAATTTTCTTTTCAAATTTAAATTTACTTCATTTCACATTTCATTACTTTTCATTTCACGTTTCACATTTAAATTTACTTCATTTCACATTTCATTACTTTTCATTTCGCGTTACACATTTATATTTACTTCATTTCACATTTCATAACATTTCAGAACATATTTCACTTTTAAATTTTCTTCATTAAATATTTCATAACATTTAATTGCACGTTTAACTTATATATTTTCTCCATTTCACATTTCAATACTTTTCATTTCAAGTTTCACATTTAAATTTCTTCATTTCACATTTCATTACTTTTCATTTCACGTTTCTCATTTAAATGTACTTCATTTCACATTTCATTTAAAGTTTCACATTTTAATTTACTTTATTTCACATTTCATTAATTTTGATTTCAAGTTTCAAATTTAAATTTACTTCATTTCACATTCAATTACTTTTAAATTTTCTTTTCAAAATTAAATTTACTTCATTTCACATTCCATTACTTTTAAATTTACTTTTCACAGTTAAATTTCCTTCAGATCTCATTTCATTACTTTTCATTTCACGTTTCACATCTATATGTACTTCTTTTCCCGTTTCATTACATTTCTTTTCTCGTTTCACGATTCATATTTATATTTACTTCATTTTACATTTCATTAATTTTGATTTCAAATTTCACATTTAAATTTACTTCATTTCACATTTCATTACACGTTTCACATTTAAATTTAGTTCATTTAACATTTCATTTCACGTTTCTCATTTAAATTTATTTCATTTCACATTTCATTACATTTCATTTCAAGTTACACATTTAAATTTATTTCATTTCTTGTTTCACATTTAAATTTCTTCATTTCACATTTCATTATATATCATTTCACGTTTCACATTTAAATTTACTTCATTTCACTGTATTATATTACTTATTTCATGTTTTGAATTTCGGTTGGCGTTTTGGTTGGCGTTTTGGTTGGCGTTTTGGTTGGCGTTTTGGTTGGCGTTTTGGTTGGCGTTTTGGTTGGCGTTTTGGTTGGCGTTTTGGTTGACGTTTGACGTTTCGGTTGAAGTTTCATTTCAAATTTCATTACATTTCTTATTTCATTTCTCGTTTTACATTTAAATTTACTTCAGTTCACATTTCATTACTTTTCATTTCAAGTTTCACTTTTAAATTTCCTTCATTTCACGTTTCACATTTATTTCATTTCACTTTTAATTACATTTCATTTCCCGTTTCAAATTTAAATTTACTTCTTTTCACATTTCATTACATTTCCCTTCGCGTTTCACATATAAATCCATTTTGTTTCTCGTTTCAAATTTAAATTTAATACATTTAACTTTTGATTACTTTACATTTCACGTTTCACATTTAAATTTACTTCATTTCACATTTCATTACTTATCATTTCACCTTTCACATTTAATTTTACTTCATATCACATTTCATTACTTTTCATTTCACGTTTCATATTCAATTTTATTTCATTTCTGGTTTCAAGTTTAAATTTACTTCATTTCACATATCATTACTTTTGATTTCGCGTGATTCACATTTAATTTTACTTCTTTTTAAATTTCATTTCACGTTTCGCATTTTAATTTACTTCATTTCACATAGCATTTTACTTATCAAATTTAAATTTACTTCATTTCACATTTCATTACTTTTCATTACACGTTTCACATTTAAATTTACTTCATTTAATAATTCATTATATTTCAATTCCCATTTCACATTTAAATTTACTTCATTTCTCATTTCATTTCCCATTTCACATTTAAATTTACTTCATTTCACATTTCATTACATTTCATTTCATGTTTCACATTTAAATTTACTTCATTTCACATTTTTTTTACTTTTCATGTCACGTTTCACATTTAAATTCACTTTATATTACTTTATTATTTTACTTATTTCATGTTTTGAATTTCAGTTGACGTTTCGGTTGACGTTTTGGTTGACGTTTCGGTTGAGATTCAATTACATTTCATATTTCATTTCTCGTTTCACATTTAAATTTTCTTCATTTCACGTGTCATTTCACGTTTCTCTTTTAAATTTATTTCATTTCACATTTCATTACATTTCATTTGTTTCACATTTAAATTTATTTCATTACTTGTTTCTTATTTAAATTACTTCATTTCACATTTCATTAGATATCATTTCAACTTTCACATTTAAATGTACTTCATATCACATTTCACATCATTTCAGACCATATTTCACATTTAAACATCTTTATTAAATATTTTATAACATTTAATTCCACGTTTAACTTAAATGTTTTCTTCATTTCAAATTTCAATACTTTTCATTTCACGTTTCACATTTAGTTTTACTTCATTTCACGTTACATTACTTTTCAATTCAGGATTCACATTTAAATTTACTTCATTTCACATTTCATTAATTTTCATTTCACGTTTCACATTAAAATTTACTTCATTTCACATATGATTACATTTGATTTCACGTTTAACATTTAAATTTACTTCATTAAACATTTCATTGCATTTCATTTCACTCATTCACATTTAAATTTACTTCATTTCACATATGATTACATTTGATTTCACGTTTAACATTTAAATTTACTTCATTTCACATTTCATTAATTTTCATTTATATTTTCAAATTTAAATTTACATCATTTCACATTTCATTAGTTTTCATTTCAAGTTCCACATTTAAATTTACTTCATTTCATATTTCATTACTTTTCATTTCAAGTTTCACATTTAAGTTTACTTCATTTCACATTGCATTACAATTTGATTTCACGTTTCACACTTAAATTTACTATATTTCAAATTTTGATTCACGTTTCAGATTTACATTTACTTCATTTCACATTTCATTACATTTCATTTCACTTGTCTCATATAACTTTACTTCATTTCACATTCAATTACTTTTAAATTTACTTTTCACATTTAAATTTCCTTCAGATCTCATTTCATTACTTTTCATTTCAAGTTTCAGTTTTTAATTTCCTTCATTTTTCGTTTCGCATTTATTTCATTTTACATTTCATTACATTTCATTTTTCGTTCCACATTTAATTTAACTTCATTACTCATTTCATTTCTTGTTTCACATTTAAATTAACTTGATTTTATATTTAATTTCACGTTTCACATATAAATTTACTTCATTTCACATTTCATTACTTTTAATTTTTTGTTTCAAATTTAAATTTACTTCATTTCACATTTGATTACTTTTGATTTCACGTTTCACATTTAATTTTTCTTCATTTCACATTTCATTAATTTTGATTTCACGTTTCACATTTAACTTTTCTTCATTTCACTTTTCATTTCTTTTCTTTTAATGTTTCACAATTTAATATAATTCATTTCATATTTCGATTTGCGTTTCAGATTTAAATTTACTTCAGTTCACGTTTCACATTTAAATCTACTTCATTTCACATTTCATTACTTTTGATTTCATTTTTCACTGTTAAATTTACTTCATTTCACATTTCATTAATTTTCATCTCACGATTCACATTAATTTACTTCTTTTCACATTTTTATTCACGTTTCATATTTAAATTTACTTCATTTCACATTTCATTACATTTCATTTCATGTTTCACATTTAAATTTACTTCATTTCACATTTCATTTCACGTTTCACATTTAAATTTACTTCCTTTCGCATTTCATTACATTTCATTTCATGTTTCACATTTAAATTTACTTCATTTCACATTTTTTTTACTTTTCATGTCACGTTTCACATTTAAATTCACTTTATATTACTTTATTATTTTACTTATTTCATGTTTTGAATTACGGTTGACGTTTCGGTTGACGTTTCGGTTGACGTTTCGGTTGACGTTTCGGTTGACGTTTCCGTTGACGTTTCGGTTGACGTTTCGGTTGACGTTTCGGTTGACATTCAATTACATTTCATATTTCATTTCTCGTTTCACATTTAAATTTTCATAGTTTCACATTTCAATTTACATTTCAGATTTAAATTTACTTCACTTCACATATCATTACTTTTCATTTCATGTTTCTCATTTAAATTTACTTCATTTCACATTTCATTAGTTTTCATTTCACGTTTTACATTTAGATTTACTTCATTTCACATTTCAATTCATGTTTCACATTTAAATTTAACTTTTGATTACTTTACATTTCACATTTCACATTTAAATTTACTTCATTTCACATTTCATTACTTATCATTTCACCTTTCACATTTAATTTTACTTCATATCACATTTCATTACTTTTCATTTCACGTTTCATATTTAATTTTATTTCATTTTTGGTTTCAAATTTAAATTTACTTCATTTCACATATCATTACTCTTGATTTCGGGTGTTTCACATTTAATTTTACTTCTTTTTAAATATCATTTCACGTTTCGCATTTAAACTTACTTCATTTCACATTTCATTTTACGTATCAAATTTAAATATACTTCATTTCACATTTCATTACTTTTCATTTCACTTTTCATTCCTTTACATATTTCATTTCAAGTTCAAATTTCATTTCACATTTCATTTCATAAATCATTTCTTTCCTTATTTCATTTCACGTTTCACATTTAAATTTACTTCATTTTACATTTCATTTCACGTTTCACTTTTTAATTTACTTCTTTTCACAATTCATTAAATTTCAATTCATGTTTCGCATTTTAATTTACTTCATTTCATATTTCATTAATTTCTTTTCACGTTTCAAATTTAAATTTACTTTATTTCCCATTTCATTAGATTTCGTTTCACATTTAAATTTACTTCATTTCACATTTCATTACTTTTAAATACTCATTTCACAATTAACCTTCATTTCACACTTCATTACTTTTCTTTTCACGTTTCAGATTTAAATTTACTTCATTTCACATTTCATTAATTTTCATTTCGCGTTTCACATTTAATTTTACTTCATTTAACATTTCATTACTTTTCATTTCGCGTTTCACATTTAAATTTATTTCCTTTCACATTTCATTTCACGTTTCACATTTAAATTTACTTCATTTCACATTTCATTAATTTTGATTACACGTTTCATTAAAATTTACATCTTTTCACATTTCCTTGCTTTTCATTTCTCGTTTCACATTTAAATTTACTTTATTTCACTTTTCATTACATTTCAATTTTCGTTTCACATTTAAATATACTTCATTTCGCATTGCATTACATTTCATTTCACGTTTCACATTTAAATTTACTTCATTTCACTTTATTATTTTACTTATTTCATGTTTTGAATTTCGGTTGACGTTTCGGTTGACGTTTCTGTTGATGTTTTGGTTGACGTTTCATTTCACATTCAATTACATTTCATATTTCATCTCTCGTTTCACATTTAAATTTACTTCATTCCACATTTCATTAATTTTGATTTCACGTTTCATATTTAAATTTACTACATTTAAAATTTTGATTCACTTTTCATTTTTAAATTTACTTCATTTCACATTTCATTGCTTATTTCACGTTTCACATTTCATTTCACATTACTTTTCACATTTCATTACATTTCATTTCACGTTTCACATTTAAATTTACTTCATTTCACATTTCATTAATTTTGATTACACGTTTCATTAAAATTCACGTCATTTCCCATTTCCTTGCTTTTCATATCTCGTTTCACATTTAAATTTACTTCATTTCACATTTCATTACTTTTCCTTCCACGTTTCGTTTAAATTTACTTCATTTCTATTTTCATTGCTTTTCATTTCATGTTTCACATTTAAATTTACTTCTTTTCACTTGTCATTACATTTCAATTCTCGTTTCACATTTAAATATTCTTCATTACGCATTGCATTACATTTCATTTCATGTTTCACATTTTAATTTACTTCATTTCACGTTTTTTTACTTTGAATTTCACGTTTCACATTTAAATTTACTTCATTTCACTTTATTATTTTACTTAATTCATGTTTTGAATTTCGGTTGACGTTTCGGTTGACGTTTCATTTCACATTCTATTACATTTCATATTTCATCTCTCGTTTCACATTTAAATTTTCATCTTTTCACATTTCATTAATTTACATTTTATGTTTTACATTTAAATTTACTTCATTTCACATTTCATTACTTTTACTTCCATGTTTCACGTTTAAATTTACTTCATTTCACTTTTCATTTCACGTTTAACATTTAAATTTACTTCATTTCACATTTCATTAGTTTTCATTTCACGTTTCACATTAAAATTTATTTCATTTCACATATCATTACTTTTCATTTCACGTTTCACATTTAAATTTAGTTCATTTCACATTTCATTACTTTTCATATTTCGTTTCAAATTTAAATTTACATCATTTCACATTTCATTTTTCACATTTAAGTTTATATCATTTCACATTTAATTAATTTTGAATTCAGGTTTCACATTTTAATTATTTCATTCCACATTTCATTAATTTTGATTTCACGTTTCATATTTAAATTTACTACATTTCACATTTTGATTCACGTTTCAGATTTAAATTTACTTCATTTCACATTTCATTAATTTTAATTTCATGTTTCACATTTAGATTTACTTCATTTCACATTTCATTAATTTTGATTTCATATTTCACTGTTAAATTTACTTCATTTTACATTTCATTAATTTTGATTTCACGTTTCATATTTAAATTTACTACATATAAAATTTTGATTCACGTTTCAGATTTAAATTTACTTCATTTCACATTTCATTACATTTCATTTCACGTTTCAGATTTAAATTTACTTCATTTCACATTTCATTAATTTTGATTTCACGTTTCACATTAAAATTTATTTCATTTCACATATCATTACTTTTCATTTCACGTTTCACATTTAAATTTAGTTCATTTCACATTTCATTACTTTTCATTTTTCGTTTCAAATTTAAATTTACATCATTTCACATTTCATTTTTCACATTTAAGTTTATATCATTTCACATTTAATTAATTTTGAATTCAGGTTTCACATTTTAATTATTTCATTCCACATTTCATTAATTTTGATTTCACGTTTCATATTTAAATTTACTACATTTCACATTTTGATTCACGTTTCAGATTTAAATTTACTTCATTTCACATTTCATTAATTTTGATTTCAAGTTCCACATTTAAATTTGCTTCATTTCACATTTCATTAATTTTGATTTCATTTTTCACATTCAAATTTACTTCATTTCACATTTCATTACATTTCATTTCATGTTTCACATTTAAATTTACTACATTTAAAATTTTGATTCACGTTTCAGATTTAAATTTACTTCATTTCACATTTCATTACTTTGCATTACATGTTTCAGATTTAAATTTACTTCATTTCACATTTCATTAATTTTAATTTCATGTTTCACATTTAGATTTACTTCATTTCACATTTCATTCAATTTCAATTCACGTTTCAGATGTAAATTTACTTCATTTCACATTTCATTAGTTTTCATTTCACGTTTCTAAGTTAAATTTACTTCATTTCCCATGTCATTTATTTTCATTTCACGTTTCACCTTTAAATTTACTTCATTTCACATTTCATTACTTTTAAATTCTCGTTTCACAATTAACCATTTCACACTTCATTACTTTTCTTTTCACGTTTCAGATTTAATTTTACTTCATTTCATGTTTCATTACTATTCATTTCGCGTTTCACATTTAAATTTATTTCATTCCACATTTCATTAATTTTGATTCCACGTTTCACATTTAAATTTACTTCATTTCATGTTTCATAATATTTTTTTTCTCGTTTCACATTTATAATTACAGCATTTCATGTTTCATTACTATTCATTTCACGTATCACATTTAAATTTACTTCATTTCACATTTCATTACATTTCATTTCACGTTTTACATTTAAATTTACTTCATTTCACATTTCATTTCACGTTTCACATTTAAATTTACTTCATTTAACATTTCATTTCACGTTTCACATTTCAATTTAATACATTTCAAATTTCATTACTTTTGATTTCACATTTTGCATTTCAATTTACTTCATTTCTTATTTCATTACTTGTGATATCATGTGTCACATTTAAATTTACTTCATTTCACATTTCATTAATTTTGATTTCACATTTCACATTTAAATTTACTCCATTTCACGTTTCGATTCACGTTTCAGATTTAAATTTACTTCGTTTCACATTTCGATTCACGTTTCACATTTAAATTTACTTCGTTTCACATTTCATTATTTTTCAGTTCACGTTTCAAATTTAAATTTACTTCATTTCACATTCCACTACATTTGATTTCATTTTTCACATTTAAATTTTCTTCATTTCACATTTCGATTCAAGTTTCAATTTTAAATTTACTTCATTTCACATTTCAATTCATGTTTCATATATAAATTTACTTCATTTCACATTTCATTACATTTCATTTCAGGTTTCACATTTGAATTTACTTCATTTCACATTTCATAACATTTCATTTCACATTTCATTACATTTCATTTCACATTTCACATTAAAATTTACTTCATTTTACGTTTCATTACTTTTCATTTCACGTTTCACATTTCATTAATTTTAATTACATGATTCACATTTAAATTTTTTTCATTTCACATTCCATTACTTTTCAATTTTCTTTTCACATTTAGATTTACTACATTTCACATTTCATTACTTTTCATTTCATGTTTCATATTATAATTTACTTCATTTAACATTTCATTAATTTTGATTAAACGTTTCACATTTAAATTTACTTCATTTCACATTTATTTACTTTTCATTTTTCGATTCAAATTTAAATATACTTCATTTCACATTACATTTTTCACATTTAATTTTTTTTCACTTCACAGTTATTAATTTTGATTTCACGTTTCACGTTTAAATTTACTTCATTCCACATTTCATTAACTTTGATTTCACGTTTCAGATTTAAATTTACTACATTTCACATTTCATTAATTTTGATTCCACGTTTCACATTTAAATTTACTTCATTTCATGTTTCATTATATTTTATTTCTTGTTTCATATTTAATATTACTGCATTTCACATTTCATTACATTTCATTTCACATATCACATTTAAATTTTCTTCATTTCACATTTCATTAATTTTGATTTCATTTTTCACATTTAAATTTACTTCATTTCACATTTCATTACATTTCCTTTCACGTTTCACATTTAAATTTACTTCATTTCTCATTTCATTACCTTTCTTTTCACGTTTCACATTTAAATTTACTTCATTTCGCATTTCATTTCACGGTTCACATTTCAATTTACCTCTTCGCATTTCATTTCTCGATTCACATTTCAATTTACTTCATTTCACATTTCATTTCTCGTTTCACATTTAAATTTATATCATTTCACATTTAATTACATTTCATTTCACGTTTCACATTAAATTTATTTCATTTTACGTTTCACATTTATATTTATTCATTTCACATTTCATTACTTTTCATTTTAATTTCCACATTTAAATTTACTTCATTTCACTTTTCATTACATTTGATTTCACGTTTCATATTTAGTTTTACTTCATTTCACATTACATTACTTTTCAATTCAGGATTCACATTTAAATTTACTTCATTTCACATTATATTACTTTTCAATTCAGGTTTCACATTTATATTTATCTCATTTCACATTTCATTCCACGTTTCACATTTTAATTTATTTCATTAAACATTTCATTGCATTTCATTTCACGTTTCATATTTATATTTACTTCATTTCACATTTCATTACATTTAATTTAACGTTTCACGTTTAAATCTACTTCATTTCACATTTCATTATTTTAATTTTCGTTTCAAATTTAAATTTACTTCTTTTCACATTTCATTACATTTTATTTCACGTTTCACATTTAAATTTCTTTCATTTCACATTTCATTACTTTTAAATTTTCTTTTCACATTTAAATTTCCTTCAGATCACATTTCATTACTTTTCATATCAAGTTTCACTTTTAAATTTCCTTCATTTTTCATTTCACAATTATTTTATTTCACTTTTCATTACATTTCATTTCTCGTTTCACATTTAATTTTACTTCATTTCTCATTTCATTTCCCGTTTCACATTTAAATTAACTTCAATTCACATTTCAATTTTCTTCATTTCACATTTCATTTCATGTTTCACATTTAAATTTACTTCATTTCACATTTAATTTATTTTGAATTCACGTTTCACAATTAAATTAACGTTATTCCACATCTAATTAATTTTGATTTCACGTTTCACATTTAAATTTATTTCATTTCACATTTCATTACATTTTTTTATTCGTTTCAAATTTATATTTACTTCTCATTTCGTTACTTTTCATTTTTTGTTTCAAATTTAAATTTAATTCATTTCACATTTCATTAATTTTCATTACATTTCTCACTTTTAAATTTGTTTCATTTCACATTTCATTACTTTTCATTTCGCGTTTCACATTTAAATTTACTTTATTTCACATTTCATTACTTTTAAATTCTCGTTTCACAATTAACATTCATTTCACAATTCATTACTTTTCTTTTCACGTTTCAGATTTAATTTTACTTCATTTCATTTTTCATTACTATTCATTTCGTGTTTCACCTTTAAATTTACTTCATTTCACATTTCATTAATTTTGATTAAACGGTTCACATTTAAATTTACTTGCTCCAGCCGCAAAACCTCGCTATTTTCTCCCCAACAGGAGCTTCAAATCCTCACCATCACCCTCACATTCAAGTCCTAATTCCTTGCATTTTCACCCCAGGCTCAAGTGCCAAATCTAGATATTTCACTCAAACCTCCTTCTTATTTCTTGCTATTCTACATCAGTCTACATCCCCAAATTTTCCATATTTCTCCCTAAACTGCTGCCCCGTATTGTCACTCTTTCATCCCGAACTCCAGTCACTTTTGGCGTCACTCAGGGTCCCTTTTAAATTCTCTTTTTTGGGTTCCCCACTTTTCAGGGTCACTTGGGGTCACTTTTAGCATCCCTTTTTCGGGGTCTCCCTCTTTTTCAGTCGCTTTTGGGGTCACTCGAGGTCCATTTTAGGATCTCTCTTTCGGGGTACCCTCTTTTTTGGGGTCATATTTAGGTTCTCTTTTTTGGGGTCCCCCTCTATATATCCCCTCTTTTCATTTCAGAGCGTAGGACAGACCTGCATCACGTGACGGCGTGCTTCCAGTAAACACCACTGAGCACTGGCCCAAGGAAGAACACGAGCCATACGCCGATCATCATTCATCCCGGATGATATCACTATGCATTGGATGTCTGTATGAAGGAAGGCTCACCCTATAGTTAACTTGATGGCTGGTTCACTTTGTGAAGGGGTGGAGTGTATGGGAACTGTTGAATTTTGGCCTGAAGCACTGATGGATCATGTGAGGTAAGCACTGAGTCAGCTGCGGGAGCACAGGTGAAGGCAATGCACCTGTGACTGGAAGGGGTGGAGTCTGGCTCCACCTCTCCCAGACCCCATTTAAGGACTGACCACGACTGGGGAAGGTTCTTTTGTTGGAGATCCCCTCCCCTGTGGAGGTCCAGGCAAGCCTTGACCTTCAGTGACAGGTTAGCCTTTCCTAATTTACTGCTTGTCTTTATACCACCTGGATAAGTCATACAAAAACACATAGTCCACCTTCGTTATTTGGTGTGGGTATTATTCTTTTGGGGGATTCACTGTGCACACCCTAAGCTTCAGCTCTAAATCCTTGCTTTTTTACCCCAAAGTCTAGCCCCTAGTCCTTGCTATTCCACCCCATATTCCTGCCCTAAGCCCTCGCTATTTCCTCCCAAACAGTAGTCCCAAGTCCTCATTATTACCCTTAAACTCAGGCCCTGAATCCTTGCCATTTCACCCCAGGCTCAAGTGCCACATCCTGCCTAATTCACCCCAAAGCTCCGTCCCAGCTTCTCGCCATTCGGTGCCAAACTCCAGCCCCAAACGTTTACTATTTCATCCCAATCTCCAGTTCCTTTGTTCTCACTGCTTCACCCCGAACTCCAACATCAAACCCTCTCTGTTTCGCCCCAATCTCCAGCTCTAAATTCTTGCTATTATATCCCAAACTGTAACACCTAGTCCTTGTTATTCCTCCCCACGTTCCTACCCCAAACCTACCCTACTTCATTCCGAGCAGTAGTCCCAAATCCTCATTATTTCCCTCAAACTCTGGCCCCAAGCGCTCACTATTTCCTCCCAAACTAAACTCCAAAATCCAGGCTCATTCATCCAAAACTCCATCCCAACTTCTTGCAGTTTCACCCTGAACCTCAGCCTCGCAACTGTGAGGCCCAAATCCTCACAGTTTCACCCTATATTGCAGCTCCCAATCCTCTCTCGCTTTCCCCAAACTCCGTATAAAATTCCTCACTACTTCTCCCCAAGTTTCAGTCCCATGTCTGGCTGTCTCACACCAGTGTCAAGCATCATATCCTCGCAATTTCTTCCCAAATTCTAGCCTGAATTCCATATTACATATCATTTCATATTTTATTTTATATTTAATTCCAGTTGATATTTCATTTCATATTTCCTCTTCTTTTCATTTTATATCATTTTATTTCATATCCTTTTCTCACATCTGCTTCATTTCATTTCTTTTCAGTCCTTTTTATTGCTTATTTCATTTCATTTCTCAGCCCTCTGCTTCCTGCCCACGTTTTGCCTGCGTTGATCTCAGCCTGCTAACAGGGCAGCAGTTCCCGGGGTCGTCCATTTTCCCCTTGATGGAAATGGGTGTGAGTTTTCTCTTACTTTCTGCTACCTGTGGACTTGCCCTGGATGCCACAGCGTTTCGGATCTCACTGAGAGTGGCCTGCTGACTGCAACGGCTGATTCCCTCTGCACTCCCTGATGCATCCACTGGGACAGGCGGACCTGTGCATGTTCGGAGTCAGGTAGGACTCAGAGTGACACATTTTTGTGTTGTCAGGTGCTATATGCTGCACAGACATTTCATTTCAACTATTTCATACATTTCATATTATTTCTCATTTCGTATTATTTCACATTTCGTATTATTTCACATTTCAATCCATTATATTTCATTGAAAACATTGCGCACTTCGCGTTTCATTGCGCATTTCATGTTTCATTTAATATTTCATTTTATTTCTCGTTTCATTTCAAGTTTATTTTCAAGTTTCTGTTCATTTCAAATTTCATAATTCATATTTAGTTTCATTTCATTTTTTTTATCATTTTATATCTCATTTCAAATCATATTTCACTTCATATCACATTTCATTTCGTTTCATATTTCATGTCATTTCGCACCATTACATTCTATTTCACTTTATATTTCAGATTTCATTTCAAATTTCTGATTTAAATTTCCGATCTCTTTTCCCACTTCCCATTTCCGATCTCTTTTCCCACTTCCCATTTCCGATCTCTTTTCCCACTTCCCATTTCCGATCTCTATTCCCACTTCCCATTTCCGATCTCTTTTCCCACTTCCTGTTTCACATTTAAATTAACTACATTTCAAAATTAATTACTTTTCATTTCACGATTTCATTAATATTTTCTTCATTTCACATTTCATTACATTTCCATTTTTGTTTCACATTTAAATTTACTTCATTTCAAATTTCATTACATTTCATTTCTTGTTTCACATTTAAATCTACTTCATTTCACATTTCATTACTTATCATTCCACGTTTCTCATTTAAATTTACTTCTTTTCACATTTCGATTCACGTTTCATATTTAAATTTACTTTATTTCACATTTCATTACTTTTCATTTCACATTTCATTTATTTCTTTTCATTTTACACAGTTAAATTTACTTCATTTCACATTTTATTAATTTTAATTTTACGTTTCACATTTAAATTGACTTCGTTTCACATTTCATTAATTTTGATTTCACGTTTCACTTTTAAATTTACTTCAATTCACATTTCATTAATTTTGCTTTCATGTTTCACATTTAAATTTACTTCATTTCACAATTCATTAATTTTGATTTCAAGTTTCACATTTAGTTTTACTTCATTTCACATTACATTACTTTTCAATTCAGGATTCACATTTAAATTTACTTCGTTTCACATTTCATTACTTTACGTTTCACGTTTCACATTTAAATTTACTTCATTTCACTTTTCATTACTTTTCATTTCACGTTTCACATTTAAATTTACTACATTTCACATTTCGATTCACTTTTCAGATTTAAATTTATTTCATTTCACATTTCATTTAACGTTTCACATTTTAATTTACTTCTTTTCACATTTCATTACTTTTAATTTCACGTTTCACGTTTCCTTACATTTCATTTCAAATTTAACATTTAAATTTACTTATTTTCACATTTCATTACTTTTAATTTCACGTTTCACATTTCATTACATTCCATTTAACGTTTCACATTTAAATTTACTTCATTTCATATTTCATGTCACGTTCCACATTTAATTATACTTGATTTCAAATTTCATTATTTTCACATTTAATTTCACATTTCATTTCACGTTTCACATTTAAATGTACTAAAATTCATAGTTCATTTCACGTTTCGCATTTAAATTAACTTTATTTCACAATTCATTACTTTTCATTTCCCCTTTCACATATAAATTTTCTTCATTTTACATTTCATTTCACGTTTCACAAATATATTTAGTTCATTTCACGTTTCATTACATTTTATTTCACGTTTCACATTTAAATTTACTTCATTTCACATTTCATTACATCTCATTTCTCGTTTCACATTTTAAGTTACTTCATTTTATAATTCTTTACATTTCATTTCACGTTTCACATTTAAATTTAATTCATTTCACATTTCATTTCTCGTTTCACTTTTAAATGTACTTAATTTCATATTTCATTTCTCGTTTCACATTTAAATTTACTTCATTTCACATTTCATTTCACGTTTCGCATTTAAATTTAATTCATTTCACATTTCATTTCAAGTTTCACGTTTAAATTTACTTTATTTCATATTTCATTTCATGTTTTACATTTAAATTTAATTCGTTTCATATTTCATTTCACGTTTCACGTTTAAATTTACTTCTTTTCACATTTCATTTCACGTTTCTCATTTAATTTTACATTATTTCACATTTCATTACACGTTTCACTTTTAAATTTAGTTCATTTCACATTTCATTTCACGTTTCACATTGAAATTTATTTCATTACTTTTTTCACATTTAAATTACTTCATTTCACATTTCATAACATTTCAGACCATTTTTCACATGGAAATTTTCTTCATTAAATATTTTATAACATTTAATTCCACGTTTAACTTATATATTTACTTCATTTCACATTTCATTATTTTTGAATTCACGTTTCACATTTAAATTTACTTCATTTCACGTTTCATTACTTTTCTTTTAATGATTCACATTTAAATTTACTTTGTTTCACATTTCAATTCATGTTTCAGATTTAAATTTACTTCATTTCACATTTCATTTCACGTTTCACCTTTAAATTAACTTCATTTAACATTTCGATTCACGTTTCACATTAAAATTTACTTCATTTCACATTTCATTTCACGTTTCACATTAAAATTTACTTCATTTCACATTTCATTTCGCTTTTCACATTTAAATTTACTTCATTTCACATTTCGATTCACGTTTCACATTTAAATTTACTTCATTTCACATTTCATTACATTTGATTTCATGTTTCCCATTTAAATTTACTTCATTACACATTTCATTTTTCACATTTAAATTTACTTCATTTCATTAATATTCATTTCACGTTTCAGATATAAATTTACTTCATTTCACATTTCATTACTTTTCACTTCACATTTCACATTTAAATATAATTCATTTCAAATTTCATTACTTTTCATTACACGTTTCACATTTAAATTTAGTTCATTTCACATTTCATTTCACGTTTCACATTTAAATTTACTTCATTTCACATTTCATTTCATGTTTCTCATTTAAATTTAATTCATTTCACATTTCATTTCACGTTTCTCATTTAAATTTATTTCATTTCACATTTCATTACATTTCATTTAACGTTTCACATTTAAATTTATTTCATTTCTTGTTTCACATTTAAATTACTTCATTTCACATTTCATTACATATCATTTCAACTTTCATATTTAAATTTACTTCATTTCACATTTCATTACTTTTCATTTCACGTTTCACATTTAAATTTTCTTCATTAAATAATTTATAACATTTAATTCCACGTTTAACTTATATATTTTCTTCATTTCACATTTCAATATTCTTCATTTCACGTTACACATTTAAATTTACTTCATTTCACATTTCATTACATTTCATTACACGTTTCACATTTAAATTTAATTCATTTCACATTTCATTTCACGTTTCACATTTAAATTTACTTCTTTTCAAATTTTATTACTTTACTTATTTCAAGTTTCACATCTCATTTCACATTTTATTTCACAAATCATCACTTTTCTTATTTAATTTCACGTTTCACATTTAAATTTACTTCATTACACATTTCATTTCACTTTTCACATTTAAATTTACTACTTTTCACATTTCATTTCACTGTTCAAATTTAAATTTACTTCATTTCACATTTCATTAATCTTCATTTCACGTTCCTCTTTTAAACTTAATCATTTCACATTACATTACTTTTCATTTCAGGTTTCACATTTAAATTTACTTCATTTCACATTTCATTACTTATCATTCCACGTTTCTCATTTAAATTTACTTCATTTCACATTTCATTACATTTCATTTCATGTTTCACATTTCATTTCCCGTTTCACATTTAAATTTACTTCATTTCACATTTCATTATTTTTAATTTTTGTTTCAATTTTAAGTTTACTTCATTCCACATTTCATTAATTTTGATTTCACGTTTCACATTTAAATTTACTTCATTTCACATTTGATTACATTTGATTTCACGTTTAACATTTAAATTTACTTCATTTAACATTTCATTAATTTTCATTTCAAGTTTTACATTTAAATTTAGTACATATCACATTTCATTACTTTTCTTTTCACCTTTCACATTTAATTTTACTTCATATCACATTTCATTACTTTTCATTTCACGTTTCAGATCTATATTTAATTCATTTCCCGTTTCATTACATTTCTTTTCTCGTTTCACGTTTAAATTTACTTCTTTTCACATTACATTTCCCGTTTCACATTTAAATTTTCTTCATTTCATATTTCATTTTACGTTTCACATTTAATTGTATTTCATTTAACGTTTCATAGCATTTTATTTCACGTTTCTCAGTTAAATTTCCTTCAGTTCACATTTCATTTAATTTTATTTCAAGTTTCACATTTTAATTTACTTCATTTCACGTTTCATTACTTTTCATTTCACGTTTCACTTTTAAATTTACTTCATTTCACATTCAATTACTTTTAAATTTTCTTTTCACATTTAAATTAACTTCATTTCACATTTCATTACTTTTCATTTCACGTTTCACATTTAAATACACTTCATTTCACATTTCATTTCGCGTTTCACATTTAAATTTACTTCATTTCACATTTCATTTCACGTTTCACATTTAAATTTACTTTATATCACATTTCATTTCACGTTTGACATTTAAATTTAGTTCATTTCTCATTTCATTTCACGTTTCACATTTAAATTTATTTCATTTCACGTTTCACATTTATATTTATTCATTTCACATTTCATTACTTTTCATTTCGCTTTTCACATTTAAATTTACTTCATTTCACATTTCATTTCACTTTTCACATTTAAATTTACTTCATAGCACATTTCATTACCTTTCATTTCTCGTTCCACTTTTAAATTTAATCATTTCACATTTCATTACATTTCATTCCACGTTTCTCATTTAAATTTACTTCATTTCACATTTCATTACATTTCATTTCATGTTTAACATTTAAATTTACTTCATTTCACATTTCATTTCACGTTTCACATTTAAATTTACTTCATTTCACATTTCATTTCACGTTTCACATTTAAATTTACTTTATTGCACATTTCATTTCCTTTTATTTCAAGTTTTACATTTAAATTTACTTCATATCACATTCCATTATTTTTAAATATTCTTTTCACATTTAAATTTTCTACATTTCACTTACCATTACTTTTCATTTCTCATTTCACATTTAAAATTACTCCATTTCACATTTCATTAATTTTCATTCCACGTTTCACATTTAAATTTACTTCATTTCACATTTCATTTTTCACATTTAAATGTACTTCATTTCACATTTCATTACTTTTCATTTCACGATTCACATTTAAATTTAATTCTTTTCAAATGTTATTACTTATTTCAAGTTTCACATATTTCACATTTTATTTCACAAATCATTACTTTTCTTAGTTCATTTCACGTTTCACATTTAAATTTAATTCATTTCACATTTCAATTCACGTTTCACATTTAAATTTACTTCATTGAACATTTCCTTTCACGTTTCACATTTAAATTCACTACTTTTCACATTTCATTTCGCTTTTCACATTTAAATTTACTTCATTTCACATTTCGATTCACGTTTCACATTTAAATTTACTTCATTTCACAATTCATTACATTTCATTCCACGTTTCTCTTTTAAATTTACTTCATTTCACATATCATTACTTTTCATTTCAAGTTTCACATTTAAATTTATTTCATTTCACATTTCATTAATTTTGATTTTACCTTTCACATTAAAATTTACTTCATTTCCCATTACATTAATTTTGACTTAACGTTCCACATTTATATTTACTTCATTTCACATTTCATTAATTTGCATTTCGCGTTTCACATTTAAATTTTCTTCTTTTCACATTTTGTTTCACATTTCAGATTTATATTTACTTTATTTCATATTCCATTTCCATTTCACTTTTCACATTTAAATTAACTTCATTTCACATTTCATTACATTTCATTTCACGTTTCACATTTAAATTTACTTCATTTCTCATTTCATTACATTTCATTTCGCGTTTCACATTTAAATTTACTTCATTTCACATTTAATTAATTTTGATTTCACGTTTCACATTTAAATTTACTTCATTTCACATTTAATTAATTTTGATTTCACGTTTCACATTTAAATTTACTTCATTTCACATTTGATTTCACGTTTCACATTTAAATTTACTTCATTTCACATTTCATTTCACGTTTCACATTTAAATTTAGTTCATTTCACGTTTCATTTTGCGTTTCACATTTATATTTAGTTCATTTCACGTTTCATTTTACGTTTCACATTTATATTTATTCATTTCACATTTCATTACTTTTCATTTCGCTTTTCACATTTAAATTTACTTCATTTCACATTTCATTAATTTTGATTTCGCGTTTTACATTTAATTTTACTTCATTTCACATTTCATTTTTCATTTCACATTTAAATTTACTTCATTGCACATTTCATTACCTTTCATTTCAAATTTAACAATTCAATTTACTTCATTTCACATTCCATTATTTTTAAATATTCTTTTCACATTTAAATTTTCTACATTTCACTTACCATTACTTTTCATTTCTCATTTCACATTTAAAATTACTCCATTTCACATTTCATTAATTTTCATTCCACGTTTCACATTTAAATGTACTTCATTTCACATTTAATTAATTTTGAATTCACGTTTCACATTTAAATTTACTTCATTTCACATTTAATTAATTTTGATTTCATGTTTCACATTTAAATGTACTTCATTTCACATTTCATAAATTTTGATATCACGTTTCACATTAAAATTTACTACATTTCACGTTTCGATTCACGTTTCAGATTTAAATTTACTTCATTTCACAATTCATTACTTTTCATTCCACGTTTCTCATTTTAATTTACTTCATTTCACATTTCATTACTTTTCATTTCAAGTTTCATATTTAAATTTACTTCATTTCTCATTTCATTTTTCACATTTAAATTTATTTCATTTCATTAATATTCATTTCACGTTTCAGATTTAAATTTACTTCATTTCACATTTCATTACTTTTCATTTCACGTTTCAAACTTAAATTTACTTCATTTCAGATTTCATTACATTTCATTACAAGTTTCACATTTAAATTTATATCATTTCACATTTCATTACTTTTCTTTTAATGATTCACATTTAAATTTACTTCATTTCACATTTCATTTTACGTTTCACATTTAATTGTATTTCATTTAACGTTTCATAGCATTTTATTTCACGTTTCTCAGTTATATTTCCTTCAGTTCACATTTCATTACTTTTAATTTCACGTTAAACATTTAAATCCACTTCATTTCACATTTCATGTAATTTGATTTCACGTATCACATTTACTTCATTTCACGTTTCATTACTTTTCTTTTAATGATTCACATTTAAATTTACTTCATTTCAGATTTCATTACTTTTCATTTCACGTTTCACTTTTAAATTTACTTCATTTCACATTTAATTACTTTTATATTTTCTTTTCACATTTAAATGAACTTCATTTCACATTTCATTACTTTTCATTTCACGTTTCACATTTAAATACACTTCATTTCAGATTTCATTTAGCGTTTCACATTTAAATTTAGTTCATTTCACGTTTTATTTCACGTTTCACATTTAAATTTACTTCATTTCACTTTGTTATTTTACTTATTTCATGTTTTGAATTTCGGTGGACGTTTCGGTTGACGTTTCATTTCACATTCATTTACATTTCATATTTCATTTCTCGTTTCACATTTAAATTTTCATCATTTCACATTTCATTACATTTCATTTAACGTTTCACGTTTAATTTTACTTCATTTCTCATTTCATTTCCCGTTTCACATTTCAATTTTCTTCATTTCACATTTCATTTCATGTTTCACATTTAAATTTACTTCATTTCACATTTCATTACTTTTGATTTCATTTTTCACTGTTAAATTTACTTCATTTCACATTTCATTATTTTTTTCATTTCACGTTTCACGTTTAAATTTACTTCATTTCTCATTTCATTACATTTTATTTCACGTTTCACATTTAAATTTACTTCATTTCACATTTCATTACTTTTTAATTTTCTTTTCACATTTAAATTTCCTTCAGATCACATTTCATTACTTTTCATTTCAAGTTTCACTTTTAAATTTACTTCATTTCACTTTTCGATTCAATTTTCAGATTTAAATTTACTTCATTTCGCATTTCATTTCACGTTTCACATTTAAATTTAGTTCATTTCACATTTCATTTCACGTTTCACATTTAAATTTATTTCATTTTACGTTTCACATTTATATTTATTCATTTCACATTTCATTACTTTTCATTTCGCTTTTCACATTTAAATTTACTTCATTTCACATTTCATTACTTTTGATTTCGCGTTTCGCATTTAATTTTACTTCATTTCACATTTCATTCCTCGTTTCACATTTAAATATACTTCATTTCACATTTCATTACATTTCATTTCAAGTTTCACATTTAAATTTACTTCATTTCATATTTCATTACATTTCATTTCACGTTTCACATTTAACTTCTCTTCATTTCACATTTCATTACTTTCTTTTAATGTTTCATATTTAAATATACGTCATTTCAAATTTCGATTTACGTTTCAGATTTAAATTTACTTCATTTCACGTTTCACATTTAAATCTTCTTCATTTCACATTTCATTATTTTTGATTTCATTTTTCACAGTTAATTTTACATCATTTCACATTTAATTAATTTTGATTTCACGTTTAACATTTAAATTTACTTCATTTCACATTTAATTAATATAGATTTCATTTCACGTTTCACATTTAAATGTACTTATTTTCATAGTTCATTTCACGTTTCGCATTTAAGTTAACTTCATTTCACAATTCATTACTTTTCATATTTCATTTCATGTTTCAAAATTAAATTTAATTGATTTCACATTTGATAACTTTTCATTTCACGTTTCAAATTTAAATTTACTTCATTTCACATTTGATAACTTTTCATTTCACGTTTCACATTTAAATTCACCTCATTTCATATTTCATTACATTTCATTTCACGTTTCACATGAAAATATACTTCATTTCACATTTCATTACTTTTCATATTTCATTTAATGTTTCACATTTAATTTCACTTCATTTAATATTTCATTACTTTTCATATTTCATTTCATGTTTCAAAATTAAATTTACTTCATTGCACATTTCCTTACATTTCATTTTACTTTTCACATCTAAATTTACTTCATTTCATGTTTCATATCTTTTCATTTCACTTTTCACATTTAAATATACTTCATTTCTTGTGTCAGATTTAAATTTACTTCATTTCACATTTCGTTAAATTTCATTTCACGTTTCACATTTAAATTTACTTCAATTCAATTTCATTGATTTTAATTTCACATTACACATTTAAATTTACTTCACATTTCATTACTTTTAATATTTCATTTCACATTTCTTTGCTTTTTATTCCACGTTTCACATTTATATTAAATACGTTTCAAATCTAATTACTTTTCACATTTTCATTAAAATATATATCTTTTTTTTACATTTCCATTTTCGTTTCTCATTTAAATTAAATTCATTTCATATTTCATTACATTTCCTTTCGCGTTTCACATTAAATATATTTCACTTCCTGTTTCACATTTCATTTCACATTTCATTTCACAATTAATTACTTTTCATATTTCATTTTATTTTTCAAAATTATTTTTACTTCATTTCACAATTCCTTACATTTCCTTTCAGTTTTTTCATGTGAATTTACTTCAATTCACATTTCATTACATTTCCATTTTCGTTTCACATTTAAATTCACTTCATTTCACATTTCACTATCATTTCATGTTTAACATTTAAATTTACTTCATTTCACATTTCATTACTTTTAATTTCACGTTTCACATTTAAATATACTTTCACATTTCATTAATTTTGCTTTCACGTTTCACATTTAAATTTACTTCATTTCACATTTCATTAATTTTGATTTCACGTTTCACATTTAAACTTACTTCTTTTCACATTTCGATTCACGTTTCTTATTTAAATTTACTTTATTTCACGTTTCATTATTTTCATTTCACGTTTCACATTAAAATTTCTTCATTTCACATTTCATTACTTTTGATTTCATTTTACACAGTTAAATTTACTTCATTTCACATTTCATTACTTTTCATTTCATGTTTCACATTTAAATTGACTTCATTTCACATTTCATTAATTTTGATTTCACGTTTCACTTTTAAATTTACTTCAATTCACATTTCATTAATTTTGCTTTCACGTTTCACATTTAAATTTACTTCATTTCACATTTCATTACTTTTCGTTTCACGATTCACATTTAAATTTACTTCAATTCACATTTCAATAATTTTGATTTCAGGTTTCACATTTATATTTACTTCATTTCACATTTCATTCCACGTTTCACATTTTAATTTATTTCATTAAACATTTCATTGCTTTTCATTTCACGTTTCCCATTTAAATTTACTTCGTTTCACATTTCATTACTATTCATTTCATGTTTCACATTTAAATTTACTTCATTTCACATTTCATTAACTTTAATTTCGCGTTTCACATTTAAATTTACTTCATTTCACATTTTGTTTCACGTTTCAGATTTAAATTTACTTCATTTCACATTTCATTTCCATTTCAAGTTTCACATTTATATTTACTTCATTTCACATTTCATTACGTTTGATTTCACGTTTCAGATTTAAATTTACTTCATTTCACATTTCATTAATTTCAATTTCACGTTTCACATTTAAATATACTTCATTTCACATTTCATTTCACGATTCACATTTAAATTTACTTCATTTCACATTTCATTACTTTTTATTTCACGTTTCACTTTTAAATATACTTCATTTCACATTTCATTTCACGATTCACATTTAAATTTACTTTTCTAATTTTATTACTTTACTTATTTCAAATTTCACATCTCATTTCACATTTTATTTCACAAATCATTACTTTTCTTATTTCATTTCACGTTTCACATTTAAATATAATTCATTTCACATTTCATTTCTCGTTTCACATTTAAATTTACTTTATTGCACATTTCATTTCCTTTCATTTCAAATTTCACATTTAAATTTAATTCATTTAACATTCCATTATTTTTAAATATTCTTTTCACATTTAAATTTTCTACATTTCACTTACCATTACTTTTCATTTCTCATTTCACATTTAAAATTACTCCATTTTACATTTCATTAATTTTAATTTCACATTTCACATTTAAATTTACTTCATTTCACATTACATTTTTCACATTTAAATGTACTTCATTTCACATTTCATTAGTTTTGATCTCACGTTTCACATTTAAATGTACTTCATTTCACATTTCATTAATTTTGATCTCACGTTTCACATTTAAATTTACTACATTTCACATTTCGATTCACGTTTCAGATTTAAATTTACTTCATTTCACATTTCATTACTTTTCATTCCACGTTTCTCATTTTAATTTACTTCATTTCACATTTCATTACTTTTCATTTCACATTTCATTAATTTTGATTTTACCTTTCACATTTAAATTTATTTCATTTCACATTTCATTACATTTCATTTCACGTTTCACATTTAAATTTATTTCATTTCACATTTCATTAATTTTGATTTTACCTTTCACATTTAAATTTATTTCATTTCACATTTCATTAATTTTGATTTTACCTTTCACATTTAAATTTACTTCATTTCACATTTCATTAATTTTTATTTCGCGTTTCACATTTAAATTTTCTTCTTTTCACATTTCATTACTTTTCATTTCATGTTTCACATTTAATTTTACTTCATTTCATATTCCATTTCCTTTTCACGTTTCACATTTAAATTTACTTCATTTCACATTTCATTACTTTTCATTTCAAGTTTCACATTTAAATTTACTTCATTTCACAATTCATTAATTTTGATTTTACCTTTCACATTAAAATTTACTTCATTTCACATTTCATTAATTTTGACTTAACGTTCCACATATAAATTTACTTCATTTCACATTTCATTAATTTTTATTTCGCGTTTCACATTTAAATTTACTTCATTTCACATTTCATTACTTTTCATTTCATGTTTCACATTTAATTTTACTTCATTTCATATTCCATTTCCATTTCACGTTTCACATTTAAATTTACTTCATTTCACGTTCCATTTCACGATTCACATTTAAATTTAATTCTTTTCAGATTTTATTACTTTACTTATTTCAAGTTGCACATCTCATTTCACATTTTATTTCACAAATCATTTCTTTTCTTATTTCATTTCATGTTTCACATTTAAATTTACTACTATTCACATTTTATTTCTCTTTTCACATTTACATTTATTTCATTTCACATTTCATTACATTTGATTTCATGTTTCACATTTAAATTTACTTCATTTCATATTTCATTTTTCACAATTAAATTTACTTCATTTCATTAATATTCATTCCACGTTTCACATTTTAATTTATTTCATTTCACATTTCATTAATTTCGATTTCACGTTTCACATTTAAATATACTACATTTCACATTTCGATTCACGTTTCACATTTATATTTACTTCATTTCACATTTGATTACATTTGATTTCACGTTTAACATTTAAATTTACTTCATTTCACATTTCATTAATTTTCATTTCAAGTTTCACATTTAAATTTTCATCATTCCACATTTCATTAGTTTTCATTTCAAGTTCCACATTTAAATTTAATTCATTTCACATTTCATTACTTTTCATTTCAAGTTTCACATTTAAATTTACTACATTTCACATTTCATTAATTTTCATTTCAAGTTTCACATTTAAATTTACTACATTTCACATTGCATTACATTTTGATTTCACGTTTCACATTTAAATTTACTACATTTCAAAATTTGATTCACGTTTCAGATTTAAATTTACTTCGTTTCACATTCAATTACTTTTAAATTTACTTTTCACAGTTAAATTTCATTCAGATCTCATTTCATTACTTTTCATTTCAAGTTTCACTTTTAAATTTCCTTCATTTTTCGTTTCACATTTATGTCATTTTACTTTTCATTACATTTCATTTTTCGTTCCACATTTAATTTTACTTTATTTCTCATTTCATTTCACGTTTCACATTTAACTTCTCTTCATTTCACATTTCATTACTTTCTTTTAATGTTTCATATTTAAATATACGTCATTTCAAATTTCGATTTACGTTTCAGATTTAAATTTACTTCATTTCACATTTCATTTGTTTTCAATTCACGTTTCAAATTTATATTTACTTCATTTCACATTTCATTACTTTTAATTTCACGTTTCACATTTAAATTTACTTCATTTCACTTTTCATTACTTTTGATTACATTTCTCGCATTTAAATTTACTTCATTTCACATTTCATTACTTTTAATTACAAGTTTCACATTTAAATTTACTTCATTTCACATTGCATTACATTTTGATTTCACGTTTCACATATAAATTTACTACATTTCAAATTTTGATTCACGTTTCAGATTTACATTTACTTCATTTCACATTTCATTACATTTCATTTCGAGTTACACATTTAAATTTACTTCATTTCACGTTCAATTACTTTTAAATTTACTTTTCACAGTTAAATTTCCTTCAGATCTCATTTCATTACTTTTAATTTCAAGTTTCACTTTTAAATTTCCTTCATTTTTCGTTTCACATATATGTCATTTTACTTTTCATTACATTTCATTTTTCGTTCCACATTTAATTTTACTTAATTTCTCATTTCATTTCACGTTTCACATTTAAATTAACTTGATTTTATATTTAATTTCACTTTTCAAATTTATATTTACTTCATTTCACATTTCATTGCTTTTCATTTTTTGTTTCAAATTTAAATTTAATTCATTTCACTTTTCATTACTTTTGATTACATTTCTCGCATTTAAATTTACTTCATTTCACATTTCATTAATTTTGATTTCACGTTTCACATTTATATTTACTTCATTTTACATTTCTTTTCATGTTTCACGTTTAAATTTACTGCAATTCACATTTCATTTCACATTTCACAATTAAATATACTTCATTTAATAATTCATTACATTTTACTTCACGTTTCACATATAAATTTATTTCATTTATCATTTCATTTCACGTTTCTCATTTAAATTTACTTCATTTCAAATTCAATTACTTTTAAATTTTCTTTTCAAATTTAAATTTACTTCATTTCACATTTCATTACTTTTCATTTCACGTTTCATATCTATATTTACTTCTTTTCACATGTCATTACTTTTCGCGTTACACTTTTAAATTTACTTCATTTCACATTTCATCACTTTTCATTTCACGTTTCACATCTATATTTACTTCTTTTCCTGTTTCATTACATTTCTTTTCTCGTTTCACGAATCACATTTATACTTACTTCATTTTAAATTTCATTAATTTTGATTTCAAATTTCACATTTAAATTTACTTCATTTCACATTTCATTACACGTTTCACATTTATATTTAGTTCATTTAACATTTCATTTCACGTTTCTCATTTAAATTTATTTCATTTCACATTTCATTACATTTCATTTAACGTTTCACATTTAAATTTATTTCATTTCTTGTTTCACATTTAAATTATTTCATTTCACATTTCATTACATATCATCTCAACTTTCACATTTAAATTTTCTTCATATCACATTTCATAACATTTCAGACCATATTTCACTTTTAAATTTTCTTCATTAAATATTTCATAACATTTAATTCCACGTTTAACTTTTATATTTTCTCCATTTCACATTTCAATACTTTTCATTTCACGTTTCACATTTAAATTTACTTCTTTTCACATTTCAATACTTTTCATTTCACGTTTCACATTTAAATTTACTTCATTTCACATTTCATTACTTTTAATTTCACGTTTCACATTTAAATTTACTTCTTTTCACATTACTTTTCACGTTTCACATTTAAATTTATTTCATTTCTTGTTTCACATTTAAATTTTTACATTTAACATTTCATTACTTTTCATTTCACCTTTCACATTTAAATTTCTACATTTAACATTTCATTACTTTTCATTTCACCTTTCACATTTAAATTTACAACATTTCAAATTTTGATTCACATTTCAGATTTAAATTTACTTCATTTCACTTTTCATTTCTTTTCCATTCACGTTTCAGATTTAAATTTACTTCATTTCACCTTTCATTACTTTTCTTTATTCGTTTCAAATTTAAATTTAATTCATTTCACATTTCATTACATTTGATTACATTTTTCACATTTAAATCTACTTCATTTCACATTCCATTACTTTTAAATTTACTTTTCACAGTTAAATTTCCTTCAGATCTCATTTCATTACTTTTCATTTCAAGTTTCACTTTTAAATTTCCTTCATTTTTCGTTTCACATTTATTTCATTTTACTTTTCTTTACATTTCATTTTACGTTCCACATTTAAATTAACTTGATTTTATATTTAATTTCACGTTTCACATATAAATTTAAGTCATTTCACATTTCATTTGTTTTCAATTCACGTTTCAAATTTATATTAACTTCATTTCATATTTCATTACTTTTCATTTTTTGTTCCAAATTTAAATTTAATTCATTTCACTTTTCATTAATTTTGATTACACTTTTCGCATTTAAATTTACTTCATTTCACATTTCATTACTTTCAATTTCACGTTTCACATTTAAATTTACTTCATTTTAAATTTCATTTCACGTTTCACATTTAAATTTATTTCATTTCACATTTCAATACTTTTCATTTCACGTTTCACATTTAGTTTTACTTCATTTCACGTTACATTACTTTTCAATTCAGGATTCACATTTAAATTTACTTCATTTCACATTTCATTACATTTCATTTCACGTTTCACATTAAAATTTACTTCATTTCACATATGATTACATTTGATTTCACGTTTAACATTTAAATTTACTTCATTTCACGTTTCATTACTTTTCATTTCACTCATTCACATTTAAATTTACTTCATTTCACATATGATTACATTTGATTTCACGTTTAACATTTAAATTTACTTCATTTCACATTTCATTAATTTTCATTTATATTTTCACATTTAAATTTACATCATTTCACATTTCATTAGTTTTCATTTCAAGTTCCACATTTAAATTTACTTCATTTAATATTTCATTACTTTTCATTTCAAGTTTCACATTTAAATTTACATTATTTCACATTGCATTACAATTTGATTTCACGTTTCACACTTAAATTTACTATATTTCAAATTTTGATTCACGTTTCAGATTTACATTTACTTCATTTCACATTTCATTACATTTCATTTCACTTGTCTCATATAACTTTACTTCATTTCACATTCAATTACTTTTAAATGTACTTTTCACATTTAAATTTCCTTCAGATCTCATTTCATTACTTTTCATTTCAAGTTTCAGTTTTTAATTTCCTTCATTTTTCGTTTCGCATTTATTTCATTTTACATTTTTCGTTCCACTTTTAATTTAACTTCATTACTCATTTCATGTCTTGTTTCACATTTAAATTAACTTGATTTTATATTTAATTTCACGTTTCACATATAAATTTACTTCATTTCACATTTCATTACTTTTAATTTTTTGTTTCAAATTTAAATTTACTTCATTTCACATTTAATTACTTTTGATTTCACGTTTCACATTTAATTTTTCTTCATTTCACATTTCATTAATTTTGATTTCACGTTTCACATTTAACTTTTCTTCATTTCACATTTCATTTCTTTTCTTTTAATGTTTCACAATTAAATATAATTCATTTCAAATTTCGATTTGCGTTTCAGATTTAAATTTACTTCAGTTCACGTTTCACATTTAAATCTACTTCATTTCACATTTCATTACTTTTGATTTCATTTTTCACTGTTAAATTTACTTCATTTCACATTTCATTAGATTTGATTTCATTTTCACAGTTAAATTTACATCATTTCACATTATATAATTTTGATTTCACATTTCACATTTAAATTTACTTCATTTTACATTTCAATACTTTTGATTTCATTTTTCACAGTTAAATTTATATCATTTCACATTTAATTTATTTTGATTTCACGTTTCACATTTAAGTTTACTTCATTTCACTTTTCATTACTTTTCATTTCACGTTTCACATTTAAATTTACTTCATTTCACTTTTCAAAACTTTTCATGTTTCACTTTAAATTTACTTCATTTCACGTTTCATTAATTTTCATCTCACGATTCACATTAATTTACTTCTTTTCACATTTTTATTCACGTTTCATATTTAAATTTACTTCATTTCACATTTCATTAATTTTGATTTCACGTTTCACTTTAAAATTTACTTCAATTCACATTTCATTAATTTTGCTTTCACGTTTCACATTTAAATTTACTTCATTTCACATTTCATTAATTTTGATTTCACGTTTCACATTTAGTCTTACTTCATTTCACATTACATTACTTTTCAATTCAGTATTCACATTTAAATTTACTTCATTTCACATTTCATTACATTTCATTTCACGTTTCACATTAATTTACTTCTTTTCACATTTCTATTCACGTTTCATAATTAAATTTACTTCCTTTCGCATTTCATTACATTTCATGTTTCACATTTAAATTTACTTCATTTCACATTTCTTTTACTTTTCATGTCACGTTTCACATTTAAATTCACTTTATATTACTTTATTATTTTACTTATTTCATGTTTTGAATTACGGTTGACGTTTCGGTTGACGTTTCCGTTGACGTTTCCGTTGACGTTTCGGTTGACATTCAATTACATTTCATATTTCATTTCTCGTTTCACATTTAAATTTTCATCGTTTCACATTTCAATTTACATTTCAGATTTAAATTCACTTCACATTTCATTACTTTTCATTTCATGTTTCTCATTTAAATTTACTTCATTTCACATTTCATAAGTTTTTATTTCACGTTTTACATTTAGATTTACTTCATTTCACATTTCGATTCATGTTTCACATTTAAATTTACTTCATTTCACATTTCATTACTTTTCATTTCATATTTCACATTTAAATTTACTTCATTTCACATTTCATTACTTTTCATTTCATATTTCACATTTAAATTTACTTCATTTCACATTTCATTACTTTTCATTTCATATTTCACATTAAAATTTACATCATTTCACATTTCATTACGTTTAGATTCACGTTTCAAATTTATATTTACTTCATTTTACATTTGATTAATTTTGATTTCACGTTTCACATTTAATTTTTTTTCTTTTCACATTCAATTACTTTTATTAAACTTTCTCTTCACATTTAAATTTACTTCATAACACATTTCATTACATTTCATTTCTCGTTTCACGTTTAATTTTACTTCATTTCTCATTTCATTTCCCGTTTCACATTTCAATTTTCTTCATTTCACATTTCATTTCATGTTTAACATTTAAATTTACTTCATTTCACATTCCATTACTTTTCATTTCACGTTTCACATTTAAATCTACTTCATTTCACATTTCAGTACATTTGATTTCATTTTTCACTGTTAAATTTACTTCATTTCACATTCCATTACTTTTCATTTCACGTTTCACATTTAAATTTACTTCATTTCACATTTCATTACTTTTTATTTCAGGTTTCACATTTAAATTTCCTTCATTTAACTTTTCATTACTTTTCAACTTTCTTTTCACATTTAAATTTCCTTCAGATCACATTTCATTACTTTTCATTTCAATTTTCACGTTTAATTTTACTTCATTTCTCATTTCATTTCCCTTTTCACATTTAAATTTACTTCATTTAATAATTCATTATATTTCATTTCAAGATTTACATTTTAATTTAAATCATTTCACATTTCATTTAAAGTTTCACATTTAAATTTCCTTCATTTCACATTTCATTACTTTTCAATTTTCTTTCAAATTTACTTCATTTCACATTTCATTAATTATGATTCCACGTTTCACATTTAAAATTACTTCAATTCACATTTAATTAATTTTGATTTCTAGTTTCACATTTATATTTACTTCATTTCACATTTCTTTCCACGTTTCACGTTTTATTTCATTAAACATTTCATTGCATTTCATTTCACGTTTCATATTTAAATTTACTTCATTTCACATTTCATTAATTTCGATTTCACGTTTCACATTTAGATTTATTACATTTCACATTTCGATTCACGTTTCAGATTTATATTTACTTCATTTCACATTTCATTACTTCTAATTTTCGTTTCAAATTTTAATTTACTTCATTTCACATTTCATTACTTTTCATTTCACGTTTCACATTTAAAATTTCTTCATTTCACATTTCATTTCTTCTAATTTTCGTTTCAAATTTAAATTTACTTCATTTCACATTTCATTACATTTCATGTCACGTTTCACATTTAAATGTACTTTATTTCATGTTTCATTTTTCACATTTAAATTTACTTAATTCCACATTTAATTAATTTTGATTTCACATTTCACAATTAAATATATTACATTTCACATTTCGATTCACGTTTCAGATTTAAATTTATTTCATTTATCATTTCATTACTTTTATTTTCGTTTCAAATTTATATCTTTTTCATTTCATGTTTCATTACTTTTCATTTCACGTTTCACATTTAAATTTACTTCATTTCACGTTTCATTACACTCGATTTAATTTTTAACATTTAAATTTATTTCATTTCAAAATTAATTAACTAATATAACGTTTCACATTTAAATTTACTTCATTTCACATTTCATTCTTTTCATTTCAAGTTTCACATTTAAATTTACTTCATTTCACTTTTCATTATTTTTCATTTCAAGTTCCACATTTAAATTTAGTTAATTTCACATTACATTTCCATTTCAAGTTTCACATTTATATTTACTTAATTTAACATTTTAGTAATTTCGATTTCACGTTTCACTTTGAGATTTACTTCATTTCAAATTACATTACTTTTCATTTCACGTTTCACATATAAATTTATTTCATTTCTCATTTCATTTCACATTTCACATTCAATTTTACTTCATTTCACATTTCATTTCTTTTCAATTCATGTTTCAGATTCAAATTTGCTTCATTTAACATTTCATTACATTTCAAGTTAAACATTTAAATTTACTTCATTTCACTTTTTATTACTTTTCATTTCACGTTTCATATTTAAATTTACTTCAATTCACATTTCATTAATTTTGATTTCACGTTTCACATTTAAATTTACTTCATTTCACATTTCATTACATTTCTTTATTCGTTTCAAATTTATATTTACTTCTCATTTCGTTACTTTTCATTTTTTGTTTCAAATTTCAATTTAATTCATTTAACATTTCATTAATTTTAATTACATTTCTCACTTTTAAATTTGTTTCATTTCACATTTCATTACTTTTCATTTCGCGTTTCATATTTAAATTTACTTCATTTCACATTTCATTTCAAGTTTCACATTTAAATTTACTTCATTTCTTGTTTCATTACTTTTCATTTCAAGTTTCATATTAAAATTTACTTCATTTCACAGTTGATTACATTTGATTTCACGTTTCAGATTTAAATTTACTTATATTCACATTTCATTAATTTTGATTTCACGTTTCACTTTTAAATTTACTTCATTTCACATTTCATTAATTTTGATTTCACGTTTCACTTTTAAATTTACTTCATTTCACATTTCATTAATTTTGATTTCACGTTTCACATTTAAATTTACTTATATTCACATTTAATTAATTTTGATTTCACGTTTCACATTTAAGTTTACTTCATTTCAAATTTCATTAATTTGGTTTCACGTTTCACATTTTAATATACTACATTTCAAATTTTGATTCACGTTTCAGATTTAAATTTACTTCATTTCACGTTTCAGATTTAAATTTACTTCATTTCACGTTTCACATTTAAATTTTCTTCATTTCACATTTCATTCATTTTGATCTCACGTTTCACATTTAAAGTTACTACTTTTCACATTTCATTACTTTTGATTTCATTTTCCACATTTAAATTTTCTTCATTTCACATTTCATTCATTTTGATTTCATGTTTCACATTTAGATTTACTTCATTTCACGTTTCATTAATTTTGATTTTATTTTTCACATTCAAATTTACTTCATTTCTCATTTCATTACTTTTCATATCACGTTTCACATTTAAATTTACTTCATTTCACATTTGATTACATTTGATTTCACGTTTCAGATTTAAATTTACTTCATTTCACATTTTTTACATTTCCTTTCACGTTTCACATTTAAATTTTCTTCATTTCACATTATATTACATTTCAATTCAGATTTCACATTTATATTTACATCATTTCTCATTTCATTCAACGTTTCACATTTTAATTTATTTCATTAAACATTTCATTGTTTTTCATTTCACACTTCACATTAAAATTTACTTCATTTCACGTTTAATTACTTTTCATTTCACATTTCACATTACAATTTCCTACATTTCACATTACATTTCCATTTCACGTTTCACATTTAAATTTACTTCATTTCACGTTACAAATTAAAATTTACTTCATTTCACATTTCATTTCTTTTGATTTCAAGTTTTTCATTTAACTTTTCTTCATTTCACATTTCATTACTTTTCTTTTAATGTTTTACATTTAAATATACTTCATTTCAAATTTCGATTTAAGTTTCAGATTTAAATTTACTTCATTTCACCTTTCATTACGTTTGATTTCATTTTTCACAGTTAAATTCATAAGATTTCACAGTTAATTAATTTTGATTTCACGTTTCACATTTAAATTTACTACATTTCACTTTTCATTACATTTCATTTCACGATTCACATTTAAATTTATTTCATTTCACATTTCATTTCACGTTTCAGATTTAAATTTAATTCATTTCAAATTTCATTAGTTTTCATTTCGTGTTTCACATATAAATTTAATTCTTTTCACATTTCGATTCACGTTTCACATTTAAATTTACTTCATTTCACATTCAATTACTTTTAAATTTTCTTTTCATATTTAAATTTACTTCATTTCTCAATTCATTACCTTTCTTTTCATGTTTCACATTTAAATTTACTTCATTTCTTTACATTTCACGTTTCGCATTTAAATTTACCTCATTTCTTATTTCAATGCTTTTCATTTCTCGTTTCACATTTAAATTTACTTCATTTCACATTTCGTTACTTTTCATTTCACGTTTCACTTTTAAATTTACTTCATTTCACTTTTCATTACATTTCATTTCACTTTTCATATTTAAATTTACTTCATTTCACGTTTCATTAATATTTTTATTTCACTTTTCACATTTAAATTTACTTCCTTTCACATTTCATTTCGCGTTTCACATTTAAATTTACTTCATTACACATTTGATTACATTTGATTTCACGTTTAACATTTAAATTTACTTCATTTCACATTTCATTAGTTTTCATTTCATGTTCCACATTTAAATTTACTTCATTTCACATTTCATTAATTTTCATTTCACGTTTCACATTTAAATTTACTTTATTTTACATTGCATTAGGTTTTGATTTCACGTTTCACATTTAAATTTACTACATTTCAAATTTTGATTCACGTTTCAGGTTTAAATTTACTTCATTTCACTTTTCATTTCTTTTCAATTCACGTTTCAGATTTAAATTTACTTCATTTCACATTTTATTACTTTTCTTTATTCGTTTCAAAATTATATTTATATCATTTCACATTTCATTACATTTCATTTCTCATTTCACATTTAAATTTACTTCATATCACATTTCATTGCTTTTCATTTCACGTTTCACTTTTTAATTTATTTCATTTCACGTTTCATTATTTTTCATTTCACGTTTCACATTTAAATTTACTTCATTTCACATTTCATTACTTTTCATTTCACGTTTCACATTTAATATTAAATTATTACACATTTCATTTCACGTTTCACATTTCATTAATTTTAATTTCACGATTCACATTTAAATTTTCTTTATTTCACATTCCATTACTTTTCAATTCTTGTTTCACATTTATATTTTATTTATTTCACATTTCATTAATTTTCTTATTTCATTTCACTTTTCTCATTTCATTTCTCATTTCATTTCACTTTTCATTTCACATTTAATTACATTTCACTTCACATTTAAATTTAGTTCATTTCACATTTAATTACTTTTCTTTTCATGTTTCACATTTAAATTTATTTCTTTTCACATTTCATTTCTTTTCTTTTTTCATTTCAATTTTCGCATTTCATTTCTCTTTTTATAACTTTTCAATTCACGTTTCACGTTTAAATTTACTTCATTTTATTTTCATTACTTTCGATATTTCATTTTACATTTCATTTCACATTTCATTACATTTCATTTCTCGTTTCACAATAAAATTTATTTCGTTTCACATTTCATTACTTTTAATTTCAAGTTTTACATTTAAATTTACTTCATTTCTCAATTCATTACCTTTCTTTTCCTGTTACACATTTAAATTTACTTCATTTCTTTACATTTCACGTTTCACATTTAAATTTACTTCATTTCGCATTTCATTTCTCGTTTCACATTTAAATTTACTTCATTTCGCATTTCATTTCACGTTTCACATTTCAATTTACTTCTTTTCGCACTTCATTTCTCGTTTCACATTTCATTTTTTTTCATTTCACATTTAATTACATTTCATATCACGTTTCACATTTAAATTTACTTCATTTCACAATTCAATTTACATTTCACTTTTAAATTTACTTCTTTTTGCATTTCATTACTTTTAATTTTTCGTTTCACATTTAAATATTCTTCATTTCACATTTCATTGCTTTTCTTTTCACGTTTCACATAAAAATTTACTTCATTTCACATTTCATTTCACGTTTCGCATTTAAATTTACCTCATTTCATATTTCAATGCTTTTCATTTCACGTTTCACTTTTAAATTTACTTCATTTCACTTTTCATTACATTTCATTTCACTTTTCATATTTAAATTTACATAATTTCACGTTTCATTAATATTTTTATTTCATTTCACGTTTCACATTTAATTTTCCTTCATTTCACATTTCATTATTTTCACTTTTAATTTCACATTTCAAAATTAAATTTACTTCATTTCTCATTTCATTTCACGTTTCACATTTAAATTTACTTCGTTTCACATTTCATTACTTTTCATTTCACGTTTCTTGTTTCATTTTACGTGTCTCGTTTCGTTTCTCGTTTCGTTTCTCATTTCATTTCTCGTTTCTCGAAATTTAAATTTAATTTTTCTCGTTAAATTTACTTCATTTCACATTTATTAATTTTGATTTCACGTTTCACATTTAGTCTTTCTTCATTTCACATTACATAACTTTTGAATTCAGGATTCTCATTTAAATTTACTTCATTTCACATTTCATTACTATTCATTTCATGTTCCATATTTAAATTTACTTCATTTCACATTACATTACATTTCATTTCATGTTTCACATTTAAATTTACTACATTTCACATTTCATTTAACGTTTCACAATTAAATTTACTTCATTTCACATTTGATTACATTTGATTTCACGTTTAACATTTAAATTTACTTCATTTCACATTTCATTAGTTTTCATTTCATGTTCCACATTTAAATTTACTTCATTTCACATTTCATTAATTTTCATTTCACGTTTCACATTTAAATTTACTTCATTTTACATTGCATTAGGTTTTGATTTCACGTTTCACATTTAAATTTACTACATTTCAAATTTTGATTCACGTTTCACATTTAAATTTACTTCATTTCACTTTTTATTACTTTTCAATTCACATTTCAGATTTAAATTTACTTCATTTCACATTTCATTACTTTATTTATTCGTTTCAAATTTATATTTATATCATTTCACATTTCATTACATTTCATTTCAAGTTTCACATTTAAATTTACTTCATTTCACATTTCATTGATTTTCATTTCTCGATTCACATTTAAATTTACTTCATATCACATTTCATTACTTTTCATTTCCCGTTTCAAATTTAAATATACTTCATTTAACTTTTCATTACTTTTCTTTTCATGTTTCACTTTTAAATTTACTTCATTTCACATTACATTTCCATTTCGAGTTTTACATTTAAATTTACTTCATTTCACATTGCATTACTTTTCATTTAACGTTTCACATTAATTTACTTCTTTTCACATTTCTATTCACATTTCATATTTAACTTTACTTCATTTCACATTTCATTAGATTTTATTTGTTGTTTCGCATTTAAATTTACTTCATTTCACATTTATTTTTTCACATTTAAATTTACTTCATTCCACATTTCATTAATTTTGAATTCACGTTTCACATTTAAATTTACTTCATTTCTCGTTTCATTAATTTTGATTTCACGTTTCACATTTAAACTTATTACATTTCTTTTCAATTCACGTTTCAGATTTGAATTTATTTCATTTCAAATTTCATTACTTTCCTTTTTTCTTTTCAAATTTAAATTCACTTCATTTCATGTTTCATTACTTTTCATTACACGTTTCACATTTAAATTTACTTCATTTCACGTTTCATTATATTTGATTTCACGTTTCACATTTAAATTTACTTCATTTCACCTTTCATTAATTTCGATTTCATGTTTCACATTTAAATTTACTTCGTTTCGCGTTTCATTACTTTTCTTTTAAAGATTCACATTTAAATTTACTTCATTTTATATTTTCACATTTCACATTTCATTACTTTTCATTTCACGTTTCACATTTAAATTTACTTCATTTCACATTTCCTTACATTTCTTTTTTTTATTTCAAATTCAAATTTACTTCATTTCACATTTCATTACATATCATTTCAACTTTCACATTTAAATTTACTTCATATCGCATTTCATATCATTTCAGACCATATTTCACATTGAAATTTTCTTCATTAAATATTTTATAACATTTAATTCCACGTTTAACTTAAATGTTTTCTTCATTTCACATTTCAATACTTTTCATTTCATGTTTCACATTTAAATTTACTTCATTTCACATTACATTTCACGTTTCACATTTAATTTTATTTCATTTCACATTTCATTACATTTCATTTCACGTTTCACATTTAAATTTATTTCATTTCTTGTTTCACATTTAAATTTTTTCATTTCACATTTCATTATGTATCATTTCACGTTTCACATTTAAATTTACTTCATTACACTTTATTATTTTACTTATTTCATGTTTTGAATTTCGGTTGACGTTTCGGTTGACGTTTCGGTTGACGTTTGACTTTTCGGTTGACGTTTGACTTTTCGGTTGACGTTTGACTTTTCGGTTGACGTTTCATTTCACATTCAGTTACATTTCATTTTTAATTTCTCCTTTCACATTTAAATTTTCATAATTTCAAATTTCATTACATTCCATTTCACGTATCACATTTAAATTTACTTCATTTCACATTTCATTACTTATCATTACACATTTCACATTTAATTTTACTTCATATCACATTTCATTACTTTTCCTTTCACGTTTCATATTTAATTTTATTTCATTTCTAGTTTGAAATTTAAATCTACTTCATTTCACATATCATTACTTTTGATATCGGGTGTTTCACATTTAATTTTACTTCTTTTTAAATATCATTTCACGTTTCGCATTTAAACTTACTTCATTTCACATTTCATTACATTTCTTTTTTCATTTCAAATTTAAATTTACTTCATTTCACATTTCATTACTTTTGATTTCACGTTTCACATTTAATTTTACTTCATTTCAAATTTCATTAATTTTGATTTCACGTTTCACATTTAAATTTACTTCATTTCACATTTCATTAATTTTGACTTCAATTTTCACATTTAAATTTATTTCATTTCACGTTTCATTAATTTTCTTTTAAAGATTCACATTTAAATTTACTTCGTTTCACATTTTGATTCATGTTTCAGATTTAAATTTATTACATTTCACATTTCATTTCACGTTTCACGTTTAAATTTACTTCAATTCCCCTTTCATTAATTTTTATTTCGCGTTTCACATTTAAATTTACCTCTCTTCAAATTTCGATTCACTTTTAACATTTAAATTTACTTCATTTCACATTTCATTTCCATTTCACGTTTCACATTTAAATTTACTTCATTTAACATTTCATTAATATTGATTTCACATTTCACATTTAAATTTACTTCATTTCACATTTCATTAATTTTGACTTTACGTTACACATTTAAATTTACTTCATTTCACATTTCATTTCACGTTTCACATTTAAATATTCTTCATTTCACATTTCATTTCACGTTTCACATATAAATTTACTTCATTTCACATTTCATTAATTTTTATTTCGCGTTTCACATTTAAATTTACTTCATATCACATTTCATTTCACGTTTCACATATAAATTTACTTCATATCACATTTTATTTTAATTTCACATTTAAATTTACTTCATTTCACATTTCATTACAGATTTCATACACTTTTCATATTCATTTCAAATTTCTCAGTTTATTTCACAATTTATTACTTTTCAATTCACGTTTCAAGTTTAAATTTTCTTTATTTCACATTTCATTACTTTTCTTATTTCATATCATGTTTCACATTTAAATTTACTTCATTTCACATTTTTTTTTTACTTTTCATGTCATGTTTCACATTTAAATTCACTTAATTTTACATTATTATTTTACTAATTTCATGTTTTGTGTTTCGGTTGACGTTTCGGATGACATTCAATTACATTTCATATTTCATTTCTCGTTTCACATTTAAATTACTTCATTTCACATTTCATTAATTTTCATTTCATGTTTCACTTTTAAGTTTACTTCATTTTACTTTTCGATTTACGTTTCAGATTTAAATTTACTTTATTTCACGTTTCAAGTTTAAATTTACTTCATTTCACATTTCATTAGTTTTCATTTTACGTTTCACATTTAAATTTACTTCATTTGACATTTCATTACACATTTCATACAGTATTCATATTTCGATTCAAGTTTCTCATTTTATTTCACATTTTATTACTTTTAAATTCAAGTTTCACGTTTAAATTTACTTCAGTTCACATTTCATTACTTTCCTTTTTTCATTACATGTTTCACTTTTAAGTTTACTTCATTTCACTTTTCATTACTTTTCATATTTCATTTCAAGTTCACATTTCATTTCACATTTCATTTCATAAATCATTACTTTCCTTATTTCATTTCACATTTCACATATAAATTTACTTCATTTCTCATTTCGTTAAATTTCATTTCACGTTTCAAATTAAAATTTACTTCAATTCACATTTCATTAATTTTTATTTCACATTTCACATTTAAATTTACTTCACTTCACATTTCATTTTTCACATTTAAATTTACTTCATTTCACATTTATTTAATTTTTAATTCACGTTCCACATTTAAATTTACTTCGTTTCACATTTCATTACTTTTGATTTCACGTTTCACATTTAAATTTACTTCATTTCACATTTCATTAATTTTGATTTCACATTTCACATTTATATTTACTTCATTTCACATTTTGATTTACGTTTCAGATTTAAATTTACTTAATTTCACTTTTCACAGTTAAATTTACTTCATTTCACATTTCATAAATTTTGATTAAAAATTTCACATTTTAATTTACGTCATTTCACATTTCATTAATTCTGATTTCGCATTTCACATTTAAATTTACTTCATTTCACATTTCGATTTACGTTTCAGATTTAAATTTACTTCATTTCACATGTCATTAGTTTTCATTTCACATTTCATTACTTTTGATTTAATTTTTCACATTTAAATTTACTTCATTTCACATTTCATTAATTTTGATTTTACGTTTCACAATTTAAATTTACATCATTTCACATTTCGATTTACATTTCAGATTTTAATTTACTTCATTTCACATTCCAATAGCTTTCATTTCACGTTTCACATTTAAATTTACTTCATTTCACATTTCTTTACTTTTCAATTTTTGTTTCAAATTTAAATTTACTTCATTACACATTTCATTACTTATTTCACGTTTTACATTTACTTTCACATTTAATTACACTTTTCATTATTTTCATATTTCATTTCAAGTTTCGCGTTTCATTTTTCAGTTCTTTTCACATTTTATTACTTTTCAATTCACGTTTCACATTTAAATTCACTTTATTTCACATTTCATGACATACTATATTTCATTTCAAGTTTCACATTTCATTTCACAAATTATTACGTTTCTTATTTCATTTCACATTTCACATTTAAATTTACTTCATTTCACATTTCATTAATTTTGATTTTAATTTTTACATTTAAATTTACTTCATTTAACATTTCATTACTTTTCATTTCATGTTTCACATTTAAATTTACTTCATTTCACTATTCGATTCATGTTTCAGATTTAAATATACTTCATTTCATATTTCATTTCACGTTTCACGTTTATATATTCTTCATTACACATTTCATTTCAAATTTCACTTTTAAATTTACTTCTTTTCACAGTTCATTTCCATTTCACGTTTCACATTTAAATTTACTTCCTTTCACTTTTCATTAATTTTGATTAAATGTTTCACATTTAAATTTACTTCATTTCACATTTTGATTTACGTTTCAGATTTAAATTTACTTAATTTAACGTTTCACATTTAAATTTACTTCATTTTAGATTTCATTAATTTTGATTAAAAATTTCACATTTAAATTTACTTCATTTCACATTTCATTAATTCTGATTTCACATTTCACATTTAAATTTACTTCATTTCACTTTTCATTATATTTGATTTCATTTTTCACATTTAATTTTACCTCATTTCAAATTTCATTACTTTTCATTTCATGTTTCACATTCAAATTTACTTCATTTCACATTTCATTACTTTTTATTTCACGTTTCACAATTAAATTTACTTAATTCCACATTTCATTAATTTTGATCTCACGTTTCACATTTAAATTTACTTCATTTCACATTTCATTATTTTTCATTTCATGTTTCACATTCAAATTTACTTCATTTCACATTTCGATTTACGTTTTAGATTTAAATTTACATCATTTCAAATTTCAATAGCTTTCTTTTCACGTTTCACATTTTAATTTTCTTCATTTCACATTTCATTAGATATCATTTCAACTTTCACATTTAAATTTACTTCATATCACATTTCACATCATTTCAGACCATATTTCACATTAAAATTTTCTTCATTAAATATTTTATAACATTTAATTCCACGTTTAACTTAAATGTTTTCTTCATTTCACATTTCAATAATTTTAATTTCACGTTTCACATTTAAATTTACTTCATTTCACGTAACATTTCACATTTCACATTTCAATTTATTCATTTCACATTTCATTATTTTCATTTCAAATTTAAAATATAAATTTACTTCATTTGACATTTCATTACTTTTCATTTCAATATTCACATTTAAATTTACTTCATTTCACCTTGAATTACATTTTGATTTCACGTTTCACATTTAAATTTACTACATTTCAAATTTTGATTCACATTTCAGATTTAAATTTAATTCATTTCACTTTTCATTTATTTTCAATTCACGTTTCAGATTTAAATTTACTTCATTTCACATTTCATTACTTTTCTTTATTCGTTTCAGATTTATATTTACTTCATTTCACATTTCATTACATTTGATTACATTTTTCACATTTAAATTAACTTCATTTCACATTTCATTACTTTCATTTCACTTTTCACATTTAAATTTACTTCATTTCACATTTCATTTATTTTGATTTCAAGTTTCACATTTAGTTTTACTTCATTTCACATTACATTACTTTTTAATTCAGGATTCACATTTATATTTACTTCATTTCACATTTCATTAGTATTCATTTTCTGTTTATCATTTAAATTTACTTCATTAAACATTTCATTACTATTCATTTCAAGTTTAACATTTAAATTTACTTCATTTGACATTTCATTACTTTTCTTTATTCGTTTCACATTTATATTTACTTCATTTCACATTTCATTTCATGTTTCACATTATATTTACTTCATTTCTTATTTCATTTCACGTTTCACATTTCAATTTTCTTCATTTCTCATTTCATTAATTTTGATTTCACGTTTCACATTTATTTTTACTTCATTTCACATTTCATTCCACGTTTCACATTTTAATTTATTTCATTAAACATTTCATTGCTTTTCATTTCACGTTTCACATTTAAATATTCTTCATTTCACATTTCATTTCACGTTTCACATTTAAATTTACTTCATATCACATTTCATTACATTTCATTTCGCGTTTCACATTTAAATTTACTTCATTTCACATTTCATTTCACGTTTCACATTTAAATTTACTTCATTTCACATTTCATTACTTTTCGCGTTACACTTTTAAATTTACTTCATTTCACATTTCATTACATTTCGATTCACGTTTCACATTTAAATTTTCTTCATTTTACATTTCATTACTTTTCATTTCACATTTAAATTTACTTCATTTCACATTTCATTAAATTTAAATTCTCGTTTCACATTTAAATTCACTTCATTTCGAATTTCTTTAATTTCATTTCACGTTTCAAAGTTAAATTTACTTCATTTCCCATGTCATTACTTTTCATTTCACGTTTCACGTTTAAATTTACTTCATTTCACATTTCATTACTTTTAAATTCTCGTTTCACAATTAACCATTTCACACTTCATTACTTTTCTTTTCACGTTTCAGATTTAATTTTATTTCATTTCACATTTCATTACTATTCATTTCGCGTTTCACATTTAAATTTACTTCATATCACATTTCATTACTTTTCATTTCGCGTTTCACATTTAAATTTACTTCATTTCACATTTCATTACTTTTTATTTCGCGTTTCACCTTTAAATTTATTTCATTCCACATTTCTTTAATTTTGATTCCACGTTTCACATTTAAATTTACTTCATTTCACATTTCATTACCTTTCTTTTCACGTTTCACATTTAAATTTAGTTCATTTCACATTTCATTACTTTTCATTTCACATTTCACATTAAAATTTACTTCATTTCACGTTTCATTACTTTTCATTTCACGTTTCACATTTCATTAATTTTAATATCATGATTCACATTTAGATTTACTTCATTTCACATTTCATTACTTTTCATTTCATGTTTCATATTATAATTTACTTCATTTCACATTTCATTAATTTTGATTAAACGTTTCACATTTAAATTTACTACATTTCACATTTATTTACTTTTCATTTTTCGATTCAAATTTAAATATACTTCGTTTCACATTACATTTTTCACATTTAAATTTTCTTCCTTTCACATTTATTAATTTTGATTTCACGTTTCACGTTTAAATTTACTTCATTCCACATTTCATTAATTTTGATTACACGTTTCACATTTAAATTTACTTAATTTCACATTTCATTAATTTTGATTCCTCGTTTCACATTTAAATTTATTTCATTTCATGTTTCATTATATTTTATTTCTTGTTTCACATTTAATATTTCTGCATTTCACATTTCATTACATTTCATTTCACATATCACATTTAAATTTTATTCATTTCACATTTCATTAATTTTGATTTCATTTTTCACATTTAAATTTTCTTCATTTCACATTTCATTAATTTCCTTTCACGTTTCACATTTAAATTTACTTCATTTCTCATTTCATTACCTTTCTTTTCACGTTTCACATTTAAATTTACTTCATTTCGCATTTCATTTTACGTTTCACATTTCAATTTACCTCTTTTCGCATTTCATTTCTCAATTCACATTTCAATTTACTTCATTATACATTTCATTTCTCGTTTCACTTTTAAATTTATATCATGTCACATTTAATTACATTTCATTTCACGTTTCACATTAAATTTATTTCATTTTACGTTTCACATTTATATTTATTCATTTCACATTTCATTACTTTTCATTTCGCTTTTCACATTTAAATTTACGTCATTTCACATTTCATTACTTTTGATTTCGCGTTTCACATTTAATTTTACTTCATTTCACATTTCATTTCTCGTTTCACATTCAAATTTACTTCATTGCACATTTCATACTTTTCATTTATAGTTTCACGTTTAAATTTACTTCATTTCACTTTCAATTACTTTTAAATTTTCTTTTCACATTTAAATTTTCTACATTTCACTTACCATTACTTTTCATTTCTCATTTCACATTTAAAATTACTCCATTTTACATTTCATTACTTTTCATTTCACGTTTCACATTTAAATTTACTTCATTTCACATTTCATTTTTCACATTTAAATGTACTTCATTTCACATTTCATTAATTTTGATTTCACGTTTCACATTTAAATGTACTTCATTTCACATTTCATTCATTTTGATCTCACGTTTCACATTTAAATTTTCTACATTTCACATATCGATTCACGTTTCAGATTTAAATTTACTTCATTTCACATTTCATTACTTTTCATTCCACGTTTCTCATTTTATTTTACTTCATTTCACATTTCATTACTTTTCATTTCAAGTTTCACATTTAAATTTACTTCATCTCACATTTCATTAATTTTGATTGTACCTTTCACATTTAAATTTACTTCATTTCCCATTTCATTAATTTTGATTTTACCTTTCACATTTAAATTTACTTCATTTCACATTTCATTTCACGTTTCACATTTAAATTTATTTCATTTCACATTTCATTAATTTTGATTTTACCTTTCACATTTAAATTTACTTCATTTCACATTTTATTAATTTTGACTTAACGTTCCACATTTAAATTTACTTAATTTCACATTTCATTAATTTTTATTTCGCGTTTCACATTTAAATTTTCTTCTTTTCCCATTATCTTTCACGTTTCTGATTTAAATTTACTTCATTTCACATTTCATTACTTTTCATTTCATGTTTCACATTTAATTTTACTTCATTTCATATTCCATTTCCTTTTCACGTTTCACATTTAAATTTACTTCATTTCACATTTCATTACTTTTCATTTCAAGTTTCACATTTAAATTTACTTCATTTCACATTTCATTAATTTTGACTTAACGTTCCACATATAAATTTACTTCATTTCACATTTCATTAATTTTTTTTTCGCGTTTCACATTTAAATATTCTTCATTTCACATTTCATTACTTTTCATTTCATGTTTCACATTTAATTTTCATTTCATATTCCATTTCCATTTCACGTTTCACATTTAAATTTACTTCATTTCACATTTCATTACATTTCATTTCACGGTTCACATTTAAATTTACTTCAATTCGCGTTTCATTAATTTTAATTTCACGTTCCACATTTAAATTTACTTCATTTCACATTTCATTTCACGTTTCACATTTAAATTAACTTCATTTCACATTTCATTTCACGATTCACATTTAAATTTAATTCTTTTCAGATTTTATTACTTCACTTATTTCAAGTTGCACATCTCATTTCACATTTTATTTCACAAATTATTTCTTTTCTTATTTCATTTCACGTTTCACATTTAAATTTACTTCATTTTACATTTCATTACATTTGATTTCATGTTTCACATTTAAATTTACTTCATTTCATATTTCATTTTTCACAATTAAATTTACTTCATTTCATTATTATTCATTTCACGTTTCAGATTTAAATTTACTTCATTTCACATTTCAATACTTTTCATTTCACGTTTCACATTTAAATTTATTTCATTTCTTGTTTCACATTTAAATTACTTGATTTCACATTTCATTATATATCATTTCACGTTTCACATTTAAATTTACTTCATTTCACTTTATTATTTTACTTATTTCATGTTTTGAATTTCGGTTGACGTTTTGGTTGACGTTTTGGTTGGCGTTTTGGTTGGCGTTTTGGTTGAAGTTTTGGTTGACGTTTTGGTTGACGTTTGACATTGCAGTTGAAGTTTCATTTCAAATTTTATACATTTCTTATTTCATTTCTCTTTTTACATTTAAATTTACTTCATTTCACATTTAATTACATTTCATTTCACGTTTCACATTTAAATTTACTTCATTTCACATTTCAGTACATTTCATTTCGCGTTTCACATTTAAATTTTCTTCCTTTCACTTTTCATTACTTTTCATTTCTCGTTTCACATTTATATTTACTTCATTTCACATTTCATTCCACGTTTCACATTTTATTTCATTTCACATTTCATTAATTTCGATTTCACGTTTCACATTTAAATATACTACATTTCACATTTCGATTCACGTTTCACATTTATATTTACTTCATTTCACATTGCATTACTTTTCATTTAATGTTTCAAATTTAATTTTACTTCACATCACATTTCATTACTTTTCATTTCGCGTTTCACGTTTAAATCTACTTCATTTCACATTTCATTACATTTCCATTTTCGTTTCACATTTAAATTTACTTCATTTCACATTTCATTACATTTCATTTCACGTTTCACTTTTTAATTTAATTCATTTCACGTTTCATTACTTTTCATTTCACGTTTCACATTTAAATTTACTTCATTTCACATTTGATTACATTTGATTTCACGTTTAACATTTAAATTTACTTCATTTCACATTTCATTTCTCGTTTCACATTCAAATTTACTTCATTGCACATTTCATACTTTTCATTTATAGTTTCACGTTTAAATTTACTTCATTTCACTTTCAATTACTTTTAAATTTTCTTTTCACATTTAAATTTTCTACATTTCACTTACCATTACTTTTCATTTCTCATTTCACATTTAAAATTACTCCATTTTACATTTCATTAATTTTCATTCCACGTTTCACATTTCAATTTACTTCATTTCACATTTCATTTTTCACTTTTAAATTTACTTCATTGCACATTTCATTTTTGATTTCCACGTTTCACATTTCAATTTACTTCATTTCAAATTTCATTAAATTTGATTTCACGTTTCACATTTAATTTTACTTCATTTCACATTTCATTACATTTCATTTCACGTTTCACAATTAAATTTACTTCATTTCATATTTCATTACATTTCATTTCACATTTCACATTTAAATTTACTTCATTTTAAATTTCGATTTATGTTTCAGATTTAAATGTACTTCATTTCACGTTTCACATTTAAATCTACTTCATTTCACATTTCATTACTCTTGATTTCATTTTTCACAGTTAATTTTTATATCATTTCACATTTAATTAATTTTGATTTCACTTTTAACATTTAAATTTACTTCATTTCACATTTCATTACTTTTCATTTCACGTTTAACATTAACTTACATCTTTTCACATTTCTATTCACGTTTCATATTTATATTTACTTCATTTCACATTTCTTTACATTTCATTTCACGTTTCACATTTAAATTTCCTTCATTTCACATTTCATTACTTTTAAATTTTCTTTTCACATTAAAATTTTCTACATTTCACTTACCATTACTTTTCATTTCTCATTTCACATTTAAAATTACTCCATTTTACATTTCATTAATTTTTATTTCACGTTTCACATTTAAATTTACTTCATTTCACATTTCATTTTTCACATTTAAATGTACTTCATTTCACATTTCATTACTTTTGATTTCATGTTTCACATTTAAATGTACTTCATTTCACATTTCATTACATTTCATTTCACGATTCACATTTAAATTTAATTATTTTCAAATGTTATTACTTTACTTATTTCAAGTTTCACATCTCATTTCACATTTTATTTCACAAATCATTACTTTTCTTATTTCATTTTACGTTTCACATTTAAATTTAATTCATTTCACATTTCAATTCACGTTTCACATTTAAATTTACTTCATTGCACATTTCATTTCACGTTTCACTTTTAATTTAACTTCATTTCTCATTTCATTTCCCGTTTCACATTTAAATTTATTTCATTTCATATTTCATTTTCCATTTCACATTGAATTGTATTTCATTTAACATTTCATAGCATTTTATTTCACGTTTCTCAGTTAAATTTCCTTCAGTTCACATTTAATTACTTTTGAATTCACGTGTAACATTTAAATCTACTTCATTTCACAATTCATTTAATTTGATTTCACGTACCACATTTAAATGTACTTCATTGCACATTTCTTTAATTTTGATTTCACGTTTCACATTTAAATCTACTTCATTTCACATTTCATTAATTTTGATTTCAAATTTCACATTTAAATGTACTTCATTTCAAATTTCATTAATTTTGATTTCAAGTTTCACATTTAGTTTTACTTCATTTCACATTACATTACTTTTCAATTCAGGATTCACATTTAAATTTGCTTCATTTCACATTTCATTATTTTCGTTTCACGTTTCACATTTAAATTTACTTCAATTCACATTTCATTAATTTTGATTTCAGGTTTCACATTTAGATTTACTTCATTTCACATTTCTTTACTTTTCAATTTTTGTTTCTTATTTAAATTTAGTTCATTTCACATTTCATTTTTCAAATTTAAATTTACTTCATTCCGCAGTTTATTAATTTTGACTTAACATTTCACATTTAAATTTACTTCATTTCTAATTTCATTAATTTGATTTCACGTTTCACATTTAAATTTACTTCACTTCGCTTTTCATTTCATTACATTTCACGTTTCACATTTTAATTTACTTCATTTCACATTTCATTACTTTTGATTTCATTTTCTACATTCAAATTTACTTCATTTCACATTTCATTTCACATATCACATTTAAATTTACTTCATTTCACATTTCATTATTTTTCTTTTCATGTTTCACTTTTAAATTTACTTCATTTCACATTACATTTCAAGTTTCACATTTTAATATATTTTATTTCACATTTCATTAATTTTGATTTCAAGTTTCACATTTTAATTTACTTCATTTCACATTTCATAACATTTCATTTCACGTTTCACATTAAAATTTACTTCATTTCACATTTCATTACTTTTAATTTTTGTTTCAAATTTAAATATACTTCATTTAACTTTTCATTACTTTTCTTTTCATGTTTCACTTTTAAATTTACTTCGTTTCACATTACATTTCTATTTCGAGTTTTACATTTAAATTTACTTCATTTCACATTGCATTACTTTTCATTTAACGTTTCACATTAATTTACTTCTTTTCACATTTCTATTCACATTTCATATTTAACTTTACTTCATTTCACATTTCATTACATTTTATTTGTTGTTTCACATTTAAATTTACTTATTTTCTCATTTCTTTTTTCACGTTTAAATTTACTTCATTTCACATTTCATTAATTTAATTTTCGTTTCAATATTAAATTTACTTCATTTCACATTTCATTTCATTTTATTTCACGTTTCACATGTAAATTTACATCATTCCACATTTCTTTAATTTTCATTTTTCGTTTCAAATTTTAATTTCCTTCATTTCACATTTCATTAATTTCGATTTCACGTTTCACATTTAGATTTATTACATTTCACATTTCGATTCACGTTTCAGATTTAAATTTACTTCATTTCACGTTTCATTACAATTGATTTCATTTTTAACATTTAAATTTATTTCATTTCAAAATTAATTAATATACCGTTTCACATTTAAATTTACTTCATTTCACATTTCATTACTTTTCATTTCACGTTTCACATTTAAATTTATTCATTTCACATTTCTTTACATTTCACGTTTCACATTTAAATTTACTTCATTTCACATTTCATGAATTTTGATTTCACATTTCACATTTAAATTTACTTCATTTCACATTGAATTATTTTTAAATTTTCTTTTCACTTTTAAATTTACTTCATTTCACATTTCATTACTTTACATTTCACGTTTCACATTTAAATTTACTTCATTTCACTTTTCATTAATTTTGATTTTACGTTACACATTTAAATTTACTTCATTTCACATTTCATTTCTTTTCAATACACGTTTCAGATTTAAATTTACTTCATTTCACATTTCATTACTTTTCTTTATTCGTTTAAAATTTAAATTTACTTCATTTCACATTTTTTTTACTTTTCATTTCACGTTTCATATTAAATTTACTTCATTTCACATTTCATTCATTTTGATTTTACCTTTCACATTAAATTTTACTTCATTTCACATTTCATTACATTTCCTTTCACATTTCACGTTTAAATTTATTTCAATTCGCGTTTCATTAATTTTGATTTCACGTTCCACATTTAAATTTACTTCATTTCACATTTCATTTCACGTTCCACATTTAAATTTACTTCATTTCACATTTCATTACACTTGATTTCATGTTTCACATTTAAATTTACTTCATTACACATTTCATTTTTCACATTTAAATTTACTTCATTTCATTAATATTCATTTCACGTTTCAGATTTAAATTTACTTCATTTCACATTTCATTACTTTTCATTTCACGCTTCACATTTAAATATAATTCATTTCAAATTTCATTACTTTTCATTACACGTTTCACATTTAAATTTATTCATTTCACATTGAATTATTTTTAAATTTTCTTTTCACTTTTAAATTTACTTCATTTCACATTTCATTACTTTTCATTTCACGTTTCACATTTAAATGTACTTCATTTCACATTTCATTAATTTTGATTTCACGTTTCAGATTTAAACTTACTTCATTTCACATTTCATTAGTTTTGATTTCAAATTTCTCATTAAAATTTACTTCATTTCACATTTCATTACATTTCATTTCACGTTTCACATTTAAATTTACTTCATTTCACAATTCATTACTTTTCATTCCACGTTTCTCATTTAAATTTACTTCATTTCACATTTCATTAATTTTGATTTTACCTTTCACATTCAAATTTACTTCATTTCACATTTCATTAATTTTGATTTTACCTTTCACATTAAAATTTACTTCATTTCACATTTCATTACATTTCATTTCACATTTCACGTTTAAATTTACTTCAATTCGCGTTTCATTAATTTTGATTTCACGTTCCATATTTAAATTTACTTCATTTCAAATTTCATTTCACGTTTCACATTTAAATTTACTTCATTTCACATTTCATTTCACGATTCACATTTAAATTTAATTCTTTTCAAATGTTATTAATTACTTATTTCAAGTTTCACATCTAATTTCACATTTTATTTCACAAATCATTACTTTTCCTATTTCATTTCACGTTTCACATTTAAATTTAATTCATTTCACATTTCATTTCACGTTTCACATTTAAATTTACTACTTTTCACATTTCATTTCGCTTTTCACATTTAAATTTACTTCATTTCACATTTCATTTCATGTTTCACATTTAATTTTACTTCATTTCGTATTCCATTTCCATTTCATGTTTCACATTTTAATTAACTTCATTTCACATTTCATTACATTTCATTTCACGTTTCACATTTAAATTTACTTCATTTCACATTTCATTTCACGATTCACATTTAAATTTACTTCTTTTCAAATGTTATTACGTTACTTATTTCAAGTTTCACATCTCATTTCACATTTTATTTCACAAATCATTACTTTTCTTATTTCATTTCACATTTCACATTTAAATTTAATTCATTGCACATTTCAATTCACGTTTCACATTTAAATGTACTACTTTTCACATTTCATTTCGCTTTTCACATTTAAATTTACTTCATTTCACATTTCGATTCACGTTTCACATTTAAATTTACTTCATTCACATTTCATTACCTTTTATTGCACGTTTCACTTTTAATTTAACTTCATTTCTCATTTCATTTCCCGTGTCACATTTAAATTTACTTCATTTTATATTTCATTTTCCGTTTCACATTTAATTGTATTTCATTTAACGTTTCATAGCATTTTATTTCACGTTTCTTAGTTAAATTTCCTTCAGTTCACATTTCATTAATTTGATTTCACGTTTCACATTCAAATTTATTTCATTTCACATTTCATTTAATTTGATTTCACGTTTCACATTTAAATTTACTTCATTTCACGTTTCATTACTTTTCTTTTAATGATTCACATTTAAATTTACTTCATTTCACATTTCATTACTTTTCATTTCACGTTTCACTTTTAAATTTACTTCATTTCACATACAATTACTTTTAAATTTTCTTTGCACATTTAAATTAACTTCATTTCACATTTCATTACTTTTCATTTCACGTTTCACATTTAAATTTAGTTCATTTCACATTTCATTTCACGTTTCACATTTAAATTTAGTTCATTCTACGTTTCACATTTAAATTTACTTCATTGTACATTTCATTACCTTTCATTTCATGTTTCACATTTAAATTTTCTTCATTTCACATTCCATTATTTTTAAATATTCTTTTCACATTTAAATTTTCTACATTTCACTTACCATTACTTTTCATTTATCATTTCACATTAAAAATTACTCCATTTTACATTTCATTAATTTTCATTCCACGTTTCACATTTAAATGTACTTCATTTCACATTTCATTTTTCACATTTAAATGAACTTCATTTCTCATTTCATTAAATTTGATTTCATGTTTCACATTTAAATGTACTTCATTTCACATTTCATTAATTTTGATTTCAAATTTCACATTTAAACTTACTTCATTTCACATTTCATAACTTTTCATTCCACGTTTAACATTTAAATTTACTTCATTTCACATTTCATTACTTTTCATTTCACGTTTCACATTTAAATTTACTTCATTTCACATTTCATTTAACGTTTCATATTTAAATTTACTTCATTTCACATTTCATTACTTTTCATTTCACGTTTCACATTTAAATTTTCTTCTTTTCACTTTTCATTACTTTTCATTTCACGTTTTACATTTAATTTTTCTACATTTCTCATTTCATTAATTTTGATTTTACGTTTCACATTTAAATTTACTTCATTTCACATTTCATTAATTTCGATTTCACATTTCACATTTAAATTTACTACATTTCACATTTCGATTCACTTTTCAGATTTAAATTTATTTCATTTCACATTTCATTACTTTTCATTTAATGTTTCATATTTTAATTTACTTCTTTTCACATTTCATTTCTTTTAATTTCACGTTTCACGTTTCCTTACGTTTCATTTCAAATTTAACATTTAAATTTACTTATTTTCACATTTCATTACTTTTAATTTCACGTTTCACATTTCATTACATTCCATTTAACGTTTCACATTTAAATTTACTTCATTTCATGTCACGTTCCACATTTAATTTTACTTGATTTCAAATTTCATTACTTTTCACATTTCATTTCACATTTCATTTCACGTTTCACATTTAAATTTACTTCATTTCTCATTTCATTTCGCGTTTCACATTTAAATTTACTTCTTTTCACATTTCATTACATTTCATTCCACATTTCACAGTTAAATTTACTTCATTTCACATTTTATTATTTGTTTCACATTTAAATTTACTTCATTTAACAAATCATTAGTTTTCATATCGCGTTTCACATTTAAATTAACTTCATTTCACATTTCATTATTTTTCATTTCACGTTTCATATTTAAATTAACTTCATTTCACATTTCTTTACTTTTCATTTCACGTTTCACATTTCAATTTACTTCATTTCACATTTCATTTCACGTTTCACATTAAAATTTACTTCATTTCATATTTCATTTCACGTTTAACATTTAAACTTAATTCATTTTACATTTCATTTCACGTTTTGCATTTAGATTTACTTCATTTCACATTTCATGTCACGTTCCACATTTAATTTTACTTGATTTCAAATTTCATTACTTTTCACATTTCATTTCACGTTTCACATTTAAATTTTCTTATTTTCATAGTTCATTTCACGTTTCGCATTTAAATTAACTTCATTTCACAATTCATTACTTTTCATTTCCCCTTTCACATATTAATTTTCTTCATTTCACATTTCATTTCACGTTTCACATATATATTTACTTCATTTCACGTTTCATTACATTTTATTTCACGTTTCACATTTAAATTTACTTCATTTCACATTTCATTACATCTCATTTCTCGTTTCACATTTTAAGTTACTTCATTTAATAATTCATTACATTTCATTTCACGTTTCACATTTAAATTTAATTCATTTCACATTTCATTTCTCGTTTCACATTTAAATTTACTTCATTTCACATTTCATTTCAAGTTTCACATTTTAATTTACTTCATTTCATATTTCATTTCTCGTTTCACATTTTAATTTACTTCTTTTAATAATTCATTGCATTTCATTTCATGTTTTACATTTAAATTTAATTCGTTTCATATTTCATTTCACGTTTCACGTTTAAATTTACTTCATTTCGCATTTCATTTCACGTTTCACATTTCAATTTACTTCTTTTCGCATTTCATTTCTCGTTTCACATTTAAATTTATATCTTTTCACACTTAATTACATTTCATATCACGTTTCACATTTAAATTTATATCATTTCATAATTCATTTTACGTTTCACATTTAAATATACTTCATTTCACATTTTTTTACTTTTCATTTCACGTTTCACTTTTAAATTTACTTCATTTCACTTTATTATTTTACTTATTTCATGTTTTTAAATTCGGTTGACGTTTCGTTTGACGTTTTGGTTGATGTTTCGATTGACGTTTCATTTCACATTTAAATTTTCATCACTTAACATTTCATTAATTTTCATTTCATGTTTCACATTTTAATTTACTTCATTTTACATTTCATTAGTTTTCATTTCGCGTTTCACATTAAATTTACTTCATTTCACATTTCATTAGTTTTGTTTTCACGTTTTGCATTTAAATTTTTTTCATTTCACATTTCATTAATTTTGATTAAACGTTTCACATTTTTATTTACTTCATTTCACATTTCATTAATATTGATTTCACATTTCACATTTAAATTTACTTCATTTCACTTTTCATTAATTTTGAATAAATGTTTCACATTTAAATTTACTTCATTTCACATCTCGATTTACGTTTCAGATTTAAATTTACTTAATTTAACGTTTCACAGTCAAATTAACTTCATTTCACATTTCATTAATTTTGATTAAACGTTTCACATTTAGATTTACTTCATTTCACATTTCATTAATGCTGATTTCACATTTCACATTTAAATTTACCTCATTTCACATTTCGATTTACGTTTCAGATTTAAATTTACTTCATTTCACGTTTCACATTTAAATTTACTTCATTTCACATTTCATTAGTTTTCATTTCACGTTTCAAATTTAAATTTACTTCATTTAACATTTCATTACTTTTCATTTCATGTTTCACATTTAAATTTACTTCATATCACTGTTCGATTCAAGTTTCAGATTTAAATTTACTTCATTTCACACTTCATTTCACGTTTCACATTTAAATATTCTTCATTTCACATTTCATTTCACGTTTCACATTTAAATTTACTTCTTTTCACATTTCATTATTTTTCATTTCATGTTTCACATTTAAATTTACTTCATTTCACATTTCATTTCACGTTTTACATTTAAATTTACTCCATTTCACATTTCATTACTTTTCATTTCATGTTTCACATTTAAAATTACTTCATTTCACATTTCATTACTTTTCATTTCGCGTTTCACATTAAATTTACTTCATTTCACATTTCATTAATTTTGATTAAACGTTTCACATTTATATTTACTTCATTTCACATTTCATTAATATTGATTTCACATTTCACATTTAAATTTACTTCATTTCACTTTTCATTAATTTTGCTTTCACGTTTCATATTTAAATTTACTTCATTTCACATTTCGATTTACGTTTCAGATTTAAATTTACTTAATTTAACGTTTCACAGTCAAATTTACTTCATTTCACATTTCATTAATTTTGATTAAACGTTTCACATTTAGATTTACTTCATTTCACATTTCATTAATGCTGATTTCACATTTCACATTTAAATTTACTTCATTTCACATTTCGATTTACGTTTCAGATTTAAATTTACTTCATTTCACTTTTCACATTTAAATTTACTTCATTTCACATTTCATTAGTTTTCATTTCACGTTTCAAATTTAAATTTACTTCATTTAACATTTCATTACTTTTCATTTCATGTTTCACATTTAAATTTACTTCATATCACTGTTCGATTCACGTTTCAGATTTAAATTTACTTCATTTCACATTTCATTAATTTTGATTAAACGTTTCACATTTATATTTACTTCATTTCACATTTCATTAATATTGATTTCACATTTCACATTTAAATTTACTTCTTTTCACTTTTCATTAATTTTGATTTCATGTTTCACATTTAAATTTACTTCATTTCACATTTCATTTCACGTTTTACATTTAAATTTACTCCATTTCACATTTCATTACTTTTCATTTCATGTTTCACATTTAAATTTACTTCATTTCACATTTCATTACTTTTCATTTCGCGTTTCACATTTAAATTTACTTCATTTCACATTTCAATACTTTTACTTTCACGTTTCACATCTATATTTACTTCATTTCCCGTTTCATTACATTTCTTTTCTCGTTTCACGATTCACATTTATATTTACTTCATTTTACATTTCATTAATTTTGATTTCAAATTTCACATTTAAATTTTCTTCATTTCACATTTCATTACACGTTTCACATTTAAATTTAGTTATTTTCACATTTCATTTCACGTTTCTCTTTTAAATTTATTTCATTTCTTGTTTCACATTTAAATTACTTCATTTCACATTTCATTAGATATCATTTCAACTTTCACATTTAAATTTACTTCATATCACATTTCATATCATTTCAGACCATATTTCACATTTAAATTTTCTTCATTAAATATTTTATAACATTTTATTCCTCGTTTAACTTAAATGTTTTCTTCATTTCACATTTCATTACTTTTCATTTCACGTTTGACATTTAAATTTACTTCATTTCACATTACATTTCACATTTCACATTTAAATTTATTTCATTTCACATTTCATCACATTTCATTTCACGTTTCACATTTAAATTTATTTCATTTCTTGTTTCACATTTAAATTTCTTCATTTCACATTTCATTATATATCATTTCACATTTCACATTTAAATTTACTTCATTTGACTTTATTATTTTACTTATTTCATGTGTTGAATTTCGGTAGGCGTTTTGGTTGGCGTTTTGGTTGGCGTTTTGGTTGACGTTTGACGTTTCGGTTGAAGTTTCATTTCAAATTTCATTACATTTCTTATTTCATTTCTCGTTTTACATTTAATTTTACTTCAGTTCACATTTCATTACTTTTCATTTAAAGTTTCACTTTTAAATTTCTTTCATTTCACTTTTCATTACATTTCATTTCTCGTTTCACATTTAATTTTACTTCATTTCAGATTTCATTGCTTTTCCTTTCTGGTTTCAAATTTAAATTTACTTCATTTCAAATTTCATTACTTTTCATTTTACTTTTCAAATTTAAATTTACTTCATTTCCCGTTTCAAATTTAAATTTACTTTATTTCACATTTCATTACATTTCCCTTCGCGTTTAACATATAAATCCATTTCGTTTCTCATTTAAAATTTAAATTTAATACATTTAACTTTTGATTACTTTACATTTCACGTTTCACATTTAAATTTACTTCATTTCACATTTCATTACTTATCATTTCACCTTTCACATTTAATTTTACTTCATATCACATTTCATTACTTTTCATTTCACGTTTCATATTTAATATTATTTCATTTCTGGTTTCAAATTTAAATTTACTTCATTTCACATATCATTATTTTGATATCGGGTGTTTCACATTTAATTTTACTTCTTTTTAAATATCATTTCACGTTTCGCATTTTAACTTACTTCATTTCAGATTTCATTACTTTTCATTTCACGTTTCAGATTTAAATTTACATCATTTCACATTTCATTTCTCGTTTCACATTTAAATGTTCATCATTTCACATTTTATTTCACGTTTCACATTTCAATTTACTTCATTTCACATTTCATTAATTTTGATTTCACGTTTTGCATTTAAATTTTCTTTATTCCACATTTCATTACATTTTTATTTCATTTCATGTTTCACATTTAAATTTACTTCATTTCACATTTTTTTTACTTTTCATGTCATGTTTCACATTTAAATTCACATAATTTTACATTATTATTTTACTTATTTCATGTTTTGAATTTCGGTTGACGTTTCGGTTGACGTTTCGGTTGACATTCAATTACATTTCATATTTCATTTCTCGTTTCACATTTAAATTTACTTCATTTCACATTTCATTAATTTTCATTTCATGTTACACATTTAAGTATACTTCATTTCACAGTTTGATTTACATTTCAAATTTAAATTTACATCATTTCACATTTCATTACTTTTCATTTCATGTTTCACGTTTAAATTTATATCATTTCACTTTTCGATTCACGTTTCAGATTTAAATTTACTTCATTTCACACTTCATTTCACGTTTCACATTTAAATAGTCTTCATTTCACTTTTCATTTCACGTTTCACATTTACATTTACTTCATTTCACATTTTGATTCACGTTTCACATTTAGATTTACTTTATTTCACATTTCTTTACTTTTCAATTTTTTTTTCAAATTTAAATTTAGTTCATTTCACATTTCATTTTTCAAATTTAAATTTACTTCATTCCACAGTTCATTAATTTTGATTTCACATTTCACATATTAATTTACTTCATTTCTAATTTCATTAATTTGATTTCACGTTTCACATTTAAATTTACTTCACTTCGCATTTCATTTCATTATATTTCACGTTTCACATTTTTATTTACTTCATTTCATATTTCATTATTTTGATTTCATTTTCCACATTTAAATTTACTTTATTTCACATTTCTTTGATTTTGATTTCACGTTTCAAATTTAAATTTACTTCATTTCAAATTTCATTCATTTTTATCTCACGTTTCACATTTAAATTTACTACTTTTCACTTTTCATTTTACGTTTTACATTTAAATTTACTTCATTTCACATTTCATTTAACGTTTCACATTTAAACTTATTTCATTTCTCATTTCATTACACATTTCATACACTTTTCATATTTCGTTTCAATTTTCTCATTTTATTTCACATTTTATTAATTTTCAATTCACGTTTCACGTTTAAATTTACTTTATTTCACATTTCATTACTTTTCATTTTTCATTACATGTTTCACTTTTAAATTTACTTCATTTCACTTTTCATTACTTTTCATATTTCATTTCAAGTTCAAATTTCATTTCACATTTCATTTCATAAATCATTACTTTCCTTATTTCATTTCACATTTCACATTTAAATTTACTTCATTTTACATTTCATTTCACGTTTCACATTTTAATTTACTTCATTTCATATTTCATTAATTTCATTTCACGTTTCAAATTTAAATTTATTTATTTCCCATTTCATTAGATTTCTTTTCACGTTTAAATTTACTTCATTTCACATTTCATTACTTTTAAATACTCATTTCACAATTAACCTTCATTTCACATTTCATTACTTTTCTTTTCACGTTTCAGATTTAAATTTACTTCATTTCACATTTCATTTCACGTTTCACATTTAAATTTACTTCATTTCTCATTTCATTACCTTTCTTTTCATGTTTCACATTTAAATTTAATTCATTTCGCATTTCATTTCACGTTTCACATTTCAATTTACCTCTTTTCGCATTTCATTTCTCGATTCACATTTCAATTTACTTCATTATACATTTCATTTCGCTTTTCACATTTAAATTTATATCATTTCACATTTAATTACATTTCATTTCACGTTTCACATTAAATTTATTTCATTTTACGTTTCACATTTATATTTATTCATTTCACATTTCATTACTTTTGATTTCGCGTTTCACATTTAATTTTACTTCATTTCACATTAAATTTCCCTTTTCACATTCAAATTTACTTCATTGCACATTTCATACTTTTCATTTCTAGTTTCACGTTTAAATTTACTTCATTTCACTTTCCATTAATTTTAAATTTTCTTTTCACATTTAAATTTTCTACATTTCACTTACCATTACTTTTCATTTCTCATTTCACATTTAAAATTACTCCATTTTACATTTCATTAATTTTCATTCCACGTTTCACAATTCAATTTACTTCATTTCACATTTCATTTTTCACATTTAAATTTACTTCATTCCACATTTCATTATTTTTATTTCACGTTTCACATTTAAATTTACTTCATTTCACATTTCATTACTTTTGATTTCATTTTTCACAGTTAATTTTTATATCATTTAACATTTAATTAATTTTGATTTCACTTTTAACATTTAAATTTACTTCATTTCACATTTCTTTACATTTCATTTCACGTTTCACATTTAGATTTACTTCATTTCACAATTAATTACTATTAAATTTTCTTTTCACATGTAAATTTTCTTCAGATCACATTTCATTAGTTTTCATTTCAAGTTTCACTTTTAAATTTCCTTCATTTTTCGTTTCATATTTATTTCATTTCACTTTTCATTACATTTCATTTCCAGTTTCACATTTAAATTAACTTGATTTTATATTTCATTTCATGTTTCACATTTAAATTATCTTCAATTCACATTTCAATTTTCTTCATTTCACATTTCATTTCATGTTTCACATTTTGATTTACATCATTTCACATTTCATTACTTTTCAGTTCACGTTTCACATTTAAATTTTCTTCATTTCACATTTTATTACATTTCATTTCAAGTTTCTCATTTAAATTTACTTCATTTCACTTTTCATCAATTTTCATTTCACGTTTCACATTTAAATTTAATTCATTCCACATTTAATTACATTTGATTTCACGTTTCAGATTTAAATTTACTTCATTTCACATTTCATTACATTTCATTTCAAGTTTAACATTTATATTTTCTTCATTTCACATTTCATTACATTTCATTTCACGTTTCACATTTAAATTTACTTCATTTCACATTTCATTACATTTAGATTCACGTTTCAGATTTAAATTTACTTCATTTCACATTTGATTACTTTTGATTTCACGTTTCACATTTAATTTTTCTTCTTTTCACATTCAATTACTTTTAAACTTTCTTTTTACATTTAAATTTACTTCATATCACATTTCATTACACTTCATTTCTCGTTTCACTTTTAATTTTACTTCATTTCTCATTTCATTTCCCGTTTCACATTTCAATTTTCTTCATTTCACATATCATTTCATATTTCACATTTAAATTTACTTCATTTCACATTTCATTACTTTTCATTTCACGTTTCACATTTTAATCTACTTCATTTCACATTTCATTACTTTTGATTTCATTTTTCACTGTTAAATTTACTTCATTTCACATTTCATTACATTTCATTTCACGTTTCACATGTAAAATTACTTCATTTCAAATTTCATTACTTTTGATTTCATTTTTCACAGTTAATTTTACATCATTTCACATTTAATTAATTTTGATTTCACGTTTAACATTTAAATTTACTTCAATTCACATTTAATTAATTTCGATTTCACATTTCACATTTAGATTTACTTCATTTCACATTTCATTACCTTTCATTTCACGTTTCACATTAATTTACATCTTTTCACATTTCTATTCACGTTTCATATTTATATTTAAATCATTTCACATTTCTTTACATTTCATTTTACGTTTCACATTTAAATTTTTTTCATTTCACATTTCATTACTTTTAATATTTTTTTTCAAATTTAAATTTACTTCATTTCACATTTGATTACTTTTGATTTCACTTTTCACATTTAATTTTTCTTCTTTTCACATTCAATTAATTTTAAATTCTTTTCACATTTATATTTACTTCATATCACATTTCATTACATTTCATTTCTCGTTTCACGTTTAATTTTACTTCATTTCTCATTTCATTTCCCTTTTCACATTTCAGTTTTCTTCATTTCACATTTCATTTCACGTTTCACGTATAAATTTATTTCATTTATCATTTCATTTCACGTTTCACATTTAAATTTACTTCATTTTACATTTCATTTAGAGTTTCACATTTTAATTTACTTTATTTCACATTTCATTAATTTTGATTTCATGTTTCACATTCAAATTTACTTCATTTCACATTTCATAACTTTTCATTTCACGTTTAACATTTAAATATTCTTCATTTCACATTTCATTACATTTCATGTCACGTTTCACATTTAGATGTACTTTATTTCATGTTTCATTTTTCACATTTAAATTTACTTCATTTCACATTTATTTTATTTTGAATTCACGTTTCACAATTAAATTTACTTCATTCCACATTTCATTAATTTTGATTTCACATTTCACAATTAAATTTATTACATTTCACATTTCGATTCACGTTTTAGATTTAAATTTTACATTTCACATTTCATTACTTTTATTTTCGTTTCAAATTTAAATTTTTTTCATTTCATGTTTCATTAATTTTCATTTCACGTTTCTCATTTAAATTTAGTTCATTTCACGTTTCATTAAACTCGATTTAATTTTTAACATTTAAATTTACTTCATTTCAAAATTAATTAATATAACGTTTCACATTTAAATTTAGTTCATTTCACATTTCATTATTTTGATTTCATTTTTCACATTTAAATTTACTTCATTACACTTTTCATTAGTTTTCATTTCACGTTTCACATTTAAATTTACTTCATTTCACGTTTCATTACTTTTCGTTTCACTTTTCACATTTAAATTTACTTTATTTCGCATTTCATTACTTTTTGATTCACGTTTCAGATTAAAATTTAAATTATTATTATGAAGGAAGGCTCACCCTGTAGTTAACTTGATGGCTGGTTCACTTTGTGAAGGGGTGGAGTGTATGGGAACTGTTGAATTTTGGCCTGAAGCACTGATGGATCATGTGAGGTAAGCACTGAGTCAGCTGCGGGAGCACAGGTGAAGGCAATGCACCTGTGACTGGAAGGGGTGGAGTCTGGCTCCACCTCTCCCAGACCCCATTTAAGGACTGACCACGACTGGGGAAGGTTCTTTTGTTGGAGATCCCCTCCCCTGTGGAGGTCCAGGCAAGCCTTGACCTTCAGTGACAGGTTAGCCTTTCCTAATTTACTGCTTGTCTTTATACCACCTGGATAAGTCATACAAAAACACATTGTCCACCTTCGTTATTTGGTGTGGGTATTATTCTTTTGGGGGATTCACTGTGCACACCCTAAGCTTCAGCTCTAAATCCTTGCTTTTTTACCCCAAAGTCTAGCCCCTAGTCCTTGCTATTCCACCCCATATTCCTGCCCTAAGCCCTCGCTATTTCCTCCCAAACAGTAGTCCCAAGTCCTCATTATTACCCTTAAACTCAGGCCCTGAATCCTTGCCATTTCACCCCAGGCTCAAGTGCCACATCCTGCCTAATTCACCCCAAAGCTCCGTCCCAGCTTCTCGCCATTCGGTGCCAAACTCCAGCCCCAAACGTTTACTATTTCATCCCAATCTCCAGTTCCTTTGTTCTCACTGCTTCACCCCGAACTCCAACATCAAACCCTCTCTGTTTCGCCCCAATCTCCAGCTCTAAATTCTTGCTATTATATCCCAAACTGTAACACCTAGTCCTTGTTATTCCTCCCCACGTTCCTACCCCAAACCTACCCTACTTCATTCCGAGCAGTAGTCCCAAATCCTCATTATTTCCCTCAAACTCTGGCCCCAAGCGCTCACTATTTCCTCCCAAACTAAACTCCAAAATCCAGGCTCATTCATCCAAAACTCCATCCCAACTTCTTGCAGTTTCACCCTGAACTTCAGCCTCGCAACTGTGAGGCCCAAATCCTCACAGTTTCACCCTATATTGCAGCTCCCAATCCTCTCTCGCTTTCCCCAAACTCCGTATAAAATTCCTCACTACTTCTCCCCAAGTTTCAGTCCCGTGTCTGGCTGTCTCACACCAGTGTCAAGCATCATATCCTCGCAATTTCTTCCCAAATTCTAGCCCGAATTCCATATTACATATCATTTCATATTTTATTTTATATTTAATTCCAGTTGATATTTCATTTCATATTTCCTCTTCATTTTATATCATTTTATTTCATATCCTTTTCTCACATCTGCTTCATTTCATTTCTTTTCAGTCCTTTTTATTGCTTATTTCATTTCATTTCTCAGCCCTCTGCTTCCTGCCCATGTTTTGCCTGCGTTGATCTCAGCCTGCTAACAGGGCAGCAGTTCCCGGGGTCGTCCATTTTCCCCTTGATGGAAATGGGTGTGAGTTTTCTCTTACTTTCTGCTACCTGTGGACTTGCCCTGGATGCCACAGCGTTTCGGATCTCACTGAGAGTGGCCTGCTGACTGCAACGGCTGATTCCCTCTGCACTCCCTGATGCATCCACTGGGACAGGCGGACCTGTGCATGTTCGGAGTCAGGTAGGACTCAGAGTGACACATTTTTGTGTTGTCAGGTGCTATATGCTGCACAGACATTTCATTTCAACTATTTCATACATTTCATATTATTTCTCATTTCGTATTATTTCACATTTCAATCCATTATATTTCATTGAAAACATTGCGCACTTCACGTTTCATTGCGCATTTCATGTTTCATTTAATGTTTCATTTTATTTCTCGTTTCATTTCAAGTTTATTTTCAAGTTTCTGTTCATTTCAAATTTCATATTTCATATTTAGCTTCATCTCATTTTTATTTTTATCATTTTATATCTCATTTCAAATCATATTTCACTTCATATCACATTTCATTTCGTTTCCTATTTCATGTCATTTCGCACCATTACATTCTATTTCACTTTATATTTCAGATTTCATTTCAAATTTCTGATTTAAATTTCCGATCTCTTTTCCCACTTCCCATTTCCGATCTCTTTTCCCACTTCCCATTTCCGATCTCTTTTCCCACTTCCCATTTCCGATCTCTTTTCCCACTTCCCATTTCCGATCTCTTTTCCCACTTCCTGTTTCACATTTAAATTAACTACATTTCAAAATTAATTACTTTTCATTTCACGATTTCATTAATATTTTCTTCATTTCACATTTCATTACATTTCCATTTTTGTTTCACATTTAAATTTACTTCATTTCAAATTTCATTACATTTCATTTCACGTTTCACATTTAAATTTATATCATTACACATTTAATTACTTTTGATTTCACGTTTCACATTCAAATTTACTTCAATTCACATTTCATTACATGTCCTTTCGCGATTCACATTTAAATTTACTTCATTTCACATTTTGATTTACGTTTCAGATTTAAATTGAATTCATTTCACACTTCATTACTTTTCATTTCACACTTCATTACTTTTCATTTCACTTTTCATTGCACACTTCATTACTTTTCATATCACACTTCATTACTTTTCATTGCACACTTCATTACTTTTCATTGCACACTTCATTACTTTTCATTTCACACTTCATTAATTTTCATTGCACACTTCATTACTTTTCATTTCACACTTCATTACTCTACATTTCACGTTTCACATTTAAATTTACTTCATTTCTCATTTCGTTAAATTTCATTTCACGTTTCACATTTAAATTTACTTCAATTCACATTTCATTAATTTTGATTTCACATTTCACATTTAAATTAACATCAATTCACATTTCATTACTTTTAATATTTCATTTCAGGTTTCACATTTAAATTAACTTCATTTCACGTTTCTTTGCTTTTCATTTCACGTTTCACATTTAAATTTACTTCATTTCACATTTCTTTGCTTTTTATTCCACGTTTCACATTTAAATTTACTTCATTTCAAATCTAATTACTTTTCTTTTCACGTTTTCATTTAAATATATATCACTTTTTTTACATTTCCATATTCGTTTCACATTTAAATTAACTTATTTCATATTTTATTACATTTCCTTTCGCTTTTAATATTAAATATATTTCACTTCACGTTTCAAATTACATTTCACATTTCATTTCACAATCAATTACATTTCATATTTCATTTTATGTTTCAAAATTAATTTTACTTCATTTCACATTTCCTTACAATTCCTTTCAGTTTTTTCATGTGAATTTACTTCAATTCATATTTCATTATATTTCCATTTTCGTTTCACATTTAAATTCACTTCATTTCACATTTCATTACTTTACATTTCACTTTTCGCATTTAAATTTGCTTCATTTCACATTTCATTAATTTTCATTTCAAGTTTCACATTTAAATTTACTTTCACATTTCATTACTTTTGCTTTCACGTTTCACATTTAAATTTACTTCATTTCACATTTCATTAATTTTGATTTCACGTTTCACATTTAAATTTACTTCTTTTCACATTTCGATTCACGTTTCATATATAAATTTACTTTATTTCAAATTTCATTACTTTTCATTTCACATTTCATATTAAAATTTACTTCATTTCACATTTCATTAATTTTGATTTCAAGTTTCACATTTTGTTTTACTTCATTTCACATTACATTACTTTTCAATTCAGGATTCACATTTAAATTTGCTTCATTTCACATTTCATTACTCTTCATATCATGTTTCACATTTAAATTTACTTCATTTCACATTTCATTACTTTTTATTTCACGTTTCGCATTTAAATTTACTTCATTTCACCTTTCATTAATTTTGATTTCATGTTTCACATTTAAATTTAATACATTTCACATTTCGATTCACTTTTCAGATTTAAATTTATTTCATTTCACATTTCATTACATCTCATTTCTCGTTTCACATTTAAATTTACTTTTCACATTTCGATTCATGTTTCATATATAAATTTATTTCAAATTTAATTACTTTTCATTATACATTTCACATTAAAATTTACTTCATTTCACATTTCATTAATTTTGATTTAACGTTTCACTTTTAAATTTACTTCAATTCACATTTCATTAATTTTGCTTTCACGTTTCACATTTAAATTTATTTCATATCACATTTCATTAATTTTTATTTCGCGTTTCATATTTAAATTTACCTCTTTTTACATTTCAATTCACGTTTCACATTTAAATTTACTTCATTTCACATTTCATTTCCATTTCGCGTTTCACATTTAAATTTACTCCATTACATATTTCATTAATCTTATTTCACGTTTTGCATTTATATTTACTTCATTTCACATTTCATTAATTTTGATTAAACGTTTCACATTTAAATTTACTTCATTTCACATTTCGATTTACGTTTCTGATTTAAATTTACTTTATTTCACGTTTCAATTTTAAATTTACTTCATTTCACATTTCATTAGTTTTCATTTTACGTTTCACATTTAAATTTACTTCATTTCACATTTCATTAGTTTTCATTTTACGTTTCACATTTAAATTTACTTCATTTCACATTTCATTACACATTTCCTACAGTATTCATATTTCGATTCAAGTTTCTCATTTTATTTCACATTTTATTACTTTTAAATTCAAGTTTCACGTTTAAATTTACTTCAGTTCACATTTCATTACTTTCCTTTTTTCATTACATGTTTCACTTTTAAGTTTACTTCATTTCACTTTTCATTACTTTTCATATTTCATTTCAAGTTCCCATTTCATTTCACATTTCATTTCATAAATCATTACTTTCCTTATTTCATTTCACGTTTCAAATATAAATTTACTTCATTTCACATTTCATTTCACGTTTCACATTTAAATTTTCTTCATTTCATATTACATTTGACGTTTCAATTTTTAATTTACTTCTCATCACATTTCATTAAATTTCAATTCACGTTTCACATTTAAATTTACTTCATTTCAAATTTCATTAATTTCATTTCACGTTTCATATTTAAATTTACTTCATTTCCCATGTCATTAGTTTTCATTTCACGTTTCACATTTAAATTTATATCATTACATATTTAATTACTTTTGATTTCACGTTTCACATTCAAATTTACTTCAATTCACATTTCATTACATGTCCTTTCGCGATTCACATTTAAATTTACTTCATTTCACATTTCGATTTACGTTTCAGATTTAAATTGAATTCATTGCACACTTCATTACTTTTCATTGCACACTTCATTATTACTTTTCATTGCACACTTCATTACTTTTCATTGCACACTTCATTACTTTTCATTGCACACTTCTTTACTTTTCATTTCACGTTTCACATTTAAATTTACTTCATTTCTCATTTCATTAAATTTCATTTCACGTTTCACATTAAAATTTACTTCAATTCACATTTCATTAATTTTTATTTCACATTTCACATTTAAATTTACTTCACATTTCATTTTTCACATTTATATTTACTTCATTTCAAATTTAATTTATTTTGAATTAACGTTTCACAATTAAATTTACTTCATTTCAAATTTCATTAACTTTGATTTCACGTTTCACATTTAAATTTACTAAATTTCACATTTCGCTGCAATATTCAGATTTAAATTTACTTCATTTCACATTGCATTGCTTTTCATTTCACGTTTCACATTTAAATTTATTTCATTTCACATTTCATTAATTTTCATTTTATGTTTCACATTTAAATTTACTTCATTTCACATTTCATTTGTTTTCAATTCACGTTTCAAATTTATATTTACTTCATTTCACATTTCATTACTTTTAATTTCACGTTTCACATTTATATTTACTTCATTTTACATTTCTTTTCATGTTTCACCTTTAAATTTACTGCAATTCACATTTCATTTCACATTTCACTATTAAATTTACTTCATTTAACATACAATTACTTCTAAATTTTCTTTTCAAAATTAATTTTACTTCATTTCACATTTCCTTACATTTCCTTTCAGTTTTTTCATGTGAATTTACTTCAATTCACATTTCATTACATTTCATTTCACGTTTCACATTTAAATTTACTTCATTTCACATTTCATTTGTTTTCAATTCACGTTTCAAATTTATATTTACTTCATTTCACATTTCATTCCACGTTTCTCATTTTAATTTATTTCATTAAACATTTCATTACTATTCATTTCACGTTTCCCATTTAAATTTACTTCATTTCACATTTCATTACTTTTCATTTCACGTTTCACATTTAAATTTACATCATTTCACATTTCATTACTTTTCATTTCACGTTTCACATTTAAATTTACTTCATTTCACGTTTCATTACATTTAATTTCACGTTTCACATTTAAATTTACTTCATTTCACATTTCATTACTTTTAATTTTAGTTTCAAATTTAAATTTACTTCATTTCACATTTCATTACATTTTATTTCACGTTTCACATTTAAATTTCCTTCATTTCACATTACATTAATTTTAAGTTTTCTTTTCACATTTAAATTTCCTTCAGATCACATTTCATTACTTTTCATTTCAAGTTTCACTTTTAAATTTTCTTCATTTCACATTACATTTCACGATTCACATTTAAATTTACTTCTTTTCAAATTTTATTACTTACTTATTTCAAGTTTCACATCTCATTTCACATTTATTTCACAAATCATTACTTTTCTTATTTCATTTCAGGTTCCACATTTAAATTTAATTCATTTCACATTTCAATTCACGTTTCACATTTAAATTTACTTCATTACACATTTCATTTCACGTTTCACATTTAAATTTACTTTATGTCAAATTTCATTTTACGTTTCACATTTATATTTATTCATTTCACATTTCATTAATTTTCATTTCGCTTTTCACATTTAAATTTACGTCATTTCCCATTTCATTACTTTTGATTTCGCGTTTCACATTTAATTTTACTTCATTTCACATTTCATTCCTCGTTTCACATTTAAATTTACTTCATTTCACATTTCATACTTTTCATTTCTAGTTTCACGTTTAAATTTACTTCATTTCACATTCCATTATTTTTAAATTTTCTTTTCACATTAAAATTTTCTACATTTCACTTACCATTACTTTTCATTTCTCATTTCACATTTAAAATTACTCCATTTTACATTTCATTAATTTTTATTTCACGTTTCACATTTAAATTTACTTCATTTCACATTTCATTTTTCACATTTAAATTTACTTCACTCCACATTTCATTAAATTTGATTTCACGTTTCACATTTAATTTTACTTCATTTCACATTTCATTACATTTCATTTCAAGTTTCACATTTAAATTTACTTCATTTCATATTTCATTACATTTCATTTCACGTTTCACATTTAACTTCTCTTCATTTCACATTTCATTACTTTTCTTTTAATGTTTCACATTTAAATATACTTCATTTCAAATTTTGATTCACGTTTCAGGTTTAAATTTACTTCATTTCACTTTTCATTTCTTTTCAATTCACGTTTCAGATTTAAATTTACTTCATTTCACATTTCATTACATTTCTTTATTCGTTTCAAATTTATATTTATATCATTTCACATTTCATTACATTTCATTTTTCGTTTCAAATTTAAATTTACTTCATTTCACATTTCATTACTTTCATTTCACGTTTCACATTTAAATATACATCATTTCACAATTCATTACATTTCACTTCAAGTTTCACATTTAAATTTACTTCATTTCACTTTTCATTAATTTTCATTTCTCATTTCACATTTAAATTTACTTCATATCACATTTCATTGCTTTTCATTTCACGTTTCACTTTTTAATTTATTTCATTTCACGTTTCATTATTTTTCATTTCACGTTTCACATTTAAATTTACTTCATTTCACATTTCATTACATTTCATTTCTCGTTTCACATTTGAATTTACTTCATTTCACATTTCATTTTTTTTCATTTCACGTTTCACATTTAATTTTAAATTATTTCACATTTCATTTCACGTTTCACATTTAAATTTACTTCATTTTACGTTTCATTACTTTTCATTTCAAGTTTAACATTTAAATTTACTTCATTTCACATTTCATTATATTTATTTCAAGTTTCACATTTAAATTTTCTTTATTTAACATTCCATTACTTTTCAATTCTTGTTTCACATTTATATTTTATTTATTTCACATTTCATTAATTTTCTTATTTCATTTCACTTTTCTCATTTCATTTCTCATTTCATTTCACTTTTCATTTCACATTTAATTACATTTCACTTCACATTTCACATTTAAATTTAGTTCATTTCACATTTAATTACTTTTCTTTTCATGTTTCACATTTAAATTTATTTCATTTCACATTTCATTTCTTTTCTTTTTTCATTCCAATTTTCGCATTTCATTTCACTTTTTTTAACTATTTAATTCACGTTTCACGTTTAAATTTACTTCATTTTATTTTCATTACTTTCGATATTTCATTTTACATTTCATTTCACATTTCATTACATTTCATTTTTTCGTTTCACAATAAAATTTATTTCTTTTCACATTTCATTACTTTTAATTTCAAGTTTTACATTTAAATTTACTTCATTTCTCAATTCATTACCTTTCTTTTCATGTTACACACTTAAATTTACTTCATTTCACATTTCATTTCACGTTTCACATTTCAATTTATATCATTTCACATTTAATTACATTTCATATCACGTTTCACATTTAAATTTACTTCATTTCACAATTCAATTTACATTTCACTTTTAAATTTACTTCTTTGTGCATTTCATTACTTTTAATTTCTCGTTTCACATTTAAATATTCTTCATTTCACATTTCATTGCTTTTCATTTCACGTTTCACATAAAAATTTACTTCATTTCACTTTTCATTACATTTCATTTCACTTTTCATATTTAAATTTACATAATTTCACGTTTCATTAATTTTTTTTTCATTTCACGTTTCACATTTAATTTTCCTTCATTTCACATTTCATTATTTTCACTTTTCATTTCACAATTCAAAATTAAATTTACTTCATTTCTCATTTCATTTCACGTTTCACATTTAAATTTACTTCGTTTCACATTTCATTACTTTTCATTTCACGTTTCTCGTTTCATTTTACGTTTCTCGTTTTTTTCTCGTTTCGTTTCTCGAAATATAAATTTAATTTTTCTCGTTAAATTTACTTCATTTCACATTTATTAAATTTGATTTCACGTTTCACATTTAGTTTTTCTTCATTTCACGTTACATAACTTTTGAATTCAGGATTCTCTTTTAAATTTACTTCATTTCACATTTCATTACTATTCATTTCATGTTTCATATTTAAATTTACTTCATTTCACATTACATTAAATTTCATTTCATGTTTCACATTTAAATTTACTACATTTCACATTTCATTTAATGTTTCACATTTAAAATTACTTCATTTCACATTTGATTACATTTGATTTCACGTTTCACATTTAAATTTACTTCATTTCACATTTGATTACGTTTGATTTCACGTTTAACATTTAAATTTACTTCATTTTACATTGCATTAGGTTTTGATTTCACGTTTCACTTTTAAATTTACTACATTTCAAATTTTGATTCACGTTTCAGATTTAAATTTACTTCATTTCACATTTCATTACTTTTCTTTATTCGTTTCAAATTTATATTTATATCATTTCACATTTCATTACATTTCATTTTTCGTTTCAAATTTAAATTTACTTCATTTCACATTTCATTACTTTCATTTCACGTTTCACATTTAAATTTACATCATTTCACATTTCATTACATTTCATTTCAAGTTTCACATTTAAATTTACTTCATTTCACATTTCATTAATTTTCATTTCTCGTTTCACATTTAAATTTACTTCATATCACATTTCATTACTTTTCATTTCCCGTTTCAAATTTAAATATACTTCATTTAACTTTTTATTACTTTTCTTTTCATGTTTCACTTTTAAATTTACTTCATTTCACATTACATTTCCATTTCGAGTTTTACATTTAAATTTACTTCTTTTCACATTGCATTACTTTTCATTTAACGTTTCACATTAATTTACTTCTTTTCACATTTCTATTCACATTTCATATTTTACTTCATTTCACATTTCATTACATTTTATTTGTTGTTTCACATTTAAATTTACTTCATTTCACATTTCTTTTTTCACATTTAAATTTACTTCATTACACATTTCATTACTTTTGATTTAACGTTTCACATTTAAATTTACTTCATTCAACATTTCATTAATTTTGAATTCACGTTTCACATTTAAATATACTTCATTTCACATTTCATTTCTTTTCTTTTAATGTTTCACAAATAAATATAATTCATTACAAATTTCGATTTGCGTTTCAGATTTAAATTAACTTCATTTCACGTATCACATTTAAATCTACTTCATTTCACATTTCATTACTTTTGATTTAATTTTTCAATGTTTAATTAACTTCATTTCACATTTCATTACCTTTGATTTCACATTTCACATTTAAATTTACTTCAATTCACATTTCATTAATCTTCTTTTCACGTTTCACATTTGAATTTATTACATTTCACATTTCATTTCACGTTTCAGATTTAAATTTTCTTCATTTCACATTTCATTTCGTGTTTCACATATAAATTTAATTCTTTTCACATTTCGATTCAAGTTTCAGATTTAAATTTACTTCATTTCACATTCAATTATTTTTAAATTTTCTTTTCAATTTTAAATTTACTTCATTTCACGTTTCATTACTTTTCATTTCTCGTTTCACATTTAAATTTACTTCATTTCACATTTTTTTTACTTTTTATTTCACGTTTCACATTTAAATTTACTTCATTACACTTTATTATATTACTTTTTTCATGTTTCATATTTCGGTTGACGTTTCGGTTGTCGTTTCGGTTGACGTTTGACTTTTCGTTTGACGTTTGACTTTTCGTTTGACGTTTCATTTTACATTTCATTACATTTCATATTTCATTTCTCGTTTCAAATTTAAATTTTCTTCATTTCACGTTTCATTACTTTCCATTTCACGTTTCACATTAATTTACTTATTTTCACATTTCTATTCAATTTTCATATTAAATTTACTTAAATTCACATTTCATTACATTTCATTTCATGTTTCACATTTAAATTTACTTCATTTCACATTACATTTCCATTTCAAGTTTCACATTTAAATTTACTTCATTTCACATTTCACTAATTATGATTTCACGTTTCACATTTTAATTTACTTCATTTCACATTATATTTCTTTTCAATTCAGGTTTCACAATTATATTTACTTCATTTCACATTTCATTTCAAGTTTCACATTTTAATATATTTTATTTCACATTTCATTAATTTTGATTTCAAGTTTCATATTTAAATTTACTTCATTTCACATTACATTTCCATTTCTAGTTTCACATTTAAATTTACTTCATTTCACATTTCATTACGTCTCATTTCACGTTTCACATTTAAATTTACTTCATTTCACTTTTCATTACTTTTCATTTCAAGTTTCAATTTTAAATTTCCATCATTTTTCGTTTCACATTTTTTTCATTTCACTTTTCATTACATTTCATTTCTCGTTTCACATTTAATTTTTCTTCGTTTCTCATTTCATTTCCCATTTCACATTTAAATTAACTTGAATTTATATTTCATTTCACGTTTCATATATAAATTTATTTCATTTCTCATTTCATTTCACGTTTCACATTTAAATTTACTTCATTTCACGTTTCATTACTTTTATTTATTCGTTTTAAATTTATATTTACTTCATTTCACATTTAAATTTACTTCATTTCACATTTCATTTAACGTTTCAAATTTAAATTTAATTCTTTTCACATTCCATTACTTTGATTACATTTCTCACTTTTAAATTTACTTCATTTCACGTTTCATTACTTTTCATTTCACGTTTCACATTTAAATTTACTTCATTTCACATTTGATTACATTTGATTTCACGGTTAACATTTAAATTTACTTCATTTCACATTTCATTACTTTTCATTTCAAGATTCACATTTAAATTTACTACTTTTCAAATTTTGATCCACATTTAAGATTTAAGTTTACTTCATTTCACTTTTCATTTCTTTTCAATTCACGTTTCAGATTTAAATTTACTTCATTTCACATTTCAAAGCTTTTCTGTATTCGATTCAAATTTATATTTATTTCATTTCTCATTTAATTACTTTTCATTTTTCGTTTCAAATTTAAATTTAATTCATTTCACATTTCATTAATTTGATTATATTTTTCACATTTAATTTTACTTCATTTCACATTTCATTAATTTTCATTTCTTGTTTCACATTTAAATTTACTTCATTTCACTTTTCATTAGTTTACATTTCGCGTTACACATTTAAATTCACATCATTTCACATTACATATCCATTTCACATTTCACATTTAAATTTACTTCATTTTAAATTTCATTAAACGTTTCATATTTAAATTTACTTCATTTCACATTTGATTACATTTGATTTCACTGTTAACATTTAAATTTACTTCATTTCACATTTCATTACTTTGTATTTCAAGTTTCACATTTCATTACTTTTCATTTCAACATTCACATTTAAATTCACATCATTTCACATTACATATCCATTTCACATTTCACATTTAAATTTACTTCATTTTAAATTTCATTAAACGTTTCATATTTAAATTTACTTCATTTCACATTTGATTACATTTGATTTCACTGTTAACATTTAAATTTACTTCATTTCACATTTCATTACTTTGTATTTCAAGTTTCACATTTCATTACTTTTCATTTCAACATTCACATTTAAATTCACATCATTTCACATTACATATCCATTTCACATTTCACATTTAAATTTACTTCATTTTAAATTTCATTAAACGTTTCATATTTAAATTTACTTCATTTCACTTTTCATTACTTTCCATTTCACGTTTCAAATTTAATTTTTCTTCATTTCACATTTCATTAATTTTGATTTCACGTTTCACATTTAAATTTACTTCAATTCACATTTCATTAATTATGATTTCACGTTTCACATTTAAATTTACTTATATTCACATTTCATTAATTTTTATTTCACGTTTCACATTTAAATGTACTTCATTTCACAATACATTACATTTTAATTCAGGTTTCACATTTATATTTACAACATTTCACATTTCATTACATTTTATTTCACGTTTCACATTTAAATTTCCTTCATTTAACATTTCTTTCCTTTTCATTTTTTATGTTTCAAATTTTAATTTCCTTCATTTCACATTTCATTTTTCACATTTAATTTTACTTCATTCAACATTTCATTAATTTCGATTTCACGTTTCACATTAAGATTTATTACATTTCACATTTCGATTCACGTTTCAGATTTAAATTTATTTCATTTCACACTTCATTACATTCCTTTTTTCTTTTCAAATTTAAATTTACTTAATTTCATGTTTCATTACTTTTCATTTCACGTTTCACATTTAAATTTACTTCATTTCACGTTTCATTACACTTGATTTCTTTTTTAACATTTAAATTTACTTCATTTCAAAATTAATAAATTAATATAACGTTTCACATTTAAATTAATTCATTTCACATTTGATTAATTTTGATTTCATATTTCACATTTAATTTTTCTTCATTTCACATTTCATTACTTTTGATTTCATGTTTCACATTTAACTTTTCTTCATTTCACATTTCATTACTTTTCTTTTAATGTTTCACATTTAAATATACTTCATGTCAAATTTCAATTTACGTTTCACATTTAAATTTACTTCATTTCATGTTTCACATTTAAATTTACTTCATTTCACATTTCATTACTTTTCATTTCAACATTCACATTTAAATTTACTACATTTCAAATTTTGATCCACGTTTAAGATTTAAATTTACTTCATTTCACTTTTCATTTCTTTTCAATTCAAGTTTAACATTTAAATTTATTTCATTTCACATTTCATTATATTTCTTTTTTCTTTTCAAATTTAAATTTACTTAATTTCATGTTTCATTACTTTTCATTTCAGGTTTCACATTTAAATTTACTTCATTTTATATTTCATTAAACGTTTCACATTTAAATTTACTTCATTTGATATTTGATTACACTTGATTTCACGGTTAACATTTAAATTTACTTCATTTCACATTTCATTACTTTTCATTTCACGTTTCACATTTAAATTTACTTCATTTCACATTTCATTACTTTTCATTTCAAGATTCACATTTAAATTTACTACATTTCTAATTTTGATCCACGTTTAAGATTTAAATTTACTTCATTTCACTTTTCATTTCTTTTCAATTCACGTTTCAGATTTAAATTTATTTCATTTCACATTTCATTACATTTCTTTTTTCTTTTCAAATTTAAATTTACTTAATTTCATGTTTCATTACTTTTCATTTCACGTTTCACATTTAAATTTACTTCATTTCACATTTCATTATATTTATTTCAAGTTTCACATTTAAATTTACTTCATTTCACATTTCATTACTTTTCATTTCAAGTTTAACATTTAAATTTACTTCATTTCACATTTCATTACTTTTCATTTCAAGATTCACATTTAAATTTACTACATTTCTAATTTTGATCCACGTTTAAGATTTAAATTTACTTCATTTCACTTTTCATTTCTTTTCAATTCACGTTTCAGATTTAAATTTATTTCATTTCACATTTCATTACATTTCTTTTTTCTTTTCAAATTTAAATTTACTTAATTTCATGTTTTATTACTTTTCATTTCACGTTTCACATTTGAATTTACTTCATTTCACGTTTCATTACACTTGATTTCATTTTCATCTTTAAATTTACTTCATTTCACATTTCATTAATTTTGATTAAACGTTTCACATTTAAATTTACTTGCTCCAGCCGCAAAACCTCGCTATTTTCTCCCCAACAGGAGCTTCAAATCCTCACCATCACCCTCACATTCAAGTCCTAATTCCTTGCATTTTCACCCCAGGCTCAAGTGCCAAATCTAGATATTTCACTCAAACCTCCTTCTTATCTTCTTGCTATTCTACATCAGTCTACAGCCCCAAATTTTCCATATTTCTCCCTAAACTGCTGCCCTGTATTGTCACTCTTTCACCCCGAACTCCAGTCACTTTTGGGGTCACTCAGGGTCCCTTTTAAATTCTCTTTTTTGGGTTCCCCACTTTTCAGGGTCACTTGGGGTCACTTTTAGCATCCATTTTTCGGGGTCTCCCTCTTTTTCAGTCGCTTTTGGGGTCACTCGGGGTCCATTTTAGGATCTCTCTTTCGGGGTACCCTCTTTTTTGGGGTCATATTTAGGTTCTCTTTTTTGGGGTCCCCCTCTTTTTGGGGTCCCCCTCTATATATCCCCTCTTTTCATTTCAGAGCGTAGGACAGACCTGCATCACGTGACGGCGTGCTTCCAGTAAACACCACTGAGCACTGGCCCAAGGAAGAACACGAGCCATACGCCGATCATCATTCGTCCCGGATGATATCACTATGCATTGGATGTCTGTATGAAGGAAGGCTCACCCTATAGTTAACTTGATGGCTGGTTCACTTTGTGAAGGGGTGGAGTGTATGGGAACTGTTGAATTTTGGCCTGAAGCACTGATGGATCATGTGAGGTAAGCACTGAGTCAGCTGCGGGAGCACAGGTGAAGGCAATGCACCTGTGACTGGAAGGGGTGGAGTCTGGCTCCACCTCTCCCAGACCCCATTTAAGGACTGACCACGACTGGGGAAGGTTCTTTTGTTGGAGATCCCCTCCCCTGTGGAGGTCCAGGCAAGCCTTGACCTTCAGTGACAGGTTAGCCTTTCCTAATTTACTGCTTGTCTTTATACCACCTGGATAAGTCATACAAAAACACATTGTCCACCTTCGTTATTTGGTGTGGGTATTATTCTTTTGGGGGATTCACTGTGCACACCCTAAGCTTCAGCTCTAAATCCTTGCTTTTTTACCCCAAAGTCTAGCCCCTAGTCCTTGCTATTCCACCCCATATTCCTGCCCTAAGCCCTCGCTATTTCCTCCCAAACAGTAGTCCCAAGTCCTCATTATTACCCTTAAACTCAGGCCCTGAATCCTTGCCTTTTCACCCCAGGCTCAAGTGCCACATCCTGCCTAATTCACCCCAAAGCTCCGTCCCAGCTTCTCGCCATTCGGTGCCAAACTCCAGCCCCAAACGTTTACTATTTCATCCCAATCTCCAGTTCCTTTGTTCTCACTGCTTCACCCCGAACTCCAACATCAAACCCTCTCTGTTTCGCCCCAATCTCCAGCTCTAAATTCTTGCTATTATATCCCAAGCTGTAACACCTAGTCCTTGTTATTCCTCCCCACGTTCCTACCCCAAACCTACCCTACTTCATTCCGAGCAGTAGTCCCAAATCCTCATTATTTCCCTCAAACTCTGGCCCCAAGCGCTCACTATTTCCTCCCAAACTAAACTCCAAAATCCAGGCTCATTCATCCAAAACTCCATCCCAACTTCTTGCAGTTTCACCCTGAACTTCAGCCTCGCAACTGTGAGGCCCAAATCCTCACAGTTTCACCCTATATTGCAGCTCCCAATCCTCTCTCGCTTTCCCCAAACTCCGTATAAAATTCCTCACTACTTCTCCCCAAGTTTCAGTCCCATGTCTGGCTGTCTCACACCAGTGTCAAGCATCATATCCTCGCAATTTCTTCCCAAATTCTAGCCCGAATTCCATATTACATATCATTTCATATTTTATTTTATATTCCAGTTGATATTTCATTTCATATTTCCTCTTCATTTTATATCATTTTATTTCATATCCTTTTCTCACATCTGCTTCATTTCATTTCTTTTCAGTCCTTTTTATTGCTTATTTCATTTCATTTCTCAGCCCTCTGGTTCCTGCCCACGTTTTGCCTGCGTTGATCTCAGCCTGCTAACAGGGCAGCAGTTCCCGGGGTCGTCCATTTTCCCCTTGATGGAAATGGGTGTGAGTTTTCTCTTACTTTCTGCTACCTGTGGACTTGCCCTGGATGCCACAGCGTTTCGGATCTCACCGAGAGTGGCCTGCTGACTGCAACGGCTGATTCCCTCTGCACTCCCTGATGCATCCACTGGGACAGGCGGACCTGTGCATGTTCGGAGTCAGGTAGGACTCAGAGTGCCACATTTTTGTGTTGTCAGGTGCTATATGCTGCACAGACATTTCATTTCAACTATTTCATACATTTCATATTATTTCTCATTTCGTATTATTTCACATTTCGTATTATTTCACATTTCAATCCATTATATTTCATTGAAAATATTGCGCACTTCGCATTTCATTGCGCATTTCTTGTTTCATTTAATATTTCATTTTATTTCTCGTTTCATTTCAAGTTTATTTTCAAGTTTCTGTTCATTTCAAATTTCATATTTCATATTTAGCTTCATCTCATTTTTATTTTTATCATTTTATATCTCATTTCAAATCATATTTCACTTCATATCACATTTCATTTCGTTTCCTATTTCATGTCATTTCGCACCATTACATTCTATTTCACTTTATATTTCAGATTTCATTTCAAATTTCTGATTTAAATTTCCGATCTCTTTTCCCACTTCCCATTTCCGATCTCTTTTCCCACTTCCCATTTCCGATCTCTTTTCCCACTTCCCATTTCCGATCTCTTTTCCCACTTCCTGTTTCACATTTAAATTAACTACATTTCAAAATTAATTACTTTTCATTTCACGATTTCATTAATATTTTCTTCATTTCACATTTCATTACATTTCCATTTTTGTTTCACATTTAAATTTACTTCATTTCACATTTTGATTTACGTTTCAGATTTAAATTTAATTCATTTCACACTTCATTACTTTTCCTTTCACACTTCATTACTTTTCCTTTCACACTTCATTACTTTTCATTTCACACTTCATTACTTTTCATTTCACACTTCATTACTTTTCATTTCACACTTCATTACTCTTCATTTCACACTTCATTACTCTTCATTTCACGTTTCACATTTAAATTTACTTCATTTCTCATTTCGTTAAATTTCATTTCACCTTTCACATTTAAATTAACTTCATTTCACATTTCTTTGCTTTTTATTCCACGTTTCACATTTATATTAAATACGTTTCAAATCTAATTACTTTTCTTTTCACGTTTTCATTTAAATATATATCACTTTTTTACATTTCCATATTCGTTTCACATTTAAATTAACTTCATTTCATATTTCATTACATTTCCTTTCGCGTTTAATATTAAATATATTTCACTTCACGTTTCACATTACATTTCACATTTCATTTCACAATTAATTACATTTCAATTTCATTTTATGTTTCAAAATTAATTTTACTTCATTTCACATTTCCTTACAATTCCTTTCAGTTTTTTCATGTGAATTTACTTCAATTCACATTTCATTATATTTCCATTTCGTTTCACTTTTAAATTCACTTCATTTCACATTTCATTAATTTTGATATCACATTTCAAATTTAAATTTACTTTCTTTCCCATTTCATTAGATTTCGTTTCACGTTTAAATTTACTTCATTTCACATTTCATTACTTTTAAATTCTCGTTTCACAATTAACCTTCATTTCACACTTCATTACTTTTCTTTTCACGTTTCAGATTTAAATTTACTTCATTTCACATTTCGTTAATTTTCATTTCGCGTTTCACATTTAATTTTACTTCATTTAACATTTCATTACTTTTCATATCACGTTTCACATTTAAATTTACTTCTTTTCTATTTATTATTTTACTTATTTCATGTTTTCAATTTCGGTTGACGTTTCGGTTGACGTTTCGGTTGATGTTTCGGTTGACGTTTCATTTCGCATTCAATTACATTTCATATTTCATTTCTCGTTTCACATTGAAATTTTCATCATTTCACATTTCATTAATTTTCATTTTATCTTTCACATTTAAATTTACTTCATTTCACATTTCATTACTTTTCATTTCATGTTTCACGTTTAAATTTACTTCATTTCACTTTTCATTACTTTTCATTTCATGTTTCACGTTTAAATTTACTTCATTTCACTTTTCATTTCACGCTTCACATTTAAATTTACTTCATTTCTCATTTCATTTCCCGTTTCACATTTCAATTTTCATTTCACATTTCATTTCACGTTTCACATATAAATTTATTTCATTTATCATTTCATTTCACGTTTAACATTTAAATTTACTTCATTTCACGTTTCATTACACTCGATTTAATTTTTAACATTTAAATTTACTTCATTTCAAAATTAATTAATTAATATAACGTTTCACATTTAAATTTTGTTCATTTCACATTTCATTATTATGATTTCATTTTTCACATTTAAATTTACTTCATTACACTTTTCATTAGTTTTCATTTCACGTTTAACATTTAAATTTACTTCATTTCACGTTTCATTGCTTTTCATATAACTTTTAACATTTAAATTTACTTTATTTCGCATTTCATTTCTTTCTGATTCACGTTTCAGATTAAAATTTTCATTTCACATTTCATTACCTTTAACTTTTTGTTTCAATTTTAAATTTACTTCATTTCACATTTGATTACTTCTGATTTCACGTCTCACATTTAATTTTTCTTCATTTCACATTTCATTACTTTTCTTTTAATGTTTCACATTTAAATATACTTCATTTCAAATTTTGATTTAAGTTTCAGATTTAAATTTACTTCATTTCAAGTTTCACATTTTTATTTAATTCATTTCACATTTCATTACATTTGATTACATTTTTCACTTTTAAATTTACTTCATTTCACATTTCATTACATTTCATTTCACATTTCACATTTAAAATTACTTCATTTCACATTTCATTACTTTTGATTTCATTTTTCACAGTTAAATTTACATCATTTCACATTTAATTAATTTTGATTTCACGTTTCACATTTATATTTATTTCATTTCACGTTTCATTAATTTCGATTTCACGTTTCAAATTTATATTTAATTAATTTCACGTTTCATTACATTTCATTTCACGTTTCACATTTAAATTTACTTCATTTCACATTTCATTATTTTCATTTCAAGTTTCACATTTAAATTTACTTCATTTCACTTTTCATTCGTTTTCATTTCAAGTTCCATATTTAGATTTACTTAATTTCACATTACATTTCCATTTCACGTTTCACATTTATATTTACTTAATTTCACATTTCATTAATTTCGATTTCCCGTTTCACTTTTACATTTACTTCATTTCACATTACATTACTTCATTTCACGTTTCACATATAAATTTATTTCATTTCTCATTTCATTTCACATTTCATTTCTTTTCAATTCACGTTTCAGATTTAAATTTGCTTCATTTCACATTTCATTACATTTCATTTCAAGTTAAACATTTAAATTTACTTCATTTCACGTTTTATGACTTTTAATTTCACGTTTCATATTTAAATTTACTTCAATTCACATTTCATTAATTATGATTTCACATTTCACATTTAAATTTAATTATATTCTCATTTCATTAATTTTGATTTCACGTTTCACATTTAAATTTACTTCATTTCACATTTCATTACAAATCTTTATTCGTTTCAAATTTATATTTACTTCTCATTTCGTTACTTTTCATTTTTTGTTTCAAATTTAATTTAATTCATTTCACTTTTCATTAATTTTCATTATATTTCTCACTTCTAAATTTGTTTCATTTCACAATTCATTACTTTTCATTTTGCGTTTCACATTTAAATTTACTTCATTTCACATTTCATTATATTTCATTTAAAGTTTCACATTTAAATTTACTTCATTTCACGTTTCATTACTTTTCATTTCAAGTTTCATATTTAAATTTACTTCATTTCACATTTGATTACATTTGATTTCACATTTAAGATTTAAATTCACTTCATTTCACATTTGATTACATTTGATTTCACGTTTCAGATTTAAATTTACTTATATTCACATTTCATTAATTTTGATTTCACGTTTCACTTTTAAATTTACTTCATTTCACATTTCGTTAATTTTGATTTCACGTTTTACATTTTAATATACTTATATTCACATTTCATTAATTTTGATTTCACGTTTCACATTTAAATTTACTTCATTTCACATTTTATTACTTTTCAATTCAGGTTTCACATTTATATTTACATCATTTCACATTTCATTCCACGTTTCACCTTTTAATTTATATCATTTTACATTACATTGAATTTCATTTCACGTTTCACATTTAAATTTACTTCATTTCACATTTCATTACTTTTCATTTCATGTTTAACATTTACTTCATTCCACATTTCATTTCACGTTTCACATTTAAATTTACTTCATTTCACATTTCATTACTTCTGATTTCACGTTTCACATTTAAATTTACTTCATTTCACATTTTGATTCACGTTTCAGATTTAAATTTACTTCCTTTCACGTTTCACATTTAAATATTCTTCATTTCACATTTCATTTCACGTTTTACATTTAAATTTACTTCATTTCACTTTTCATTAATTTTGTTTTCACGTTTTGCATTTAAATTTTCTTCATTTCACATTTCATTAATTTTGATTTCTTGTTTCACATTTAAATTTACTTCACTTCACATTTCATTACTTTTCATTTCACGTTTCACATCTATATTTACTTCATTTCCCGTTTCATTTCATTTCTTTTCTCGTTTCACGATTCACATTTATATTTACTTCATTTTACATTTCATTAATTTCGATTTCAAATTTCACATTTAAATTTACTTCATTTCACATTTCATTAATTTTGATTTCATGTTTCACATTTAAATTTACTTCATTTCACATTTCGATTTACGTTTCAGATTTAAATTTACTACATTTCTCATTTAATTTTACTTCATTTCACTTTTCATTCGTTTTCATTTCATGTTTCAAATTTAAATTTTCTTCATTTCACATTTCATTACACGTTTCACATTTAAATTTAGTTCATTTCACATTTCATTTCACGTTTCTCTTTTAAATTTATTTCATTTCACATTTCATTACATTTCATTTCACGTTTCACATTTAAATTTATTTCATTTCTTGTTTCACATATAAATTTACTTTATATCACATCTCATATCATTTCAGACCATATATCACATTGAAATTTTCTTCATTAAATATTTTATAATATTTAATTCCACGTTTAACTTAAATGTTTTTTTCATTTCACATTTCAATACTTTTCATTTCACGTTTCACATTTAAATTTACTTCATTTCACATTTCATTAAATTTCAATTCCCGTTTCACATATAAATTTACTTCATTTCACTTTTCATTACATTTCATTTCACTTTTCACATATTAATTTACTTCATTTCACGTTTCATTACTTTTCATTTCGCGTTTCACATTTAAATTTACTTCATTTAAAATTTCATTAATTTTGATTTCACGTTTTACATTTAAATTTACTAAATTTCACATTTCGATTCAAGATTCAGATATAAATTTACTTCATTTCACATTTCATTACTTTTCATTTCATTTTTCACATTTAATTTTACTTCATTTCATATTCCATTTCCATTTCACGTTTCAAATTTAAATTAACTTCATTTCACATTTCATTACATTTCATTTCACGTTTCACATTTAAATTTACTTCATTTCACATTTCATTTCATGATTCACATTTAAATTTAATTCTTTTCAAATTTTATTACTTTACTTATTTCAAGTTTCACATCTCATTTCAATTTTTATTTCACAAATCATTACTTTTCTTATTTCATTTCACGTTTCATATTAAAATTTACTACTTTTCACATTTCATTTCACTTTTCACATTTAAATTTACTTCATTTCACATTTCATTACTCTTCATTTCACGTTCCTCTTTTAAATTTAATCATTTCACATTACATTACTTATCATTCCACGTTTCTCATTTAAACTTACTTTATTTCACATTTCATTACATTTCATTTCATGTTTCACATTTCATTTCACGTTTCACATTTAAATTTACTTCATTTCACATTTCATTATTTTAAATTTTTGTTTCAATTTTAAGTTTACTTCATTCCACATTTCATTAAATTTGATTTCACGTTTAACATTTAAATTTACTTCATTTAACATTTCATTAAATTTCATTTCATTTTTTACATTTAAATTTAGTACATATCACATTTCATTACTTTTCTTTTCACCTTTCACATTTAATTTTACTTCATATCATATTTCATTACTTTTCATTTCACGTTTCAGATATATATTTACTTCATTTCCCGTTTCATTACATTTCTTTTCTCGTTTCACGTTTAAATTTACTTCTTTTCACATTTCATTTCCCGTTTCACATTTAAATTTACTTCATTTCATATTTCATTTTACGTTTCACATTTAATTGTATTTCATTTAACGTTTCATAGCATTTTATTTCACGTTTCTCAGTTAAATTTCCTTCAGTTCACATTTCATTACATTTGATTTCACGTTTCACATTTAAATTTACTTCATTTCACATTTCATTTAATTTGATTTCAAGTTTCACATTAAAATTTACTTCATTTCACGTTTCATTTAGCGTTTCACATTTAAATTAACTTCATTTCACATTTCATTTCACGTTTCACCTTTAAATTTACTTTATATCACATTTCGTTTCAGGTTTCACATTTAAATTTAGTTCATTTCACATTTCATTTCACGTTTCACATTTAAATTTATTTCATTTTACGTTTCACATTTATATTTATTCATTTCACATTTCATTAGTTTTCATTTCGCTTTTCACATTTAAATTTACTTCATTTCACATTTCGTTACTTTTGATTTCGCGTTTCACATTTAATTTTACTTCATTTCACATTTCATTTCACTTTTCACATTTAAATTTACTTCATAGCACATTTCATTTCCTTTCATTTCACGTTCCACTTTTAAATTTAATCATTTCACATTACATTACTTTTCATTTCAGGTTTCACATTTAAATTTACTTCATTTCACATTTCATTACTTTTGATTTCGCGTTTCACATTTAATTTTACTTCATTTCACATTTCATTACATTTCATTTCATGTTTCACATTTAAATCTACTTCATTTCACATTTCATTTCACGTTTCACATTTAAATTTACTTCATTTCACATTTCATTATTTTTAATTTTCGTTTCAATTTTAAGTTACTTCATTCCACATTTCATTAATTTTGATTTCACGTTTCACATTTAAATTTAATTCATTTCACATTTCATTTCACGTTTCACATTTAATTTTACTTCATTTCACATTTCATTTCACGTTTCACATTTAAATTTACTTTATTGCACATTTCATTTCATTTTATTTCAAGTTTCACATTTAAATTTTCTTCTTTTCACATTGTTTCACATTTCAGATTTATATTTACTTCATTTCATATTCCATTTCCATTTCACGTTTCACATTTAAATTAACTTCATTTCACATTTCATTACATTTCATTTCACGTTTCACATTTCAATTTACTTCATTTCACATTTCATTACATTTCATTTCACATTTCACGTTTAAATTTACTTCCGTCGCGTTTCATTAATTTTGATTTCACGTTTCACATTTAAATTTACTTCATTTCAAATTTCATTTCACGTTTCACATTTAAATTTAGTTCATTTCACATTTCATTTCACGTTTCACATTTAAATTTAGTTCATTTCACGTTTCATTTCACGTTTCACATTTAAATTTATTTCATTTTACGTTTCACATTTATATTTATTCATTTCACATTTCATTACTTTTCATTTCACGTTTCACATTTAAATATAATTCATTTCAAATTTCATTACTTTTCATTACACGTTTCAAATTTAAATTTACTTCATTTCAGATTTCATTACATTTCATTACAAGTTTCACATTTAAATTTATTTCATTTCACATTTCATTACTTTTCTTTTAATGATTCACATTTAAATTTACTTCATTTCACATTTCATTTTACGTTTCACATTTAATTGTATTTCATTTAACGTTTCATAGCATTTTATTTCACGTTTCTCAGTTATATTTCCTTCAGTTCACATTTCATTACTTTTGATTTCACGTTAAACATTTAAATCTACTTCATTTTACATTTCATTTAATTTGATTTCACGTATCACATTTAAATTTACTTCATTTCACGTTTCATTACTTTTGTTTTAATGATTCACATTTAAATTTACTTCATTTCAGATTTCATTACTTTTCATTTCACGTTTCACATCTAAATACACTTCATTTCACATTTCATTTAGCGTTTCACATTTAAATTTACTTCATTTCACATTTCATTTCACGTTTCACATTTAAATTTAGTTCATTTCACGTTTCATTACTTTTCTTTTCGCTTTTCACATTTAAATGTACTTCATTTCACATTTCATTACTTTTGATTTCGCGTTTCACATTTAATTTTACTTCATTTCACATTACATTTCTCGTTTCACATTTAAATTTATTTCATTTCACATTTCATTACATTTCATTTCATGTTTCACATTTAAATTTATTTCATTTCTTGTTTCACATTTAAATTTCTTCATTTCACATTTCATTATATATCATTTCACGTTTCACATTTAAATTTACTTGATTTCACTTTATTATTTTACTTATTTCATGTGTTGTATTTTTATTGGCGTTTTGGTTGGCGTTTTGGTTGACGTTTTGGTTGACGTTTGACGTTTCGATTGAAGTTTCATTTCAAATTTCATTACATTTCTTATTTCATTTCCCGTTTTCCATTTAATTTTACTTCAGTTCACATTTCATACTTTTCATTTAAAGTTTCACTTTTAAAATTCCTTCATTTCTCGTTTCACATTTAATTTTACTTCATTTCAGATTTCATTGCTTTTCCTTTCTCGTTTCAAATTTAAATTCACTTCATTTCACATTTCATTACATTTCCCTTCGCGTTTCACATATAAATCCATTTCGTTTCTCGTTTCAAATTTAAATTTAATACATTTAACTTTTGATTACTTTACATTTCACGTTTCACATTTAAATTTACTTCTTTTCACATTTCATTCATTTTGATTTCACGTTTAACATTTAAATTTTCTTCATTTCACATTTCATTAATTTTGATTAAACGTTTCACATTTATATTTACTTCATTTCATATTTCATTAATATTGATTTCACATTTCACATTTAAATTTACTTCATTTCACTTTTCATTACATTTGATTTCATTTTTCACTGTTAAATTTACTTCATTTCACATTTCATTACTTTTGATTTCATTTATCACAGTTAATTTTACATCATTTCACATTTAATTAATTTTGATTTCACGTTTAACATTTAAATTTACTTCATTTCTCATTTAATTAATTTCGGATTCACATTTCATATTTAGATTTACTTCATTTCACATTTCATTACCTTTCATTTCACGTTTCACATTAATTTACATCTTTTCACATTTCTATTCACGTTTCATATTTATATTTAATTCATTTCACATTTCTTTACATTTCATTTCACGTTTTACATTTAAATTTTTTTCGTTTTACATTTCATTACTTTTCATTTCATGTTTCACATTTAAATTTACTTCATTTCACGTTTCATTACACTTGATTTCATTTTAACATTTATATTTACTTCATTTCAAAATTAATTAATTAATATAACGTTTCACATTTAAATTTACTTCATTTCAAATTCATTATTTTGATTTCATTTTTCACATTTAAATTTACTACATTACACATTTCATTACTTTTCATTTCATATTTCACATTAAAATTTACATCATTTCACATTTCATTACATTTAGATTCACGTTTCAGATTTAAATTTACTTCATTTCACATTTCATTACTTTTAATTTTTCGTTAGAATTTTAAATTTACTTCATTTCAAATTTGATTACTTTTGATTTCACGTTTCACATTTAATTTTTCTTCATTTGATTTCATGTTTCACATTTAAATTTACTTCATTTCACATTTCATTTTTCACATTTAAATTTACTTCATTTCATTAATATTCATTTCACGTTTCAGATTTAAATTTACTTCATTTCACATTTCATTACTTTTAATTTCACGCTTCACATTTATATATAATTCATTTCAAATTTCATTACATTTCATTTCACGTTTCACGTTTAAATTTACTTCATTTCACATTTCATTACATTTCATTTCAAGTTTCACATTTAAATTTATTTCATTTCACATTTCAATAAATTTCATTTCAAGTTCCACATTTAAATTTCCTTCATTTCACATTACATTTCCATTTCACAATTCACATTTATATTTACTTCATTTTACATTTCATTAATTTTGATTTCAGGTTTCACATTTAAATTTACTTCAATTCACATTTCATTAATTTTGATTTCAGGTTTCACATTTAAATTTACTTCATTTCACATTTTATTACATATAAATTCAGGTTACACATTTATATTTACTTCATTTCACATTTTATTACACGTTTCACATTTAAATTTAGTTCATTTCACATTTCATTTCACGTTTCACATTTAAATTTTATTCATTTCACATTTCATTTCACGTTTCTCATTTAAATTTAATTCATTTCACATTTCATTTCACGTTTCTCATTTAAATTTATTTCATTTCACATTTCATTACATTTCACATTTAAATTTATTTCATTTCTTGTTTCACATTTAAATTACTTCATTTCATATTTCATTACTTATCATTTCAACTTTCCCATTTAAATTTACTTCCTTTCACATTTCATTACTTTTCATTTCAGGTTTCACATTTAAATTTACTTCATTTCACATTTCATTACTTTTCAATTCATGTTTAACATTTAAATTTATTTCATTTCAAATTACATTTCCATTTCAAGATTCACATTTAAATTTACTTCATTTCACATTTCATTTAACGTTTCACATTTAAATTTACTTCATTTCACTTTTCATTACTTCTCATTTCTCGTTTCACATTTTAATTTACTTCATTTCACATTTCATTAATTATGATTTCACGTTTCACATTTAAATTTACTTCAATTCACATTTCATTAATTTTGATTTCAAGTTTCACATTTAAATTTACTTCATTTCACGTTATATTACTTTTCAATTCAGGTTTCACATTTATATTTACTTCATTTCACATTTCATTCCACGTTTCACATTTTAATTTATTTCATTAAACATTTCATTGCATTTCATTTCACGTTTCACATTTAAATTTACTTCATTACACATTTCATTACATTTCATTACACGTTTCACAATTAAATTTAATTCATTTCACATTTCATTTCACGTTTCACATTTAAATTTACTTCTTTTCAAATTTTACTACTTTACTTATTTCAAGTTTCACATCTCATTTCACATTTTTTTTTCACAAATCATTACTTTTCTTATTTCATTTCACGTTTCACATTTGAATTTACTTCATTACACATTTCATTTCACATATCAAATTTAAATTTACTACTTTTCACATTTCATTTCACTTTTCACATTTAAATTTACTTCATTTCACATTTCATTATTCTTCACGTTCCACTTTTAAATTTAATCATTTCACATTACAATTCTTTTCACTTCAGGTTTCACATTTAAATTTACTTCATTTCACATTTCATTTCACGTTTCACATTTAAATTTACTTCATTTCACATTTCATTTCACGATTCACATTTAAATTTACTTCTTTTCAAATTTTATTACTTATTTCAAGTTTCACATCTCATTTCACATTTTATTTCACATATCATTATATTTCTTATTTCATTTCACGTTTCACATTTAAATTTACTTCATTTCACATTTCATTTAACGTTTCATATTTAAATATACTTCATTTCACTTTTCATTACTTCTCATTTCTCGTTTCACATTTAAATTTACTTCATTTCACATTTCATTAATTATGATTTCACGTTTCACTTTTAAATTTACTTCAATTCACATTTCATTAATTTTGATTTCAAGTTTCACATTTAAATTTACTTCATTTCACGTTATATTACTTTTCAATTCAGGTTTCACATTTATATTTACTTCATTTCACATTTCATTCCACGTTTCACATTTTAATTTATTTCATTAATCATTTCATTGCATTTCATTTCACGTTTCACATTTAAATTTACTTCATTTCACATTTCATTACATTTCATTACACGTTTCACAATTTAATTCATTTCACATTTCATTTCACGTTTCACATTTAAATTTACTTCTTTTCAAATTTTATTACTTTACTTATTTCAAGTTTCACATCTCATTTCACATTTTTTTTCACAAATCATTTCTTTTCTTATTTCATTTCACGTTTCACATTTGAATTTACTTCATTACACATTTCATTTCACATATCACATTTAAATTTACTACTTTTCACATTTCATTTCAGTTTTCACATTTAAATTTACTTCATTTCACATTTCATTATTCTTCATTTCACGTTCCACTTTTAAATTTAATCATTTCACATTACATTACTTTTCACTTCAGGTTTCACATTTAAATTTACTTCATTTCACATTTCATTTCACGTTTCACATTTAAATTTACTTCATTTCACATTTCATTTCACGATTCACATTTAAATTTACTTCATTGCACATTTCATTTCACTTTTCACATTTAAATTTAATTCATTTCACATTTCGATTAGCGTTTCACATTTAAATTTACTTCATTGCACATTTCATTACATTTTATTGCACGTTTCACTTTTAATTTAACTTCATTTCTCATTTCATTTCCCGTTTCACATTTAAATTTACTTCATTTCATATTTCATTTTCCGTTTCACATTTAATTGTATTTCATTTAACGTTTTGTAGCATTTTATTTCACGTTTCTCAGTTAAATTTCCTTCAGTTCACATTTCATTACTTTTGATTTTACGTTTAACATTTAAATCTACTTCATTTCACAATTCATTTAATTTGATTTAATGTATCACATTTAAATTTACTTCATTGCACATTTCATTACCTTTCATTTCAAGTTTCACATTTAAATTTCCTTCATTTCACATTGCATTATTTTTAAATATGCTTTTCACATTTAAATTTTCTACATTTCACTTACCATTACTTTTCATTTCTCATATCACATTTAAAATTACTCCATTTTACATTTCATTAATTTTCATTCCACGTTTCACATTTAAACATACTTCATTTCACATTTCATTAGTTTTGATTTCAAATTTCACATTTAAATGTACTTCATTTCACATTTCATTAATTTTGATTTAAAGTTTCACATTTAGTTTTACTTCATTTCACATTACATTACTTTTCAATTCAGGATTCACATTAAAATTTGCTTCATTTCACATTTCATTACTTTTCGTTTCATGTTTCACATTTAAATTTACTTCAATTCACATTTCATTAATTTTGATTTCAGGTTTCACATTTAGATTTACTTCATTTCACATTTCTTTACTTTTCAATTTTTGTTTTAGATTTAAATTTAGTTCATTTCACATTTCATTTTTCAAATTTAAATTTACTTCGTTCCACAGTTCATTAATTTTGATTTCACATTTCACATTTAAATTTACTTCATTTCAAATTTCATTAATTTGATTTCACGTTTCACATTTAAATTTACTTCACTTCGCATTTCATTTCATTACATTTCACGTTTCACATTTTAATTTACTTCATTTCACATTTCATTACTTTTGATTTCATTTTCCACATTTAAATTTACTTCATTTCACATTTCATTTCACGTTTCACGTTTAAATTTACTTCATTTCACATTTCATTACTTTTCTTTTCATGTTTCACTTTTAAATTTACTTCATTTCACATTACATTTCCATTTCGAGTTTTACATTTTAATTTACTTCATTTGACATTATATTACTTTTCAATTCAGGTTTCACAATTATATTTACTTCATTTCACATTTCAATTCAAGTTTCACAATTTATATATTTTATTTCACATTTCATTAATTTTGATTTCATATTTCACTGTTAAATTTTCTTCATTTCACATTTCATTAATTTTGATTTCATTTTTCACATTTAATTTTACTTCATTTCATATTTCATTTTACGTTTCACATTTAAATTTATATCATTTCACATTTAATTTCATTTCATATCACGTTTCACATTTAAATTTATATCATTTCACAATTCATATTACGTTTCACATTTAAATTTACTTCTTTGTGCGTTTCATTATTTTTAATTTCTCGTTTCACATTATCTATTCTTCATTTCACATTTCATTGCTTTTCATTTCACGTTTCACATAAAAATTTACTTCATTTCACATTTCATTTCACGTTTCGCTTTTAAATTTACCTCATTTCATATTTCAATGTTTTTCATTTCTCGTTTCAAGTTTAAATTTACTTCATTTCACATTTCGTTACTTTTCATTTCACGTTTCATTTTTAAATTTACTTCATTTCACATTTCATTACTTTTCATTTTTCGTTTCAAATTTAAATTTACATAATTTCATATTTCATTTTTCACATTTAAGTTTACTTCATTTCACATTTAATTAATTTTGAATTCACGTTTCACATTTTAATTTACTTCATTCCACATTTCATTAATTTTGATTTCGCGTTTCATATTTAAATTTGTTACATTTCACATTTTGATTCACGTTTCAGATTTAAATTTACTTTCACATTTCATTTCTTTTCATTTCATGTTTCAGATTTAAATTTACTTCATTTCACATTTCATGAATTTAATTTCACATTTCACATTTAAATTTACTTAACTTCACATTTCATTTTTCAAATTTATATTTACTTCTTTTCAAATTTAATTTATTTTGAATTAATGTTTCACAATTAAATTTACTTCATTTCAAATTTCATTAATTTTGATTTCACGTTTCACATTTAAATTTACTAAATTTCACATTTAGATTCAAGATTCAGATTTAAATTTACTTCATTTCACATTGCATTGCTTTTCATTTCACGTTTCACATTTATATTTATTTCATTTCATATTTCATTAATTTTCATTTTATGTTTCACATTTAAATTTACTTCATTTCACATTTCATTACATTTCATTTCACGTTTCACATTTAAATTTACTTCATTTCACATTTCATTTGTTTTCAATTCACGTTTCACATTTAAATTTACTTCATATCACATTTCATTTTACGTTTTACATTTAAATTTATTTCATTTCACATTTCATTACACATTTCATACACTTTTCATATTTCATTTCATGTTTCTCATTTTATTTCACATTTTATTACTTTTCAATTCACGTTTCGCGTTTAAATTTACTTTATTTTACATTTCATTACTTTACTTTTTTCATTACGTTTCATTTTTAAATTTACTTCATTTCACTTTACATTACTTTTCATATTTCATTTCAAGTTCACATTTCTTTTCACATTTCATATCATAAATCTTTACTTTCCTTATTTATTTTCATTTTTCACATTTAAATTTTCTTCATTCTACATGTAATTTCAAGGTTCACATTTAAATTTACTTCATTTCACATTTCATTAAATTTCAATTCCCGTTTCACATATAAATTTACTTCATTTCACTTTTCATTACATTTCATTTCACTTTTCACATATTAATTTACTTCATTTCACGTTTCATTACTTTTCATTTCGCGTTTCACATTTAAATTTACTTCATTTAAAATTTCATTAATTTTGATTTCACGTTTTACATTTAAATTTACTAAATTTCACATTTCGATTCAAGATTCAGATATAAATTTACTTCATTTCACATTTCATTACTTTTCATTTCATTTTTCACATTTAATTTTACTTCATTTCATATTCCATTTCCATTTCACGTTTCAAATTTAAATTAACTTCATTTCACATTTCATTACATTTCATTTCACGTTTCACATTTAAATTTACTTCATTTCACATTTCATTTCATGATTCACATTTAAATTTAATTCTTTTCAAATTTTATTACTTTACTTATTTCAAGTTTCACATCTCATTTCAATTTTTATTTCACAAATCATTACTTTTCTTATTTCATTTCACGTTTCATATTAAAATTTACTACTTTTCACATTTCATTTCACTTTTCACATTTAAATTTACTTCATTTCACATTTCATTACTCTTCATTTCACGTTCCTCTTTTAAATTTAATCATTTCACATTACATTACTTATCATTCCACGTTTCTCATTTAAACTTACTTTATTTCACATTTCATTACATTTCATTTCATGTTTCACATTTCATTTCACGTTTCACATTTAAATTTACTTCATTTCACATTTCATTATTTTAAATTTTTGTTTCAATTTTAAGTTTACTTCATTCCACATTTCATTTATTTTGATTTCACGTTTAACATTTAAATTTACTTCATTTAACATTTCATTAAATTTCATTTCATTTTTTACATTTAAATTTAGTACATATCACATTTCATTACTTTTCTTTTCACCTTTCACATTTAATTTTACTTCATATCATATTTCATTACTTTTCATTTCACGTTTCAGATATATATTTACTTCATTTCCCGTTTCATTACATTTCTTTTCTCGTTTCACTTTTAAATTTACTTCTTTTCACATTTCATTTCCCGTTTCACATTTAAATTTACTTCATTTCATATTTCATTTTACGTTTCACATTTAATTGTATTTCATTTAACGTTTCATAGCATTTTATTTCACGTTTCTCAGTTAAATTTCCTTCAGTTCACATTTCATTACATTTGATTTCACGTTTCACATTTAAATTTACTTCATTTCACATTTCATTTAATTTGATTTCAAGTTTCACATTTAAATTTACTTCATTTCACGTTTCATTACTTTTCTTTTAATGATTCACATTTAAATTTACTTCATTTCACGTTTCATTACTTTACATTTCACGTTTCACATTTAAATTTACTTCATTTCACATTTCGTTTCAGGTTTCACATTTAAATTTAGTTCATTTCACATTTCATTTCACGTTTCACATTTATATTTACTTTATATCACATTTCGTTTCAGGTTTCACATTTAAATTTAGTTCATTTCACATTTCATTTCCCGTTTCACATTTAAATTTATTTCATTTTACGTT